>NW_027363032.1:1275508-1913262 GCF_046119375.1 Phyllobates terribilis
ACCATGCCTGGCCCATGTGCTTAACCTCATGGTTCAGCGGTTTCTCAAACCTACCAAGATCTGTCACATCTGCTTGTCAAAGTGCGCCGCATGTGTGCTCATTTTAGAAAGTCAGCTACAGCTTCCGCCACACTTGCCGTGCTTCAGCAGAGTTTGCAGCTTCCTGCTCACCGACTTGTCCGCGTTCAGTTTGGCCTGCAGCAGCAGGTATTTTCCAGGGGCACCACGAGGAGGAACGGACTCACCCCCATACACTGCTTAGTCTTCTCCTGCTTATAATTTAGATAATATATTTTGCTCTGATTTTTAGTCTTATGCTTAATGTTCTGCTTTTTGTTCTGCATCTTCTTGTTCTTCTGCTTCTTGGTCTTCTGTTTCTTGCTCTTCTGTATCTTGGTGGTTGTCTTCTTGTTCTATGTCGTCTTGGTCATCTTCTTCAGGGTCATCTTCTTGGTCTTCTTTGGGGTGGTCTTCAGGGTCATTGTCTTCGGGGTCCTCGCCTTCTTCGGGGTGGTCTTCAGGGTCATTGTCTTCGGGGTCCTCGCCTTCTTCGGGGTGGTCTTCAGGGTCATTGTCTTCGGGGTCCTCGCCTTCTTCGGGGTGGTCTTCAGGGTTGTCTTCTTCGGGGTGGTCTTCAGGGTCGTCGTCTTCAGGGTCCTCGTCTTCGGGGTGGTCTTCAGGGTCATCGTCTTCTTCGGGGTGGTCTTCAGGGTCGTCGTCTTCGGAGTCCTCGTCTTCTTCGGGGTGGTCTTCAGGGTCATCGTCTTCAGGGTCATCGTCTTCGGGGTCCTCGTCTTCTTTGGGGTGGTCTTCAGGGTCGTCGTCTTCAGGGTCCTTGTCTTCTTCGAGGTGGTCTTCAGGGTCGTCGTCTTCAGGGTCGTCGTCAGCGAGATCCAGAGTGATTACCAAAAACCATTTCAAAAAGCTTGAACTTGGAAATGTAGCAGAAGGTACAAGAAGGCTGAGGAACTGCCGAGAACCAGCTGATGGTACTGGAACCCGGATGGGTAGCAGAAGGTACAAGAGCCAATGGAACTACCGAAGACCAGCTGACGGTACTGGAACTCGGTTACTAAGCAGGAGGTACCTGTGCCAGAAAGCACTACCAAGGACCAGCAGACGTTGGTGAAACTTGGATACCGCGAAGGAGGCACCTAAGCCAAAGGCACTGCCGAGAACCAGCTGACGGTACTGGAAAGCGGATGGGTAGCAGAAGGTACCCATGTAAAAAAAAAGTTGCAAGGCCGCGAGCCGGCCGGAGTTACCGAAACCCACAGTCCTACAGGGGGTACTTGTCCTATTGGCACTATGGAACCAGCCTTCATTGCTAGATCCCGCAACCCACATAGGAGTCACCTAAACTGCAGGCACCATAGAGTCGGCTAACCCGACCGCAACACAACAGGACAACGTATTGGAGGCAAAGTGACGTTGACACTACCTGGAAACAGATGGCGTGCTGGAACCAGGCTGGGCAGGAGGGAGTACCCGTGCCAAAGACACTGCTGGGAAACAGCTGGCGGTGCTGGAACCCAGGGTAAATACTAAAAACAAAGTGGAGCCAGAGGCCTAATTGGAGCAAGTTTTAAATTAGTAGTAGAGTGGATGTGGACAGAGCAGGATAAATTGCCGGACACACAGCAGGGGATCAGCTGACATTACTGAACCCCAAGAACACTGGACCAAGCGTTGACTGTGCAGACGGCACTTCTGAGCAGCAACTGGCGGTGTTGGAGCCCAGGGTAAATACTGAAAACAGTGGAGCCAGAGGTGTAATTGGAGCAAGTTTTAAATTAGTAGCAGAGTGGATGTGGACAGAGCAGGAGAAATTGCCGGACACACAGCAGGGGATCATCTGACGTTACTGAACCCCAATAACACTGGACCAAGCGTTGACTGTGCAGATGGCACTTCTGAGCAGCAACAGGCGGTGTTGTAGCTCAGGGATTACAGTTCAGGTGGTAGAAACATGAACACAACAGATGACCTGGATACTGTTGCCAACCAATTATTTATTCTGGAAGGGGACTGGCAAATTCATGCGAGATCCAGGCCTTGCTCATTTTCAGAAAAGTAAGCCAGTCAACGTTATCGGAGGATAGGCGCATGTGACGGTCTGTTAGTACACCACTAAAGACGTGTTCCGATAATACACTAGCAGCAGGGCAAGCCAGCACCTCCAATGCATACTGGCTAAGCTCTGGCCAGGTATCCAGCTTAGAGACCCAAAACTTGAAGGGGGAAGAGCCGTCTGGGAGTACACTGAGAGGGCAAGACATGTAGTCTGTCACCATCTGACGGAAACGTTGCCTCCTGCTGACTGGAGCCGTCTGTGATGGTGTAGACATTTGTGGCGGCGGGGACACAAAACTTTGCCACATTTGGGCCATACTGGTCTTGCCTTGTGCTGAGGCGCTGCTTCTGCTCCCTCTTTGTGCAGAGCTTCCTCCACTGCCTCGACGCACTGAGCTGCTTTGTAAACCACTAGCAGCACTGCTCTCGGTTGGAATGGAGAACATGATGGAATGCACCAGTGTGTCTTGGTACTCCCGCATTTTACGGTCCCGGTTCAACGGTGTTATGAGGCTTTGTAAGTTGTCCCGGTAGCGAGGATCTAGGAGGGTGGACACCCAATAATCAACCGTGTTGAGAATATGGGCGATGCTTCGGTTGTTTCTCAGGCACTGCAGCATGAAATCAACCATGTGCTGCAGACTGCCAACTGGCCAAGAAACACTGTCCCCTGCTTGAGACGTGATCTCTGCCTGCTCTGCATCACCCCACCCTCGCTCTAGATACTGACTACTAGAGCATTGTGTTCCTCTCTCCTCTGGACAGATGTCTTCTTCCTCCATTGACTCCTCCTCATCCTCCTCACAAAGTGTCCCCTGCCTAGGCCTTTGTGAGGCATCACGTTGCGCAGAATGTACAGAAGTAGATGGCATTTGTGACTCCTCATCCTCCACCTCTTCCAAAACCTCCTCCCTTACTGCTTGCAGTGTTTTTTCAAGCAGGCAGATAATGGGGATAGTCATGCTCACTAGTGCATCATCTGCACTCGCCATCCGCGTGGAATAATCGAAGGCACGCAAAACGTGGCAGATGTCCTTCATAGAGGCCCACTCAGTGGTGGTGAAGTGTGAACGGCGCGCACTGCGACTTGTTTGCGCCTGCTGCAACTGGTACTCCATTACTGATGCCTGCTGCTTACACAACCTCTCCAACATATGTAATGTGAATTCCACCTGGTGGGTAGGTCACATATGATGCGATGTTCCGGAAGGCGTAATCGGCGCTGCAATGCGCGATCTTGTGTTGCTGGAACGCCGCAAGTGAGCGCACTCTATGCGGACCTTGTGCAGCAGTGCATCAAGATCCGGATAGTCCCTCAAAAAACTCTGCACGACCAAGTTGAGCACATGTGCCACACATGGGATGTGAGTGAGGTTGCCTAGGCCCAGAGCTGCCACCAGATTTCGGCCATTGTCACACACTACCATGCCTGGCTGGAGATTCGCTGGCACAAACCACACGTCGCTCTGCTGCTTGATGGCATTCCAGAGCTCCTGCGCTGTGTGGCTTTGATTCCCCAAAGAAATTAATTTCAATACGGCCTGTTGATGTTTGGCCAACCGTTCATGGGTCGATATGGAGGTAGACCGTGACGGCTCCTGCAGCGCTGATTCAGAGGAACTGGAGTATGAGGAGGAGTCAATGTGTACAGACTGGATTCCTGCAATCCTTGGAGTTGGCAGAACACGTACAGCGCCACTCTCAAGATCTGTACCCGGCTCCACAACATTTACCCAATGGGCAGAGAGGGAAAGGTATCGTCCCTGTCCATGCTTACTGGTCCACGCATCGGTGGTCAGGTGGACCTTGCTACTGACGGCATTTTGTAGCGCATGTTTAATTTTTCCCTCCACATTCTGTTGCAGGGCAGGGACGGCTTGCCTGCTGAAATAAAAGCGGCTGAGCACTTTGTATTGTGGGACTGCCAATGCCATGAAGTTACGGAAGGTGTCAGTCTCCACCAGCCTGAATGATAGCATTTCAAGGGCCAGTAGTTTTGGAATGCCAGCATTCAGAGCCTGTGCTCGGGGGTGGTTTGCCGAGTATGGGCGCCTTTTCTCCCATGCCTGTGCTAACGATGGCTGTAGACTGGCCTGGGAGTGTGAGGATGACAGGGAACGTGGTGCTGTGGGTGGAATGACACTGTGTCTCTGTACAACAGTGCCAGAGGTTCTTCCATGGCGCCCCTTTGAGGAAGCCGAACCAGCTGTGTGTGAGCTGGAGGAAGAGGCTACAACACGAGCTGAAGAGGTAGTAGGTGGCGCTGTAGGTTGGCCTAGGTCTTCAGTGTGTTTTTGTAACTCCACCACGTGCTTGGTCCGCACATGTTTCCACATATTTATGGTATTGAGGTTGCTGACACTTTTCCCTCTTTTCACCTTCTGATTACACAGCTTGCATTTGACAAAGCAAATGTCATCTGCAACTGTGTCAAAAAAGGACCAGGCACTGCAAGTCTTGGGAGCGCCCATTTTGGATTTTGGAAGAGGCATGCTCCTAATGGGTGCCAAAGTGGAGGCTACAGGCAACCAAGTTTGCCCCCTCCCTCTCCCTCCTTTTTGGGCCATTAGGGGAATCTCTTCCTCAGAATTTTGGGTAAGAATACAAGGAGAGAACAACGGAAAGGACACCATTGTAGGCATTTACTACAGGCCACCTGGGCAAGCTGAAGATATGGATGAACTCTTTATGTATCAAATGACCAAGTTCTCCAAAAAATATGACGTAGTGGTCATGGGAGATTTCAACTATCCAGACATTTGTTGGGAATCTCTCTCAAGTAAAACTAACAGGTCAAGCAAATTCTTATCCTCTATTGCTGACAACTTTATCTTCCAAAAGGTAGGGGAGAAAACAAGGGGATCTGCTACTTTGGATCTAATCCTTATAAACAGGGAGGAAATGGTTGAGGAGGTAAAGGTGGCTGGGACCCTAGGAGGCAGTGATCATGCTATTATAGAATTTTGGATAACTAGAGGAGGAAGACATGTGAAGACTCAAACTTCAAGGTTAGATTTTAGAAAGGCAGATTTTAAGAGACTCAGAAAGAGAATAGGAGGGATCCAATGGCTGGATGTCCTTAAGGACAAAAATGTCCAGGAAGGATGGGAAATTTTTAAAAATGAGATTCTCAAAGCACAATTGTTAATCCCGAAAAGTAGGAAGAATGGGAAGCATTTAAGGAAACCAGGATGGATGAACACAGAACTTAAACACATGCTAAAAAGAAAGAAAGAAAGAAATGTTTATTAAATGGAAAGAGGGAGGCATATCTAAAGAAGATTATAATGCAGTCTGCAGATCCTGTAGGGCACGTATCAGGTTAGCTAAAGCTGACAATGAATTAAGGCTTGCAAGAGATGTCAAAAGCAATAAAAAAGGAGTTTGGGGGTATGTCAAAAGTAAAAGAAAAGTCAAAGATGCTATAGGATTTTTACAGGATGAAAATGGAGAAATGGTAAGACAGGATGTTGAGAAGGCCGAACTTTTTAATTCCTATTTTGCATCTGTTTTCTCTCAGAAAGAAAATGTAACATCAACTGATCTTCACTGTCCTTTTAAAGGAATAGAAGAATCCAAGTTATCTGTAAACAGAAAGATTGTGAAGGAATATTTAGCTAACATAAATGAGTTCAAGTCTCCAGGTCCAGATGAATTACACCCCAGAGTACTGAAGGAGATCGTAGAAGAAATTTTAGAACCACTCTCCATAATCTTTGAAAATTCTTGGAGAACAGGAGAAGTCCCAGAAGACTGGAGAAGAGCAAATGTTGTTCCTATCTTCAAAAAGGGGAAGAAGGTGGACCCAGGGAACTATAGGCCGGTGAGTCTGACTTCTATACCAGGAAAGATCTTTGAACAAATTATTAAACAACATGTATGTAAGTACCTGGATAAGAATGAAGTGATTAACCAGAGTCAGCATGGGTTTGTAACTAACAAGTCATGTCAGACTAACTTAATTTCCTTCTATGACAGAATCACTGACTGGGTGGATCAGGGAAATGCTGTAGATATAGTATATCTTGACTTCAGCAAAGCATTTGACAAAGTATCTCACACCATCCTTATTGAAAAAATGACCAAGTATGCAATGGACCAGGCAACTGTTAGGTGGATTCATAACTGGCTTAGTGATCGGACTCAAAGGGTGGTTGTAAATGGCTTCACATCCAGCTGGATGAATGTCTCAAGTGGGGTACCACAGGGCTCTGTCCTGGGACCTGTATTGTTCAACATCTTCATCAATGATTTAGATGAAGGAATTGAGGGTAAACTGATTAAATTTGCTGATGACACAAAGCTAGGAGGGATAGCTAATACTAGAGAAGAGAGAGAGAGGATTCAAAAAGACCTAAATAAACTGGAGCAGTGGGCAGCAACCAACAGAATGTTTTTTAACAGGGAAAAATGCAAAGTACTACATCTGGGCAATAAAAATGAAAAAAGCATATACAGAATGGGAGGAATAGAGCTAAGCAACAGTACATGTGAAAAAGACTTAGGTATACTAATAGATCATAGACTGAACATGAGTCAACAGTGTGATGCAGCAGCAAAAAAGGCAAATAAAATTCTTGGATGTATTAACAGAAGCATACAGTCTAGATCACGTGAAGTCATTATCGGTCTTTACTCCTCTTTGGTCAGACCTCATCTGGAATACTGTGTACAGTTTTGGGCACCACATTTTAAAAAAGACATCGACAAACTGGAGCAAGTTCAGAGAAGAGCGACCAGAATGGTGACTGGTCTGCAAACCATGTCCTATGAGGAACGGTTGCAGGATTTGGGAATGTTTAGCTTGCAAAAAAGAAGACTGAGAGGAGACTTAATAGCTGTCTACAAATATGTCAAGGGCTGTCACATTGTAGAAGGATCATCTTTATTCTCATTTGCACAAGGAAAGACTAGAAGCAATGGGATGAAACTAAATGGGAGGAGACACAGATTAGATATTAGAAAAAACTTTTTGATAGGGTGATTAATGAGTGGAACAGGCTGCCACGAGAGGTGGGGAGTTCCCCTTCAATGGACGTCTTCAAACAGAGGCTGGACAGACATCTGTCTGAGATGATTTAGTGAATCCTGCTTTGAGCAGGGGGTTGGACCAGATGACCCAGGAGGTCCCTTCCAACTCTACCATTCTATGATTCTATGATTCTAATTGCTCCCACCACCTTCCTGTCCCTCACGCCATGATGGGTCAAGGACCTCATCATCTACACCACCCTCTTCAGACAACTGCTTCTCATGGGTAGTCTCGACAGCACAGTACGCACCAGAAAGTGGCACCTGAGTCTCATCATCAGATGCGTACTGAGGTGTGCTGACCATAGGCACTGGCCTACCCGCCTCTTCAGATTCAGAGAGACAAAGCTTCATACTACCTCTTCTTCTAATTCTAGAATTCTGCTTGGCTGGCCCCCTCTTTCCAAGCCAAGAGATTCAAAGAACAGAAGTAGAGATGGCTCCTGTCCAGGGCTCTCTGACTGCCTGGGCAATTTGGCAGGTGGTGAAGAGACAGATGGGTGCTCTTCAGTGCTCAGGACCTGAGAGGATCTGGAACTAATTGAAGTCAATGCGTTAGCTGCTATCCATCCGAAAACTGCTTCAATTTGGTCCTCCCGCAGCAGTGGAGTAGAGCTACCTCCTACAAAGCTGCGCATAAAGGACTGTTGCCTGGTAAAACTGGGGGATGCTGAGTCACTGGTGCCCGCAGCAGTCACAGAATCCCCTCGTCCTCTCCCTGCAGGCACAGAATCCTCACGTCCTCTCCCTGCAGAAACTGCACGCCCACGACCACATGCCTTACTCCCTGCCTTCTTCATCTTGGTAGACTGATAAAGATAGGCAGAAAAGTACTAAGGGGTTAGTGTGCTTATTCCTGAACAGCTGCTAACAGGTATAAGAAACACTAATTTTATAAAGTGTGGACTAGACTTTAATATGAGCTAATGTGGCCTACACAACTGTAAAGTGGAGTGTTTGGTGAACTTTATTTAGGTTTTTTTGTCACAAAAAGACACTGGATGTGCCCAAAGATGTAATACCGATAGTATCACAAACTTTTTGTAGCTATTACAATGCAGGAAGGTAACCTACAATGCAATAGATGAGGCTACAAAAAATAGGTATTAGTATTAGCTAATCTGGCTAGGGCTGCAGGGCACAAGGCAGCAGAAAGGCTCCTCTATCTACTCCTATATATTGTGTTTGGAACCAATCTAGCTGAATACGGATGGAACCACCACACTAATAGGAGAAATAAGGAAAAATTAGCAATTAGCAAAAAAGGACAATGTATGAGGCAGTGACGCACGCTGAGCAGACTACAACCGGACGTGGCTGCAGCACACACTACAGCGTGAGATGCACTCACACACAGAGACCTTGCAGACAGCCGTGAACAGTACAGAGCACTGTGAACAGTACAGAGAACTGTGCACTAGCGCTGCAAGGCACAGCGATTTATAAAGTAGCTTTGGTAAAGCACAATAGATTAAATAGGTAGCTAAAACTGTCCCTCAGAACAACAGCGTCCTATCCCTAACTGAATTCACAGCAGAGTGAGCCCAAAACAGCGGCGGCAGCTTTTATAGTGCATCATGACATCATTTCAGCAGCCAATCACAGCCATGCCATTAGTTAACATGCCTAACATGCCGCAGGATGAGCCCACACTTCTTAGGATCCTCATTGGCTGAATAAAATCACACTGGCTCATTGCATTATTGGAACTTCCGATTCCGGTATCCGATATTGTAAAAGTATCGGAACTCAGTAACGGAATTCCGATACCGCGAATATCGGTCGATACCCGATATTTCAGTATCGAAATGCTCAACACTAGTCAGTATGCTTTCAATTTTGAATAAATCCCCAACAGTGTCACCAGCAAAGCACCCCCACACCATCACACCTCCTCCTCCATGCTTCACGGTGGGAACCAGGCATGTAGAGTCCATCCGTTCACCTTTTCTGCGTCGCACAAAGACACGGTGGTTGGAACCAAAGATCTCAAATTTGGACTCATCAGACCAGAGCACAGATTTCCACTGGTCTAATGTCCATTCCGTGTGTTCTTTAGCCCAAACAAGTCTCTTCTGCTTGTTGCCTGTCCTTAGCAGTGGTTTCCTAGCAGCTATTTTACCATGAAGGCCTGCTGCACAAAGTCTCCTCTTAACAGTTGTTGTAGAGATGTGTCTGCTGCTAGAACTTTGTGTGGCATTGACCTGGTCTCTAATCTGAGCTGCTGTTAACCTGCGATTTCTGAGGCAGGTGACTCGGATAAACTTATCCTCAGAAGCAGAGGTGACTCTTGGTCTTCCTTTTCTGGGGCAGTCCTCATGTGCGGCAGTTTCTTTGTAGCGCTTGATGGTTTTTGCAACTTCACTTGGGGACACTTTCAAAGTTTTCCCAATTTTTCGCACTGACTGACCTTCATTTCTTAAAGTAATGAAGGCCACTAGTTTTTCTTTACTTAGCTGCTTTTTTCTTGCCGTAGCACAAATTCTAACAGTCTATTCAGTAGGACTATCAGCTGTGTATCCACCAGACTTCTGCACAACACAACTGATGGTCCCAACCCCATTTATAAGGCAAGAAATCCCACTTATTAAACCTGACAGGGCACACCTGTGAAGTGAAAACCATTTCCGGTGACTACCTCTTGAAGCTCATCAAGAGAATGCCAAAAGTGTGCAAAGCAGTCATCAAAGCAAAAGGTGGCTACTTTGAAGAACCTAGAATATAAGACATATTTTCAGTTGTTTCACACTTTTTTGTTAAGTATATAATTCCACATGTGTTAATTCATAGTTTTGATGCCTTCAGTGTGAATGTACAATTTTCATATTCATGAAAATACAGAAAAATCTTTAAATGAGAAGGTGTGTCCAAACTTTTGGTCTGTACTGTACCTTCTGCACAGCTTTTCTCTGTAGATGAACAGCCGGCTTCTCTCATTCCACACATGTTTGGCTTGTAGAGGAGCATCCTTCTCCAGGTGAGAACCTTCTTGGATTGTCAGTCCTTTGATGAGGCTGACAACCGGGTCACTGTCCTGGGTCTCCTTCCAGCTGTGATGAGGTAAAGGATTTAGCGTCTTACCATGACGTCTTCTGGAGGCGTGTTGCTCGTGGACCATTCTGCTTCTGTGGAAAGCAGGTAATTCAATTTCTTCTAGGTCATCCACTTTATCCTCGGTGTCCGACTGGTGGGACATTCTTGACAGGGCATCAGCATTGGTGTTCTTGTGACCTGCCCGGTAATTGATTGTGAACTATTAATTCGACAACCTGGCTACCCAACGCTGTTCCATGGCTCCCAACCTGGCTGTCTCCAGGTGTGTCAAGGGGTTATTGTCGGTAAAGGCTGTGAATTTAGTTGAGGCTAGGTAATGCTTGAATCTTTCAGTGATTTCCCAGACCAAGGCCAGGAACTCCAGCTTGAAGGAACTGTAATTCTCAGTAGGGCGAAGCTTCCTACTGGCATAGGCAATGACCTTTTCTCTGCCGTTTTACTTCTGGGACAACACAGCTCCCAGTCCCTCGTTGCTGGTGTCGGTGTACAACAGGAAAGTTTGGCTGTAGTCAGGGAAAGCCAGGATTTCCTCACCGGTTAGGACTTCCTTCATTGATGCAAAGGACTCAGTCTGCTCTTTGCCCCACTGGAATGTGTACTTTTACCTATTTTGGACTGTCCTACCAGGAGATCTTGTAGAGGTGCTGCCTTTTTGGTATAGTCCTTAATGAACTTCCTGTAGTACCCGACCAGTCCCAGAAATTGACTTGCCTCTTTGATGTTCCTTGGTTCAGGCCACTTCTGGATGGCAGTGACCTTTTCCGGGTCTGATGCTACTCCCTCTGAGCTGACTACGTGTCCCAGGCACTGAACCTTCTGTTTGAGCAGGTGGCACTTAGAAGGTTTTAGTTTCATCCCATGCCGGGACAATGCCTTAAATACCTCCGCCAGGTGCTTTAGATGGTGTTCATACGTCCTCGAGTACACGATAACGTCATCCACGTATAGCAGCACTGTCTCAAAGTTCTGGTGTCCCAAGCAACACTCCATCAACCTCTGGAACGTTCTGGGTGCGTTGCAGAGTCCAAATGGCATGCTGTTGAATTCGCATAATCCCATCGGGGTGGTGAAGGCTGTCTTCTCCTGGTCTTCCTCAGCAACAGAGACTTGCCAGTACCCACCGCTCTGCTGACTGATTGCGCCCAGTCGGCCGCATACATATTCTAGAATACCCGATGCGTTAGAATCGGGCCACCATCTAGTATATATATATATAATATATATAATATATATATGTGTGTGTTATATACACGGTGGGGGAAATAATTATTTGATCCCTTGCTGTCTTTGTTAATTTGTCCACTGACAAAGACAGGAACAGTCTATAATTTTAAGGGTAGGTTAATTTTAACATTGAGAAATAGAATATCCAAAAAAAAATCAATAAAATCCCATATTATAAATTAGATAAATTTTTTGGCATTTTGCTGTGAGAAATAAGTATTTCATTCCCTCTGGAAAACCACACTTAATACTTGGTGGTAAAACACATGTTGGCAAGCACAGTAGTCAGACGGTTTTTGTAGTTAATGATGAGATTTGCGCACATGTCGGGAGAAATTTTGGTCCACTCCTCTTTGCAGATCATCTCTAAATCATTAAGATTTTGAGGTCGTCGCTTGGCAAATCGGAGCTTTAACTCCCTCCATAAGTTTTCTATGGGATTAAGGTCTGGAGACTGGCTAGGCCACTCCATGACCTTACTGTGCTTCTTTTTGATCCACTCCTTTGTTGCTTTGGCTGTATGTTTTGGGTCATTGCCTTGCTGGAAGACCTAGCCACGACCCATCTTCAATGCTCTTACTGAGGGAAGGAGGTTGTTGGCCAAAATCTCGCGATACATGATGCCAGCCATCTTCCCTTCAATTCGGTGCAGTCGTCATGTCCCCTTTGCAGAAAAGCACCCCCAAAGTATGTTTCCCCCACCATGCTTCACAGTTGGAATGATGTTCTTAGGCTTGTACTTCCTTCTTCTTCCTCCAAACACGGCAAGTTGAGTTAATGCCAAAGAGCTCAATTTTTGTCTCATCTGACCACAGCACCTTCTCCCAATAACTCACAGAATCATCCAGGTGTTCATTGGTAAACTTCAGATGGGCCTGCACATGTGCCTTCTTGAGCAGTGGGACCTTGCGGGCACTGCAGGATTTTAAACCTTTAAGGCGTAATGTGGTACCAATGGTTTCCTTGGTGACTGTGGTCCCAGCTGCCTGGAGATCATTAACAAGTTCCCCCTGTGTAGTTTTAGGCTGATCTCTCACCTTCCTCATGATCAAAGATGACTCACGAGGTTAGATTTTGCATGGTGCCCCAGATCGATGTCGATTGACAGTCATTTTGTATTTCTTTCATTTTCTTACAATTGCACCAACAGTTTTCTCCTTCTCACCCAGTGTTTTACTTATGGTTTTGTAGCCCATTCCAGCTTTGTGCAGGTCTATGATCTTGTCCCTTACATCCTTAGAAATCTCTTTGGTCTTGCCCATGTTGTAGAGGTTAGAGTCTGACTGATTAATGGAGTCTGTGGACAAGAGTCTTTTATACAGGTGACTATGTAAGACAGCTGTCTTTAATGCAGGTAACGAGTTGATTAGGAGCGTCAAACTGGTCTGTAGCAGCCAGAACTCATAATGGTTTGTAGGGGATGAAATACTTATTTCTCACTGCAAAATGCAAAAAAAATTATCTAATTTATACAATGTGATTTTCTTGATTTTTTTTTTTTTTGGGGGGGGGTATTCTATCTCTCAATGTTAAAATTAACCTACCCTTAAAATTATAGACTGTTCATGTCTTTGTCAGTGGGCAAAATTACAAAAACAGCAAGGGATCAAATACTTATTTCCCCCACTGTGTATGTGAGTATATATATATATATATATACACTGTATATCTGTAGCTTTGTCGCCATAATAAGATGGGGGCTCGGACACATTTCTTGCACTTGGGCCCCAAGCTGTTAATGTCCCCCCCCTACTTTTTTCAACCTATGTAACTATGTAGAATGCACATTAGGAAAATGCTTGAAATGCAATTCCCAATAATATTATTTTACAAGTAATTTCCTCTTTTTTTTTTTCTTTGTAACGTGCTAGTTATAAGCCCAATCTATGGATCTAAAAAGTGCAAAACACTCATGACAAACTTGCACATTTAATTTGTAATCTGTATTTCTTATGGTGCCTAAGGGAAGCCATAATGATAAGGCCCCTGCTTGGTAACAAGTGCAGTTATCTGCCTCTATAACAAAAGCAAATTACCAATGATGAAAGGGTTAATACTTGTGCCCTGCATCAGTAATAGACCCTGTAGTCACCATGACAACTGTTATGAGGTCATAAACAAGTGTCATAAAGAAGATTCCATAAAAGAATTCCGCGCTGCCACGATCAGCGCCATTACTGATGCACCTGAGGACCTTGAGCTTGACCATCCCACGTAATGTGCCGACCTTGGTGTAATTTGGAGGTTCTAGCAGGGAAAGGGGTTGTCTGCTTTAGACACCCCTAGGGCATGGGAAGGTAATAAAGGGGGGTCCCTAGACCAGGATCCCCTTCTGTTACCCTCTATATAGAGCAGCTCTCCTTTGGGAGTTCATGGACTGATCTATGACTTTAATGGGTGATAAATTGGGAGGGATTATTTATCCTATTAGGGATTAGGCATAACGAACTGTAACCAAATGTCCAATTTTTTGAGAGGCGGACCTGGATGTGTAAGGGAGAAATTATACATCCACCTGGCCAATCAGATCAACCAAATTCGCTCCATCAATCAATGTGGTGACAGATATCGCAGCCAGATCTCTCCCACATCCTTTTTATCACATTTATAGTCTGTATTCATGTTGTTCTCTATAAATCTGGTAAAATGTACAAATTGTAAAATTCTGCAGTTACATCTGTTATATATTGGCACTAACTCTCTAAGCCCAAGGGATGGGCAGCCCTCCAGCCATGGTTCCCAAGAGGTTTCCTCCACAGGGGGTTTTTCCTCTCCTGAGTGCTGGAGGGTGACTCTTCGTGAGTCGGGGGTTGTGCTATTTTCGGTGTCATGTAAATTTAAATAAAATTTTGACCATTTGACACCTAATTACAATGCTTTGTGTATTTATTTTGTGTGCTTCTGTCTGATTAACTTTGTTTGGGGGTCGGGGTCTATCACATAAGACTGGACATCTGCCAGCTACACAGAACCCAGTAAGCACATTTTTCCCCAGGGGTCGCCCCTGCTCTGATGATGATGGTGAAGAGGAGACAAACATTACAGCACAACTCCTGGACGCATGCTCTCATCATTGGATAAAAGAATTGTATTACAGCAGTATAAGCAGATTACTCATCTATTCCTGTAATTTCTGTAGTCTTCAATGGATGGAGGAGGCTGCAAGCAAGATGGTCTATAGGAACAGAGGCTACACAGAATCTTCTTTATCCTGATAGGTGATGGTTCGGTGTCATGTAAATTTAAATAAAGTTGAGAACGTTTGACACCTAATTGCAATGCTTCGTGTATTTATTTTGTATGCTTCTGTCTGATTCATTTTGTTTGGGAGTCGGGCTCCATCACATATCACTGAGTGATACGTCTGACATCTGCCGGCCGCAGTTTAGCCCCAGGGGTTGCCCCTGCTCTGGGGAGTATGATGGAGCAGAGAAGATAAGCATTACAGCACAGCACCAGCAAGTGAGCGCTCATCCTCAGAATAAGGACTTATATTACAGTATTACAAGCAGCTTCCTCGCCTCATTCACACAGTGAGTATTTTGGGCAGTAATTTACATTAGTATTTGTAAGCTAAAAACCAGAGAGGAACAAACACAGAGAAAAATAATAACTGAATCACTCTCACCTCTTCTGTGTCCTGGATCCACTCCTGGCGTCTGTTAACAAATACTGATGCAAAATATCGCCATGTAAAAGGGCCCTAAATCCTTACTGACTGATTTGACAATTCTTTAGAAAAAAACAATATATGCCTCACCATGCATTTAATCCATCCTGCTGCTCATATCTTCTGGGCTCAGACCCACAATGCCGTGACTCTCGGCCAGTGTACATGAGGAGAAAGTGGGAAAAGTCTCCAATAAAAAATAATTCTCACTTTATTGGTGCAAAATATTAAAATATATAAAAGTCCATGATAGCGGAGATGCAATCTCGACGCGTTTCTGGCTTACGCCCTTAGTCAGTGATCCTGTTGTCATGACAATCCGCGCCTCCAGGTATCCCAGTGACGGTGGCCTGCTTAGACCGAGCTAGGAGCATGGTCTCAGAGGCTTCTATCAATGTAACACTGACAGGTATAATTCATTGCAATGCTGCTGCATTGCAATGCTTTATAACAGCGATTATACTAATAAAAGCTAGTCCCATAGAGGGACTAAATGAAAAAGTAAAAAAAAAGAATGTGAAAAAATATTTTTAAAAAAACCTAATTCAAAAAATAAACAGAAAAAAAATGAAAATAATGTTATATCAATAAATGGGTATATTCATATGAAAACTAAAATAAACCAAAAAGGTCCACATATCTGTTATCATCACGTCCACGGCCTATAAAACGGTCACACTAGTTAACGCCTTCAGTGAACACTGTAAAAAAAAAAAAATCTTCTTTTTCATCTTACCGCCAAACAAAGAGTGGAATAAAACACCATCAAAAAGTCGAATGGAAATAAAAATGGTATAGCTGAAAACTAGTGATGAGCGAGCACTAAAATGCTTTTCCGGCGCGCCCCCCCCCCCCTAAAAATTGCCCAAATCGATGGGAACAGTACTCAAACGACATGGGAACAGCATGGGGAAAACTCCTGGAAGCATCTCTGACTCCCAGGTCAATGATGTCAACAATGTTGTCAGAGGTATTACGCTACTTTTACGGACTCACAATAAAACATACAAAAACTAAACCAAAATGGATTTTCCTGGGAAATATGTTAAGGAACATCCTTTCCAGGATAATGACTTGTATATAAGGCAAAATAAATAACCAAAAATAAAAATGGTCCTTCACACCTTGGGCTATGTTCACACATAGCATTTTTGATGCATTTTTGCACTTTTGCATGGCTTTCAACCGTGACAGATGCATTCACCGGGACATGGCATTTTAACATTTTACAACCTTATCTGGCCATGTGGTGTATGAAACATCATCAGACACATCCTGTTTCATTTATGAAGGAGGGATTGTGAAAGTCACAAACACTATTTTTACTGCCTTACTATTCTTAAATGGCCAGCAGCCGGCTATGCTTTGTTGTTCCCATTATTAAAGAGTGGGTCTCCTTTACTGTTATTGCGTATGCAGTGACTGCAAGGGCTGCCAAAAATTTGGACGCAACCCAATACCCCTTTGAAGAGACATAGAGGAGGGTCTCAGTAAAAAAAATGTTCCCATTATAAAGGAGTGGGTCTCCTATAGTGGTAATGCCCATGCTGTGACTGCAAGGGCTGCCAAAATTTGGGAAAAACCCCACTAACAATTTAAAGACACATAGAGCTGGGCCACAGTAATGACATGTTCATATTAGAAAGGATAAGGATCTGCTATACAGTTATAGGGTATGCAGCAGGGGCGTACATAGAAGTCATGGGGCCCCATAGCAGAAGCTCTAATTGGGCCCCCCCCCCTACAAAAAATAAATATTTGTCTGTGTCACAGAAGAGCAGATCTCATAACTTTCCAGCCTTTACATAGTAATTTTTACCTCCTTCTGAAGTCGTAGATTCCTCCTTCATTGCCCCCATAAAGTATGATGCCAACAAAAGTTCCCCCCAAACAGTATGATACCCCTATGGTGCATTCCTCCACATACACAGTATAATGACCCTATTGTATCCAACTTCAACTCCCACGGCAAAGTATGGTGACCCTAACACAGTATAATCCCCCAACTGTGAACCCCACAGAGCCCTCCATACACTCTCATGGCCCCCACACAGCCCTCTAAACAGTATAATGGCCCTCACACAGCCCTCCAAACAGTATAATGACCCCACACAAACCTTCACACTGTATAATTGCTTTCATACAGTATAATGGCCCCCCCACATAGCCCTCAGAATATTATAATGGCCCCACATAGCCTTCCATATTGTATAATGCTCCACCAATAATCTTCCATATAGTATAATGCGCCCCCATAATCCTCCATATAGTATAATGCGCCTCCCATAATCCTCCATATAGTATAATGAACTTCCCATGGTCCTCCATAGAATATAATACACTCCCCATAGTCCTCCATACAGTATATTACACACCCCATAGGGTAAAATGCAGCCCCCATATAGTATAATGCACACCACAGTCCTGCAGTATTATGGGCACCACGTACTCACTGATTTTAAAATACCGTATATTTTAAATAAGCCGACCCGAATATAAGCCGAGGCCCCTAATTTTACCACATAAAAATGGGAAAACCTATTGACTTGAGTATAAGCCCAGGGTGGGAAATGCAGCAGCTACTGATAAATTTCCCCATCCTCATATGTGTGGCCCCCTCAATCCCACAATCCCTGGTATGTGTGGACCCCACAATCTCTGGTATGTGCAGCCTCCTCAATCCCCCAATCCCTGGTATGTGTGGCACCCTCAATCCCACAATCCCTGGTATGTGTGGGCCCCTCAATCCCACAATCCCTGGTATGTGTGGCCCCCTCAATCCCACAATCCCTGGTATGTGTGGCCCCCTCAATCCCACAATCCCTGGTATGTGTGGCCTCCTTAATCCCCCAATCCTGATATGTGTGGCCTCCTCAATCCCCCATTCCTGGTATGTGTGGCCTCCTCAATCCCCCATTCCTGGTATGTGTGGCCTCCTCAATCCCCCATTCCTGGTATGTGTGGCCTCCTCAATCCCCCATTCCTGGTATGTGTGGCCTCCTCAATCCCCCATTCCTGGTATGTGTGGCCTCCTCAATCCCCAAATCCTGGTATGTGTGGCCTCCTCAATCCCCAAATCCTGGTATGTGTGGCCCCCTCAATCCCACAATCCCTGGTATGTGTGGACCCCACAATCTCTGGTATGTGTAGCCTCCTCAATCCCCCAATCCCTGGTATGTGTGGCACCCTCAATCCCACAATCCCTGGTATGTGTGGCCCCCTCAATCCCACAATCCCTGGTATGTGTGGCCCCCTCAATCCCCCAATCCCTGGTATGTGTGGCCTCCTTAATCCCCCAATCCTGATATGTGTGGCCTCCTTAATCCCCCAATCCTGATATGTGTGGCCTCCTTAATCCCCCAATCCTGATATGTGTGGCCTCCTTAATCCCCCAATCCTGATATGTGTGGCCTCCTTAATCCCCCAATCCTGATATGTGTGGCCTCCTTAATCCCCCAATCCTGATATGTGTGGCCTCCTTAATCCCCCAATCCTGATATGTGTGGCCTCCTCAATCCCCCAATCCTGGTATGCGTGGCCTCCTCAATCCCCCCAATCCTGGTATGCGTGGCCTCCTCAACCCCCCAATCCTGGTATGCGTGGCCTCCTCAACCCCCCAATCCTGGTATGCGTGGCCTCCTCAACCCCCCAATCCTGGTATGCGTGGCCTCCTCAACCCCCCAATCCTGGTATGCGTGGCCTCCTCAACCCCCCAATCCTGGTATGCGTGGCCTCCTCAATCCCCCAATCCTGGTATGCGTGGCCTCCTCAATCCCCAAATCCTGGTATGCGTGGCCTCCTCAATCCCCAAATCCTGGTATGCGTGGCCTCCTCAATCCCCCAATCCTGGTATGCGTGGCCTTTTCAATCCCCAAATCCTGGTATGCGTGGCCTCCTCAATCCCCCATTCCTGGTATGTGTGGCCTCCTCAATCCCCCATTCCTGGTATGTGTGGCCTCCTCAATCCCCCATTCCTGGTATGTGTGGCCTCCTCAATCCCCCATTCCTGGTATGTGTGGCCTCCTCAATCCCCCATTCCTGGTATGTGTGGCCTCCTCAATACAAGTATCCTGGTATGTGTGGCCTCCTCATCCCCCCAATCACTGCACACATAAAACAATAAATACTCACCTTCCTTCCTCACCTCTGCTCCAGCGCTGAGTCCTGTCTGCAGCAGCTCATGTCGGCATCTGAGCTGCGCGCGCTCTCAGAAGCCGAGGTGAGCTGCTGCCGGCACATTAACTCCTCTCCACGTCGGGACTATGGGCGTGGAGAAGCGTGAATATGCTTTCTCTTTAGCGGCGGGCACTGACAGCAGGAGCCGGGGCGCAGCGCTCCTCCGTGCCCGCTACTAAAGAGAATGAATATTCTGTCTTCTCCACGCCCATGGGAGTGGAGAAGAGGGAATATTCATGTCTCTTTAGCAGCGGGCACACGTGGTAGCTGCAGCAGCGGCTACAGCGTGTGTCCCGCTCCTCCACTGCCGCAACCCGCTCCTCTGCCGCCGCAACCTCCTACTCACCTACCCTCCTCGTTCCTACGCTGCTTGGGGCCCTCACGGGCCCCCTCCGGCCATGGGCCCCATAGCAGTGGCGTGGTCTGCCGCCATTGGCGGTACGCCACTGGTATGTAGTGAGTCCAACAGCTACTAAAATTTAGGAAAACCCGCACTAACAATTTAAAGACACATAGAGCTGGGCACAGTAACGACATATTCCCATTAGAAAGGAGAGGGTCTCCTATCCAGTTATAGGGTATGCAGTGAATCCAACGGCTGCCAAAATTTAGGAAAAACCTTATTAACAATCTAAAGACATATGGAGCTGGGCTACAGTAATGAGTACGACATGTTCCCATTAAAAGGAGTGGGTCTCCAATACTATTTGCCTATGCAGTGAATGCAACGGCTGCCAAAAATTACGAGGCACTCCAATGCCCCTTGCAAGAGATGTAGAGGTTGGAGGGCCTCCTGAAAACAATGTTCCCATGATTAGGAAGTGGGTCTCCCATACTGTTTGCCTATGCAGTGAATGCAACGGCTGCCAAAAATTTGGAGGCACTCCAATGCCCCTTGCAAGAGATGTAGATATGGTGAAATGGTAGATATGGTAGTGATTATGGAGGAGGATGTGAAGGATGAGGAGAAGGAGGAGGACAAGAGCAAATAGACAAAATCCGGAAGCGTATACCCATGTCTGGGTGTGAAGACAGAGGTGCATGGGAACACAGTTAGACCTCCCAAAAAAAAGACACTGTATTTGAGTTTATGTTACGCTGCTATCATTCAGTGGTGTTGAGAAGTCTGGCCCAAACCAGCCTTTGATAAATTTTATAAGAGTCAGCCTGTCAGCATTTTCAGTTGACAGCGGCAGGGCAGGCCAGGACCTCCAAGGTGTAGAGAGCCAGTTCATGCCACGTGTCCAGCTTGGATACCCAATAATTATAAGGCACAGAGGAATCAAGGACTACATTGGCACGGTTGGCAAGGTACTCCCTCACCATCTTCCAAAACGTTTCCCTCTTTGGGAGAGTACCCCGCGCCTCAGGACCTGTGAGATGGGAGGGTCTGGGAAAACTGTCCCAGAACTTTGACAGTGTTCTCCTGCCTCTGCTGGATTGAATTTGTGTCTCTCTCGCTTGTACTCCTTGGTTGTCCAACGAACTGTGACCTCTGCCGCCAGCATTTTCAGATCGTTTGAGTTTATAAAATAATTCCGCAACAAGAGCCTTCTCGTACTGCACCATTTTATTAGGCCTGTCCTGCAAGGGAATAAGAGACAGAAAGTTCTCCTTGTAGTGTGGGTCTAGAAGTGTCACCAACCAGTAAGGACTGTCACTCAAAATTTGGACAACGCAAGGATCACGGGAAAGGCATAGTAGCATAAACTCAGCCATGTGTGCCAGATTGCTAACAGGCAAGACTTCCGTGTCCTCACCAAGAGGGCGACTGACCATGCTCTCCTCCTCATCCCGCTCCTCTGCCCTGTCCTCAGGCCATTCACGCTGAACAGACGGTTTGACAGTTGTGCAGGTAGTACCATCTATAGCGCAGGAAACTAGCTCCTGTTCTTCCTCTTCCTCCTCCTCTTCCTCATTGTCACCCAATCCACGTTGGGATGAGATGAGGTTGGGCTGTATGGAATCACCCTGTATGGTTCCTTGCTCCATCTCATCGTGCTCTGCCTGCAATGCATCCTCTTTAATTGTGAGCAGAGAACGTTTCAGAAGACAGAGAATCGGGATGGTGACCCTAATTATGGCGTCATCGCTGCTCACCATCTTGGTGGAGTCCTCAAAGTTTTGGAGGATGGTACATATGTCTGACATCCATGTCCACTCCTGAGGTCTTATGTGTGGAGTCTGAACTGAATATCGACGGCCTTGTTGATGCTGGTAGTCAACAACTGCCCTCGTCTGCTCACAAATACTTCCCAACATCTGCAATGTAGAGTTCCAACGTGTGGGGACATCACAGATCAGTAGGTGAGCTGGAAGCTGCAAATGCTGCTGAAGTACGGCAAGGGCAGCGGAAGCTGTAGCTGACTTTCTAAAACTGGCACATGGGCGATGCATTTTAAAAAGCATATCCGGCATATTTGGGTAAGTTTTGAGAAACCGCTGAACCACGAGGTTAAGCACATAGGCCAAGCATGGTACATGGTTAGGTCTCAGGAAGACCTAACAGTTGTACTGGCAACTTCCGTCATGCTGGCATTGCGAGGAGTTCTCTCCCGCCTTGTGTCTGCGGCCACCACACTGCTTTTTTCTGCCTGTTGTGGTGCTACTCCTCCCTCTCCCTGTGTGCTGCTGTCCTCACTCTCTGTATGTCCCCCTGCCTGTTATAGATGATATGTCTGGCAGAAAACCACGGTTTTAAATAGTAGGCCTGTAATTTACTAATATTATTCTACACAGAGACCTAGTGTGAATAGCTTGACCGACACACTGCAGCAGAATGGAAAAGGAGGCCGATATTTTCCATGTTCTGTTCAAATTTCTGGATTTTTATCGCTGAAATATGGAACAGATCTGGCTGTATTCTGCAGTGCTAACAAGCAAATGGAGCAGAAAAATAGTGTACTCTGGATTGCTTTTTAAGCAAATAACCAGGATTAAGATAAAAAAAAAATTGCCCTGGCCCCTGATATCTGGGGCAATGTCTACAAATATCTGTAATTATTACAGCAGCAGCAGACAGGACGTTCAAGGGACCCTCTTGCGCTAAATGCACTGCAGTCTGCCACATACACTGCCTGCCTTCTTGCCTGGAAGGACTGTTAGTTCAGATAGATATATATACAGCTCAGGCAAAAATTAAGAGACCACTGCAAAATTTTCAGTTTCTCTGATTTTTCTCTTTATAGGTATATTTTTGAGTAAAATGTACATTGTTGTTTTAGTCTATAAACTACTGACAACATGTCTCCGAAATTCAAAGCTAAAAATTTTGCATTTATTTGCATAAAATGATAAAGCGTCAAAATATTAAAAAAGAAACAGTGCTTTCAGACCTCAAATTACTCATGTTTTAACTCAGGAACAGTTCAGAAATCAATATTTGGTGGACTAACCATGATTTTTAATCACAGCTTTCATGCGTCTTGCCATGCTTTCCACCTGTCTTTACATGCTTTCCAATAGAAAACTGTTCAATCGCTGTAATCACACCGACCCGAAGAATAAATCCTTCTAAACACTTATACCGCACGAGGAACGGCGTAAAAATAGATAAAAAGAATTCTTGAATTGCTGTTTATTTGTTTATTCTGCCTCCCAAAGATCACACTATGGCTCGGCTCACATTAAGGCCGGTTTCACACGTCCGCATATCTCTGGTACCGGAAAAAACGGTACCGGAGATATTCGTGTGTCACACGTGTGCCGCATCACGTTCACATAGACAGGCGCCTGGAAATCAGCGCTACAGGTAGCGCTGTTCCCAAGCGACAGTGCTGAACACTGCCCTCATCATGGATACCTGCCGGCGCTGCAATCAGCACCTGCAGGGACTATGATGAGGTTAGTGTTAGTCTGCTCCTGGTGTCCACCTGTGTAAAAATAAGAATAAAATAATAAAATCCATGTACTCACCTCTCCTAGGTGGCCCCCGCTGTATCCAAGCGACTGCTGCTGCAGAGGAGCCGGGGAGAATGAGCCACTCCGGAGCTGCAATTCAGGAGCGGTGTCCTGTCACTCACTGAGTGAGGCTTCGGAGCCACTCATTCTCCCCGGCTCCTCTGCAGCAGCGGTCACATGGATTACAGTGGGGGACACAAAGAAGAGGTGAGTACATGGATTTTATTATTTTATTCTTAGTTTTACACAGGTGGACACAGGGAGAAGACTACCACTACCCTCATCACTGCCCTTGCTGGTGCTGATCGCAGCACTGGCAGGGAACCATGATGAGGGCAGTGTTCAGCACCGGCGCTTGGGAACAGCGCTAACTGTAGTGCTGATTCCCAGGCGCCAGTACGTGTCACACGGATGACACACGGATGTCATCCGTGTGGTACTTTTTGCAAACCGTGTATCCGCAAAGTAACAGACTTGTCTCCATGTAGATCACACGAACACACGGTCCATGAAAACACACTGATGTGTGCACAGTGTGTCAGTGTCTCCGGTACGTGTGGAAAGTGTTACCACTCTTACCAGGCATACTGTGAAAGAGTGTGAAAGACGAGTGTGAGTGTGAGTGACGTGTGAAAGAGCCCTTATCCTGCACTCTATGCTGAGCGCTTACACCGGGGTTTCCATGTAAATCTCTGAAGTACATGACTCAGACGGAACCTCTGGCAGAAGATTCCCTGTAATGAGGCAGATGGAGACATTGTGGATGCCGTCTAGCCTATGATCCGGTGGTGTCCATATTTTTAAGAATTAAAGTGAAGTCGGCCACAGATTTGAGCACCTCTGAAAAGGACACTGCTAAACAGAGGCAAGACTAAGCCCAGAGTAACTCTGCTGCCTCATTATAGTTTGCATTTGCATCATGTCATTTGGAGATTTAGATGGAAACTCTGATGTTAGTGCTCAACGTAGAGCACAGGATAAATGTGGTCCAACATAGTATGAAAAAAGGTTCCCAAAAAAAGCTTCAACTCCATCCACAAAAAAGCCCCCATTCAGGTTCATCATCTGTCAATGAAAATATAGGGGCTTGCATGTTACTAGTAGCGCACAGGCTCTGGAAAAGTGCTATGGCTCCTTGCCCTCCAAAAGAAATCCATCGAATTCGGCGCTCCCAAACCTAAACCAAACCTCTCCCTTCTGAGCCCCAGTGTACCTAAACCACATTTAGCATCCACATGTTTGGCATTTCTGTAGCAATGAGAGCCTGCATAATTTATGGGGTCCATGTCTCCAGAAGCACGAGCTGTGCACAATGTATGTGCAATACAATGTATGGGCACTGCAACATACCTGTCACTACAATGGAAAATTTGCAATTTTCGCTCAGCGACAATCATTGCTGCTTTCTGAAAAACTTCCATAGAGCCAAAATCGTCACTACACCTGTAGATAAATTCCCAAAGGGGTGCAATTTCCAAAATGGGGTCACTTGAGGAGGGATTCTGCTCTTTTGGCACTTAGGGTCTCTGTATATGGAGTCTGCAAACTATTCTATGATAATTTGTTCTCCAAGAGTCAAATAGCGCTCCTTCAATACTGAGTCTCACCGTGTGGCTGAGCAGTACTGTACAGCCGCATATGGGGTATTTCCACGTTCAGCAGAAATTGATTGACAAATTTTGGTGCCATTTTTACCCATTTTCCCATGTGAAAATGTAAAATCTGGAGCTAAAACAACATTTTTGTGGTAAAAATGTCATATTTTTTGTTCACCACCCAATGGTACAAAATTCAGTGATACATCTGTCTTGTCAATATGATCTCTGCACCCCTAGATGAATTAATTGAGAGATGTAGTTTGTACAATGAAGTCACTTATGGAGGGGTTCTGCTGTTCTGGCACCTCAGGGGCTCTGCTAATGTGACACGGCACCCTCAAACCAGTCCAGTAAAATGTGCACTATAATATGGTACTTCTTCCCTTCTGAGCTTTTCACTGTGCCACAAAAGTAGTTTTTGATCACATATGGTTTATTGGGGTACTCAGGAGAAATTGAGTAACAAATTGTATGGTGCTTTTTCTCCTATTATCCCTGATGAAAATTTAAAACTTGGGACCAAAGCAACATTTTAGTGCAAAAAATTGTACCGTGTATACTCGAGTATAAGCTGAGTTTTTCAGTACATTTTTTGTGCCCGAGTATATCCGTTGGTAGATAGTGGGGGGGGTTGCGGTGGCAGAGTGGGGCACATGCAGTAGCCGTCTGCTGCAGCTACCACGTGTGGCTGCTGCTGAAGGGAAATGAATAGAAGAGGGAATATTCATTCTCTTTAGTAGCGGGCACGGAGGAGCGCTGAGCCACGGCTCCTGCTGACAGTGCCCGCTACTGAAGAGAATGCATATTAATTCTTCTCCACGCCTATAGTCCCGGCGTGGAGAGGAGTGAGTAAGCCGGCAGCAGCTCACATCAGCGTCTGAGAGCGCATGGCTGTGATGCCATGCGCTCTCAGATGCTGACATGAGCTGCAGCAGGAGAACAGGAAGCAGCACTGGAGCAGAGATGAGGAAGGAAGGTGAGTATAAGTGTTTATTTTTTTTGTGTGTGGTTATGGGGCCATACATACAAGGATTGGGGGATGAGGGGCCATACTTACCAGGATTGGGGGATTAGGGGGCCATACATACTAGGATTGGGGGATGAGGAGGCCATACATACTAGGATTGGGGGATGAGGGGTCCTATACATACCAGGATTGGGGGATATGAGGTGCCATACATACCAGGATTTGGGTATGAGGGGTGCCATACATACCAGGATTGAGGGATGAGGAGGCCATACATACCAGGATTGGGGGATGAGGAGGCCATGCATATCAGGATTGAGGGATGAGGGGGCCATGCATACCAGAATTTGGGAATGAGGGGTCCTATACATACCAGAATTGGAGGATGAGGGGTGCCATACATACCAGGATTGGGGGATGAGGGGGGCCATGCATACCAGGATTGGGGGATGAGGGGTCCTATGCATACCAGGATTGGGGGATGAGGGGACCTATACATACCAGGATTGGGGGATGAGGAGGCCATACATACCAGGATTGGGGGATGAAGGGGCCAAGCATACCAGGATTGGGGGATGAGGAGGCCATGCATATCAGGATTGGAGGATATGCATACCAGGATTGGGTATGAGTGTACCATGCATACCAGGATTGGGGATGAGGGGACCATGCATACCAGGATTGGGGATGAGGGGACCGTGCATACCAGGATTGGGAGATGAGGGGTCCTATACATACCAGGAATGGGGGATGAGGAGGCCATACAAACCAGGATTGGGGGATGAGGAGGCCATACATACCAGGATTGGGGGATGAGGAGGCCATGCATACCAAGATTGGGGGATGATGGGTCCTATACATACCAGGATTGGGGGATGAGGAGGCCATGCATACCAGGATTGGGGGATGAAGGGGTCATGCATACCAGGATTGGGGGATGAGGATGCCATGCATACCAGGATTGGGGGATGAGGATGCCATGCATACCAGGATTGGGGGATATGCATAGCAGGATTGGGGATGAGGGGACTATGCATACCAGGATTGGGGGATAAGGAGGCTATACAAACCAGGATTGGGGGATGAGGAGGCCATGCATACCAGGATTGTGGGATGTGCATACCAGGATTGGGGATGAGGGACCATGCATACCAGGATTGGGGATGAGGGGACCATGCATATCAGGATTGGGGATGAGGGGTCCATGCATACCAGGATTGGGGATGAGGAGTCCATGCATACCAGGATTGGGGGATGAGGAGGCCATACAAACCAGGATTGGGGGATGAGGCCATGCATACCAGGATTGGGGGATGTGCATACCAGGATTGGGGATGAGGGACCATGCATACCAGGATTGGGGATGAGGGGACCATGCATACCAGGATTGGGGATGAGGGGTCCATGCATACCAGGATTGGGGATGAGAGGACCATGCATACCAGGATTGGGGATGAGGGGTCCTATACATACCAGAATTGGGGGATGAGGAGGCCATACAAACCAGGATTGGGGGATGAGGAGGCCATGCATACCAGGATTGGGGGATGTGCACACCAGGATTGGGGATGAGGGACCATGCATACCAGGATTGGGGATGAGGGGTCCATGCATACCAGGATTGGGGATGAGGGGTCCATGCATACCAGGATTGGGGGATGAGGAGGCCATACAAACCAGAATTGGGGGATGAGGCCATGCATACCAGGATTGGGGGATGTGCATACCAGGATTGGGGATGAGGGACCATGCATACCAGGATTGGGGATGAGGGGACCATGCATACCAGGTTTGGGGATGAGGGGTCCATGCATACCAGGATTGGGGATGAGAGGACCATGCATAGCAGGATTGGGGATGAGGGGTCCTATACATACCAGGATTGGGGGATGAGGAGGCCATACAAACCAGGATTGGGGGATGAGGAGGCCATGCATACCAGGATTGGGGGATGTGCATACCAGGATTGGGGATGAGGGACCATGCATACCAGGATTGGGGATGAGGGGACCATGCATACCAGGATTGGGGATGAGGGGTCCATGCATACCAAGATTGGGGATGAGGGGTCCTATACATACCAGGATTGGGGGATGAGGAGGCCATACAAACCAGGATTGGGGGATGAGGAGACCATGCATACCAGGATTGGGGGATGTTCATACCAGGATTGGGGATGAGGGGACCATGCATACCAGGATTGGGGATGAGGGGTCCATGCATTCCAGGATTGGGGATGAGGGGTCTATGCATACCAGGATTGGGGATGAAGGGGCCATGCATACCAGGATTGGGAATGAGGGGGCCATGCATACCAGGATTGGGGATGAGGGGGCCATGCATACCAGAATTGGGGATGATGGGGCCATGCATACCAGGATTGGGGATGATGGGGCCATGTGTACCAGGATTGGAGATGAGGGGGCCATGCATACCAGGATTGGGGATGAGGGAGCAATGAGCACCAGGATGGGGAAATTTACCAGTAGCAGCTGCATTTCCCACCCTAGGCTTATACTCGAGTCAATAAGTTTTCCCAGTTTTTTTGTGGTAAAATTAGGTACCTTGGCTTATACTCGGGTCGGCTTATACTTGAGTATATACGGTAATTTTCCAATGACTCAGCCAAATGTTATACAATTCTGTGAATCACCTGAGGGTTAAAATTCTCACTACACCCCTAGATGAATTCTACAAGAAGTGTAGTTTTCACAATGACGTAACTTTGTGGGGGGGGGGGGTTCTGTTTTGGCAAGTTTGGGGTCTTCAAATGTGACATGGCATCTGCAATCTATTCCAGCCAAAATTGTGCTCCAGAATACAATTGGTGCTCCTTCCCTTCTGAGCCCTGTCGTATGCCCAAACAGTAATTTTCCACCACATATGGGGTATGAACGTACTCAAAAGAAATTGCAAAATAGATTTTGGGGTCCATTTTTTCCTGTTACCCATGTGAAAAGGAAAAGTTTTAGGCTAAAGCAACAATTTTGCGGGAAAAATGTGTTTTTTATTTTTCACAGCTCAACGTTATAATATTCAATGAAGCACCTACGGGTTCAAGGTGCTTAACACACCTCTAGATAAGTTTCTCGAAGGGTGTAGTTTCCAAAATGGGTTCACTTGTGGGGGGGTTTCCACTGATTAGGCACATCAGGGGCTTTGCAAATGCAAAATGGCATCCATTATCTTTTGCAGCCACTTTTGTGCTACAAAAGTCAAATGGTGCTCCTTCCCTTCCAAGTCCTGCCATGCGTGCAAACAGTAGTTTTCCACCACATATGGGGTATTTGTGTACCCAGGAGAAATTGCAAAACAAATTGTACAGTCTACTTTCTCCTGTTACCTTTGTGAAAATGAAAAATTTGAGGCTAAAGCAACATTTTTGTAGAAAAAATGTCATTTTTCATTTTCACATTTTACTGTTATAAAATTCTATGAAACACTTATGGGTTCAATATGCTGTCCACATTCCTAGGTGAATTCCTTGATTGGTTTATATTGCAAAATGGGGACACTTGTCAGGGGGTTCCTGCTGTTTTGGCATATCAGGGGCACTTTAAAGGTGATATGGTATCTACAATCTATTCCAGACAAAATTGAGTTCCAAAATTAAAATAGCGCTTCTTTCCTTCCTAGCCATGTCGTGTGACCAAATAGTAGTTTCTGACCACATATGGGGTATTGTCATGCTTAGGAGAAATTGCACAACAAATTGTGGACTCTATTTTTTCCTGTTAACCTTATGAAAATGTAAAATTTGAGGCTAAAACATTTGTGGGGAAAACACAATTTTTTTAATTTTTGGCTTCCAATTTGTGTTAATTCCTGCGAGTCACCTAAAGAGTTAAACTTTCTAAATGGGATTTTAAATACCTTGACGGGTGCAGTTTTTATAATGGGGTCACTTTTGGGCGTTTTCTGACATAAAAGCCCCTAAAAGTACCTTCAAAATGAGAAATGGTCCCTAAAAAAAAAGGATTTGTAAAAAATTTTGAAAAAACGAAAAAATTCAGCTAATCTTTTAGAGAAAAGGTATAATAGAAACAAGTGCAACAATTCTGCATTTATCACCCACTCCTGGATTTGGCTCCCACTCCTGAGAAAAAATACTGACCGAATACTGACCAAATACTGATAGTGGGGCCGTGGCCTAAGACCGGACAACCCCTTTAATTTAATAATTAGAATCATTTTTCTAATATACATGAATTAAAAATTCCCTAGCGACCGCAGCCAAGCCCCCTGATAACATCCCGTTTGAGTATCCCAGCATGCACTTGGGATTTGGACTTTGGAATGGAAGTAAAAAAATTTTTTAAAAAAGTAGGAGTTACAGTAGAGAAGGAGCAGTAGGACATTTTTATTGAAAGTATGTTAGAAAAGTGATTCAATTATTACATTAAAGAGATAGACATTTAGGATGAAATTCAACCCCTTCACGCCATGGACCTTTTCCGTTTTCGTTTTTTTCTCCCCTTCTTCCAAGTGCCCTATTTTTTTATTTTTCCGTCCCCATAGCCGTATGAAGGCTTGTTTTTTGTGGGACGAGTTGTACTTTTGAATGGCACCATTGATTTTACGACATAGTGTACTGGAAAACGGGAAAAAAATTCTAAGTGCAGTGAAATTGCAAAAAAAATGCAGTTCCACAATTTTTTGGGTTTTTTATTTACCATTTTTTTTATATGGTAAAACTAACCTGGCGATATGATTCCCCAGGTCAGTACGAGTATGCAGATACCAAACATGTATAGTTTATTTTTTATTAAAGTGGTGAAAAAAAAAGTGAAATTTGTATGAAAACTTTTTTGGGCATTTACCTATCTGATTAATTTATTTAATTAAGAGTCCCATCCAAATGGAGCCGAGGTCAAGCACGCGCACCTCCACTCTATTCATTCTCAATTTTAAAAAAATTCTTTGTGCCTTGATAAGTGACCAAGTAAAACAGAAATGTTTTTGCACCGCACTTTGTAAAAGGGCTCGCTCCCACGAGCATATAACACGGCCGAGCGCTATGTGATGTGTTATCAGACAGCACTCAGCCCAGTGTTATTCTATGGGGCAGTGCAGATAAGCCATTATTTTCTCATGCCGCCGATTCAGTAGGAGAAAACAATCACACCATGCTGCGAGTGCATCCGAGAATGGGATCACGCACACATACAAGTCTATGGGTGCGTGTGAAACATCGGACTGCACTCGGATGTCATCGCAGTGCAGCCCGATATACGCCGAGACACTCAATGGAGGAGATGAAGGAATGACTTTCTTGTTCTCCTCCGCAGCTGTGCTGCGATCCTCTGATGCGAGCGATAGGAGCACAGAGCACTGACGCTCGGCTCCCGCTCGCAGCAGAGTTGTCATTGGCATAATCGCCCCGATTCTCTCCCAGGAGAGGACATACGCTCGTGTCACCCCAGGGTGATATTGTATGGGGACTGTTGTGAGTTTGTGTGCTAGAGGCGGTGGACTCCAACCTTGCTTTGTATAAATGTGTTTGTAGCTGTGCTGAATGACACCAAGGCCTACGTTTCTATTCACACACTAGAAAAACCTACAAGTTTCATCAGTGATTTCCATCAGTTTTCTCCACCTTCTCCTATCAGTCAGTGATGGGATCCGAGTGCCATCCCATTTTCTTATTTCTTCGCTGACCCACAGATTTATTTTGCCCATTTTAATCCGACACTTGGATCAATATCGGACATGTCTCTGTGATTTTGTACAGACTGCTCGGTCCACAAGAAATCACTGACATGTGAACAGCGCCATAGACTATCACAGGTACGAGTAATATCCGTGAAGAAGAATGATAGCACTCGTAGGTGAAAAACTGACATCTGAATGAGCTCTTACTGACACAAGTAAAAGCAGAGGGGTCCAGCGTTTTGCACATCAGTTCCACCCGTCTCTTCCTAAAATAGATGAGAAGGTCAGACATTATGGTCTGGCTTTGGCCGATCGTGATCATTTGAAAAATGACAAATGATGTAATCAGAGGCGCGGTGAGCCATGATGGTGAGCCATGGACTGTGGTGGGCACAGTACGCCCTGCTTGTGTTTCACCATATTCATGCCAGGTAGACGGTTATTTTTAAAAGTATAGTGAAGCAAAACATACTGTACAGTATACCTGGCAAATATGATAGATTGATAGTTTGTATGTAAGTATTATTGGTGTGATGGAGTCAGTCTGCGGAGCGCTACCTTTGAAGACTTTTTTGTGTATTTTTCTAAATGTCTTCACTTGGCTGATGCTACGATTGTAATGTGGAGAATCCTTTATTCTAGATTCCTGCCATGTTTTTAAATATATCCAAGTTCCTTACAAACAAGGATCAGCGCTTTCTATAAACCACTAGATGGTGGCCCGATTCTAACGCATCGGGTATTCTAGAATATGTATGTGGCCGACCGGGCACAATCAGTAGAACGTTGTTTAAATTTGCCGCCAAAATCGCTGATTGGTCGCGGCCGGCAACCGCGACCAAACAGCAAAATGGTGTTTAAATTTGGCAGCAATATTGGTGATTAGTCGCGTGTGGTGGCCGCAACCAACCAGCGAACTGTGTTAGTGAGGACCGGAGAGCTTGTTTAAATTTGGCGATAAAATCGCTGATTAGTCGGGACCGCGACCAATCAGCAAGACGGTATTTAAATTTGGCGCTAATATCGCTGATTGGTCGCGGCCGGCATTAGCGACCAATCAGCAGAGCGGGGTTTAAATTTGGCGCCAATGTCGCTGATTGGTCGCAGCTGGCAGTCGCAACCAATCAGCAGAGCGGTGCTTAAATTTGGCGCCAATATCGCTGATTGTTCGCAGATGGCGGTCGCGACCAATCAGCAGAGCTTGGTTTAAATTTGGCGCCAATAATGCTGATTGGTCGCGGCCAGCGACTGCGACCAATCAGCAGAGCGGCGTTTTAATTTTCCGCCCATATCGCTGATTGGTCGCGGGCGTCGACTGCAACCAATCAGCATCGTATTAGTGAGGACCGGGGAGCGGCGCTGCTTGTGCGGCTCCTTCTGCTGTGAGAAGCCGGGAGATGAGCGGCTACTCGCAGCAGAAGCATCCCGACCGGCGGCGCCGCTCCCCGGTCCTCTGTTCACACTTGCCCTCCGGAGATCAGCGGGCCAAGCCGCTGATCTCCCGACGTTAGCAGCATGGAGGTGAGCGGCGCCGCCTGTCGGGGTACTTGTGCTGCCAGCAGCGGGGAGATGAGCGCCTCGCGCCGCCTCATCTCCCTGCTGCATCGCCGCTGACCTCCGTCCGTCAGATGAGCCGCTAACGGCCGCCATCTTTTTCTGAAATCCCGCGTCGCTGATTGGCCGCAGCCGGACCAATCAGCGACGCTGGATTTCCTGGACAGACAGAAAGACAGACAGACAGACAGACGGGATAAGACGATTATATATATAGATAGGATGTTTCAGTGGACTGTTTTCTTATGTTTTACAATGGTGGTGGATATATTTTTCTCTTGACTGTGCAATGTTGGCTCTGAGGTTGGTTGTGTGAGACATTTATTAGATGTGACACTGATTCTAAGGGGTCCTGCACACCAACGCATGTTCTGTCCGAGTACTGTCCGTGAAAAAGCAGATCACGCTCCGACCAATGTTATTCAATGGGGCAGGGCAAATGAACGATGTTTTTTCACTAACAGAATCTGCATGTGAAAAAAATGGCAGCGTTCACTAGTTTAGTATATCGGATGAGACTCGCCCATTCAAGTCTATGGTTGCAAAAAAAAAAAAAATATCTGATTTTTACGGATACATTGCAATCATGTAACATCACAAACCAAGTGAGAAAGAAATCGTCCCACTTTTCTGGATGAAACAGCTCGGTTCTGTTCCCATATTTATGTAGTAAGCTCGGTTCTGTTCCCATATTCATGTAGTAAGCTCGGTTCTGTTCCCATATTTATGTAGTAAGCTCGGTTCTGTTCCCATATTCATGTAGTAAGCTCGGTTCTGTTCCCATATTTATGTAGTAAGCTCGGTTCTGTTCCCATATTTGTGTAGTAAGCTCGGTTCTGTTCCCATATTTATGTAGTAAGCTCGGTTCTGTTCCCATATTTATGTAGTAAGCTCGGTTCTGTTCCCATATTCATGTAGTAAGCTCGGTTCTGTTCCCATATTTATGTAGTAAGCTTGGTTCTGTTCCCATATTCATGTAGTAAGCTCGGTTCTGTTCCCATATTTATGTAGTAAGCTCGGTTCTGTTCCCATATTTGTGTATTAAGCTCGGTTCTGTTCCCATATTTATGTAGTAAGCTTGGTTCTGTTCCCATATTCATGTAGTAAGCTCGGTTCTGTTCCCATAATTATGCAGTAAGTTCGGTTCTGTTCCCATATTTATGTAGTAAGCTCGGTTCTGTTCCCATATTTATGTAGTAAGCTCGGTTCTGTTCCCATATTTATGTAGTAAGCTTGGTTCTGTTCCCATATTCATGTAGTAAGCTCGGTTCTGTTCCCATATTTATGTAGTAAGCTCGGTTCTGTTCCCATATTTGTGTATTAAGCTCGGTTCTGTTCCCATATTTATGTAGTAAGCTTGGTTCTGTTCCCATATTCATGTAGTAAGCTCGGTTCTGTTCCCATAATTATGCAGTAAGTTCGGTTCTGTTCCCATATTTGTGTATTAAGCTCGGTTCTGTTCCCATAATTATGCAGTAAGTTCGGTTCTGTTCCCATATTTGTGTATTAAGCTCGGTTCTGTTCCCATATTTATGTAGTAAGTTCGGTTCTGTTCCCATATTTATGTAGTAAGCTCGGTTCTGTTCCCATATTTATGTAGTAAGTTTGGTTCTGTTCCCATATTTATGTATTAAGCTCGGTTCTGTTCCCATATTTATGTAGTAAGCTCGGTTCTGTTCCCATATTTATGTAGTAAGCTCGGTTCTGTTCCCATATTTATGTAGTAAGCTCGGTTCTGTTCCCATATTTATGTAGTAAGCTCGGTTCTGTTCCCATATTTATGTAGTAAGCTCGGTTCTGTTCCCATATTTATGTAGTAAGCTCGGTTCTGTTCCCATATTCATGTAGTAAGCTCGGTTCTGTTCCCATATTTATGTAGTAAGCTCGGTTCTGTTCCCATATTTGTGTAGTAAGCTCGGTTCTGTTCCCATATTTATGTAGTAAGCTCGGTTCTGTTCCCATATTTATGTAGTAAGCTCGGTTCTGTTCCCATATTTATGTAGTAAGTTTGGTTCTGTTCCCATATTTATGTAGCAAGCTTGGTTCTGTTCCCATATTCATGTAGTAAGCTCGGTTCTGTTCCCATAATTATGCAGTAAGTTCGGTTCTGTTCCCATATTTGTGTATTAAGCTCGGTTCTGTTCCCATAATTATGCAGTAAGTTCGGTTCTGTTCCCATATTTGTGTATTAAGCTCGGTTCTGTTCCCATATTTATGTAGTAAGTTCGGTTCTGTTCCCATATTTATGTAGTAAGCTCGGTTCTGTTCCCATATTTATGTAGTAAGTTTGGTTCTGTTCCCATATTTGTGTATTAAGCTCGGTTCTGTTCCCATATTTATGTAGTAAGCTCGGTTCTGTTCCCATATTTATGTAGTAAGCTCGGTTCTGTTCCCATATTTATGTAGTAAGCTCGGTTCTGTTCCCATATTTATGTAGTAAGCTCGGTTCTGTTCCCATATTTATGTAGTAAGCTCGGTTCTGTTTCCATATTTATGTAGTAAGCTCGGTTCTGTTCCCATATTTATGTACTAAGCTCGGTTCTGTTCCCATATTTATGTACTAAGCTCGGTTCTGTTCCCATATTTATGTAGTGAGCTCGGTTCTGTTCCAATAATTATGTAGTAAGCTCGGTTCTGTTCCCAAATTTATGTAGTAAGTTCGGTTCTGTTCCCATATTTATGGTGAGCCACAGTGTAATGTCCCCATATAGTGCTCTACAGCGTAATGGCCCCATATATGCCCCACAGTATATCCCTCCCCATACTTGTATATGGCCACATCTTCGTATGTGGTATATGGTCCCCATCCTGGTTAGGTGTATATGCCCTTCCATCCATCCATTCTGGGTAGGTATATATGCCCTTCCATTCATCCATCCTGGGTAGGTGTATATGTCCCTCCATCCATTCATCCATGCTGGGTAGGTTTATATGCCCCCCCCCCTCCATCCATCCTGGTGGGTATATGCCCCCTCCATCCTGGTGGGTATATGCCCCCTCCATCCTGGTGGGTATATGCCCCCTCCATCCTGTTGGGTATATGCCTCCTCCTCCATCCTGGTGGGTTTATGCCCCCATATATTCAATGCAAAGGAAAAAAAAAAAAAAGCAATAAACGCTTCTACTCACTTTCCACGTTCCCACGCAGTGCTGTGTCTGTGTTGCCTGAAGATGTCGGCAGTGATAAGAGCAGAGAAGCTGAGATCACCGCACGGCGCCGCCGCAGATACTCACTCGAGGCCTCCACTCCCAGGCATTTCCTCCCCGGCAGCTCCTGTCATGGCGCGCTCTGACTGAGCACTGCGTGCGATGACAGGGGGAATGTACAGCTTACACTGCAGGCTCCACAAAGATGGCTGCAATCTCCTCCCACGGCTGTGACCTGAACAGCCAAGGGGGCGTGCCCAGGTCACAGCTAGAGGCAGGAGGAGCGGCCTCTAATGTTAGAGATAGGGTCGGTGACAGACTACTGTCTCTTATGGCCAGGGCTGCCGTAAATGAGGTGTGTAAGAGCGCTTCTTACACACCCCCCAAATAAAAATGGCAGCCCCTAGTGGCCAATGTAAAAATAAATAAATAAAAAACTAATAAAGTGGGACATTTAATTTTGTATTAAAAATAATTGATTACATAATTATTAATACAAAACATAAAATGGTGGCCCCTTCCCTGTAAGAATAGCACATGGCTCTTTTCACGTCTGGTTATTTCTCTAACAGGTAGAATATGCTCCGTTATAGACCGGGGACAGGTTTACAGCTCTATTTTTTGTGGACGATTGATCTGTAAATCAGAACTGAGACCGGTCCGATTTTCATCCGATTTGTAGATAAAGATCATCTATTGAAGTCAATGAGTCTGTCAGAAAAATGGCCAGAACCAACCATGTTGCCTGTACTGCTTGTTTTCCAGTGTCTATAGGCCGGGCAAGCGAGGCTAGGAAACCTTTAGCTTTTTACTTTACATATAAAAAAATATGCCCCACTGAGGAGAAAAACTGCCACACTGACCAAAATCAGATGAAAATGAGAAAAAAAACACTGATTAAAACCTGACATGTGAACGGGGCCTTAGGCCTTAATCAGATGTCAGTGACTTATCGTATATGCAAAAAATGTCTGAAAGTGGTCAGTTTTTATCTTCAGCGTTTCATCAGCTTTTCTTGTATGCAAAATAAATCCATAAATTGAGAAGCTTCTCCTCTGGTCACAGTGTTATCACAGACAGCACATGGATGGCAATGCCAGCTGTCAGCGATGTCATGGACCCATAGATCTGACTGGAGAATTTTCATCAACCACTAGGATAAAAAACGGACACTACGCGGTTTTCAAAAAAAAAATGACATGTGGACGACTCCACAGATTATATTGTGTATGTGATCTATCCGTAACAAATATGGAGAGGACACAAACATGAAAAACAGACGTCTGAATGAGGCCAAAGATATATGTTTCCACACTGATAAGGGAGCGAGAAATATCTATTTCAGATTTGCCAATGAGTCCATGGCAGAAAATTCCAGTTAACCCCTTTATCACCTCAGGTTTTTCCGTTTTTGCGCTTTCATTTTTTGCTCCCCTTCTTCCCAGAGCCATAACTTTTTTATTTTTCCGTCAATATGGCCATGTGAGGGCTTGTTGTATTGTGGGATGAGTTATTCTTTTGAACACCACCATTGATTTTACCATATTGTGTACTGGAAAATGGGAAAAATATCCAAGTGCAGTGAAATGGCAAAAAAAGTGCAATTCCACAAAAGGTTTTTTTTTACCATGTTCAGTAAATGCTAACACTGACCGGCCATTATGATTCTCCAGGTCATTACGAGTTCGTAGTTACCAAACATGTGGAGCTTCTATTTTATTTAAGGGGTGAAATCAAAATTCAAAGCTTGTAAAAAAAAAATAATCATTTTTCCGAGACCGTAGCGTCTCCATTTTTGGTGATCTAGAGCCGGGTCAGGGGTTATTTTTTGCGCACTGAGCTGACATTTTTATTGATACCGTTTTGGTGTAGATATGATGTTATCATCGCCTGTTATTACATTTTAATGCAATGTTGCGGCGACCAAAACAACTTAATTCTGGAGTTTTGTTTTTTTTCTCGTTATACGGTTTACTGATCGAAGTCATTCTTTTTATATATAGATAGATCGGGCGATTCTAAATGCGGCGATACCAAACGTGTATTTTTGATTGTTTTATTTTGAATGGGGCAAAAGGGGGGTGATTTGAACTTTTAAATATTTTTTTTTACTTTTTACATGCTTCAATAGTCTCCTTAGCAGACTAGAAGCTGTGATCTTCCGATCGCTTGTGTTACACAAATGGCCGCCTGAGGCAGCAGATGCGCAATTGAGACCTCAGTAGCCGAGATCTCAGGAGACATTTACTTGGTTTGGCTTTCTACTTCTTTATCTAACTGTATTGCCCTCTATATCATCCATTCTGTATGGACTGCTCTGTACTCATATTGGACATTTATGCATTTAGTAGGGCTTAAGGGGATTATTGTGCTTGTTACCCATCAAATCTGTAGATGCGCTCACTAATTAGACTTTGTTTAGGGCAAAGTATAATATTGATAACGGTCCTGCACAGTGACAAGATTATGTTACAGGATTCTGGACAAATGTACAGTGCCAGTCATTCAAGGGTTAATTCTTTGGAACACTGAGAGAGACTTTCTAGCCAGTGAAACACCAGTAATGAACACCTGTGGTAACTACGGCAACTGTGCTGATGTCATAAACACATACATCTATGATATAAAAGATGATTCCGGAACCACAGGTCATTCAGCCGTATGAAGCGCCGTACTTGATGTGTCTGGAGACCTGGAGCTTCATCACTCCACAACCTGTAAGGGAGGAAGGGGATACGGCCTAGCCAGCCAGATCAGCCATACCGCCTAGCCAGCCAGATCAGCCATACCGCCTAGCCAGCCAGATCAGCCATATCGCCTAGCCAGCCAGATCAAACTAACCCTAGCGATCAATGGGGTGACAGATGTTGCAGCCAGATCTCCCTCACGTCCGGTACTAGTTGCCTTCACCTTTATGTGTACGGCCTGGAGATGTCGCATTAGACTTCTCCATATGGTGCTCGCACAGGGCACCTACTTTGACCTTCTCCATTACTGTCTGTTTTCTGATGATGTAATGTGTAACTTGTGTGACTATGTGATGTCACTGCTATCATATCTATAGTGGATGTATATTATGTCTCACTGTAAATATGATACAATGTACAAATTCTAGTACAATTTGCTGTTACTTGTTGGCACTATCCTTCTAAGCCCGAGGGATGGGCAAGTCCTCCAGCCATGGTTCCCTAGAGGTTTCCTCCACAGGGGGTTTTCCTCTCCTGAGTGCTGACGGATGATTCTTCGTGAGTCGGAGGTTTGCCATTTTCAGTGTCTTTTTCATAGCAATTGGCTGATTCTAAATTTCAGACACTGAATGAAATAATATGATTTGTAATAAAATTTGGTCTATTTAACATTCACTAATAGTGTTTTGTGCATTTCTTTCACAATCTTGGGTTGGTGTGATTTTCTTGGGAATCAGGATCTAGCATCTATGATCAAGCCATGAAGCCGGATATGGAGTCAGAGCATTGTTAACCCTGTGCTTGAAGACAGAATGGAGCAGAAATGACAAAGTGTTACTGCACAAGTAGCACAAGTTCACAATCTTCCTTGCATTCAGATAATGGAGGTGGCTGCTGCAGAAAAACATACCCACAGCATGATACTGCAACCACCATGTTTCACTGTGGGGATGGTGTTCTTGGGGTGATAAGCTGTTGGTTTGGTGCCAGACATAGCATTTACCTTGGTGGCCAAAAAGTTCAATTTTGGTCTCATCTGACCACAGCACATTCCTCCATATATTTTGGGAGTCTCCCACATGTCTTTTGGCAAACTCAAATCGAGCCTTACAATTTTTAAGTAAAAGCTTTTTTTCTGCCCACTGAAAGAGACAACTGTAAACTGGACAAGGGGATCAGAGGATGCCCGCAAGCTCGGACACTGAGTTTTCAGCTCCTGCAGTGTCAGTGTGTGCAGGGCTGAGGATTCAATATAGGCAGTGCTGTCAATCATTGTAAGGGGAGGGGCAGAGGATGGTAATTAAGCGTGGGGTGTAAATGCTGTTTTTGCATAAAAATATCATCTGTACCTAAAGTATAATTTTTTTTATAGGGGCCAAGATTCCTATACAAATCCATAAATGATTTGAGTATTGGGGTGACAGACTCCCTTTAAGAAACTGAGACCACCCCATTAACTGGTTGTAGAAAAAACATGAAAAGTGTGAATTAACCTGACAGGTAAATTACAAAAAGGAGATAAATACCAATGGAAATTCTTTGAAAATGTGATCAGTTTATTTTTATTAAGCATAAAACACGTTTTCCTGGAATATCCCTGTGTTTCCAAATAAATACTAGTAGCGCAGTGAAGGATGGACATGGTGGAACAGGTTTCTATTAAAGTGCTTGAGCATATATTATGGATGCACCAAAATTCTGTAGTATATTAAAGCCTGCATCTTGGAGGGTTTCGTCCATATCTGGAGTAATATTAATAAAAATGTTTAGTTGGTGCATCCCTAGTATACTGCTATATCACTAGTAACACAATGGGACACACACAAAGCACTGTGTGCTGCCACCTAGACAGGGTAGCTGCTCAGCAGTGAGGGGTGCGGATTCGGCACAGATTGTCTATGATGACAGATATGTTGAGCTGTCCTCCACATTTATCTGATCGAAACTAAAGGGCTCCACAGCAAACAATCTTAGCATATCCAGTTCTAGGGGATGCATGCAGCCGCTGATCACCAGGGAATGAAGAGGACCTCCAAAGTCAACAGTGCTGAGTTGCTGCAGAGTGCCCGCACCAAGGGGCATACATAAGATTCATGGGTCCTCATAGCAGAAGTTCTAATTGTCCCCCCGCCCCCTTCCCAAAACAAAAATATAAAAAATTCTTGGGGTCATAGAAGAGCAGATCTCACAACTTTCCAACCTTTACATAGTAATTTTCCTCCTGCTGAAGTGCTAGATTCCTTTTTCATTGCCCCATAAATATGATGCCAACAAAAGTGTCCCCCAAACACAGTATGATATCCCCATGGTGAATTCCTCCACATGTGCAGTATGATGACCCTACTGTACCCCACCTCAACTCCCAGGGCAAAGTATGGTGACCCCAACACTTTATGATCCCCACACCTGTGATCCCCACACAGCCCTCCATGCAGTATAGTGGGCCTAGCATACAGTATATGGCCCCACACCTCTCCACACTCCACAGAGTATAATGCACTCCCCATGATCCTCCACAGTATAACACATTCATCATGGTCCTCCACAGTATAATGCATTCACCATGGTCCTTCACAGAGTATAATTCACTCGCCATGGTCCTCCACACAGTATAATGCACTCGTCATGGTCCTTCACACAGTATAATGCACTCGCCATGGTAATGCACACAGTATAATGCATTCGTCATGGTCCTCCACACAGTATAATGCACTCGCCATGGTCCTGCACACAGTATAATGCACTCGCCATGGTCCTCCACACAGTATAATGCACTCGTCATGGTCCTCCACACAGTATAATGCACTCGCTATGGTCCTGCACACAGTATAATACACTCCCCATGGTCCTCCACGCAGTATAATACACTCCCTATGGTCCTCCACACAGTATAATGCAGTCCCCATGGACCTCCACGCAATATAATGCACTCCCTATGGTCTTCCAAGCAGTATAATGCACTCCCTAGGGTACTTCACACAGTATAATACGCTCTCCATGGTCCTGCACGCAGTATAATGCACTCCCTATGGTCCTCCACGCAGTATAATGCACTCCATATGGTCCTCCACTCGGAATAATGCACTCCTTATGGTCCTCCACGCAGTATAATGCACTCCCTATGGTCCTCCACACAGTATAATATGCTTCCCATGGTCCTCCACGCAGTATAATGCACTCCCCATGGTTCTCGACAGTATAATGCATTCACCATCTTCCTCCACACAGTATAATGCACTCGCCATAGTCCTCCACACAGTATAATGCACTAACAATGGTCCTCCACTCAGTATAATGCTCTCCCCATGGTCCTCCACACAGTATAAGAACTTCCCATGGTTCTCCACACAGTATAATGCACTCGCCATGGTCCTCCACACAATATAATGCACTCGCCATGGTCCCCCACACAGTATAATGCACTCGCCATGGTCCTCAACACAGTATAATGCACTCCCCATGGTCCTCAACACACTATAATGCACTCCCTATGGTCCTCCACACAGTATAATGCAGTCCCCATGGTCTTCCACGCAGTATAATGAACTCCCCATGGTCCTCCACGTAGTATAATGCACTCCCTATGGTCCTCCACGCAGCATAATGCACTCCCTATGGTCCTCCACGCAGTATAATGAACTCCCCATGGTCCTCCACGCAGTATAATGCACTCCCCATGGTCCTCCACGCAGTATAATGCAGTCCCCATGGTCCTCCACGCAGTATAATGAACTCCCCATGGTCCTCCACACAGTATAATGCACTCCCCATGGTCCTCCACGCAGTATAATGCACTCCCCATGGTCCTCAACACAGTATAATGCACTCCCTATGGTCCTCCACACAGTATAATGCAGTCCCCATGGTCTTCCACGCAGTATAATGAACTCCCCATGGTCCTCCACGCAGTATAATGCACTCCCTATGGTCCTCCACGCAGCATAATGCACTCCCTATGGTCCTCCACGCAGTATAATGAACTCCCCATGGTCCTCCACGCAGTACAATGCACTCCCTATGGTCCTCCACGCAGTATAATGCAGTCCCCATGGTCCTCCACGCAGTATAATGAACTCCCCATGGTCCTCCACGCAGTATAATGCACTCCCCATGGTCCTCCACGCAGTATAATGCACTCCCCATGGTCTTTCACCAAGTATAATGCACTCCCTATGGTCCTCCACACAGTATAATGAACTCCCCATAGTCCTCTACACAGTATAATGCACTGTCCATGGTCCTACATGCAGTATAATGAACTCCCCATGGTCTTTCACGCAGTATAATGCACTCCCTATGGTCCTCCACACAGTATAATATGCTTCCCATGGTCCTCCACGCAGTATAATGCACTCCCCATGGTCCTCGACAGTATAATGCATTCACCATCTTCCTCCACACAGTATAATGCACTCGCCATAGTCCTCCACACAGTATAATGCACTAACAATGGTCCTCCACTCAGTATAATGCTCTCCCCATGGTCCTCCACACAGTATAAGACACTTCCCATGGTTCTCCACACAGTATAATGCACTCGCCATGGTCCTCCACACAATATAATGCACTCGCCATGGTCCCCCACACAGTATAATGCACTCGCCATGGTCCTCAACACAGTATAATGCACTCGCCATGGTCCTCAACACAGTATAATGCACTCCCTATGGTCCTCCACACAGTATAATGCAGTCCCCATGGTCTTCCACGCAGTATAATGAACTCCCCATGGTCCTCCACGTAGTATAATGCACTCCCTATGGTCCTCCACGCAGCATAATGCACTCCCTATGGTCCTCCACGCAGTATAATGAACTCCCCATGGTCCTCCACGCAGTATAATGCACTCCCCATGGTCCTCCACGCAGTATAATGCAGTCCCCATGGTCCTCCACGCAGTATAATGAACTCCCCATGGTCCTCCACACAGTATAATGCACTCCCCATGGTCCTCCACGCAGTATAATGCACTCCCCATGGTCCTCAACACAGTATAATGCACTCCCTATGGTCCTCCACACAGTATAATGCAGTCCCCATGGTCTTCCACGCAGTATAATGAACTCCCCATGGTCCTCCACGCAGTATAATGCACTCCCTATGGTCCTCCACGCAGCATAATGCACTCCCTATGGTCCTCCACGCAGTATAATGAACTCCCCATGGTCCTCCACGCAGTACAATGCACTCCCTATGGTCCTCCACGCAGTATAATGCAGTCCCCATGGTCCTCCACGCAGTATAATGAACTCCCCATGGTCCTCCACGCAGTATAATGCACTCCCCATGGTCCTCCACGCAGTATAATGCACTCCCCATGGTCTTTCACCAAGTATAATGCACTCCCTATGGTCCTCCACACAGTATAATGAACTCCCCATAGTCCTCTACACAGTATAATGCACTGTCCATGGTCCTACATGCAGTATAATGAACACCCCATGGTCTTTCACGCAGTATAATGCACTCCCTATGGTCCTCCACACAGTATAATATGCTTCCCATGGTCCTCCACAGTATAATGCATTCACCATCTACCTCCACACAGTATAATGCACTCGCCATAGTCCTCCACACAGTATAATGCACTAACAATGGTCCTCCACTCAGTATAATGCTCTCCCCATGGTCCTCCACACAGTATAAGACACTTCCCATGGTTCTCCACACAGTATAATGCACTCGCCATGGTCCTCCACACAATATAATGCACTCGCCATGATCCCCCACACAGTATAATGCACTCGCCATGGTCCTCAACACAGTATAATGCACTCCCCATGGTCCTCAACACAGTATAATGCACTCCCTATGGTCCTCCACACAGTATAATGCAGTCCCCATGGTCTTCCACGCAGTATAATGAACTCCCCATGGTCCTCCACGTAGTATAATGCACTCCCTATGGTCCTCCACGCAGCATAATGCACTCCCTATGGTCCTCCACGCAGTATAATGAACTCCCCATGGTCCTCCACGCATTATAATGCACTCCCCATGGTCCTCCACGCAGTATAATGCAGTCCCCATGGTCCTCCACGCAGTATAATGAACTCCCCATGGTCCTCCACACAGTATAATGCACTCCCCATGGTCCTCCACACAGTATAATGCACTCCCCATGGTCCTCAACACAGTATAATGCACTCCCTATGGTCCTCCACACAGTATAATGCAGTCCCCATGGTCTTCCACGCAGTATAATGAACTCCCCATGGTCCTCCACGCAGTATAATGCACTCCCTATGGTCCTCCACGCAGCATAATGCACTCCCTATGGTCCTCCACGCAGTATAATGAACTCCCCATGGTCCTCCACGCAGTATAATGCACTCCCCATGGTCCTCCACGCAGTATAATGCAGTCCCCATGGTCCTCCACGCAGTATAATGAACTCCCCATGGTCCTCCACACAGTATAATGCACTCCCCATGGTCCTCCACGCAGTATAATGCACTCCCCATGGTCCTCCACACAGTATAATGCAGTCCCCATGGTCTTCCACGCAGTATAATGAACTCCCCATGGTCCTCCACGTAGTATAATGCACTCCCTATGGTCCTCCACGCAGCATAATGCACTCCCTATGGTCCTCCACGCAGTATAATGAACTCCCCATGGTCCTCCACGCATTATAATGCACTCCCCATGGTCCTCCACGCAGTATAATGCAGTCCCCATGGTCCTCCACGCAGTATAATGAACTCCCCATGGTCCTCCACACAGTATAATGCACTCCCCATGGTCCTCCACACAGTATAATGCACTCCCCATGGTCCTCAACACAGTATAATGCACTCCCTATGGTCCTCCACACAGTATAATGCAGTCCCCATGGTCTTCCACGCAGTATAATGAACTCCCCATGGTCCTCCACGTAGTATAATGCACTCCCTATGGTCCTCCACGCAGCATAATGCACTCCCTATGGTCCTCCACGCAGTATAATGAACTCCCCATGGTCCTCCACGCAGTATAATGCACTCCCCATGGTCCTCCACGCAGTATAATGCAGTCCCCATGGTCCTCCACGCAGTATAATGAACTCCCCATGGTCCTCCACACAGTATAATGCACTCCCCATGGTCCTCCACGCAGTATAATGCACTCCCCATGGTCCTCAACACAGTATAATGCACTCCCTATGGTCCTCCACACAGTATAATGCAGTCCCCATGGTCTTCCACGCAGTATAATGAACTCCCCATGGTCCTCCACGCAGTATAATGCACTCCCTATGGTCCTCCACGCAGCATAATGCACTCCCTATGGTCCTCCACGCAGTATAATGAACTCCCCATGGTCCTCCACGCAGTACAATGCACTCCCTATGGTCCTCCACGCAGTATAATGCAGTCCCCATGGTCCTCCACGCAGTATAATGAACTCCCCATGGTCCTCCACGCAGTATAATGCACTCCCCATGGTCCTCCACGCAGTATAATGCACTCCCCATGGTCTTTCACCAAGTATAATGCACTCCCTATGGTCCTCCACACAGTATAATGAACTCCCCATAGTCCTCTACACAGTATAATGCACTGTCCATGGTCCTACATGCAGTATAATGAACACCCCATGGTCTTTCACGCAGTATAATGCACTCCCTATGGTCCTCCACACAGTATAATATGCTTCCCATGGTCCTCCACAGTATAATGCATTCACCATCTACCTCCACACAGTATAATGCACTCGCCATAGTCCTCCACACAGTATAATGCACTAACAATGGTCCTCCACTCAGTATAATGCTCTCCCCATGGTCCTCCACACAGTATAAGACACTTCCCATGGTTCTCCACACAGTATAATGCACTCGCCATGGTCCTCCACACAATATAATGCACTCGCCATGATCCCCCACACAGTATAATGCACTCGCCATGGTCCTCAACACAGTATAATGCACTCCCCATGGTCCTCAACACAGTATAATGCACTCCCTATGGTCCTCCACACAGTATAATGCAGTCCCCATGGTCTTCCACGCAGTATAATGAACTCCCCATGGTCCTCCACGTAGTATAATGCACTCCCTATGGTCCTCCACGCAGCATAATGCACTCCCTATGGTCCTCCACGCAGTATAATGAACTCCCCATGGTCCTCCACGCATTATAATGCACTCCCCATGGTCCTCCACGCAGTATAATGCAGTCCCCATGGTCCTCCACGCAGTATAATGAACTCCCCATGGTCCTCCACACAGTATAATGCACTCCCCATGGTCCTCCACACAGTATAATGCACTCCCCATGGTCCTCAACACAGTATAATGCACTCCCTATGGTCCTCCACACAGTATAATGCAGTCCCCATGGTCTTCCACGCAGTATAATGAACTCCCCATGGTCCTCCACGCAGTATAATGCACTCCCTATGGTCCTCCACGCAGCATAATGCACTCCCTATGGTCCTCCACGCAGTATAATGAACTCCCCATGGTCCTCCACGCAGTACAATGCACTCCCTATGGTCCTCCACGCAGTATAATGCAGTCCCCATGGTCCTCCACGCAGTATAATGAACTCCCCATGGTCCTCCACGCAGTATAATGCACTCCCCATGGTCCTCCACGCAGTATAATGCACTCCCCATGGTCTTTCACCAAGTATAATGCACTCCCTATGGTCCTCCACACAGTATAATGAACTCCCCATAGTCCTCTACACAGTATAATGCACTGTCCATGGTCCTACATGCAGTATAATGAACTCCCCATGGTCTTTCACGCAGTATAATGCACTCCCTATGGTCCTCCACACAGTATAATATGCTTCCCATGGTCCTCCACGCAGTATAATGCACTCCCCATGGTCCTCGACAGTATAATGCATTCACCATCTTCCTCCACACAGTATAATGCACTCGCCATAGTCCTCCACACAGTATAATGCACTAACAATGGTCCTCCACTCAGTATAATGCTCTCCCCATTGTCCTCCACACAGTATAAGACACTTCCCATGGTTCTCCACACAGTATAATGCACTCGCCATGGTCCTCCACACAATATAATGCACTCGCCATGGTCCCCCACACAGTATAATGCACTCGCCATGGTCCTCAACACAGTATAATGCACTCCCTATGGTCCTCCACACAGTATAATGCAGTCCCCATGGTCCTCCACGCAGTATAATGAACTCCCCATGGTCCTCCACACAGTATAATGCACTCCCCATGGTCCTCCACGCAGTATAATGCACTCCCCATGGTCTTTCACCAAGTATAATGCACTCCCTATGGTCCTCCACACAGTATAATGAACTCCCCATAGTCCTCTACACAGTATAATGCACTGTCCATGGTCCTACATGCAGTATAATGAACTCCCCATGGTCTTTCACGCAGTATAATGCACTCCCTATGGTCCTCCACACAGTATAATATGCTTCCCATGGTCCTCCACGCAGTATAATGCACTCCCCATGGTCCTCGACAGTATAATGCATTCACCATCTTCCTCCACACAGTATAATGCACTCGCCATAGTCCTCCACACAGTATAATGCACTAACAATGGTCCTCCACTCAGTATAATGCTCTCCCCATGGTCCTCCACACAGTATAAGACACTTCCCATGGTTCTCCACACAGTATAATGCACTCGCCATGGTCCTCCACACAATATAATGCACTCACCATGGTCCCCCACACAGTATAATGCACTCCCCATGGTCCTCAACACAGTATAATGCACTCCCTATGGTCCTCCACACAGTATAATGCAGTCCCCATGGTCTTCCACGCAGTATAATGAACTCCCCATGGTCCTCCATGTAGTATAATGCACTCCCTATGGTCCTCCACGCAGCATAATGCACTCCCTATGGTCCTCCACGCAGTATAATGAACTCCCCATGGTCCTCCACGCAGTATAATGCACTCCCCATGGTCCTCCACGCAGTATAATGCAGTCCCCATGGTCCTCCACGCAGTATAATGAACTCCCCATGGTCCTCCACACAGTATAATGCACTCCCCATGGTCCTCCACGCAGTATAATGCACTCCCCATGGTCCTCAACACAGTATAATGCACTCCCTATGGTCCTCCACACAGTATAATGCAGTCCCCATGGTCTTCCACGCAGTATAATGAACTCCCCATGGTCCTCCACGCAGTATAATGCACTCCCTATGGTCCTCCACGCAGCATAATGCACTCCCTATGGTCCTCCACGCAGTATAATGAACTCCCCATGGTCCTCCACGCAGTACAATGCACTCCTTATGGTCCTCCACGCAGTATAATGCAGTCCCCATGGTCCTCCACGCAGTATAATGAACTCCCCATGGTCCTCCACGCAGTATAATGCACTCCCCATGGTCCTCCATGCAGTATAATGCACTCCCCATGGTCTTTCACCAAGTATAATGCACTCCCTATGGTCCTCCACACAGTATAATGAACTCCCCATAGTCCTCTACACAGTATAATGCACTGTCCATGGTCCTACATGCAGTATAATGAACTCCCCATGGTCTTTCACGCAGTATAATGCACTCCCTATGGTCCTCCACACAGTATAATATGCTTCCCATGGTCCTCCACGCAGTATAATGCACTCCCCATGGTCCTCGACAGTATAATGCATTCACCATCTTCCTCCACACAGTATAATGCACTCGCCATAGTCCTCCACACAGTATAATGCACTAACAATGGTCCTCCACTCAGTATAATGCTCTCCCCATTGTCCTCCACACAGTATAAGACACTTCCCATGGTTCTCCACACAGTATAATGCACTCGCCATGGTCCTCCACACAATATAATGCACTCGCCATGGTCCCCCACACAGTATAATGCACTCGCCATGGTCCTCAACACAGTATAATGCACTCGCCATGGTTCTCAACACAGTATAATGCACTCCCTATGGTCCTCCACACAGTATAATGCAGTCCCCATGGTCTTCCACGCAGTATAATGAACTCCCCATGGTCCTCCACGAAGTATAATGCACTCCCTATGGTCCTCCACGCAGCATAATGCACTCCCCATGGTCCTCCACGCAGTATAATGAACTCCCCATGGTCCTCCACGCAGTATAATGCACTCCCTATGGTCCTCCACGCAGTATAATGCAGTCCCCATGGTCCTCCACGCAGTATAATAAACTCCCTATGGTCCTCCACATAATATAATGAACTCCCCATAGTCCTCTACACAGTATAATGCACTGTCCATGGTCCTACATGCAGTATAATGAACTCCCCATGGTTCTCCGCGTAGTATAATGCACTCCCCATTGTCCTCAACACAGTATAGTGCACCCCATGGTCCTGTAAGAAGTATAATGCAGCCCCCCAGAGGGTAAAACGCAGCTCCCCCTCCACCATAGGGTAAAATGCAGCCCCAGTCCTCCAGTATTATCAGTATACACTGATTTAAAAATGAATAAATAAATACATACTTACCCCTCCTCATTCTTGGCTGCTTCAGTCTCTGCAGCGCGTCTCTCTCAGCAACTCAGGAGCTGCCAGCTCCACTGTCTGACACAGCGTGGCGCGTCATCATGCTGCTGCGTCAGACGCAAAGGCGCAATGATAGGAAAGGGGGGTGTCACATGATGCTCCCTCCTCCATCATTGCCGGCTCCAGGGTTTCGTGGGCCCCGGGCGAAAGACTCTCAGTGGCCCCTTTAACACATACCACAATTCATGATGCAGAGATACTGCAGAGAAATATAGGTATACAACACAGGGCCCAGCCTGCTCCCTCATCCTTCACATATGCAAACACGCACACACACACACACAGTACACAGACAAGCACGCACACACACAGTACGCAGACATGCACACACACAGTACGCAGACATGCACACACACACAGTATGCAGACATGCACACACACAGTACCCAGACATGCACACACACATACAGTACACAGACATGCACACACACAGTACACAGACATGCACACACACAGTACACAGACATGCACACACACAGTACACAGACATGCACACACACACACACAGTACCCAGACATGCTCACACACACACAGTACGCAGACATGCACACACACAGTATGCAGACATGCACACACACACACAGTACACAGACATGCACACACACAGTACACAGACATGCAAACACACACAGTACACAGACATACACACACACACACACACACAGTACCCAGACATGCTCACACACACACAGTACACAGACATGCACACACACACAGTACACAGACATGCACACACACACAGTACACAGACATACACACACACAGTACACAGACATGCAAACACACACAGTACACAGACATGCACACACACACACAGTACCCAGACATGCACACACACAGTACACAGATGCTCACACACACACACACACAGTACCCAGACATGCTCACACACACACAGTACACAGACATACACACACACACAGTACACAGACATACACACACACAGTACACAGATGCTCATACACACATAGTATGCAGACATGTGCGCACACAGTACACAGATGCTCACACACACAGTACACAGACATGCGCACACACAGTACACAGATGCTCATACACACATAGTATGCAGACATGCACGCACACACAGTATGCAGATGCACACACAGTATGCAGACATACATACACAGTACGCAGATATGCACACACACACTCAGTACGCAGACATGCATGCACACAGTACGCAGACATGCACACACACAGTACACAGACATGCACGCACACGGTACGCAGACATGCACGCACACGGTACGCAGACATGCACGCACACGGTACGCAGACATGCACGCACACGGTACACAGACATGCACACACACGGTACACTGACATGCACACACACACACAGTACCCAGACATGCTCACACACACACAGTACGCAGACATGCACACACACAGTATGCAGACATGCACACACACACAGTACACAGACATGCACACACACACAGTACACAGACATGCAAACACACACAGTACACAGACATACACACACACACACACAGTACACAGACATGCACACACACAGTACACAGACATGCACACACACAGTACACAGACATGCACACACACACACACAGTACCCAGACATGCTCACACACACACAGTACGCAGACATGCACACACACAGTATGCAGACATGCACACACACACACAGTACACAGACATGCACACACACAGTACACAGACATGCAAACACACACAGTACACAGACATACACACACACACACACACAGTACCCAGACATGCTCACACACACACAGTACACAGACATGCACACACACACAGTACACAGACATGCACACACACACAGTACACAGACATACACACACACAGTACACAGACATGCAAACACACACAGTACACAGACATGCACACACACACACAGTACCCAGACATGCACACACACAGTACACAGATGCTCACACACACACACACACAGTACCCAGACATGCTCACACACACACAGTACACAGACATGCACACACACAGTACACAGACATGCACACACACACACACAGTACCCAGACATGCTCACACACACACAGTACACAGACATGCACACACACACAGTACACAGACATACACACACACAGTACACAGACATGCAAACACACACAGTACACAGATGCTCATACACACATAGTATGCAGACATGTGCGCACACAGTACACAGATGCTCACACACACAGTACACAGACATGCGCACACACAGTACACAGATGCTCATACACACATAGTATGCAGACATGCACGCACACACAGTATGCAGATGCACACACAGTATGCAGACATACATACACAGTACGCAGATATGCACACACACACTCAGTACGCAGACATGCATGCACACAGTACGCAGACATGCACACACACAGTACACAGACATGCACGCACACGGTACGCAGACATGCACGCACACGGTACGCAGACATGCACGCACACGGTACGCAGACATGCACGCACACGGTACACAGACATGCACACACACGGTACACAGACATGCACACACACACACAGTACCCAGACATGCTCACACACACACAGTACGCAGACATGCACACACACAGTTTGCAGACATGCACACACACACAGTACACAGACATGCACACACACACAGTACACAGACATGCAAACACACACAGTACACAGACATACACACACACACACACAGTACCCAGACATGCTCACACACACACAGTACACAGACATGCACACACACACAGTACACAGACATACACACACACAGTACACAGACATGCAAACACACACAGTACACAGACATGCACACACACACACAGTACCCAGACATGCACACACACAGTACACAGATGCTCACACACACACACAGTACCCAGACATGCTCACACACACACAGTACACAGACAAGCACACACACAGTACACAGACATGCACACACACAGTACACACACACAGTACCCAGACATGCTCACACACACACAGTACACAGACATGCACACACACACAGTACACAGACATGCACACACACACAGTACACAGACATGCAAACACACAGTACACAGACATGCACACACACACACAGTACCCAGACATGCACACACACAGTACACAGATGCTCACACACACACAGTACGCAGACATGTGCGCACACAGTACACAGATGCTCACACACACAGTACACAGACATGCGCACACACAGTACACAGATGCTCATACACACATAGTATGCAGACATGCACGCACACACAGTATGCAGATGCACACACAGTATGCAGACATACATACACAGTACGCAGATATGCACACACACACTCAGTACGCAGACATGCATGCACACAGTACGCAGACATGCACACACACAGTACACAGACATGCACGCACACGGTACGCAGACATGCACGCACACGGTACGCAGACATGCACGCACACGGTACACAGACATGCACACACACGGTACACAGACATGCACACACACACACACACAGTACCCAGACATGCTCACACACACACAGTACGCAGACATGCACACACACAGTATGCAGACATGCACACACACACACAGTACACAGACATGCACACACACAGTACACAGACATGCAAACACACACAGTACACAGACATACACACACACACACAGACAGTACCCAGACATGCTCACACACACACAGTACACAGACATGCACACACACACAGTACACAGACATACACACACACAGTACACAGACATGCAAACACACACAGTACACAGACATGCACACACACACACAGTACCCAGACATGCACACACACACACAGTACCCAGACATGCACACACACAGTACACAGATGCTCACACACACACACACACACACAGTACCCAGACATGCTCACACACACACAGTACACAGACATGCACACACACAGTACACAGACATGCACACACACACACACACAGTACCCAGACATGCTCACACACACACAGTACACAGACATGCACACACACACAGTACACAGACATACACACACACAGTACACAGACATGCAAACACACACAGTACACAGACATGCACACACACACACAGTACCCAGACATGCACACACACAGTACACAGATGCTCACACACACAGTACACAGACATGCGCACACACAGTACACAGACATACACACACACACAGTACACAGATGCTCACACACACAGTACACAGACATGCGCACACACACAGTACACAGATGCTCATACACACATAGTATGCAGACATGCACGCACACACAGTATGCAGATGCACACACAGTATGCAGACATACATACACAGTACGCAGATATGCACACACACACTCAGTACGCAGACATGCATGCACACAGTACGCAGACATGCACACACACAGTACGCAGACATGCACACACACAGTACACAGACATGCACGCACACGGTACGCAGACATGCACGCACACGGTACGCAGACATGCACGCACACGGTACGCAGACATGCACGCACACGGTACATAGACATGCACACACACAGTACACAGACATACACACATGCACATGGTACACAGATATGCACACATACATTACGCAGACACGCACATACACAGATACGTACACATACAGACATACTTACATATTTAAACACATTCTTAAAAACACATAAAACAGACATAAATATATATACACAGTCATACATACAAGACACATTAGAAATATATTTAACCCCTTAAGGACTGAGCCACTTTGTAGGTTAATGACCGGGCATTATTTTTTAAATATGACCACTGTCACTTTATGAGGTAATAACTCTGGAACGCTTCAACTGATCGCACTGATTCTGAAATAGTTTTTTTGTGAGATATTTTACTTCATGATAGTGGTACAATTTATGCGATATGACTTGCGTTTATTTGTGAAAAAAACGGAAATTTGGCGAAAATGTTGAAAATTTAGCAATTTTCAAACTTAGAATTGTTATGCCTTTAAGTCAGATAGATATGTAACACAAAATAGTTAATAACTAATATTTCCCATATGTCTACTTTACATCAGCATTTTGGAAACAAAATTTTTTTTGTTAGAAAGTTACAAAGGTTAAAAGTTGACCAGCGATTTCTCATTTTTCCAACAAAATTTACAAAATCATTTTTTTTTAGGGACCACATCACATTTCAAGTGACTTTGAGGAGCCTTTATGACAGAAAATACTCAAAAGTGACACCATTCTAAAAACTGCACCCCTCAAGGAGCTCAAAACCACATTCAAGAACTTTATTAACCCTTCAGGTGCTTCACAGGAACTGAAGCAATGAGGAAGAAAAAAATTAACATTTATCTTTTTTTCACAACAAATGTAATTTAGACTCTTTTTTTTTATTTTTACAAGGGTAACAGATAAAAATTGACCCCAAAATGTATTGTGCAATTTTTCCTGAGCATGCCAATACCCAATATGTGCCGTAAGACCACTGTTTGGGCACATGGCAGGGCTCGGAAGGGACGAAGCGCCATTTGACTTTTTGAATTCAAAATTTGCTGGAATAATTAGCGGACGCCATGTCGCATTTGGAGAGCCCCTGATGCGCCTAAACAGTGGAAACCCCCACAAGTGACACCATTTTGGAAACTAGACCCCTCAATAAACTTATCTAGATGTGTGGTGAGCACTTTGAACCCCAGGTGCTTCACAAACGTTTGTAACGTAGAGCTATGAAAATAAAAAAATCTATTTTTTTCCACAAAAATTTTCTTTCAGCCCCAAATTTTTTATTTTCACAAGAGTAACAGAAGAAAATTAACCTCTCATTTTGTTGGGCAATTTCTCCTGAGTACGCCAATACCCTACATGTAATTGGGAACTACTTTTGAGGCACAGTACAAAGCAGGGTTGGACTGGGGTGCCTAGGGCCCACCAGGAGAATTGACTCTAGTGGCCCACACTACAGCTACCATAAACGGTTGTATTACTCGTTCATTTTTTGGCCTCTCGCACTAAAACATGTGCCTTTTAGCAAACTATACAGTGTGTAAAAGAGAACTGTATTGTGTAGTGCACTATATCAAAGTGTTTCTTGTTAACCAACTTATTTATTGTAGTTAACAGAATCTGTCATTTACAATCAGTAGCGGTTTTTCTTACACATGGCCATTCCTTGTCCTAGGTAAACCACCCAGTCCCTCAGCCAACTTAAACAATTTTCAAAGTGAAGAAAAAGTCATAATCATACAGCCTCACTGCGCATGCGCGGGGTATAGAGCGTCATAGCGCATGCGCAGTGCAGCTGAGGACTACACAGCTTCACTGCGCATGCGCGGGGTATAGAGCGTCATAGCGCATGCGCAGTGCAGCTGAGGACTACACAGCTTCACTGCGCATGCGCGGGGTATAGAGCGTCATAGCGCATGCGTAGTGCAGCTGAGGACTACACAGCTTCACTGCGCATGCACTATGACGCGCTATGTTCCCGGCGCATACGCAGTGAATCTGGTAATCACAGCCTCACTGCGCAGGCGGCCGGACATCTACAAGTGCGCCCCACAATATTAGCACTTGTTGGGAACAGGATTCAAATACATGGACGGCGCCAGCAGTGAGTGAATGCTGCGCCCACCCTTGACTGAATATGACAAGCACGTCCCTATGACTGAAAAGGCAGGTAGGATATAAGTATATTAAACATTATAAATTCATTCTAGCTGCTTTGATTTTCATGAAAACAGCTTGTTAGTGATGCACATTGCACCACTACCAACGCTATGGGGGCAGTGTAGAGGGCAGGTAGGACGTGACAGGTTCTCTTTAAAGTGTGAATGACTTGATGCTGTGGGTTCAAATGCAATACCTGTCCCCGCATCATCACTGCTGTAACAAACTACAACTCCCAGCAGGCCCTGAAGGGTTAAATCTGATAGTGCATGCTGGGAGTGGTACGTATCAGAGGGTAAACCTCTCAAATTATTATTATTATACATTTTATTTTAGCAGTGCAGTGTGTATATACAGATACTGAGAATTACACCCAGTATACAGGACAGGAGAATTGGTTCTATCCAGTGTATATACTGTATATACAGAATAATACATACACAGAGAATTACACCCAGTATACAGGACAGGAGAATTGGTTCTATCCAGTGTATATACTGTATATACAGAATAATACATACAGAGAATTACGCCCAGTATACAGGACAGGAGAATTGGTTCTATCCAGTGTATATACTGTATATACAGAATAATACATACAGAGAATTACACCCAGTATACAGGACAGGAGAATTGGTTCTATCCAGTGTATATACTGTATATACAGAATAATACATACAGAGAATTACGCCCAGTATACAGGACAGAAGTGGTACTCTGCAATATATACATATATATATATATATAATAATCTCATTTAAAGATTTTTCTGTATTTACTTTGACTCGCCCCCTGGGCCGTGGGGCACTCGGATCCGGGCAGTAGGGGAACGATGGGAGTAGTAGTGGCAACCCGGTTCCGTGGCTCAGGGTGGTCAGGCCAGTGGTAGTCTGTTATGCGCTGATGATTATGTCCGACTACGCCACCCGTGGATTGCGGTTATTAGGAACCTCCGCTGCATGCAGACCGCTGGGGCTGATGAGGTGTGCAGCTAGGGTAGTGTGACTCCCCACGGGAAGAGTGCGGCCCCAGGGCAGTATAATGGATGGTGGGAGTGATGGTGGTGAGAGTCCCAGTACCGGTAGTGCTGGAGGCGTGAAGGAGCACACAGACAACAGGTTGCAGTCCAGGGCCTTTACTAAAACAGGTAAACTGACCCATAAACAGTCCTAGCTAGGAGGGGACCTGGATGTCTGAGAGCAATGGGGAAATTGGCCCTGGTCAGGGTGAGGGTGTAGGCCTACCGTGCTTTCTGTGCTCCTTCTGGCTATCTCCTCCTTATAGGGTAACAGCCCACGTTTCCGAGCTTTCCGTGTACTCTCGCCTGTATGGCCTGCGACGTGGGTTCCTTTCTGCTCCCGGCCTGGTACGGCTTTACTGGTCCCTTCTGTTGTGGCAGAGCCCCCAGGTTTCTTAGGCCAAGGAACATACAGTCCCCTGCGGACTGGTTATCTGCTGTAGGATGTGGAATCCTCCCAGCCTCAGACACCAAAATCTGGTAAATTAAGTCCTTTATCTGCCAAGACAGGCTCACTTCGCCTCTTGTCTCTGGCTTGTGGCTCTCCTTGTGCCACACTTCCTCTTAGGGTGCAATACGACTGTCCCTCTCTGCTCTGGACACTTCTCAGTGCTGAGACAGGTCGTCCAGTTCTCTCTGACCCTGCCCCCAGCACCAGCTTTTATAGGGGCAGCCTGCTCCCCCTACTGGCCTGAGACAGGAGGTACTGCATGCTAATGTTCCCCTGACTAGAGAACCTCCCCCCTGCTCTCAGACACAGCTTTATTACATTTTGTGGCATCCAGGCCAGGGTGACACATTCCCCCTAGTGAAATTTAGTACTCTGGGACTAAACAATAAACAAAGACAATATGCATGACCATAAAACATTATCAGGAAAGTGACGCACAGATTGAGTTCTTAAGGTCACAGTGTGGTCTGTGACCGGGTGTCCATATCACCAATACAACGGGGAGCCTTAATCGGGTGGGGGTCTGTCCTACCCCAAGTCCTTCACAGTCTTAGTTCATTCCTTGGTTAGGCTCCGAACGCAGTCCATACAAGATTCCGGTTATAAAAAGTCCATAACCTTTGAGTCCTTACGGTAGCTGCAAGAAACTGAAACACAGAATTACCAAACAAGCATGTAACTTGGCAAACAATTCAACATTTGGCAACAGGGTTATTTACAATTTTAGCGCGCTCTATATTTTCCAGCGAGCGGGTATCTGCCCCTTTGTGCTCCTGGTTGGTCTCCTTAACCCACTGTCTGGTGGTGGACCGACTTGGCTTTCCCCACTAGCGTTAGGGGTACAGCTACCAGCTGGGTGTACAGGTAGGGCAGGCAGCTGTCTGCGGGTTCTTTGGCTTACCGCAGGCATGGCAGGCTCACTGTCAGCAGAGGGTTGACTCTCCTGGGCGGCTGATACAGGCTCTTCTGCCTCTGGAATCGCTTGCTCCTCTTCACCTTCCGGCTCTGGTGCAGGTTGTTGCGCAGTCGGTTGCAGGAAATGCAGGACGGGTACCACTATGGCATCATTTATTCGAGTCCAGGACTGAGGGAACTCTCCGAGAACGGTGCTGATCATTTCTTCCTTGTCCTCTGCGGGTTCAAGGTCACTCTGATCCTCTTCTGCACTACGGAGTTGCTCGGGGCACCTTTTGAGGTGGTCTCTGGAGACGGTACTAGTGGTTTCTCCTCCATCCTTGGTGATCACGCACACCTTCGGGTTGTCGTGATCAGACTGAAGTACGGTGTAGGGTTCCCTTTCCCACTGGTCGTCCAACTTATGTAGCCTTCTCTTCCGCTTCAGGACCTGCTCATCAGGTTCCAGGGGACCAGCAGGGGCGTGTTGGTTGAAGAGTTTTCTTGCCGTTCTCTCACCTGGGCCAGGCTCCTCTCCACACTCTCCTGTACCTTCTTGTACTGCAGTTGCCTTTCCGTATCCCAGTCCGCATCCGGGGAGGTGTCCTCAGGCGTCAGGACTCCCATCTCCAGGTCTACGGGCAGCTTACCTGGTCTGGCTCGCATCAGGTAAGCCGGGGTGCAGTTGGAAGCATTCACCGGGATATGATTGTATAAGTCTATCAGGTCCGGCAGTTCTTCTGGCCACAGGCTGCGTTCCTCCAGGGGCAACATCTTCAGGAGATCAATGACTATATTGTTCATTTTCTCACACATCCCGTTGGTTTGTGGATGGTAAGGCGTTGTCCGAATCTTCTTACAGCCATAGAGGATGCAGAACTCTTGGAAGATTTCAGCCTCGAACGCTGGACCCTGGTCTGTCAGGACTTGTTCCGGATACCCGTGTGGACGGCAGAAGTATTGCTGGAAGGCTCTGGCCGCTGTTTGGGCTGTCAAGTCCTTTACCGGGACCACCACTAGAAAACGGGAATAGTGGTCCACGATTGTCAGGGCATAGATGTATCCTGACCGGCTTGGAGCCAATTTGACGTGGTCCAGAGCTACCAGCTCACGAGGCTGCGTGGTGACGATGGGCCTCAAGGGTGTCTTCTGGCTGGCACGGTCCTTCCTCCTTAGGTGACAAGGGCCACAGTCTCTGCACCACTTTTCTACAGCCCCTCTCATGCCGACCCAAAAGAATCTTCCTCATAGCAGGAACTCCAGTTTCTTCCAACCAAAGTGCCCTGCTCTGTCATGGTAAGCCCCCAGGACCATAGCTGCATCCCGCCTTGGGACCACGACTTGCCAGGTCAGCTCGTGCGTCCGGTGGTTGACAATCCTTCTGCACAGCTTGCCTTCGTAGAGGAACAGCTTGCTCTTCTCCTTCCACAGCTGCTTGGCTTCCTCTGGAGCATCCGGATCCATGCGGGCGTCCTCCTGGGTCAGCAGATCTTTCACCAGGCGGATGGCAGGGTCACTATCTTGGGTATCGGCCCAGCTGTGGTGAGGTACGGGATTGATCATCACGGTTGTTAGATCCTCCTCCTTCACGCGGTGGGAGTATTGAGCGGCTCCGTACCGGTGAAACACGGGGAGTTCTACCTCCTCCAGCTCTTCTGGGTCTTCGTCACCTTCAGGTAAGTGAGGCATCCTCGATAGGGCGTCAGCGTTGGCATTGGTTTTGCCGGCCCGGTACTTGATCACGAAGTCATAGTTGGAGAGACGGGCCATCCACCGCTGTTCTAGGGCACCCAGTCTTGCATTGTCCAGGTGTGTCAACGGGTTGTTGTCCGTGTACACGGTGAACTTTGCGGAGGCCAGGTAATGCTTGAAGCGTTCTGTCACGGCCCACACCACCGCCAAGAATTCTAGCTTGAAGGAGCTGTAATTCTCCGGCTTCCTCTCGGTGGGCCTCAGCTTCCGGCTGGCGTACGCAATCACCCTTTCTCTGCCCTGTTGGTTTTGGGACAGTACTGCTCCCAGTCACACATTACTGGCGTCCGTGTGGAGAATAAAAAGCTGACCATAATCAGGGTAGGCCAGGATCTCATCCCCCGTGAGGGCCATCTTCAACTGGCAGAAGGACTCCTCTTCCGGTTTATCCCACTTGAAGGGCGGCTTTTGGCTCCTGGACTTAGACTGTCCGATTAGGAGGTCCTGCATAGGAGCTGCCATCCTAGTGAACCCGGGGATGAACCTTCGGTAGTAGCCTACCAATCCGAGAAACTGTCTCACCTATTTGATGTTCGAGGGGCTTGGCCAGTTCTTGATTGCCGTGACCTTGTCAGGGTCGGGGGCCACTCCTTCCGTGCTTACCACGTGCCCTAGGTACTGGACCTTTGGTTTCAGCAGGTGACACTTCGATGGTTTCACCTTCAGACCATAGCCTGCCAGGGCTTCGAACACCTCAGCCAGGTGCTTTAGATGGTCCTCGTAGGTTTTCGAATAGACGATCACGTCGTCCAGGTAAAGGAGGACTGTCTCGAAGTTTCGGTGCCCTAGACAGCATTCCATCAATCGCTGGAAGGTCCCTGGTGCGTTGCAGAGCCCGAAAGGCATACAGTTGAACTCGCTCAGTCCCATCGGGGTGGTGAAGGCGGTCTTCTCCTTGTCAGCCTCTGCCACAGGAACCTGCCAGTACCCGCTAGTAAGGTCCAAAGTAGAAAAGAAATTAGCTGATTTTAGTGCGGCTAAAGACTCCTCTATTCTAGGCAGCGGGTATGCGTCTTTATGGGTGATACGGTTGATTTGTCTATAGTCTACGCACATTCTCATGGTGCCGTCTTTCTTTTTCACGAGAACCAAGGGGGCTGCCCAGGGGCTACAGCTATCTCTAATGACCCCGGCTTCTTTCATTTCTCTTAGCATGCCCTTTGCGTTCTGATAATGTGCAGGGGGTACAGGTCTGTGTCTTTCTTTTATCGGTGGGTGGCTCCCTGTGGGGATGTGGTGTTCTATCCCCTTTACTCTGCCGAAGTCTAGTGGGTGCTTACTAAAGACTCTCTCGTACTCCTGTACCACCCGGTAGACTCCTTGTTTTTGGTGCAGGGGAGTGGAGTCAGCACCCACATGGAGTTTCTGGCACCAGTCCTCCTTTTGTTTCTGGGAGCCATTACCCTCCGCCTGTTGAGATGGAGGCAAGGGTTCCACGGCCCTGATAGCTTTGTGTTCGACAACAAACAGTTTGGCGAGTGTAGCGTACCTGGGTAAGTGTACTTCCCTCTCCCCAATGTTGAGGATGGGGACGGGCACCCTCCCATGACGGATATCAACCACCCCCCGGGCTGTCAAAATGGTGGGCCTGCTGTCTGAGTACACGGGTTCTACCATGGCTTGGTAGTCTCTACCTCTCAACCCGATTGCAGTCCGACACCAGATCATCATTTCACTTTTGGGAGGCATGGAAATGGGGAATGGGTCACTCAGTCTTACACTACCGATCTCACCACCAGACAGTTCTACCTGCTGCCGTCTCATCAGGGCTTTTATCTCCTTGTTGAGGACTCTCTGTTGGCTGGAACTAGCATTCACCGCCACCTGTTGTAGAATTAAAATTATCTCTGAAAGACAATTTTCAATCACGTTAGTACCCACAGTTATTTTAGGGTGACTTTCATGACGGTCAATGTCCACAACAATTACTCCCTGTGCCGGCAGTTCAACTTTACCAATCTTAATGGTCATCTCCTTGAACCCCATCTGCTGCACGGGTAAGCCATTACTGGCGATGATGCTCAAGTTACTGTCTGGATACCGTGTGATATCAGCATCAGTCCAATACTGCTTAAAAAGTACATAAGGGATAGTGGTTACTTGCGACCCAGTATCCAGCAAGGCGCTCATGGGGATACCGTCCAGCACCACGGGTAAAACCGGGCGCCCCCCAACGCACTTATCACGCCAATTATAAGGGCCTGGTGATCTTATGCCTGGGGGTTGGCCCTCTGCCCCAGGTTGGACCCGTTTAAATTACAGTACCTGGAAATGTGTCCGGGCTGGTTGCATCGACGGCAAATGGGCTGTCCATCCTCTGCGTAGCGGTCTGTGGGCCTCCCTCGGAACGACGGGATCCTCCTCTGTCGACACCACGGGACATCCTCCGGACTTGAAGCCAGCTCGATGGGTCTTGACGGGTCCACTTGTAACGTCTGGACGGTCCTGGTCAACGCCGCGACGCTCCTGGTCAGCTCCTGGACTTGGTGGTGCAAATCTTTCGACGGGGCTTGGTTCAGGGCCTGTGCATCAGCCCCCACGGAGTCCATAGAGGAGGGCGCCGCATCCTGGTGGTAGGTGAGAGCAGGGCGCCGGGGGTTTATAGCACCACTTGTTGCGGATTCACGGAGCACCCTTATGGCCCTGTCCTTGAATTGGGCAAAGGTCAGATCAGGGTTCTGAAAGAACATGAGGCACAGCTGGGTCCTGTGGGCGCTAGAAAGCAGACCTTCTATAAACTGTTCTGTTAGTAGCTTATCCGTTTCCTGCACACTGCCAGGGTCAGCTTGTTGGATGGCCCTCAAGGCTTCCTGCAAATTTAGGGCATAGTCTCTGATGCTGTCCTGTGCCCGCTGCTTACATCCATAGAACCTCATTTTAATTTCAGCGGAGGTACGTGTGTCAAAGGTACCCCGCAGCCGGGCCAGAATACCCTTCACGGTCCTTTTCTCCTCAGTGGGCCATGATTTTACCTCCCTTTGGGCTGCGCCAGTTAACTGCCCTGTTAATATGCTGACCTTCTGTTCCTCTGTCAGGGGGTAGACTTGGAACAAACTGTACAGCCTTTCCTTAAAGTCAGTTAGGGCATGGGGCTCCCCTGAGTACTTGGGCAGCCAGGCCGCTCCAGGGATGTAGGGCAGGGAAAATGGCATCACCGCTGCTGCAGCTGCATTGGTGGTAGTGGGCGCCTCTGTATCCGACATCTTCCTCCCCACTAGTTAAGCGTGGCCTACCTTCCGACGATCCTCTTCTGTAGGCCGCGGCTCCGCTGCTGCTGCTCTGGACGAGGACCTTGCGTCGCGTCCTGGTGACGTCAGCGTCGCTCTCTCTCCCTTCCAGGACCTTGCGCAGCGTCGGTGCGTGGGGCGGAGCTTCAGGTCTCGCGTGCTTTCGGCGTCCACGCCCCTCTTGTTCCCGCGCGGCGTCCTGAAGATGGGGTCCGACGGCGGGAAAACGACTTCGGATGGCGGGAAAACAGCTGAAGATGGCGGGAACCGATGGAAGATGGCGGGAGACGGCTGGAAATGGCGGGAAACGGCTCCGGACGGCAGGAAACATCTTTTCAGGTAAGTGCAAAGTCTTTTTCAGGCACGCAATACCCGTTTGTGGCGAGTTGGTTGCAATCCTGCCGACTACGCCAAAGCTGACTCGCCCCCTGGGCCGTGGGGCACTCGGATCCGGGCAGTAGGGGAACGATGGGAGTAGTAGTGGCAACCCGGTTCCGTGGCTCAGGGTGGTCAGGCCAGTGGTAGTCTGTTATGCGCTGATGATTATGTCCGACTACGCCACCCGTGGATTGCGGTTATTAGGAACCACCGCTGCATGCAGACCGCTGGGGCTGATGAGGTGTGCAGCTAGGGTAGTGTGACTCCCCATGGGAAGAGTGCGGCCCCAGGGCAGTATAATGAATGGTGGGAGTGATGGTGGTGAGAGTCCCAGTACCGGTAGTGCTGGAGGCGTGAAGGAGCACACAGACAACAGGTTGCAGTCCAGGGCCTTAACTAAAACAGGTAAACAGACCCATAAACAGTCCCGGCTAGGAGGGGACCTGGATGTCTGAGAGCAATGGGGAAATTGGCCCTGGTCAGGGTGAGGGTGTAGGCCTACCATGCTTTCTGTGCTCCTTCTGGCTATCTCCTCCTTATAGGGTAACAGCCCACGTTTCCGAGCTTTCCGTGTACTCTCGCCTGTATGGCCTGCGACATGGGTTCCTTTCTGCTCCCGGCCTGGTACGGCTTTACTGGTCCCTTCTGTTGTGGCAGATCCTCCAGGTTTCTTAGGCCAAGGAACATACAGTCCCCTGCGGACTGGTTATCTGCTGTAGGATGTGGAATCCTCCCAGCCTCAGACACCAAAGTCTGGTAAATAAAGTCCTTTATCTGCCAAGACAGGCTTGCTTCGCCTCTTGTCTCTGGCTTGTGGCTCTCCTTCTGCCACACTTCCTCTTAGGGTGCAATACGACTGTCCCTCTCTGCTCTGGACACTTCTCAGTGCTGAGACAGGTCGTCCAGTTCTCTCTAACCCTGCCCCCAGCACCAGCTTTTATAGGGGCAGCCTGCTCCCCCTACTGGCCTGAGACAGGAGGTACTGCATGCTAATGTTCCCCTGACTAGAGAACCTCCCCCCTGCTCTCAGACACAGCATCCAGGCCAGGGTGACACAACTTGACTATGAAAATTGTACATTCACACTGAAGGCATTAAAACTATGAATTAACACATGTGGAATTATATACTTAACAAAAAGTGTGAAACAACTGAAAATATGTCTTATATTCTAGGTTCTTTTGTAACCTTGGCCAGATCTGTGCCTTGCCACAATTCTGTCTCTGAGCTCCTTGGGCAGTTCCTTTGAGCTCAAGATTCTCATTTGATCTGACATGCACTGTGAGTTGTGAGGTCTTATATAGACAGGTGTGTGCCTTTCCAAATCAAGTCCTATCAGTTTAATTAAACACAGCTGGACTCCAATGAAGGAGTAGAACCATCTCAAGGAGGATCACAAGGAAATGGACAGCATGTGACTTAAATATGAGTGTCTGAGCAAAGGGTCTGAATACTTATGACCATGTGATATTTCAGTTTTTCTTTTTTAATAAATTAGCAAAAATGTTTACATTTCTGTTTTTTTTCAGTCAAGATGGGGCGCAGAGTGTACTTTAATGAGAAAAAAAAATTACTTTTTAGAATTTACCAAATAGCTGCAATGAAATATAGGAGGCTAAATGCGTTGTATATGTCATATAGAAGGAAGAGAGTGCGGTCTGTTTGTCATGAGGTAGAAAGTGCGATCTATACATCATATAGGAGGTATGAAAAAGATAGCACTCACCAATCTGCAACGTCTGTATGCTGGATCTGAAATAAAAGGATCTTTTTTGGCATCCATTGGTGAGTGCTGTCTTTTTCATACCTCCTTGGACATTTGATTAGCACTGCTTATTTAGACATTGCACCTCTTGATGGGGATAGCCAAGGGCTAAAAAACCCGTCATAGAGGTTTTTTTGACTAAACAGGCAAGATTTGGGAACTGGTGCCGGCATACTTCACTTCTATCATCATATAGGCCCCACACGTGACATATATCGCACTCTCGGCCTCCTATACGACATACAAACCGCACTTTTGGTCTCCTATAATATATACTTTATATATGAGGCTGAGTGTGTTGTATACATCATATAGACCCGCACTCTCAGCCTCCTATATGACATATACACTGTACATGTCATAAGAGGCCAAGAGTGTGATCTATATTTCATATAGGAGGTAGAGAGTGTGGTCTATTATGTCATATAGGCCCCATATATATTGTATACCGCACTCTTGGTCTCCTATGTGACATGCAGACTCTCGGCCTCCTATATGGCATAGGGCTCTTTCACACACCCGGATATTTCCGGTACTGGAAAAAACAGTACCGGAGATATCCGTGTCTGTGTGGCATACGTGTGCTGCATCAGGATCACACATACCATACCGGCGCCTGGGAATCAGCGGTACAGTTTGTGCTGTTCCCAGGCACCGGTTGCTGAAGGAATCGCTCTTCATAGTATTAACCTCCAAATGTCTCCAAAACCTGTAAATATAATACTAAAATAAAAAAAACATTATACTCACCTGGCTTGAAGTGACCACACACGCTGAGGAGCGGAGGAGAATGACTTGTCGCAGTGAGCGGGCCCCCGACCTGTACTGAGCTCAGTGAGCGATGCCCTGTCACTCAGTGAACTCAGCGTAGGGGCCCGCTCGCTGCAGGGAGTCATTCTCCTCAGCATGTGTGGTCGCCTCAAGCCAGGTGAATATGTTTTTATTTTCTTATATTTACAGGTTTTGGCGACATCAGGAGGTGAACCTACTACTCTCAACATTGTCCCTTGCTAGCGCTGATGGCAGTGCCGGCAGGGGACAAAGATGAGTGATTCCTTAAGCACCTGGGAACAGCATGAACTGTACCGCTGATTCACAGGCGCCGGTATGTGTCACACGGATAACACACGCATGTCATCTGTGTGTCATCAGTGTGCACGTGTGTGGGACGTTTTTCGGCCCGTGCAGTGTATAAAACTGACATGTCAGCGTCTTTTGCCCACGGACACACAGTCCGTGGAAACACTGACATGTGCACAGACCCATTCATTTGAATGTGTCTACGTATGTATGTGTCTCCGGTACGTGTGGAAACTGTCACCACATGAACTGGAAACACAGATGTGTTAAAGACCCTTTATAGACTATATATGTCTTATAAGAGGCCGAGAGTGTGATCTATATTTTATATAGGAGGCAGAGAGTGCGATATATAGATCATATAGGCGGTGACCCCATATATGACTTATACTGCACTCTCTGCCTCCTATAGCCTATACTTTACTTTATATAGGAGTTATATATATTTATTTTTTTTACAGAAAAATGTGTATTTCTTAGTGAATATTTTTATTATTATTATTTTGGAATATTTTTTTTTACAATTTTTTAAAACTTTTTACTTAGTCCCTTTATGGGACTTTCACTTTTTTCTCTTTGATCACAGGCAGGGGTGGATTAAGAGTAGCAAGGGCCCCGGGCAGTTTAGAAGGCGTGGCGCCCCCCACACACACTTGATGTATCACGTGACATGTCACATGATCCCCTGTGATAGATCATGTGATAGTTCACGTGAAATTAATTTGGCACAATATTAATATATTAATTATAATATTTTTTTCTACATTAATTGTATGACTTAATATTGAGCACAATTAAGTATGCTGACATCCCCTATATACAGTATGAGACCCTACACACAATATGAGCTGCCACAATCCTCCTATACACATCAGGAGGCCACACGGTGCCATCTATACACAGCAGGAGGCCGGACTGTGCCATCTATACACAGCGGGAGGCCGCACAGTGCCATCTATACACAGCGAGAGGCCGCACGGTGCCATCTATACACAGCGAGAGGCTGCACGGTGCCATCTATACACAGCGGGAGGCCGCACGGTGCCATCTATACACAGCAGGAGGCCGCACTAAGCCATCTATACACAGCGGGAGGCCGCAGGTAGCCATCTATACACAGTGGGAGGCCGCAGGTAGCCATCTATACACAGCAGGAGGCCGCAAGTAGCCATCTATACACAGCAGGAGGCCGCTCGTAGCCATCTATACACAGCAGGGGGCCACACGTAGCCATCTATACACAGCAGAAGGCCGCACGTAGCCATCTATATACAGCAGGAGGCCGCAGGTAGCCATCTATACACAGCGGGAGGCCGCACGGCGCCATCTATACACAGCGGGAGGCCGCATGGCGCCATCTATACACAGCGGGAGGCCGCACGGCGCTCCCCCCCAGAGACAGCGGGAGGCCGCACGCAGTCACACAAACATATACAGACATATACATACACGCATAAACACATATCTGCACACTCACACACACACACACTCACCATCCCCCGGCTCCTGTCGTCCAGCTCCTCTCCGGTGGTAAGTAGCAGTGCAGGGCGCGCACTGCGTGACTTCACACTAGCAGACACGGCCGCACACAGGGCCGTGTCTCCTAGCTGTGACGCGGCCGGGAAAACACGGGGAAGTTAACAGGTGCAGTGCTGGCCCGGCCGAAGAAGAAGCAGTGGCCGTGCGCCGCTGCTGGGGGAGCGATCCGGGGGCCCCCCACCTATGACTGCCGGTATGTGCCGCGACACCGCACATATTATAATGAGGGCAATCTGGCCATAGACCCCTCGGGGTCCCGGGGCCCCCGGAGCCCTGGGCGGTAGCCCAGATTGCCCTCATTATAATCCGCCTATGATCACAGGTATAATGCATTGCAGTATATTATACCTGTAGTGAAAGCTCCTGAGACCATGCTGTGAACATGGTTTCAGCAGCTTTCTGTAGCTTGGTGACCCGGGTCACCATGGCAACGATTGAGCCCTGCGATTACATCGCAGGGGCGCCGATCTGAAGGCAGAGGGAACTGCCGTCCCTCTGCCTGCCTCCTGAACACGGCGATCGCGCTCAATCGCAGCATTCAGGGGGTTAACAGCCAGGGGCGGCGCTGACACTGCTCCTGGCTGTTTAGTGGCGGAGCTCAGCCACCAGCAGTGCTGAGCTTTGGCACTGAACATGCAGGAGGGGCTGATATTACAGCCACTCCTGGGCGATCATACCGAGATCGGTCAGTCAAATTGACTGACCGATCTCAGCGATCTGGGTGCGGGGACCAACAGCATGGATCCCTGCACCCCTTCTCGTGCCACTCAGCTGTCACAGACAGCTGTCGGTACTTAACTACTTAACTGTCACTGCGTGTCTACACACAGTGAGTTTAAAGCCATGACGGACACTGCACGGCAAGGAGCGTTAACATACATCTGCTCATGCCGTGCAGTGTCTGTCATTGGGCGTTAAGGGGTTAATATGGTGATTGGGGTATCTGGCGACAAGCCTCACTCACGTGCCCCTTGTCCTGTGTCCAGTCCAACTGGGCAGGGCCACCGGCTTGTCTGATGGCCATCACAGGCCCTAGACCATCAGAGGAGCCCACTCGCCGTCGGGGCCTGGACTGCTCCCCAAGCATCTCCACAGGGAGAACCTCCGGCGGTGTTTGATAGCCAGCACTTCATCAGGACCCCCCTCCTGCTCCCCCGCTCTGCCAGCGCTGCTTAATTACTGGCGCTTCATCAGGGCACCCCTCAGGGCCTCCCTTCATTGGGGCCCCCCTTCATCGGGGCCCCTCTCAGGGCCTCCCTTCATCGGGGCCCCCCTTCATTAGGGCCCCTCTCGAGGCCTCCCTTCATCGGGGCCCGCATTCATCAGGGCCCCCCTCAAGGCCTCCCTTCATCGGGGCCCCCCTCGAGGCCTCCCTTCATCGGGGCCCCCCTCAGGGCCTCCCTTCATCGGGTCCCCCCACCTGCACCCCAGCTCCGCTGCTTGAATGCCGCCGTCGCCCACCAGCTCTGTTTTCAGGCATGGCCGCGTGCAGTGTGCTGCGCGGCTGGTCTGCTAGTAATGACAGCAGGGGCGACACAAGCACAATTAAAGGTGTAGCGTCGCCTCTGCCGTGTCATTACTACAAGACACAGCCACACAGCGCACTGCACACAGTCATGCCTGAAGACAGTACTGGCGGGCGACGGAGGCAATCAAGCAGTGGAGTGGGGGGTGCAGGAGGGGGGCGACTGCTATGGGGCAGCCCCGGCTCACGGGCCCCATAGCAGTCGCGTGGCCTGCCGCTAAATGTTGGTCAGATGCCCCCACTCGGCCCAGGCCCACGCAGATTGTGTTCTCAATTAGAGCTGAGGATCGCAACAGAAACATTTGTATCACAATGATATCGTAATATGGTCTGCTATTTAAAAACATTATGATAGGGAAGCTCACATGCAAAATTACATATATATATATATATATATATATATATATATATATATATATATAGTACAGACCAAAAGTTTGGACACACCTTCTCATTTAAAGATTTTTCTGCATTTTCATGACTATGAAAATTGTACATTCACACTGAAGGCATCAAAACTATGAATTAACACATGTGGAATTATATACTTAACAAAAAAAGTGTGAAACAACTGAAAATATGTCTTATATTCTAGGTTCTTCAAAGTAGCCACCTTTTGCTTTGATGACTGCTTTGCACACTCTTGGCATTCTCTTGATGAGCTTCAAGAGGTAGTCACCGGAAATGGTTTTCACTTCACAGGTGTGCCCTGTCAGGTTTAATAAGTGGGATTTCTTGCCTTATAAATAGGGTTGGGACCATCAGTTGTGTTGTGCATAAGTCTGGAGGAAACACAGCTGATAATCCTACTGAATAGACCGTTAGCTGCTTTTTTCTTGCCATAATACAAATTCTAAGTAAAGAAAAACGAGTGGTCATCATTACTTTAAGAAATGAAGGTCAGCCAGTGCGAAAAATTGGGAAAACTTTGAAAGTGTCCCCAAGTGAAGTTGCAAAAACCATCAAGCGCTACAAAGAAACTGTCTCACATGAGGACCGCCCCAGGAAAGGAAGACCAAGAGTCACCCCTGCTTCTGAGGATAAGTTTATCCGAGTCACCAGCCTCAGAAATCGCAGGTTAACAGCAGCTCAGATTAGAGACCAGGTCAATGCCACACAGAGTTCTAGCAGCAGACACATCTCTTCAACAACTGTTAAGAGACTTTGTGCAGCAGGCCTTCATGGTAAAATAGCTTCTAGGAAACCACTGCTAAGGACAGGCAACAAGCAGAAGAGACTTGTTTGGGCTAAAGAACACAAGGAATAAACATTAGACCAGTGGAAATCTGCTTTGGTCTGATGAGTCCAAATTTGAGATCTTTGGTTCCAACCACAGTGTCTTTGGGCGACGCAGAAAAGGTGAACGGATGGACTCTACATGCCTGGTTCCCACCGTGAAGCATGGAAGAGGAAGTGTGATGGTGTGGGGGTGCTTTACTGGTGACACTGTTGGGGATTTATTCAAAATTGAAGGCATACTGAACCAGCATGGGTACCACAGCATCTTGCAGCGGCATGCTATTCCATCCGGTTTGCGTTTAGTTGGACCATCATTTATTTTTCAACAGGACAATGACCCCAAACACACCTCCAGGCTGTGTAAGGGCTATTTGACCAAGAAGGAGAGTGATGGGGTGCTACGCCAGATGACCTGGCCTCCACAGTCACCAGACCAGAACCCAATCGAGATGGTTTGGGGTGAGCTGGACAGCAGAGTGAAGGCAAAAGGGCCAACAAGTGCTAAGCATCTCTGGGAACTCCTTCAAGATTGTTGGAAGACCATTTCCGATGACTATCTCTTGAAGCTCATCAAGAGAATGCCAAGTGTGCGCAAAGCAGTCATCAAAACAAAAGGTGGCTACCTTGAAGAACCTAGAATATAAGACATATTTTCAGTTGTTTCACACTTTTTTGTTAAGTATATAATTCCACATGTGTTAATTCATAGTCTTGATGCCTTCAGTGTGAATGTACAATTTTCATAGTCATGAAAATACAGAAAAATCTTTAAATGAGAAGGTGTGTCCAAACTTTTGGTCTGTACTGTATATATATATATATATATATATATATATATATATATATATATATTTTATATATATACATATATCTATAATATAAGGCGGGATGCATGTCTCTGTCTGAAGCCTCGATAGACTGCGCATGCGTGACGCGCAGTCTGGCTCCAGAGAGAAGCACGCATCCAGCCGTTACAGGTAAGATGAGGTGTATGGCGCCGGAGTTCGCGGCATGCGTAGACACTGAACGCATACCGCGATCTCCGGCGTCATACTTAGATACTTACCTGATCGGGAGGAGCGTTGCCGCGGCGCCTCTCTCCGCTGGAGACCGGGGGCGGAGTGAAGGCGTCGGACCGGCGCGTGCGCATTGCGCTATCCGGCGCCATTTTACTGAAGACACATTTACAGCGTGTCTTCAGCAAAATGGCACCGGATAGCGCGGTGCTCCGGCGCCGCACTCCTCCCCCGGCCTCCAGCAGAAGAGGACGCAGCAGCGCTGGAGTACAGAGAAGAAAGGTGAGTATAATTGTCTTGTTTTTTTTGTATGTGTGTACAGTGTGAAAGGGATGAGGAGGCCACACATAACAGGATTGTGGGGTGAGGTGACCATGCATATATCAGGATTGGGGGGTAAGGGGTACCACACATACCAGGATTGGGGGTGAGGAGTACCACGCATACCAGGATTGGGGGGTGAGGGGTACCACACATACCAGGATTGGGGGGTGAGGGGTACCACACATACCAGGATTGGGGGGTGAGGGGTACCACACATACAAGGATTGGGGGTGAGGGCTACCACGCATACCAGGATGGGCGGTGAGGGGTACCACGCATACCAGGATTGGGGGGTGAGGGGTACCACGCATACCAGGATTGGGGGGTGAGGGGTATCAAACATACCAGGATTGGGCGGTGAGGGGTGCCACACATACCAGGATTGAGCGGAGAGGGGTGCCACACATACCAGGATTGGGGGGGTGAGGGGTGCCACACATACCAGGATTGGGGGGTGAGGGGTGCCACACATACCAAGATTAGGGGGTGAGGGGTACCACACATAACAGGATTGGGGGGTGAGGGGTACCACGCATACCAGGATTGGGGGGTGAGGGGTACCACGCATACTAGGATTGGGGGGTGAGGGGTACCAAGCATAACAGGATTGGGGGGTGAGGGGTACCACGCATACCAGGATTGGGGGTGAGGGGTAACACGCATACCAGGATTGGGGGGTGAGGGGACCATGCATACCAGGATTGAGGGTGAGGGGTGCCACGCACACCGGGATTGGGGATGAGGGGTGCCACACTCACAAGGATTGGGGATGAGGGGTGCCACGCATGCCAGGATTGGGGATGAGGGGTGCCACGCATGCCGGGATTGGGGATGAGGGGTGCCACGCATGACGGGATTGGGGATGAGGGGTGCCACGCATGCCGGGATTGGGGATGAGGGGTGCCACGCATGCCGGGATTGGGGATGAGGGGTGCCACGCATACCGGGATTGGGGATGAGGGATGGAATGCCATGCATACCGGGATTGGGGATGAGGGATGGAATGCCATGCATACCGGGATGAGGGATGGGGTACCATGCATACCAGGATGAGGGATACCATACACACAAAGATAGTGATGAGGGGTGCCATACATACCAGGATAGGGATGAGGGGTGCCACGCATACCGGGATGAGGGGTGCCACGCATAACGGGATTTGGGGTGAGGGGTGCCACGCATACCGGGATTGGGGGTGAGGAGTGCCACGCATACCAGGATTGGGGATGAGGGGTACCACACATACCAGGATTGGGGGGTGAGGGGTACCACACATACCAGGATTGGGGGTGAGGACTACCACGCATACCAGGATTGGGGGGTGAGGGGTACCACGCATACCAGGATTGGGGGGTGAGGGGTACCACGCATACCAGGATTGGGGGGTGAGGGGTGCCACACATACCAGGATTGGGGGGTGAGGGGTGCCACGCATACCAGGATTAGGGGGTGAGGGGTACCACGCATACCAGGATTGGGGGGTGAGGGGTACCACGCATACCAGGATTGGGGGGTGAGGGGTACCACGCATACCAGGATTGGGGGGTGAGGGGTACCACGCTTACCAGGATTGGGGGGTGAGGGGTACCACGCTTACCAGGATTGGGGGGTGAGGGGTAACACACATACCAGGATTGGGGGTTGAGGGGACCATGCATACCAGGATTGAGGGTGAGGGGTGCCAGGCATACCGGGATTGGGGATGAGGGGTGCCACGCATACCGGGATTGGGGATGAGGGGTGCCACGCATACCGGGATTGGGGGTGAGGGGTGCCACGCATGCCGGGATTGGGGATGAGGGGTGCCACGCATGACGGGATTGGGGATGAGGGGTGCCACGCATGATGGGATTGGGGATGAGGGGTGCCACGCATGCCGGGATTGGGGATGAAGGGTGCCACGCATACCGGGATTGGGGATGAGGGGTGCCACGCATACCGGGATTGGGGATGAGGTGTGCCACGCATACCGGGATTGGGGATGAGGGATGGAGTGCCATGCATACCGGGATGAGAGATGGGGTACCATGCATACCAGGATGAGGGATACAATAGACACCAGGATAGTGATGAGGAGTGCCATTACATACCAGGATAGGGATGAGGGGTGCCAGGCATACCGGGATTGGGGATGAGCGGTGCCACGCATACCGGGATTGGGAATGAGGGATGGGGTGCCAAGCATACCAGGTTAAAGGATACCATACGCACCAGGATAGGGAAGAGGGATGGGGTACCATGCATACTAGGATGAGGGATACCATACACACCAGGATAAGGATGAGGGGTGCTACGCATACTGGGATTGGGAGTGAGGGTTGCCACGCATACCGGGATTGGGGGTGAGGGGTGCCACGCATACCGGGATGAGGGGAGCCACGCATACCGGGATTGGGAGTGAGGGATAGGGTGCCATGCATACCAGGATGAGGGATACCATACACACCAGGATAGGTGTGAGGGGTGCCACGCATACCGGGATTGGGAGTGAGGGATAGGGTGCCACGCATACCAGGATTGGGGGTGAGGGGTGCCACGCATACCAGGATTGGGGGTGAGGGGTGCCAAGCATACCAGGATTGGGGGTGAGGGTGCCACGCATACCAGGATTGGGGGTGAGGGGTGCCACGCATACCAGGATTGGGGGTGAGGGGTACCACGCATACCAGGATTGGATGGTGGGTACAGGATGGGGGCATCACAAATACAAGGAGGGGGGCAGCACATACCAGCATGGGAGGCGATATACCAATAAAAATGCTCACCACCCGGGCTCACCACCCTGAAGTTTCCATACACTATATAAAAAGACACATATGCATGTGTTTCTCAATATCTGACATGAAATCAGAATAAATCTTTCCCGTTTTAGGTCAATTAGCATTACCATAATTTTTAATATTTGCTAAATGCCAGAATAATGAGAGAATGTTTTAAGGCATCATTTTTATTAGTTACTGCAAAGTCTGTAACATCTGTCTCTGCTGAAATGACACTATGATTATCATCTTTATATATAAGTACAAAGTCAGTAGGCTATAACATAATTGTGTGACAGGAGCCATGCAGTAATCATCAGTAACTGTAATAGGAGTTTCTAACCCCCTTAGTGGAGAACTTCAGTGGCCCCATATGGTGCCCCACAGCGTAATGGCCCTATATGGTGAGCCACAGCGTAATGGCCCCATATAGTGAGCCACAGCGTAATGGCCCTATATGGTAAGCAACAACGTAATGGCCCCATATGGTGAGCCACAGCGTAATGGCCACATATGGTGAGCCACAGTGTAATGGCCACATATGGTGAGCCAAAGGCGTAATGGCCCCATATGGTGAGCCAAAGGCGTAATGGCCCCATATAGTGAACCACAGCGTAATGTCCCCATATGGTGCTCTACAGCGTAATGGTCCCATATATGCCCCACAGTATATGCCCTCCCCATACTTGTATATGGCTACATCTTCGTATATGGTATATGGTCCCCATCCTGGTTAGGTGTATATGCCCCTCCATCCATCCATTCTGGGTAGGTATATATGCCCTTCCATCCATCCATCCTGGGTAGGTGTATATGCCCCTCCATCCATCCATGCTGGGTAGGTTTATATGCCCACCCATCCATCCATCCTGGGTAGATGTATATGCCCCTCCATCGATCCATCCATTCTGGGTAGGCGTAGATGCCCCTCCATCCATCCATCCCGGGCAGGTGTAGATGCCCCTCCATCCATCCTAGGTAGGTGTATGTGCCCCTCCATCCATCCATCCTGGGTAGGTGTATATGCCCCTCCATTCATCCTCGGTAGGTGTATGTGCCCCGCCATCCATCATGGGTAGGTGTAAATGTCCCTTCATCCATCCATCCTGGGTAGGTGTATATGCCACTTCATCCATCCATCCATCCTGGGTAGGTGTAAATGCCCCTCTATCCATCCATCCTGGGTAGGTGTAAATGCCCCTCCATCCATCCATGCTGGGTAGGTTTATATGCCCCCCCATCCATCCATCCTGGGTAGATGTATATGCCCCTCCATCGATCCATCCATTCTGAGTAGGCGTAGATGCCCATCCATCCATCCATCCTGGGCAGGTGTAGACGCCCCTCCATCAATCCTGGGTAGGTGTATATGCCCCTCCATCCATCCATCCATCCTGGGTAAATGTATATGCCCCTTCATCCATCCATCCTGGCTAGGTGTAAATGCCAATCCATCCATCTATCCTGGGTAGATGTAAATGCCCCTCCATCCATCCATCCATCCATCCTGGGTAGGTGTAAATGCCCCTACATCCATCCTGGGTAGGTGTAAATGCCCCTCCATCCATCCATCCATCCATCCATCCTGGGTAGGTGTAAATGCCCCTCCATCCATCCATCCATCCTGGGTAGGTGTAAATGCCCCTCCATCCATCCATCCATCCTGGGTAGGTGTAAATGTCCCTCCATCCATCCATTCATCCTGGGTAGGTGAAAATGCCCCTCCATCCATCCATCCTGGGTATGTGTAAATGCCCCTCCATCCATCCATCCATCCTGGGTAGGTGTACATGCCTCTAAATCCATCCATCCATCCAGGGTAGGTGTAAATGCTCCTCCATCCATCCATCCTGGGTAGGTGTAAATGACCCTCCATCCATCCATCCTGGGTAGGTGTGAATGCCCCTCCATCCATCCATCCCTCCTGGGTAGGTGTAAATGCCCCTCCATACATCCATCACTCCTGGGTAGGTGTACATGCCCCTCCATCCATCCATCTATCCTGGATAGGTGTACATGGCCCTCCATCCATCCTGGGTAGGTGTAAATGCCCCTCCATCCATCCATCCATCCTGGGTAGGTGTAAATGCCCCTCCATCCATCCTGGGTAGGTGTACATGCCCCTCCATCTATCCTGGGTAGGTGTACATGTCCCTTCATCCATCCATCCATCCATGGTAGGTGTTAATGCCCCTCCATCCATCCATCCTGGGTAGGTGTTAATGCCCCTCCATCTATCCATCCTGGGTAGGTGTAAATGCCTCTCCATCCATCCATCCTGGGTAGGTGTATATGCCCCTCCATCCATCCTGGGTAGATGTACATGCCCCTCCATCCATCCATCCTGGGTAGGTGTATATGCCTCTCCATCTATCCCTTCTGAGTAGGTGTATATGCCCCTCCATCCATCCATCCTGGGTAGGGGTATATGCCCCTCCATCCATCCTGGATAGGTGTATATGCCCCTCCATCCATCCTGGGTAGGAGTATCTGCCCCTCCATCCATCCTGGGTAGGAGTATCTGCCCCTCCATCTTTCCTGGGTAGGTGTATATGCCCCTCCATCCATCTTGGGTAGGTGTAAATGCCCATCCATCCATCCTGGGTAGGTGTAAATGCCTCTCCATCCCTCCATCCATCCTGGGTAGGTGTAAATGCCCCTCCATCCATCCATCCAGGGTAGGTGTATATGCCCCTCCATCCATCCATCCTGCGTAGGTGTAAATGCCCCTACATCCATCCATCCTGGCTATGTGTATATGCCCCTCAATCCATCCTGGTTAGGTGTATATGCCTCTCCATCCATCCATTCTGGGTAGGCGTATATGCCCCTCCATCCATCCATCCTGGGTAAGTGTATATGCCCCTTCATCCATCCATCCTGGCTAGGTGTAAATGTCAATCCATCCATCTATCCTGGGTAGGTGTAAATGCCCCTCCATCCATCCATCCCTCCTGGGTAGGTGTAAATGCCCCTACATCCATCCTGGGTAGGTGTAAATGCCCCTCCATCCATCCATCCTGGGTAGGTGTAAATGCCCCTCCATCCATCCATCCATCCTGGGTAGGTGTAAATGCCCCTCCATCCATCCTGGGTAGGTGTAAATGTCCCTCCATCCATCCATTCATCCTGGGTAGGTGTAAATGCCCCTCCATCCATCCATCCTGGGTAGGTGTAAATGCCCCTCCATCCATCCATCCATCCTGGGTAGGTGTACATGCCTCTAAATCCATCCATCCATCCAGGGTAGGTGTAAATGCTCCTCCATCCATCCATCCTGGGTAGGTGTAAATGACCCTCCATCCATCCATCCTGGGTAGGTGTGAATGCCCCTCCATCCATCCATCCTGGGTAGGTGTAAATGCCCCTCCATCCATCCATCCCTCCTGGGTAGGTGTAAATGCCCCTCCATCCATCCATCACTCCTGGGTAGGTGTACATGCCCCTCCATCCATCCATCTATCCTGGGTAGGTGTACATGGCCCTCCATCCATCCTGGGTAGGTGTAAATGCCCCTCCATCCATCCATCCATCCTGGGTAGGTGTAAATGCCCCTCCATCCATCCTGGGTAGGTGTACATGCCCCTCCATCCATCCTGGGTAGGTGTACATGTCCCTCCATCCATCCATCCATCCATGGTAGGTGTTAATGCCCCTCCATCCATCCATCCTGGGTAGGTGTTAATGCCCCTCCATCTATCCATCCTGGGTAGGTGTAAATGCCTCTCCATCCATCCATCCTGGGTAGGTGTATATGCCCCTCCATCCATCCTGGGTAGATGTACATGCCCCTCCATCCATCCATCCATCCAGGGTAGGTGTATATGCCTCTCCATCCATCCATTCTGAGTAGGTGTATATGCCCCTCCATCCATCCATCCTGGGTAGGGGTATATGCCCCTCCATCCATCCTAGATAGGTGTATATGCCCCTCCATCCATCCTGGGTAGGAGTATCTGCCCCTCCATCCATCCTGGGTAGGTGTATATGCCCCTCCATCCATCTTGGGTAGGTGTAAATGCCCATCCATCCATCCTGGGTAGGTGTAAATGCCTCTCCATCCCTCCATCCATCCTGGGTAGGTGTAAATGCCCCTCCATCCATCCATCCAGGGTAGGTGTATATGCACCTTCATCCATCCATCCTGGGTAGGTGTATATGCCCCTCAATCCATCCTGGTTAGGTGTATATGCCTCTCCATCCATCCATTCTGGGTAGGTGTATATGCCCCTCCATCCATCCATCCTGGGTAAGTGTATATGTACCTCCATCCATTCTGGTTAGGTGTATATGCCCCTCCATCCATCCTGGTTAGGTGTATATGCCCCTCCATCCATCCCGGTCAGTATATGCCCCCCTCCATCCATCCATCCAGGTGGGTATATCCCCCCCTCCATACTGGTGGGTATATGCCCCCCCTCCATCCATCATGGTGGGTATATGCCCCCCCTCCATCCATCATGGTGGGTATATGCGCTTCCTCTATCCTGGTGGGTATATGCCCCCTCCATCCTGGTAGTTTTATGCCTCCTCCTCCATCCTGGTGGGTTTATGCCCCCTCCTCCATCCTGGTGGGTTTATGCCCCCATGTATTCAATGCAAAGGGAAAAAAAACAAAACAATAAACGCTTCTACTCACCTTCCACGTTTCCACGCAGCGCTGTGTCTGTGTTGCCTGAAGATGTCGGCAGTGATAACAGCAGAGAAGCTGAGATCACCGCACGGCGCCGCCGCAGATACTCACTCGGGACGTCCATTCCCAGGCATTTCCTCCCCGGCAGCTCCTGTCATGGCACGCTCTGACTGAGCAGTGCGTGCGACGACAGGGGGAATGTACAGCTTACACTGCAGGCTCCACAAAGATGGCTGCAATCTCCTCCCAAGGCTGCGACCTGGACAGCCAAGGGGGCGTGCCCAGGTCACAGCTAGAGGCAGGAGGAGCGGCCTCTAATGTTAGAGATAGGGTCGGTGACAGACTACAGTCATGGCCAAAAGTATTGAGAATGAGACAAATAGTAATTTTTCCAAAGTTTACTGCTTCATTTTTTGTAATGGCAATTTGCATATACTCCTGAATGTCAAAGAGTGATCAGCTTAACAGCAATTACTGTACTTGCTAAGTCAATATTTGCCCAGAAAATGAACTTTAACCCCCAAAACACATTTCAACATCATTGCAGTCCTGCCTTAAAAGGAGCAGCTAACATCGTTTTAGTGATTGATCCATTAACACAGGTGTGGGTGTTGATGAGGACAGGGCTGGCGATCAATCAGTCATGATTAAGTAAGAATGACATCACTGGACACTTTAAAAGGAGGCTGGTTCTTGGTATCATTGTTTCTCTTCAGTTAACCATGGTTATCTCTAAAGAAACACGTGCAGCCATCATTGCACTGCACAAAAATGGCCTAACAGGGAAGAGTATCACAGCTACAAAGATTGCACCTTAGTCAACAATCTATCGCATCATCAAGAACTTCAAGGAGAGAGCTTCCATTGTTGTCAAAAAGGTTCCAGGGCGCCCAAGAAAGACCAGCAAGCGCCAGGACCGTATCTTAAAACTGTTTCAGCTGCGGGATCGGACTACCAGCAGTGCCGAGCTTGCTCAGGAATGGCAGCAGGCTGGTGTGAGTGCTTCTGCACGCACTGTGAGGCGGAGACTCTTTGAGCAAGGGCTGGTTTCAAGGAGGGCAGCAAAGAAGCCACTTCTCTCCAGAAAAAACATCAGGGACCGACTGATATTCTGCAAAAGGTACAGGGAGTGGACTGCTGAGGACTGTGGCAAAGTCATTTTCTCTGATGAATCCCCTTCTCGATTGTTTGGAACATCTGGAAAACAGATTATTCGGAGAAGAAGAGGTGAGCGCTACCACCAGTCTTGTCTCATGCCAACTGTAAAGCATCCTGAAACCATTCATGTGTGGGGTTGCTTCTCAGCCAAGGGAATCGGCTCACTCACAGTCTTGCCTAAAAACACAGCCATGAATAAAGAATGGTACCAGAATGTCCTCCAAGAGCAACTTCTCCCAACCGTCCAAGAGCAGTTTGGCGCCCAACAATGCCTTTTCCAGCATGATGGAGCACCTTGCCATAAAGCAAAGGTGATAACTAAATGGCTCATGGAACAAAACAGAGATTTTGGGACGATGGCCTGGAAACTCCCCAGATCTTAATCCCATTAAGAACTTGTGGTCAATCATCAAGAGACGGGTGGAAAAACAAAAACCAACAAATTCTGGCAAAATGCAAGCATTGATTATGCAAGAATGGACTGCTATCAGTCAGGATTTGGTACAAAAGTTGATTGAGAGCATGCCAGGGAGAATTACAGAGGTCTTGAAGAAGAAGGGGCAACACTGCAAATATTGACTTGCTGCATTAACTCATTCTAACTGTCAATATAACCTATTGGTACTCATAATATGATTGCAATTATATTTCTGTATGTGATATAAACATCAGACAAACACTAATAAAAACCAGAGGCCAGCAGATCATGTGAAAATATAATTTTGGTGTCATTCTCAAAACTTTTGGCCATGACTGTACTGTCTCTTATGGCCAGGGCTGCCGTAAATGAGGTGTGTAAGAGCGCTTCTTACACCCCCTCCCCCAAATAAAAATGGCAGCCCCTAGTGGCCAATGTAAAAATAAATAAAAAACTAATAAAGTGGGACATTTAATTTTGTATTAAAAATAATTGATTACATAATTATTAATACAAAACATAAAATGGTGGCCCCTTCCCTGTAAGAATAGCACATGGCTCTTTTCACGTCTGGTTATTTCTGTAACAGGTAGAATATGCTCCGTTATAGACCGGGGACAGGTTTACTGCTCTATTTTTTGTGGACGATTGATCTGTAAATCAGAACTGAGACCGGTCCGATTTTCATCCGATTTGTAGATAAAGATCATCTATTGAAGTCAATGAGTCTGTCAGAAAAATGGCCAGAACCAACCATGTTGCCTGTACTGCTTGTTTTCCTGGGTCTATAGGCCGGGCAAGCGAGGCCAGGAAACCTTTAGCTTTTTACTTTACATATAAAAAAATATGCCCCACTGAGGAGAAAAACTGACACAGTGACCAAAATCAGATGAAAATGAGAAAAAAACACTGATTAAAACCTGACATGTGAACGGGGCCTTAGGCCTTAATCAGATGTCAGTGACTTATCGTATATGCAAAAAATGTCTGAAAGTGGTCAGTTTTTATCTTCAGCGTTTCATCAGCTTTTCTTGTATGCAAAATAAATCCATAAATTGAGAAGCTTCTCCTCTGGTGACAGTGTTATCACAGACAGCACATGGATGGCAATGCCAGCTGTCAGCGATGTCATGGACCCATAGATCTGACTGGAGAATTTTCATCAACCACTAGGATAAAAAACGGACACTACACGGTTTTCAACAAAAAAATGACATGTGGACGACTCCACAGATTATATTGTGTATGTGATCTATCCGTAACAAATATGGAGAGGACACAAACATGAAAAACAGACGTCTGAATGAGGCCAAAGATATATGTTTCCACACTGATAAGGGAGCGAGAAATATCTATTTCAGATTTGCCAATGAGTCCATGGCAGAAAATTCCAGTTAACCCCTTTATCACCTCAGGTTTTTCCGTTTTTGCGCTTTCATGTTTTGCTCCCCTTCTTCCCAGAGCCATAACTTCTTTATTTTTCCGTCAATATGGCCATGTGAGGGCTTGTTTTATTGTGGGATGAGTTATTCTTTTGAACACCACCATTGATTTTACCATATTGTGTACTGGAAAATGGGAAAAATATCCAAGTGCAGTGAAATGGCAAAAAAAGTGCAATTCCACAAAAGGTTTTTTTTTACCATGTTCAGTAAATGCTAACACTGACCGGCCATTATGATTCTCCAGGTCATTACGAGTTCGTAGTTACCAAACATGTGCAGCTTCTATTTTATTTAAGTGGTGAAATCAAAATTCAAAGCTTGTAAAAAAAAATAATCATTTTTCCGAGACCCGTAGCGTCTCCATTTTTCCTGATCTAGAGCCGGGTCAGGGGTTATTTTTTGCGCACTGAGCTGACATTTTTATTGATACCGTTTTGGTGTAGATATGATGTTATGATCGCCTGTTATTACATTTTAATGCAATGTTGCGGCGACCAAAACAACTTAATTCTGGAGTTTTGTTTTTCTTCTCGTTATACAGTTTACTGATCGAAGTCATTCTTTTTATATATTGATAGATCGGGCGATTCTAAATGCGGCGATACCAAACGTGGATTTTTGATTGTTTTATTTTGAATGGGGCAAAAGGGGGGTGATTTGAACTTTTAAATATTTTTTTTTTACTTTTTACATGCTTCAATAGTCTCCTTAGCAGACTAGAAGCTGTGATCTTCCGATCGCTTGTGTTACACAAATGGCCGCCTGAGGCAGCAGATGCGCAATTGAGACCTCAGTAGCCGAGATCTCAGGAGACATTTACTTGGTTTGGCTTTCTACTTCTTTATCTAACTGTATTGCCCTCTATATCATCCATTCTGTATGGACTGCTCTGTACTCATATTGGACATTTATGCATTTAGTAGGGCTTAAGGGGATTATTGTGCTTGTTACCCATCAAATCTGTAGATGCGCTCACTAATTAGACTTTGTTAAGGGCAATTTTAAAGTATAATATTGATAACGGTCCTGCACAGTGACAAGATTATGTTACAGGATTCTGGACAAATGTACAGTGCCAGTCATTCAAGGGTTAATTCTTTGGAACACTGAGAGAGACTTTCTAGCCAGTGAAACACCAGTAATGAACACCTGTGGTAACTACGGCAACTGTGCTGATGTCATAAACACATACATCTATGATATAGAAGATGATTCCGGAACCACAGGTCATTCAGCCGTATGAAGCGCCGTACTTGATGTGTCTGGAGACCTGGAGCTTCATCACTCCACAACCTGTAAGGGAGGAAGGGGATACGGCCTAGCCAGCCAGATCAGCCATACCGCCTAGCCAGCCAGATCAGCCATACCGCCTAGCCAGCCAGATCAGCCATACCGCCTAGCCAGCCAGATCAAACTAACCCTAGCGATCAATGGGGTGACAGATGTTGCTGCCAGATCTCCCTCACGTCCAGTACTAGTTGCCTTCACCTTTATGTGTACGGCCTGGAGATGTCGCATTAGACTTCTCCATATGGTGCTCGCACAGGGCACCTACTTTGACCTTCTCCATTACTGTCTGTTTTCTGATGATGTAATGTGTAACTTGTGTGACTATGTGATGTCACTGCTATCATATCTATAGTGGATGTATATCATGTCTCACTGTAAATATGATACAATGTACAAATTCTAGTACAATTTGCTGTTACTTGTTGGCACTATCCTTCTAAGCCCGAGGGATGGGCAAGTCCTCCAGCCATGGTTCCCTAGAGGTTTCCTCCACAGGGGGTTTTCCTCTCCTGAGTGCTGACGGATGATTCTTCGTGAGTCGGAGGTTTGCCATTTTCAGTGTCTTTTTCATAGCAATTGGCTGATTCTAAATTTCAGACACTGAATGAAATAATATGATTTGTAATAAAATTTGGTCTATTTAACATTCACTAAAAGTGTTTTGTGCATTTCTTTCACAATCTTGGGTTGGTGGGATTTTCTTGGGAATCAGAATTCAGCATCTATGATCAAGCCATGAAGCCGGATATGGAGTCAGAGCATTGTTAACCCTGTGCTTAAAGACAGAATGGAGCAGAAATGAAAAAGTGTTACTGCACAAGTAGCACAAGTTCACAATCTTCCTTGCATTCAGATTATGGAGGTGGCTGCTGCAGACAAACATACCCACAGCATGATACTGCAACCACCATGTTTCACTGTGGGAATGGTGTTCTTGGGGTGATGAGCTGTTGGTTTGGTGCCAGACATAGCATTTACCTTGGTGGCCAAAAAGTTCAATTTTGGTCTCATCTGACCACAGCACATTCCTCCATATATTTTGGGAGTCTCCCACATGTCTTTTGGCAAACTCAAATCGAGCCTTACAATTTTTAAGTAAAAGCTTTTTTCTGCCCACTGAACGAGACAACTGTAGAGTGGACAAGGGGATCAGAGGATACCCGCAAGCTCGGACACTGAGTTTTCAGCTCCTGCAGTGTCAGTGTGTGCAGGGCTGAGGATTTAATATAGGCAGTGCTGTCAATCATCGTAAGGGGAGGGGCAGAGGATGGTAATTAAGCGTGGGGTGTAAATGCTGTTTTTGCATAAAAATATCATCTGTACTTAAAGTATATTTTTTTTATAGGGGCCAAGATTCCTATACAAATCCATAAATGATTTGAGCATTGGGGTGACAGACTCCCTTTAAGAAACTGAGACCACCCCATTAACTGGTTGTAGAAAAAACATGAAAAGTGTGAATTAACCAGACAGGTAAATTACAAAAAAGGAGATAAACAATGGAAATTTTCTGAAAATGTGATCAGTTTATTTGTATTAAGCATAAAACACGTTTTCCTGGAATATCCCTGTGTTTCCAAATAAATACCAGTAGCGCAGTGAAGGATGGACATGGTGGAACAGGTTTCTATTAAAGTGCTTGAGCATATATTATGGATGCACCAAAATTCTGTAGTATAATAAAGCCTGCATCTTGGAGGGTTTCGTCCATATCTGGAGTAATATTAATAAAAATGTTTAGTTGGTGCATCCCTAGTATACTGCTATATCACTAGTAACACAATGGGACACACACAAAGCACTGTGTGCTGCCACCTAGACAGGGTAGCTGCTCAGCAGTGAGGGGTGCGGATTCGGCACAGATTGTCTATGATGACAGATATGTTGAGCTGTCCTTCACATTTATCTGATCGAAACTAGAGGGCTCCACAGCAAACAGTCTTAGCATATCCAGTTCTAGGGGATGCATGCAGCCGCTGATCACCAGGGAATGAAGAGGACCTCCAAAGTCAACAGTGCTGAGTTGCTGCAGAGTGCCCGCCGCTATATGTTGGTCAGATGCCCCCCACTCGACCCAGTCCCACGCAGATTGTGTTCTCAGGTAGAGCTGAGGATCGCAACAGAAACATTTGTATCTCAATGATATCGCAATACGGTCTTCTATTTAAAATCATTAGAAGAAAACTCACATGCAAAAATACTTATTTTATATATATATATATATAAACCTTTAAGCACAATGGATATTGATGCAAATCAAGGTATTTTTTCAGACAATAAATTGTTCATGAGACAGATGTATGACCAACACTTCGGCCTCAGCCTTTATCAAGGTTTATCTAAAACAATACAAAAATGGGAAGAACTGTATAAAAAACGAAAATCCATCGTCTCATGATAAATCAAATTACAATCATATCTGAGAAAAAGAGGGGGGGGGGTAACAAATAAGCCGACACTCAGCACATGAAAATATCTCATATAAATGAATACAAAGCGGTGCTTCATTCCGGAGTTAACCACTAAAGAGGAAAAATAAAAAATATACACGATTTAGTTATGGATTGTAACACATATATGCTTCAAGTGTAAAACAGCCTCCTTCAAAAGAGTAAAAAGGGGGGGGACATACTATGAGGTCAGATGTATCACAGGTATCAAAAGAGCCAAAGCGTAATGACACCATATGGTGAGCCACAGCGTAATGGCCCTATATATTGCATTACAGTGTAATGGCCCAATATATGCCCAACAGTATATGCCCCTCATCCTTTTATATGCCCCATCCTGGTATATGGAATATGGTCCCCATCCTGGGTAGGTGTAGATGCCCCTCCATCCATCCATCCTGGGTAGGTGTGTATGCCCCTCCACCCATCCTGGGTAGCTGTATATGCCCCTCCATCCATCCTGGGTAGGTGTATATGCCTCTCCATCCATCCATCCTGGGTAGCAGTATATGTCCCTCCCTCCATCTATCCATCCCGGGTAGGTGTATATGCCCCTCCAACCATCCATCCTGGGTAGGTGAATATGCCTCTCCATCCATCAATCCTGGGTAGGTGTATATGCCCCTCCATCCATCCATCCTGGGTAGCAGTATATGTCCCTCCCTCCATCCATCCTGGGTAGGTGTATATGCCCCTCCATCCATCCATCCATCCTGGGTAGGTGTATATGCCTCTCCATCCATCCATCCTGGGTAGGTGTATATGCCTCTCCATCCATCAATTCTGGGTAGTTGTCGATGCCCCTCCATCCATCAATCCATCCTGGGTAGGTATATCGGCCCATCCATCCATCATGGGTACGTGTATATGCCCCTCCATCCATCCTGGGTAGGTGTATATGCCCCTCCATCCATCCATTCTGGGTAGGCGTAGATGACCCTCCATCCATCCATCCTGGGTAGTCTATTCTAGTATGTGTTTATGCCCCTCCATCCATCCTGGTTAGGTGTAGATGACCCTTCATCCATCCATGCTGGGTAGGAGTATATGCCCCTCCATCCATCCTTGGTAGGAGAATATGCCCCTGCATACATCCATTCTGGGTAGGTGTATATGCCCCTCCATCCATCCATCCTGGGTAGGTGTATATACCCCTCCATCCATCCATCCTGGGTAGGTGTATATGCCCCTCCATCCATCCATCCTGGGTAGGTGTATATGCGCCACAATCCATCCATCCTGGGTAGGTGTATATGCCCCTCCATCCATCCATCCTGGGTAGGAGTATATGCCCCTCCATCCATCCATTCTTGGTAGGTGTAGATACCCCTCCATTCATCCATTCTCGGTAGGTGTAGATGCCCCTCCATCCATCAATCCATCCTTGGTAGGTGTAGATGCCCCTCCATCCATCAATCCATCATTGGTAGGTGTAGATGCCCCTCCATCCATTCATGTTGGGTGTGGATACCCCTCCATCCATCCTTCCATCCATTTTGGGTAGGTGTATATGCCCCTCCATCCATCCTTCCATCCTGGGTAGGAGTATTTGCCCCTCCATCCATCCTGGGCAGGTGTATATACCCTTCCATACATCCATCCTGGGTAGGTGTATATCCCCCTCCATCCATCCATGGTAGGTGTATATCCCCCTCCATCCATCCATCCTGGGTAGGTGTATATCCCCCTCCATCCATCCATCCTGGGTAGGTGTATATCCCCCTCGATCCATAAATCCTGGGTAGGTGTATATGCCCCTCCATCCATCCATCCTGGGTAGGTGTATATGCCCCTTCATCCATCCATTCTGGGTAGGCGTAGATGCCCCTCCATCCATCCATCCATCCTGGGTAGTCTATTCTGGTAGGTGTATATGCCCCTCCATCCATCCTGGTTAGGTGAAAATGCCCCTCCATCCATCCACCCTGGTTAGGTATAGATGCCCCTCCATCCATCCACCCTGGGTAGGTGTAGATGCCCCTCCATCCATCCATCCTGGTTAGGTGTATATTCCCTTCCATCCATCCATCCTAGGTAGGTGTATATTCCCCTCCAACCATCCTGGGTAGGTGTATATTCCCCTCCATCCATCCATCCTGGGAAGGTGTATATGCCCCTCCATCCATCCATCCTGGGTAGGTGTATATGCTTCTCCATCCATCCATCCATCCTGGGTAGGTGTATATGCCCCTTCATCCATCCATTCTGGGTAGGCGTAGATGCCCCTCCATCCATCCATCCATCCTGGGTAGTCTATTCTGGTAGGTGTATATGCCCGTCCATCCATCCTGGTTAGGTGAAAATGCCCCTCCATCCATCCATGCACCCTGGGTAGGTGTAGATGCCCCTCCATTCATCCATCCTGGGTAGGTGTATATTCCCCTCCATTAATCCATTCTAGGTAGGTGTATATTCCCCTCCATCCATCCATTCTGGGTAGGTGTATATGCCCCTCCATCCATCCATCCTGGGTAGGTGTATATGCCCCTCCATCCATCCATCCTGGGTAGGTGTATATGCTTCTCCATCCATCCATCCTGGGTAGGTGTAGATGCCCCTCCATCCATAAATCCATCCTGGGTAGGTGTATATGCCCCTCCATCCATCCTGGGTAGGTGTATATGCCCCTCCATCCATCCTGAGTAGGTGTATATGCCCCTCCATCCATCCTGGGTAGGTGTATATGCCCCTCCATCCATCCTGGGTAGGTATATATGCTCCATCATCTATCCATCCTGGTTAGGTGTAGATGCCCTTTTATCAATCCATCCATCCTGGGTAGGAGTATATGCCCCTCCATCCATCCTGGGTAGGAGAATATGCCCCTCCATCCATCCATCCTGGGTAGGTGTATGTGCTCCTCCATCCATCCATCCTGGGTAAGTGTATATGCCCCTCCATCCATCCATCCTGGGTAGGTGTATATGCCCCTCCATCCATCCATCCTGGGTAGGTGTATATGCCCCTCCATCCATCCATCCTGGGTAGGTGTATATGCCCCTCCATCCATCCATCCTGGGTAGGTGTATATGCCCCTCCATCCATCCATCCTAGGTAGGTGTATATGCCCCTCCATCCATCCATCCTGGGCAGGTGTATATGCCCCTCCATCCATCCATCCTGGGTAGGTGTATATGCCCCTCCATCCATCCATCCTGGGTAGGTGTATATGCCCCTCCATCCATCCATCCTGGGTAGGTGTATATGCCCCTTCATCCATCCTGGGTAGGTGTATATGCCCCCTCCCTCTATTCTGGTGAGTATATGCCACCTTTCCATCCTGGTGGGTATATGCCCCCTCCATCCATGCTGGTGGGTATATGCCCCCTCCATCAATCCTGGTGGGTATATGCCCCCCTCCATCCATCCTGGTGGGTATATGCCCCCCTCCATCCTTGTCGGTATATGCCCCACCTTCATCCATCCTGGTGGGTATTAGCACCCCCTCCATCCTTGTGGGTGTATGCCCCCCCTCCATCCATCCTGGTGGATATATGCCCCCTTCATCCATCCTGGTGGGTAAATGCCCCCCTTCATTGGTGGGTATATGGACACTCCCTACATCCTGGTGGGTATATGCCCCTTCCATCCGTCCTGGTGGGTATATGCCCCCCCTCCACCCTTGTGTGTTTATGCCCCCATATATTCAATGCAAAGGAAAAAAAACAAAACAATAAACACTTCTACTCACCTTCCACGTTCCCACGCAGCGCTGTGTCTGTGTTGCCTGAAGATGTCGGCAGTGATAACAGCAGAGAAGCTGAGATCACCGCACGGCGCCGCCGCAGATACTCACTCGGGGCCTCCACTCCCAGGCATTTCCTCCCCGGCAGCTCCTGTCATGGCACGCTCTGACTGAGCAGTGCGTGCGACGACAGGGGGAATGTACAGCTTACACTGCAGGCTCCACAAAGATGGCTGCAATCTCCTCCCACGGCTGCGACCTGGACAGCCAAGGGGGCGTGCCCAGGTCACAGCTAGAGGCAGGAGGAGCGGCCTCTAATGTTAGAGATAGGGTCGGTGACAGACTACTGGCTCTTATGGCCAGGGCTGCTGTAAATGAGGTGTGTAAGAGCGCTTCTTACACCCCCCCCCAAATAAAAATGGCAGCCCCCAGTGGCCAATGTCAACATAAATAATTAAAAAACTAATAAAGTGGAACATTTAATTTTGTATTAAAAATAATTGATTACATAATTATTAATACAAAACATAAAATTGTGGCCCCTTCCCTGTAAGAATAGCACATGGCTCTTTTCACGTCTGGTTATTTCTCTAACAGGTAGAATATGCTCCGTTATAGACCGGGGACAGGTTTACAGCTCTATTTTTTGTGGACGATTGATCTGTAAATCAGAACTGAGACCGGTCCGATTTTCATCCGATTTGTAGATAAAGATCATCTATTGAAGTCAATGAGTCTGTCAGAAAAATGGCCAGAACCAACCATGTTGCCTGTACTGCTTGTTTTCCAGGGTCTATAGGCCGGGCAAGCGAGGCTAGGAAACCATTAGCTTTTTACTTTACATATAAAAAAATATGCCCCACTGAGGAGAGAAACTGCCACACTGACCAAAATCAGATGAAAATGAGAAAAAAACACTGATTAAAACCTGACATGTGAACGGGGCCTTAGGCCTTAATCAGATGTCAGCAGGGTCGGACTGGGGCGTCTGGGCCCACAGGGGACATTGACTCTAGGGGCCACCTACAGCAATATGCAGATCTCTTTTCTCTGCTCTCCCTGTTATAGTGGAGCAGTGACCGGCGGCTCCTCACATCTACTGTGCACAGACTAGAACAGGGACGGACAATTTCTGTAGTTTGCATGAAAGAGCTTCTTTGGTTAAAACAAGTGATCACAGATTCATGGGCTACACAGGATAGGTGATCACTTATTGATTGGAAGAATGGGGAAGTTTTATCCCTGACAGGACACTTATCCCCATTTTAAAATGCAGCCACAGGTGGGACGTCTGACCACAGCCTCATTCGTTCTCTTGGGGGCTTCCAAAAAAGAGCAGCGCTCGCAGCCTCTGAGGGAATGAATGGATCAGTGGTCGAGTCGCACATGAGCTCCAGTCTAATGGGGAGAAAAGCTCCACATTCTGCCGATCGGTGCAGGTCCCAGTAGTCAGACCCCCACCAATCAATAAGTTATCACTGATCCTGTGGAGAGGCGATTACTTGTTTTCACCGGAGAACCCCTGTAAGTGCATCTCTGACGCTCTGCTCCAAGTATTTCATCTCTAAGGCCACAGCCCCACTATCAGTATTCAGTCAGGATTTTTTCTCAGGAGTGGGAGCCAAAACCAGGTGAGGAACAATGAGAGAAAAGGTAGAATAGAAACAAGTCACCAATTCTGGATTTATCACCCACTCCTGCTTTTGCCTCTCACTACTGAGAAAAAATACTGACCAAATACTGATAGTGAAGCCGTGGCCTCATGGAAAAAAATAGTGACCAAATAATACAATACTGATCAGGAATACAAACCACAATACTAACAACACTGTCACTATACATATGAGCTCTGTATATAGTGTCAGTGTACAGGTAATACAGTGATCCCCAGTGACATTATAAACAGGATCTCTGTATATAGTGTCAGCGTACAGGTAATACAGTGATCACCGGTGACATTATACACAGGAGCTCTGTATATAGTGTACAGGTAATACAGTTATCACGAGTGACAATATACACAGGAGCTCTGTATATAGTGTATAGGTAATACACTGGTCACCAGTGACATACACAGGAGCTCTGAATATACTATATAGTGTAAGTGTACAGTAATACACTGACTCACCAATGATGTCTCTAGGTGAAGTTCTTCATCTTCGCTTTTCTTCATCTGGCACAGTCCGCCATCACTTCTTCCAGCGAGGAATCATCTCTGCAGAAAATAACACACAGTTATCAATAACTGATCTCTTTTAGAGCACATTCACACTTTTCCCCAGGCTCCTACACTACACCAGTTGAAGAAATAAAGCGACATAGTGGCGCCCTGCACAGTAACAGGACCCCCCTTTTGTCCCCTCTTATGGAAAACAGTTTCCTAAAAAGTAAATTATATTACAGAAGTAATAATGTCCCTAATTGGACTTTAAAGTAATTATGTTCCCCACTCGCCATCATAAACTAATAAAGTTCCTCAATCTGGCCCCTAAACAGTAATAAAGTCCCTTGTCCAGTGTGGCCACCCATCTATCCATCCTAACCCCCCCCCCACCCCAATATATCCATTCTGGTCTCCATGTGTCCAGCCTGCCCCTCCCATATATCCATCCGGGCCTCCATGTGTCCAGCCCGCCCCCTTCATATATCCATCCTGTCCCCCTCATATATGCATCCCACCCCACCCCATATATCTATCCAGGTCCCCATGTGTCCAGCTTGCCGCCCTTCACCTCCATGTGTCCATCCAGGTCCCCAACTTGGCCACCTTCACCTCCATGTGTCCCCCCATGCATCCAGCCAGCCCCCCCTTCAGCCCCATGTCTCCATCCATGTCCCCACCGGTCCAGCCAGCCCCCCCTTCAGCCCCATGTCTCCTTCCATGTCCCCACGGGTCCAGCCAGCCCCCCCTTCAGCCCCATGTCTCCATCCATGTCCCCATGGGTCCATCCAGCCCCCTCTTCAGCCCCATGTCCCCATCCATGTCCCCATGGGTCCAGCCAGTGCCCCCTTCAGCCCCATGTCTCCATCCATGTCCCCATGTGACCAGCCTGCGACCTCTCCATATATGCATGATGACCAATGCTGGGAACACTCACCCAGAAAAACGTGGATATTGCACTTGACTTGAAGTTGAAGCAGGGAGAGCTGTAGCCAGGCCTGCAGCCTTGTTTCCAGGGTGATGGTGAGAGAGCAGAGTGCTGGTCACCACACATTCAGCCCAGGAACCGGCTTAAAAGGCCAAGAGAGCAGGAGAGAAGAGGGCGGTGCGCGGTGCTGGTGCGGTGTTACATACCCGGACGGGAGCCGGTGTTACAAGGCCAATTCCAAGGGAGCAGGAGCCGGGACTGGAGAGCAGAGCGCGGCGTCGGCGTATCGAAAGCCGGCAGGGAGAGGAGAGCGTGACGTCAGCGTGTCACTTGACACCACACAACTGCCAGCCACCAGCGGGAAAGCAGAGCGCGGTGCGTGTCACCGCCCACCAAGAATACGTCCTCCTGTCATGTGACTATGCGCGTCACCCGCTGTCACCACTGAATAGTATGAGCGCCGCACGCGACGCTACATTTCCTTCTGCTGCACTTTTAAAGGGCCCGCACTTTTTAAGAGCCCCTGCTACCAATTCTCTCACTCTCTCATCGGGGCCCACCGGGAATTTTTCCCGCTATCACACCAGGCCAGTCCAACCCTGCATGGGCCCATCAGGTAAAGTGATGGAATGAAGTTTTCTCTCCTCATGTTGAAAAATGACATTTTCTGCCACCTATTGATGAGAGAAAAAAAGTGATGAAGATTTACAAACTTCTAACATTAGTCAGTGAAAAACATACAGAACAAGGATGCAAATGGATCTTTTTTTGGCAATCCAATCATTTGAATGGGCCAGTTTTATCTGCAAATCAGATTACAATCAAACATGTCTCAAATTTCTTTTGTGAACCATCAGCATCAGAAAAGGTCCATAGACTATAATTATTATGTTTTTATAAGCAAAGAAAAGGAATACAATGCAAACTCTAAAATCAGACATTTAAATGGATGAGTTTGGTGGGCAAACAGGGTCTGACTGGAGCACCGGGACACTGGACGATTATCCGGTGGGCCAGGGTCCTTGGCAGGACCTTGAGCAGGACATAGAGGGGGCCCACTGGTTTCAACTGAATGTGCGTCTGAGGACATTTCATTAATGATCAGTATTGTAATATTCGGTCACTATGTTGTAATATCTGGTCCGGTCATGGTGTGGTATTTATCCCTGTATGTGTTATTATTTGGTCACTATGTGGTGTGGACATGGTGTGGTGGTATTTCTCCCTTGTATGTGGAATTATTTGGTCGCTATATGTTGGTAATATCTGGTCTGGTCATGGTGTGGCGATATTTCTCCCTTTTACAGTCTGAGGTATTGTTCGGTCACTATGTGGTGGTCATATGTGGTCTGCTCACGGTGTGACGGTAGTTCTCCCTTCTATGTGGAATAATTTGGTCGCTATATGCTGCTAAAATCTGGTCTGGTCATGGTGTGGCACTATTTGTCCCTTTTACAGTATGAGGTATTGTTCGGTCACTATGTGGTGGTCATATGTGGTCTGCTCACGGTGTGACGGTAGTTCTCCCTTCTATGTGGAATAATTTGGTCGCTATATGCTGCTAAAATCTGGTCTGATCATGGTGTGGCGATATTTGTCCCTTATACAATATGTGGTATTATTCGGTCACTATGTGGTGGTAATATGTGGTCTGGTCACGGTGTGGCTGTATTTCTCCCTTCTACGTGGGATTATTCGGTCGCTTTATGCTGGTAATATGTGGTCTGGTCACAGTGTCACGTTAGTTCTCCCTTGAATGTGGTATTATTGGTCTTGAAAAAGTGGATTGTGTTGTGTATATCAGTGAATTGTTCTATCTGATATTAATTAGGAGAATAATCTTTATTTAGATTTGTGATTAAATACTTGGAACAAGATGCACTTACAGGAATTCTACTGTGAAAACAAGTAATCACCTTTCCAAAGGATAAGTGATAAGGTATTGATTGTTGGGGGTCTGACTGCCGGGAGCCGCACCGATTGGTAGAATGTGGAGCTTTTATCCCCACTAGACTGGAGCAGCATGTGCGACTTCACCACTGATCCATTCATTCCCTCAATGGCTGCGAGCGCTGCTCTTGTTTTTTTCTGGAAGCCCCAAAGAGAATGAATGGATCTGGGGTCAGACATCCCACCTGCCGCTTCATTTTAAAATGGGGATAAAAGTGTCCTGTCAGGGATAAAACTTCCCAATTCTGATCAGTGCGGTTTCCAATGGTCGGACCCAAACGATCATTAAGTTATCACCAATCCTGAGGAGCCCATGGATCGGTGATAACTTGTTTTCACCAAAGAAGCCCTTTAATGCAAACTACCGTAATTGTCCATCCCAGTTGTGCTGTGCGCCCAGTAGATGTGCAGGAGCCGCCTGTGTTTTACAGTCGAGGTTCCACTATAACGGGGATAAAGGCTAACAGGTATCTGCATCTAGCTGTAGGGTGGGCCCCAGTCTCCCCAGTCCGACGCTGTGGGCAAATATAACCTGTCTGGGCAATTGTAGCCAATTTTGCTGCAAAAAAAGAAAAGTCTTTTTACCTTTTTAACCATAACTTTCAATGTCTTGGATAAATGTGTAACCCTTTATTAAATTCTGCCTTTATAAATACTAGGGGCCCCCCCTTCCTCCGTGATAGAGCTAGACAGAGCTCACAGGGCATTACGCCCTATGGACTTAGACCCCAATAAACCAAGAGATGTCATTTGTCGAGTCCACTACTACAAAGCTAAGGAGGAGATCCTGCTCAAATCCAGGGACAGCTCTGCAACAATGTACAAAGGCAAGCAGTTGATGATCCTCCCTGACTTGTCTAGGCGGACATTATCAATGAGAGCAGCTTTGAAACCACTCACAGACGCACTCAGGGAACGGGATATCCCCTACCGTTGGGGTTTCCCGTTCTCCCTTCAAGTTAGACACAATGGACGCTCGGCGAGACTACTACGAGACCTGCCGGAGTTTTTAAAACAACTCAATCTCCCACAAATATCGATCCCACAGTGGTTCCAGTTTTTCACATTGTCTTCGGCTTTAGAGGACGGCAGAACTCGCCGTGGGCGGGACAGAGAGGCTTCATCTTCTATTAATCTCCCCCAGAGAGTCACCAAGCGCTCCCAGCGACCGCCGCAGATGCCCAGAAAAGGACCCTGAACCTGGAGGCCCATGTTTAGTGGTGTACTTCATTTGAACTGCCTGTTAGTCTTAAGATAGCCTAACGTCTTCTCCTGAAAGGAGTCAGGAGGGAAAAACGGGTAGCTCCACTGGGGAACACATACAAATATCTGATTAAATGTATAGGTCTTAATGCCTTAACCTTGCTAGCACCTATCAACAGAATATTCAACTAGATTTGTTGACCCCACTGTAACCCTGTGGGAGTTTAATGGTTTTGCCTTTCAGTAAGTTTCAGTAATGTTTTTCATAGTCGGTTGGTTAGTCTTTTTTCCTGCAACGCAATTCTCAAAAGGAGTGTTAGTGTTCACGATGCTTAGCTGTCACTTTCCCCCTGAAGGGACACCGCCAGGCGATCGGATACCCCCATACGCTTGGTTCTACTTAAAATGGTTACTTATACCAAGAACAGTAGTTCTTTACTTACTGTTTCTTTTGTTATGCTTGTTTCACCCTGTTGTCTTTTTCCCACAGTTGCTTCAAATGTCCATCGATGCTTGCAATCATTTCACTCTGAGGGGAGCGAACCGCCAAGAGATTCAACCCAATGGCGACACTTAAGTATGCCTCCTTCAATGTGAAGGGGTTTAACATCCCGGAAAAAAGGGCCCAAATTCTTAGACTACTTCACAAAAAAAAGGTACAGATTGCGTGCTTACAGGAAACACACTTTAAAGAACATCATACCCCTACCCCTAAAAACAAATATTATACCCACTGGCACCTGTGTAATAACACCCAATCTAAGAGTAAGGGAGTTGCTATCCTCATTCACAAAAGCTTGACACACGAGTTTGTCGAATGCATTAAAGATCCAAATGCAAGGTATATGCTTCTAATTTTAAAAATTGAAGGCAGACTTTTCACAATCATCAATGCTTATACCCCTAACCAGGGTCAAACTCAGTTCATTCTCGACCTAATAGACAAAGCCATTCCCATTGTCCAGGGTACCGTCATTCTGTGTGGAGACCTCAATTTAACACTAGATCCTACATTAGATAATTCAACAGGAAAAGCATCTCTATCTTATTCAGCTATCAAAAAAGTAAAGAGGGCATTTCTCCAACTACAGCTCTGTGACGTTTGGCGCCTCACACACCCGACTGTCAAAGATTATACCTTTTATTCCTCCCCTCATGATTCTTACAGCAGAATGGACTTTATCCTGGTGCAACACCGAGCCCTATCTTGGCAGCCGGAGACGGAGATAGGGACTATGCTTTGGTCTGACCATGCTCCCATATTCTGTTCTCTCGTTATTCCCAATCTACCCAAGCTTTCAGGGTCGTGGAAACTAAACAAATCCTTGTTAGTGGACCCGGTGTGCACCCAGGATGTAACCAACACAATATCAAACTTTGAGGAAGACCACAAATTTGACGTATCTCCCCCCACAATCAAATGGGAGGCACTGAAATGCGTTCTTAGGGGTCTATTTATTAAACATGGCTCCCGATTGAAGCGAGAGAAGGCACATAACCTCAATCTCGCTCTGCGTAAAGTAGAAACCCTTGAGGTAGCCCACAAACATGCCCTCTCCACAGCAACACTCCGAGACCTATTAGCAGCCAGACAGGAAGCCAAAAAACTATTAGACTTGGGATATAGACGCTATCTCCAGGTCTGTAGCAGTAAGTTCTATGAATATAGCAATAAATGTGGACGCATGCTAGCGAGAGCTCTAAAATCCCAACAAGCCCAAAATCACATCCCAAAAATAAAAGACAACTCGGGTCAAATGCTAAACGAAACGGAAGGTATTACAACTGAATTCCATAAATATTATACTCAACTATACAATCTCGATGGTATACCAAACAACACATCCCCTGTTAATACTTCCTTGATTGGGACCGACACGCCTGAAACACAAGCACAGAACCCTTTAAAAATGTCTCCCGCCACATCTCTAGATGAACCCTTAACAGAGTCCGAATTGCAGTTAGCTACCCAGTCGTTAGCGAGTGGAAAAAGTCCAGGCCCAGATGGATATACAGTCAAATTCTATAAAACATTCCTTCCGCTCCTTTCACCTCTCCTGCTGGGAGGATTTAATCACGCATCCTGCACAAACCCCTTCCCTCCCCAAACTACAGAGGCACATATCACTGTTCTCCCAAAAAAGGGTGGGGACCCACACTTATGTTCTAGCTATAGACCAATCTCTCTGCTGAACGTGGATCTGAAGATCTACGCGAAAATATTGGCGAATAGGCTGCAACCTTTCTTAACCGCACACATACACTTGAATCAGGTGGGATTCCTCCCTGGGCGGGAAGCTCGGGACAACACTTTAAAGACAATTGACATTATTCATCATGCCCAATCAAGAGGTATCCCTCTACTGATACTCTCTTTGAATGCTGAGAAAGCATTCGATAGAGTCTCCTGGCACGCCATATATTACTCTCTTAAAAAGCTTGGGGTAGGGGACCCTTTTATAGCCAAAATCATGGCCCTGGATCGCAATCCGTCAGCTAGGCTGAAGATAAATGGAACATTATCATCACCTTTCGTAATAACCAATGGGACAAGACAGGGATGTCCTCTGTCCCCTCTGTTATACATCCTAGTGATGGAGCACCTGCTCTCATCAATCCGCGATAATCCCAATATTAGGGGGATTGGGGTGGGAGGCACCGAGTACAAGTGCTCTGCATTTGCTGATGATGTCCTGCTATATATCACTCAACCACATATATCCATCCCTGCTGTTATGGCTGAAATAGATCACTTTGGTACATGGTCAAATTTTAAAATCAATGCAGCGAAGTCTGAGGCCCTCGGTGTTTCCCTCCCCAAATCCATATAGGATTCCATCCAGTCCAACTTTCCCTTTGCCTGGCCCTCACAGGGTATCAAATACTTAGGAATTCGTATTCATAGAGACCTCTCCCATCTATTTTATCTTAATTTTGGGCCCTCTATTGAACAACTCCATAGAGATCTTACTTCTTGGACGGTGAAGGATTTTTCCTGGTTCGGCAGAATAAATATACTAAAAATGAACGTCCTACCTAAACTCTTATACCTCTTCCAAACCATTCCCGTGGTAATTCCCTCAAATTTTTGGAACAGACTGCGCAGTAGCTTTTGCAGATTTATCTGGGCAAGTGGGCGTCCACGCATTCGGGGAGATGTTCTGATCAGACACAAACAAAAGGGGGGCCTTAGCCTTCCTGATTGTAGAAGGTATTACATGGCAGCAGTACACGCTAGAATCCTGGACTTCTTCCATCATTTGGAGGGGAAGTTATGGGTCAAAATAGCTCAATCCATTTGTCCTAAAGCTCTTACCACTCTCCCATGGTGCGCCCATTTAACTGTCCCCTCTCTTGGCCTTATGTCATATAGTACTTATGCCACTGCTTTGGCTTTGAGATCCCATAAAAAAAGCTTATCCTTAATCGACCCCCAGGGCCCCTTGCTCCCGATTTCAGATAATCCGGATTTCCCACCAGGACTATCTGCAAATAGATTTCTCGGTTCAAACAAATCCCATCCGATATTCTTTTCTCATGTCATCTCCAACACTTTGCTGCTCCCCCTCAATGACTTGTTACAGGGAAGAGCCACTTCCCCGAAGGCTAATTTTGAATATAGTCAATTACAACACTTCTATTCAACTGTGAAGAAGCGCACACATCTTCATAGAGATCTCACAAACTTTGAAAAATTGTGCCTATCATTGTCACCCCCTACACACTCCATCTCCCTACTGTATAATCTCCTCATTGCCCAGGTAGCTGACAATAGGCCAGGATTCTGCGGTGCATGGGAAAGGGAACTGGGGAAGTCCTTCTCTGACTCACAATGGGATAAATGTTTCTTCCTAACACATAAAACCTCAATAGGGTCTAAAGCTTAGGAAACCTCCTTCAAAATTATCTCTAGATGGTACCGGGTACCAGCAGTCCTTCATAGATGGTACCCAGTGGTCTCAGACAGATATTGGAGATGTGGGGAGGGGGAAGGGACAATGTCACACATATGGTGGGGGTGCCCTATAATAAATGCATTTTGGGCAAAGGTGGTTCCCATGATTGAGAAAATAACTGGTTTGACTATCCCTAATACGCCAGAAGCCCTCCTTTTATCAATGTTACCAATAAGTAAACGTTATAAAAGGTCATCAATAGGCTACCTAATACAGGCGGCTAAGAATGTCATTCCACGACACTGGAAAAGCAGAGACCCACCCACTGTGGAGGAATGGTTTGCGGAGATCTCCCTCCTTAATGTAACGGGTCTGGGAGGCGGAACCTCTGAGCTACTATACAAGGGGGCAGTCCTTGTAAGGGAGCGGGTGGCGACCAGGGAAGACGGGCAGGAGGTCACAGCAGGTGACCGGGACAGTCTCTGAGTGAACAGGCTGGAGGTCACGGCAAGTGACCAGGGCAGTCTCTGGATGAACGGGCTGATGGTCACGGCAAGTGACCGGGGCAGTCTCTGAATGAACGGGCAGATGGTCACGGCAAGTGACCGGGGCAGTCTCTGGATGAACGGGCAGATGGTCACGGCAAGTGACCGGGGCAGTCTCTGGATGAACGGGCAGATGGTCACGGCAAGTGACCGGGGCAGTCTCTAGGTAAAGGGTTGGTACGACCTGTGGCGGCTGATGGTAGACGTGAGCTCCCAGGTGAGCAGGCGAGAGTCTCTGGATGAACGGGTGGTCACAGCATGTGACGGCGGAGCCTCCAGGAAGACCAACAGACAGGCGGCAGATGAGCGCTCCCAGGTGAGCGGGCAGAAGTCTCTGGACAGGCGGGTGGTCACAGCACGTGACGGCAGAGCCTCCAGGTAGGCTAGCAGACAGGCAGCAGAAGAGCGCTCCCAGGAGTCACTGGACAGGCAGGTGGTCACAGCACGTGACGGCGGAGCCTCCAGGTAGACTAGCAGGCAGGTAGCTGGTGTATGCTCCCAGGTGAGCGGGCAAGCTGGTCCATAGACAGACTGACAGGAGTTGGAAGGCAGACCGTCGGACCTCAGGCAAGCAGGCAAGTGGCTGATGTGCGCTCCCAGGTGAGCGGGCAGGCTGGTCCTTAGACAGACTGACAGGAGTAGTAAGGCAGACCGTCGGACCTCAGACTAGCAGGCAGGTAGCAGATAATCAGGCAGGAATCTGGCAACGGGACCTGAGGGCTGAAGCAGAGTAGTGAACAGTGCAACAACATTGCTCGGGCACCTCCATTTTGGAGGAGGTGCCTTATATATGGTGAAGTCCTCCGGCCATTGGCCGGGGACTCCTTAGGACGGCGCGCGTGGCCCCTTTAAGAGGGAGGGAGAGCGCGCGCGCCCTAAGCACAGTGGCCGGGAAGGAGCGCGCGCTGCCAGCAGAGCGGGAGGAGGACGCCGGGGACGGAGCAGGGAGGTGAGGGGAACAGCGTCCCTGCCTGGCAGAGGGCAGGGACGCCGGCGCTACACTTAATAGGATGGAGCATCTGATTGCCATCTCACCGGCTGATGTTGATAGACACTGTGTGACTTGGAGGGATTGGATGGATTTCCAAAACTCTGACGCCTACCATCTAGCCCCCAACTAAAGTTATCCGGGATGTCGTCACAACAAAGATCATAATCACACTCTATTGATTAGTGGTCTGCCGTGGTGCGCTCCCTCTGTCTGATAGAAAAATACATGCTTGATCTGGATATTGATGGAAAACCCTCCCTGTACCCCCCCAATGTACTGTAGTTATGCATAGATTTATAGTTACGTTACCCCTTTTACTATGTATATTGTATTTTCTTGTACTTTTTCAACACAAAAAATAAAAAAACTTGAATTTGAAAAAAAACATGATTTAAATGCAGGACAATGCTCCATCACATGCATCCAACTACTCCACAGCGTGGCTGGCCAGTAAAGGTCTAAAAGAAGAAAAAATAATGACATGGCCCCCTTGTTCATCTAATCTGAACCCCATAGAGAAACTGTGGTCCATCATAAAATGTGAGATCTACAGGGAGGGAAAACAGTACACCTCTCGGAAGAGTGTCTGGGAGGCTGCGGTGGCTGCTGCACGCAATGTTGATCGAAAACAGATCAAGCAACTGACAGAATCTATGGATGGAAGGCTGTTGAGTGTCATCATAAAGAAAGGTGGCTATATTGATCACTAATTTTTTTGGTTTTTGTTTTTGCATTTCAGAAATGTTTATTTCTAAATTTTGTGCACTGATATTGGTTTACCTGGTGAAAATAAACAAGTGAGATGGGATTATATTTGGTTTTTATTAAGTTGCCTAATAATTCTGCACAGTAATAGTTACCTGCACACACAGATATCCTCCTAAGATAGCCAAATCTAAAAAAAAAACACTCCAACTACCAAAAATATTAAGCTTGGATATTTATGAGTCTTTTGGGTTGATTGAGAACATAGTTGTTGATCAATAATAAAAATAATCCTCTAAAATACAACTTGCCTAATAATTCTGCACACAGTGTAAGGGACAAATACCGCCACACCATGACCGGACCACATATTACCACCACATAGTGACTGAATACTACAATACTGATCATTAATAAAAAAAAATAAAAAATACTAATATTACCATAAGTGCCATTATACACAGGAGCTCTCTACATAGTAGACGGTGTATAGTGTAAGTGTAGAGGTAATACAGTGATCACCAGTGACATTATACACAGGAGCTCTGTATATAGTGTCAGTGTACAGATAATACAGTGATCACCAGTGACATTATACACAGGAGCCCTGTATATAGTGTCAGTGTACAGGTAATACAGTGATCACCAGTGACATTATGCACAGGAGCTCTGTATATAGTGTCAGTGTACAGGTAATACAGTGATCACCAGTGACATTATGCACAGGAGCTCTGTATATAGTGTCAGTGTACAGGTAATGCAATGATCACCAGTGACATTATGCACAGGAGCTCTGCATATAGTGTCAGTGCACTGGTAATACAGGGATCACCAGTGACATTATACATAGGAGCTGTGTATATAGTGTACAGGTAATACAGTGATCACCAGTGACATTATACACAGGAGCTCTGCATATAGTGTACAGGTAATACAGTGATCACCAGTGACATCATACATAGGAGCTGTGTATATAGTGTACAGGTAATACAGTGATCACCAGTGACATTATGCACAGGAGCTCTGTATACAGTGTCAGTGTACAGGTAATATAGTGATCACCAGTGACATTATACGCAGGAGCTCTGTATATAGTGTCATTGTACAGGTAATACAGTGATCACCAGTGACATTATGCACAGGAGCTCTGCATATAGTGTCAGTGTACAGGTAATACAGTGATCATCAGTGACATTATACACAGGAGCTCTGTATATAGTGTCAGTGTACAGGTAATACAGTGATCCCCAGTGACATTATGCACAGGAGCTCAGTATATAGTGTCAGTGTACAGGTAATGCAATGATCACCAGTGACATTATGCACAGGAGATTTGCATATAGTGTCAGTGTACTGGAAATACAGGGATCACCAGTGACATTATACATAGGAGCTGTGTATATAGTGTACAGGTAATACAGTGATCACCAGTGACATTATACACAGGAGCTCTGCATATAGTGTACAGGTAATACAGTGATCACCAGTGACATTATACACAGGAGCCCTGTATATAGTGTCAGTGTACAGGTAATACAGTGATCACCAGTGACATTATGCACAGGAGCTCTGTATATAGTGTCAGTGTACAGGTAATACAGTGATCACCAGTGACATTATGCACAGGAGCTCTGTATATAGTGTCAGTGTACAGGTAATGCAATGATCACCAGTGACATTATGCACAGGAGCTCTGCATATAGTGTCAGTGCACTGGTAATACAGGGATCACCAGTGACATTATACATAGGAGCTGTGTATATAGTGTACAGGTAATACAGTGATCACCAGTGACATTATACACAGGAGCTCTGCATATAGTGTACAGGTAATACAGTGATCACCAGTGACATCATACATAGGAGCTGTGTATATAGTGTACAGGTAATACAGTGATCACCAGTGACATTATGCACAGGAGCTCTGTATATAGTGTCAGTGTACAGGTAATATAGTGATCACCAGTGACATTATACGCAGGAGCTCTGTATATAGTGTCATTGTACAGGTAATACAGTGATCACCAGTGACATTATGCACAGGAGCTCTGCATATAGTGTCAGTGTACAGGTAATACAGTGATCACCAGTGACATTATACACAGGAGCTCTGTATATAGTGTCAGTGATCAGGTAATACAATGATCCCCAGTGACATTATGCACAGGAGCTCTGTATATAGTGTCAGTGTACAGGTAATGCAATGATCACCATTGATATTATACACAGGAGCTCTGTATATAGTCTACAGGTAATGCAATGATCACCAGTGACATTATGCACAGGAGATTTGCATATAGTGTCAGTGTACAGGTAATACAGTGATCACCAGTGACATTATACACAGGAGCTCTGTATATAGTGTCAGTGTACAGGTAATACAGTGATCCCCAGTGACATTATGCACAGGAGCTCTGTATATAGTGTCAGTGTACAGGTAATGCAATGATCACCATTGATATTATACACAGGAGCTCTGTATATAGTGTACAGGTAATGCAATGATCACCAGTGACATTATGCACAGGAGCTCTGCATATAGTGTCAGTGTACAGGTAATACAGTGATCACCAGTGACATTATACACAGGAGCTCTGTATGTAGTGTCAGTGTACAGGTAATACAGTGATCCCCAGTGACATTATGCACAGGAGCTCTGTATATAGTGTCAGTGTACAGGTAATGCAATGATCACCATTGATATTATACACAGGAGCTCTGTATATAGTGTACAGGTAATACAGTGATCACCAGTGACATTATGCACAGGAGCTCTGCATATAGTGTCAGTGTACAGGTAATACAGTGATCACCAGTGACATTATACACAGGAGCTCTGTATATAGTGTCAGTGTACAGGTAATACAGTGATCCCCAGTGACATTATACACAGGAGCTCTGTATATAGTGTCAGTGTACAGGTAATGCAATGATCACCATTGATATTATACACAGGAGCTCTGTATATAGTGTACAGGTAATGCAATGATCACCAGTGACATTATGCACAGGAGATTTGCATATAGTGTCAGTGTACTGGAAATACAGGGATCACCAGTGACATTATACATAGGAGCTGTGTATATAGTGTACAGGTAATACAGTGATCACCAGTGACATTATACACAGGAGCTCTGCATATAGTGTACAGGTAATACAGTGATCACCAGTGACATTATACATAGGAGCTCTGTATATAGTGTCAGTGTACAGGTAATACAGTGATCACCTGTGACATTATACACAGGAGCTCTGTATATAGTGTCAGTGTACAGGTAATACAGTGATCACCAGTGACATTATGCACAGGAGCTCTGCATATAGTGTCAGTGTACAGGTAATACAGGGATCACCAGTGACATTATACATAGGAGCTGTGTATATAGCGTACAGGTAATACAGTGATCACCAGTGACATTATGCACAGGAGCTCTGCATTTAGTGTCAGTGTACAGGTAATACAGTGATCACTAGTGACATTATACACAAGAGCTCTGTATATAGTGTCAGTGTACAGATAATACAGTGATCACCAGTGACATTATGCACAGGAGATTTGCATATAGTGTCAGTGTACAGGTAATAGAGGGATTACCAGTCACATTATACATAGGAGCTGTGTATATAGTGTACAGGTAATACAGTGATCACCAGTGACATTATACACAGGAGCTCTGCATATAGTGTACAGGTAATACAGTGATCACCAGTGACATACACAGGAGCTCTGTACATTAGTATATAGTGTATAGTGTCATTGTACAGAGAACACACTGACTCACAAGTGACGTCTCTAGTTGAAGTCCTTCATCTTCGCTTTCATCCAGCACAGACCGACTTCTTCCAGCCAGGACTCGTCTCTGCATAAAATAGCACACAGTTATCTAGAGCACATTCCCCAATTTCTACATTACACAGCTGAATACAGATGTGCACCCACCATTAATATATAATTAGTTATTATGCAACCCACCATTCCAAATACAAATTGTAATCCACCACGGCCCCTCACTAACTGTAAATAGCCACTTTCTCCACCCCATAAATATACAAATTAAATAGCACCTGTACTCTTTCCCAATTCATTACCAGTCACACTCCTGCATCCTCAACACCCCCCACTCTGTACCTCCCGCTCCCCCAATTCATTATATTTACATGAAACCCTCCACTCCAGTTCATTATGTCATGTTCGTGCTCTCTCCCAACCTCTATTCATAATCATTTATTCTCCCCCACTCCCAATTCATCATTTGCTCTCCCCCAGTCCCAATTCATTATTTGCTCTCCCCCACTCCCAATTCACCATTAGCTCTCCCCACCCCCCATTCACCATTTGCTCTCCCCACTCCAAATTCACCATTAGCTCTCCCCACTCCCAATTCACCATTTGCTCTCCCCACTCCCAATTCACCACTAGCTCTCCCCACCCCGCACTCCCAATTCACCATTTGCTCCCCCCACCCCCACTCCCCATTTGCTCTCCCCACCCGCACTCCCAACTTATGATTTGCTCTCCCCACCCTCCACTCCCAATTCACCATTTGCTCTCCCCACCCTCCACTCCCAATTCACCATTAGCTCTCCCCACCCTCCACTCCCAATTCACCATTTGGTCTCCCCCCCCGCACTCCTAATTCACCATCTTCTCTCTAACCCCTACTTCCAATTCAACGTTTGCTCTCCCCACCCCCCACTCCCAATTCACTATTTGCTCCATTCACCATTAGTTCTCCCCACCCCCTATTCCCAATTCACCATTTGCTCTTCCCACCCCCAATTCATCATGTGCTCTCCACACTCCCAATTCACCATTAGCTCTCACTACCACTCCCTCCCAATTGACCATTTGCTCTTCCCACTCCCAATTTACCATTAGCTCTGCCCACCCCCACTGCACCATTTGCTCTCCCCACCCCCCACTCCCAATTCACCATTTGCTCTCCCCACCCCCAATTCACCATTTTCTCTCCCCACCCCAACTTCATAATTCACTCTCCCCACCCCCACTTCAACATTTGCTCTCCCCACCCCCAATTCACCATGTGCTCTCCACACGCCCAATTCACCATTTGCTCTCCCCACTCACCTCTCTCAATTAATCATTTGCTCTCCCCACCCACTCCCAATTCATCATTTCCTCTCCTCACCCCCCCATTCAGCATATGCTCTCCCCACCCCCCACTTCCAATTCACCATGTACTCTCCCCACCCCCCAGATCATTATCTGCTCTCCCCACCCACAATTCACCATGTGCTCTCCCCAACCCCCACTCGCAATTCACCATTTGCTCTCTCCACCCCCCACCTTCAATTCATAATTTGCTCTCCCCATCCACCATGTGCTCTCCCCACCCCCAATTAATAATGTGCTCTATCCACTCCTCACTCCCAATTCACCATGTGCTCTCACAGTTACATAGTTTATAAGGCCGAAAAAAGACAAGCGTCCATCCAGTTCAGTCTATTTCTTGTGCACTGCAGCTATTCCGCAGCGTTGATCCAGGGGAAGGCAAAAAAAAACCATGCGGTATAGGCCAATTTACATCATTGAGGAAAAATTCACTTCCCGACTCCAATCTGGCAGTCAGATTAAATCCCTGGATTAATTAACTATCACTAAGCATAAGATATAATTTTATTGTTCTCAAGAAAGGCGTCCAGGCCTCTCTTGAACTCATTAAGTGAGTTGGACATCACCACTTCCTCTCCCAGAGAGTTCCAGAGTCTCACGGCTCTGACCGTAAAGAATCCCCTTTTATGCTGGTGCAGGAACCTCCTTTCCTCCAGACGCATAGTGTGTCCCCTCGTCTTTGTCACCATCCTTGGTATAAACAGGTCATGGGAGAGATCTCTGTACTGCCCCCTGATGTATTTATACATGTTTATGAGGTCTCCCCTAAGCCTTCTCTTTTCCAACGTAAATAGGCCTAATTTTGACAACCTCTCTGGGTATTCTAGTCCCTCCATTCCCTTTATTACCTTAATTGCCCTCCTTTGTACCCTCTCTAGCTCCAATATGTCTTTCCTGAGCACCGGAGCCCAGAACTGTGCACAATATTCTAAGTGCGGCCTTACCAGCGCTTTATACAGAGGAAGAACAATGTTCTCATCATATGCCCCTATTCCTCTTCTGATGCATGCCATGACTCTATTTGCCTCCGCAGCTGCTGCCTGACACTGGGCACTCCAATTTAATTTGCTGTTAACCAAGACGCCCAGGTCCTTCTCCATGTCAGATTTCCCCAACGGTTTCCCATTTAATATGTATGGGTGACTGCTGTTTTTCTTTCCCATGTGCATGAGCTTACATTTATCGGCATTGAACCCCATTTGCCATTTTTTGGCTCAACTCCCCAATTTATCTAAATCCTCCTGTACCTGTGCCCTATCCTCATCTGTATTAACTACTTTACAAAGTTTAGTATCATCTGCAAATATTGCTATTTTACTATGCAACCCTTCCACTAGATCATTAATAAATATATTAAATAATATAGGGCCCAAGACAGACACTTGAGGCACCCCGCTAGTAACCCTGACACACCCTGAGCTTACTCCATTGATAACCACCCTCTGTTTCTATCACTCAGCCAGCTATTTACCCACTTGCACACATTATCCCCCAGACCAAGCATTCTCATTTTATATACCAACCTTTTGTGTGGCACGGTATCAAACGCTTTGGAGAAGTCAAGGTATACAACATCCACTGACTCTCCCCGGTCCAGGTGTGAGCTCAAAAAAGATCTCGGTGGATTCGAACTCATGAACTCCTGCTTACAAGACAGGTGCACGAACCCAGTAAGCCACTGGAACATCACTCTCCCCACCCCCCACTCCCAGTTCACCATGTGCTCTCCCCACCCCTTAATTCCAGTTCACCATGTGCTCTCCTCAATCCCCACTTCCAATTCTCCATGTGCTCTCCCCACCCCCGACTGTCAGTTCATCATGTGCTTTCCCCACCCCCCACTTCACCATTTGCTCTCCCCACCCCCACTCCAAAATCATCACTTGCTCTCCCCACCCCCAATTCACCATGTGCTCTCTCCCCCCCCACTCCCAATTCATCATGTGCTCTCCCCTTCCCCCACTCCCTATTCTCCAAGTGCTTTCCCCAACCTCCACTCCCAGTTCATCATGTGCTCTCCCCCAAGACCATTTAATTAATTCTATTAAAAAAAAAAAAAAATTGATACTTACCTCTCATATAATCCCCTGCAGCTACACTTCTGTACTGGCATCTTGGCCCTCTATGCAGACGTGTACGCGATGATGTCATTGCGTACGCACCTTCACCAGCACGTCCCACAAGAGGCGGAGGGACTGCACGGCCGTTCAGTTTTTATGGCTGTGAGAGCTCCAAGGGTCCCGGCACACGATACCCCAGTGTCGGCACATAAGTAAGCAAAAAAGATGGTAGCACTTAATAGAAAATTACATAAAAAATGGTGTATTTATTGGCCCGTGTGAACAGGTGCCAATGTTTCGGCTCAAAAGCAAGTGGATTTTTAATGCAACCAAAGGAGCCTCATCAGGTCTAAGAAATGTATTTATTTTAATAAAATAAACAGTTTGTATTGTGGAGTCTGCTCCACTTCAGAATTATTACATATATTGGGAATAACTCTTTAACCCCTTCCCACTTAAGGTACTTTTTACTTTCCTGACCAAGCCAAATTTTTTAAACTAATATGTGCCATTTTATGTGGTAATAATTTTTTTCTTGACACATTGTAGTTTATGTTCGTGGTAAATTTAGGTCAATATGATAGACATTTATATAAAAAATATCGGAAATTTGATAAATATTTAGAAAAAGTCTCATTTTTGAACTTTGAATTTTGTATGCCAATGAAATGTCCCATCCCTCAGTTTTTCAGGACCATCTACACATTTGAAAAGATTTTGAGGGATCTATATGTCATGTATACACCTCAAAATATTCAAAACCGTATTCAGAAATTTTGTATAACCCACAGGGCTTCATGCAAAGTTAAATGAAAAATTACTTTTTATTATTATTAGCATGTGAAGGTATTTGCAAAGGGGGGTAGCAGAGGAATAGTGAGGCGAGAGATGAACTAGTCGAGCAGTAGAGTTGAGGATGGACTGGAGGGGTGCGAGAGTGTTAGCAGGTAGGCCACAGAGGAGGGTGTTGCAGTAGTCGAGGCGGGAGATGATGAGGGCATGAACAAGCAGTTTAGTAGATTGAGGGTTGAGGAAAGGATGGATTCTGGGAATACTTTTGAGCTGGAGGCCACAGGAGGTGGCAAGAGCTTGGATGTGGGGTTTGAAGGACAGGGCAGAGTCAAGGGTTACTCCGGGGACAAGGGAAAGTGTGATGTCATTTATTGTGATAGAAAGATCAGGTGGGGAAGATATGCGAGATGAAGGAAACATGATGAGTTCAGTGTGCGGAAACAGTTGGCTTATCCTCGAGTATATACGGTATATACTTTAAACTGTAAAGTGTTAGTAACAAGGCAAATCAACAGTAGAACTAATATCAGTAAGCTTGGGATAGCAGAGAAAGTCTTTCACTATTTAACGTTAATGTTCTATTCACAAAGGTGGTGTGCCCAGTCGTGTGAGTTTCCATGTAAGTTCTCTATGAAGCTCTGGCCCTAGCAGGGATCACTGGGTTTTCCGGCTAGGCCGCAAGTCTCTCTCTGATGTTCACTACTAGGACCAACCCTTCTCAATCACTATGTTTCCACAAAGTAAAATAATAGGAGCTATACTCACCTCCGGTGCTGGCACCATTCCAGCTGGATCACTGAGGGGCTCCCGCAGGAACTGAGCAGTCAATGTCTTTGATCCTAGCTGTTATCTTTAATTAACGCCTTTGATGCCGCAACCTATAGTATCAGTGGCATCTAGGTTGTCAAATAAAGGTAGGGGGCTCTTTTAGTCAACCAACTCACACAATGGCCCCCACAGCTGTAATTGTAAATCATGCCTCGCAGCATCGTGCAATAAAGCTCAACCAGGTTCACATTCTGTAAAGGGACTAAAGTAAAAAAAGTAAAAACCAAAACGGTTTATAGAAAAAAATAACAAATCCCAGGTCCCGTTCTTTGATGTGGACTTGGGAACTGAGCCGACAAATGATGGCTGCATTATTCAGCCATCATCTGCCTCTAACAGATGCGAGTGGAGGGAAGCGGCCGTTAACCTGTTATATGCCGCTAACAATCTGTGATGGCAGAATTTACAGCGACTGGTCCAGGTGGGGCACACTGTTCTAACTGTCCCTGCATCATGATTGTGGGGTGCCAAAGGGTTGTCATGACAGCTTGAGGTTTTCTGAACACCCCAGTGCTTGTCATGACAATACTCTGTAGTATCGGTGTCTCTGCGCCTTGACAGGCAGAGACGCCGTCCCTCTTACCGCCGCGCTCCCCTCCCGGCGTCCTCCGGCGTGCAACTTCCCGGGCATTGTGCTTAGGGCGCGCGCGCGCTCCCTCCCTCTTAAAGGGAACGCGCACGCCGTCCTAAAGAGTCCCCGGCCAATGACCGGAGGACCTCTCATATAAAAGGCACCTCCTCCAAGATGGAGGTGCCCATGCAAGGTTGTAGCTTTGTGTGTTAAACTCTGCTTCAGCCCTCAGGTCCCGCTGCCAGCCTGACTACAAGTCCAGCCCGCCAGCCTGACTACAAGTCCAGCCCGCCAGCCTGACTACTAGTCCAGTCTGCCAGCTTGTCTACTCTGCAGCCCGCCAGTCTGTCTACAGTCAAGTCCGCCAGTCTGTCTATGGGCCTTGCCCGCCTGCTTACCTGGAAGCACCTGCCTGTTACCTGCCGTGCCTACCAGCCAGCCTATCTGGAGGCTCCTGCTTGTTACCTGCTGTGTCTGCCAGTCCGCCTACCCGGATCACCCGTCAGCCTGCCTGCCGTGCTCATCTGCTGTACCGGTCAGTCCCTGCCTTCTGACCCGTGGGAGTCACCTGCTCTCATACAAGGTCGGTCCCAGAGTAGCACCTGGTCCCTCTGCTCGGTCCTTCCCTGGTCACGGAGTCGATTGAGCCGCCGTATGACCTTGGTCAGTCCGAGTTGACAGCTACTTACGCCCCTCTGGTCCCTCCTTGCACCGCAGCGCAGAGGTTCCACCACCCGGATCCGTAACATACTCCTTTGAACACATGCCTGTGGAGAGTAGGAGACTGTGATTTTTGCTACATACTGAAGCAGGGCTGCCACCAGGAATTTCAGCACCCCATACTGGCAACATTTCCGGGCACCCTTGAGACTCCACACCAGCCCCGCCTCCACCCCTCAAACTTTCCACCGTCCCACCTCCCACTCTTGGAAAAACTCTGCTTCTGCACCTCGGTTTCACCAATCACACATAAACAGTTCCCATTGAACACCATATCACATACACAGCCATCAGCTTTTGTTTTGGCCAAAAGATTTTTTAAGCCTGCCACCACGACAAGGTAGACTCTTTTGGCAGGGCCCTACTCTACTCTAACCTATTAAACATTTCTTAAACTATCCAATATTCTTTTTAGGTATATTTTGCTTATTTTTCTTTAAGGGAATGAGTGACGTACATTTTTGAAACTAATTGAAACCAGATTGTGATAATTTTTTTATAATCTGTATTTCTGACTTCAGATTATTGTATCCTGTTTTCTGTACATTTATGGAAATCTGCTGTCTTGCCTGTTTGGAGATATGAACAATAGACATATGGATGTATATATATCACAAGACAAAACAGGGGACTCTAATTTCTAGGGAGAGTTTTCTATACATGTTCTCATGTTTAGTGACATGCAGATGTCATTGTGCAGGAAAGGGGAAGAGGTGAGCTGTGACACGACCTAATGTGAATGGTGGATTCTGTTATCTCTCATTGTAATCCTGCTGGCTATGATAATGAGGTGACTGCTGAAAAGGAATCTCTTCTGGACGTGTTATTCTATTAGAAAAGCAATTTCTGTTTATTTATTATTTATGATATAAGGGGTGACAAACTTTAAAGTAAAATCTTCCAAAAAGTTAAACTATGATTAAAAGGATTGCCAATTTTCTGGTTATTCTTTACCAATGTGTTTGAGATGATGATAAGGCACTTAGTATTATGGTCTTTCTTGAACTTCGGCACTAAATACGAAATATGGGAAATAGACTATATTTCTATGTTGAATTTCTGCATTAAGGGCCTTTTATTCATCTCACACACACATTGGTTAAGAATAACCAGAGCATGGTCAATGCCCTTAACATAAAAGTTTTGTAAAACATTCCCACTAAACATTTCACTAATTAAATCTATTTTTCATAAGAGTCATTTAGTTAAATCCTTTGGTCAATTATGTAAAGTGCAAAATTATAATGTAACAAAACAAAGACAAAACGTATAACCAATTAATACAATGAAAATAAGGTCATTTTGTGAGGTCAGAAAACATATTAAAACAACGATCTAAGGAATGAACCATAATAATAAAGACGTATTTCCATAAATTCAAGAACAACAAACAATAGTGCGCTCTATCCTAAAAACTGAGCCCTAATATTAAATGGGTATTCCCATCTGGGGTACGGATAGTGCATCGCAGGGTCAGTCAGGTGCAGGTCTCAGAACTGAAACATTACTAACTGATCTGTTACATCTGTCTAATGCTAGGACTTTGGGTCAGTAATCCCGCAGTCAGGCTAGGACACTCATCCATAATACAGGGGAACATACATGGCAATAACACACTAATGTAAAACTGGCTGCAATGTAGAAGATGTGAAGATGCAAATTTACATGTATGGAACAGGCAGTCGTTTTACCTGCTGGTTAGAAAAATCCTTAATCAGGTCTTTAATATTCAGGTGTCTGGCGAGCTCATGTTCAATTGACAGAAGGGCTCGGCTGTTTAACCGTTGTTCCGTCATTGTAGAATGCAGATAGTTCTTGAGAGTTTGCTAATGCTATCTCTCCTTCTGCTACTCAAAGTGGTTGGGTGATAAAAATTCTTACAATACACACCTCTCCAAATCTTGAAGCTCGAATTTGTAGATGGCGTTTAGTAAAGCCAGTGGACCCATGTTTTCTGTAAATGTAGCTTCATAAACTTTCCGAAGACGTTGCTACTCAGAAAGTAACGGTGATGTGAGATCTACCTGCCTTCCCATGGGTTGTTCCATCTCTTGCTATTATTTTGAATTATTTGGTTCTTTCCTAGAATGGGTGGTTAAGTATGAAACAGGTTCCTCCGCTATAATCCATTATCTTGACGATTTTCTTTTTGTGGGACCATCAGATTCCAGGTCCTGTCAATTTTTGCTGGACAATTTTATTTTTTTCGCGTCGTATTTTGGCGTTCCCTTATCCAGTGGAAAAACTTTTGCTACTACTTCGCTATCCTTTTTAGGAATTGAGATTGATTCCGTTGCCATGGTTTTTCACCTTCCCTCAGAAAAAAATTCAAAATTGCTGTCCCAGATTGAAGGATTTTGTTCTGTTCTCAAAGTAACACTATGTCAAATGCAGTTCATGCTAGGCCTCCATAACTTTGCTTGCACAGTAATGCCTATGGGGAGAATTTTTTCCAGACGTTTATCCCTCTCGACCAAAAGCATCAAGCTTCCCCATCAAAGAATTCGGATAAAACCTCCTTTGAAAGCAGACTTGCTGGTTGGGAAGGAGTTCCTCTTGTCCTATAATGGATATACATGCTTTTAGTTATCGGAATTGACTAATGAGGATCTCTCCCTTTTTTCCGATGCCGCTGGATCTACTGGTTTCAGTGTCATTTTTGGAGACCAATGGTGTGCCGAACCTTGGCCGGAATCCTGGCGCACTGAGGGCTGGGTTAAAAACCTTACTTGGTTAGAGCTATTTCCTATCATCACAGCCATTTCTTTATGGGGCCCATCCCTCAGGGATAAACGGATCTGTTATTGGACTGACAATATGAGTATTGTACACGCCATAAATCACTTGTCATCCTCATCTCCCCTGGTTATCAAATTACTCAGATTTCTGGTATTAAAATGCTTAAGTTTAAACATCTGGTTTTAAGCCCGCCATGTTCCGGGTACAAATAATGTCATTGCTGATTCTCTTTCTCGTTTCGATTGGCAGAAATTCCGGGAATGTTTCCCCGCGGCCAAACCAGAGGGGCATCCATGCCCATCCCTCATGTGGGAGGTGGTAGAGAAAGATTGATGGAGTTGGTGAGATCTTCAGTGGCCTCGTCCACATGGCGTTCTTACGGTAAGGCATGGAATGAGTGGCATAACTTATTTGGGGATAGATCAGCAGCAGCATACGACGCTGCCCGCCTGGAGGTCACAATCGAATATTTACTTTACTTGCGCAGCATGGGTGTTTCAGGAGCCGTTGCACAGAACCGCCTATCTGATCTCAGTGTTTATTTTCACCTCTTAGGTTGGAACGATGTTACTAAGGTTTTCATCATTCGGCAGGCTATTAGGGGTTGGAGGAGGGAGCACACTCGTCAGGGGAACAGACGGCCCATTTCTTTCAGTTTACTTACCCGCCTAATCAACCCACTCCCGCTGTCCACTCTTCTCCTTTCAAGTCTGCTCTACTCTCTGCCGCTTTTTGACTCGCGTTTTTTGGATTGGTGCTTTGCGCATTAGTGAATTGGTGTCCCCATCCAAGCGCACTTCAGGAGGACTCCAGTATGATGGTGTCACTCCCTGTGACCGAGGTCTCCGTATCCACTTTCGGAAATCGAAAATTGACCCGTCCGGTATTTGTTCATGGGTTCCCCTTCTTACCATCCCCGGTCCTATTTGTCCTTTAACGCTTGTTAATAATTACTTATCGTTCTGGCGATCTGGTGACTCCTTTTTCTCACATGAGGATGGTTCTCCTCTTACGGTTTTTCAATTTCAATCCCTTTTTTGGAAATGTTTAGCTTTTGTAGGCCTTCCTCTCAAGGTATTTGGTACGTACTCCTTTAGGATAGCAGCTGCTACCGAAGCAGCCCGTGCTGGTTTGCCTAACTCCGAGATCCAGCGCATTGGTAGATGGCGTTCCTCCTGTTTTGCAAGATACATCAGACCGAATTTATTGCTTCACTAACTTTATTATCTCTTCATAGTTGGTGTAAAACACACAGTATGGATACTGGGCCACTCTTACATCTTCTGGGCATCCCAAAGAGCAGAACGTCGACCAGGTGGCAGAGGTCTTGGGTTCCACGGCATCAACGTTTTTTGGAGAGGAATAAGAGGCTTGACCTGGCCTCAGGTTCTTCCCGAGGTGGTGCGGATAGCTGAGACTGCTTCCTCTCCATTAATTCTAGTCCTGCATGCGGGCGGGAATGATCTCTGCTCCTTTCACCTAGCGGAGCTCCTCACAATCATGCGCTCCGACGTGGATAAATTCCACAGACTTTTTCCAGAGCTTACTCTGATTTGGTCAGAGGTCATGTCACGTGTTGCATGGCAGGGCGCGAGAGATGCGGCGGCAGTGGAACGTTCTGTGCGCACGCTTAATGCCCGCTTCTCCCGCTTTATCCGTTTTAAGGCCGGAGTGGTCATGAGGCATCACCAACTTGAGGGAGACAATTCCAGTCTTATGCTACCCGATGGAGTCCATCTGACGGAAATAGGGCTGGATACTTTTCTCTCCGGTCTCCAGGATAGCATAGAACAAGCTTTTTACCAAATGGGTGGGGGGCGGAGCGCAGTATAAATACTCCGCTCCTCCTTAGCGGTCATTTGCTCCATCTTGATGTTTTTTTCCGGTATGAAGTCTGACTTGCGCTGGGAGTCCAGCTGCGGCATACGGATTTGCACCCGTTTCAGCTGGCTAATAGTGCCTTAACTGAGTTTTATACTAGTTACGTACTGAGCACGTCCTTTTTGGCTGTGACCGACTTCTACCCATTAAAAGGAGTTTTGGTTAAGATCTGTGTGTTGTCGTTATTCCATGGGACTTTTTGAGGAAATATTGTTGTTGGGTCTCAGCAGTCTGCAGGGCACGTCAATCTTTAATTGAATGCCCCTTGACTGCTGTGCCCTGCTGAAGGGGTTAAATTGTGTGTCCCATGTTCTTTTTCTCCTCTCCTCCTGGCTTTCACCCAATAATCCTCTTCTTCCTCCCTCTTCCCCTCTTTATAAGTCCAGACCCTGTGTGAAGCCCAGCTGTGCTTGGTATCACAGATCCTAGAAGGGTGTATTGACGGATTCCTCCACAAGAGGCCCCCATAACCATTCACACATCTCCACCTTCCACCTCAGACGACCAGAGGGAGCAGTTAGGGATATATAAAGAAGGGAAGGTGGAGCCAGGCAGTCAGTTCCTGCAGAGTGAGACACAGAAACAGGTCAGTCTGCAGTGGAGCTCAGTGACTCAGCAATTCCTCTGGAGAGTTCAGTTAGTGCAAGCCTGAATACAGAGTTGAGCCCGGTTGAGTCGTAGCTCAGAATAGTGAGCTTAGGTGTGCCGGCGCCATAAGATCGGTGAAGCGCGGCAAGCTGCCATTAGTGTGAGTAGCCTATTGAGGGCCCGAGTAGGCCGAAGGCGAGTAGAGAGAGTTAGTACATAGGGGGCAGAGGAGCTTAACTAGCTCACCCCGAAGAAGAATTTACCGGACACCGGGTCCGAAGCTTACCGGGATATCCACGACCCAGTAAAATATAACCGGAATCCCTGGAGAACTACAAGTCCCAGGATCGCTAAAGTGCTGATACCTACCAGAGCCAGGAGACACATAGGCCCCGTAGGTTGGGAGCATGCACTCCAAGAGAAGGCCCTACCACAAGGTCAGCCAGCGCAGGACAGAGACAAAGTTAGGCCTAGCTCCAGGCAGGTCAGAAACTTACTACGTAGAGGCAAGGAACAGGAGGCCCAAAACCCGCTCATTGGGGAGGATCCGGACATACACCCTTCACCCTACAGTGCTCCGGGGAGTGCCTGAATTTCCATCAGTAAAAGGTACTGAAGTGACTATTGTGTCTGTCCCTGTTCTGGCTCTGACGCGGCTGAGTCTCTCTGTTCTGCATACCCCGTCATACACTGCCCTGAGGCCTAGCTCCACCTGTGGGGAGCTATACCATCCAGCTGCCTTATCATCGGCCTCAGTGGACTGCGCAGCGCTGGTGATCCTCACCAGAAGCCACAGGTGGCGTCAAAAACTTTTATAAACTTAACATCTATCAACGCCTTTTTAAAGAGAGACCCCAGAGTACGGGCCCGGGAGCCGACCACCGCGACCTCCTTAAGGCTAAAGGCCCGGGTAACCGAGTCTTCCCCCATCCCCTGGGCTAGTCACCTGCCTCTTCCTGCCTCTCTCCACACAAGCATGGGACCCGCAGTCTGCGTTTCCCACCACCCCTCCCCTTTTTTCCCATGTACAGTGTGTTTTGTTGGTATTATTTGGTTGTTCTGTATTTAAGTCACAGCAGCAGTTATTTGCTCTATCATGATGTTTTTCTCCAGTACGAAGTATGATATGCGCCGGGAGTCCGGCAGTGGAATATGGATTTGTACCCGTTTCAGCTGGCCAATAGTGCCTTAACCGGGTTTTATACCAGTTACGCGCTGAGCACGTCCTTTTTGGCTGTGACCGACCTCTAACCATTAAAAGGAGTTTTTGTTAAATTCTGTATGTTGTCCTTATTACATGGGACTTTTTGGGGAAATTTTGTTGCTGGGTCTCAGGAGTCATCTTACTACTGTTACTGGTAAAAATGATCATAGACATGTGCAATGTTAGTTAAAAAAAATCTGGCCTCCTCCTCCCCTTAATAGCCGGCCATCGCACACCATGTTATTTCTTCTTAGCCCAAGACAGCACCAAAGACTGGAGCTGTTATGAGCAAGAGGAAATCCAATTACCAGTTAATGTAAAATGTTCTGCACATGCCTATGAGTATCATGAAGCGCAGATGTTGTGGCGCTTATACTTACTGCCAGCGTATGAGTAGATCTGCTGGCATCTCTGTCTTTGGTGTCATATATTGGGATCCTCTGTCATTGCTATGCTTAGCTTCATTATTAACTGATCATTTAAAAAAAAAAAATCCGGCCTCCTTCCTCCCCTTAATAGCCGGCCATCACACACCTCTTCCCAACACCCATGACAGCACTTTCATGAGTGTGAGGAAATCTTACTACCGGTAATGGTAAAAATGATCATAGACATGTGCAATGTTAGTTAAAAAAAAAAATCCGGCCTCCTTCCTTCCCTTAATAGCCGGCCATCGCACACCATGTTATTTCTTCTTACCCCAAGACAGCACCGAAAGATGGAGCTGTCATGAGCAAGAGGAAATCCAATTACCGGGTAGTGTAAAATGTTCTGCACATGCCTATGAGTATAGTGAAGCGCAGATGTTGTGGCGCTTATACTTACTGCCAGCGCATGATTACATTGTCTGGCTTCTTCATCTTTGGGGTCAGTGTTTTGGGTCCCTCAGTGTCGTATCCATGGTCATCTTCATTCCAGCAGTGCTTTCAGATGATCATCAAAGTGATGTCCAATCTTCAGTTCTTCAAGGTCTTCTGGAGGCTGAGGAAGACAGCTGGCTCTGATGACTATGGAGCTGGTGTCTTGTCAAGGGTTTCCAAGTTGACAAAAGAAAATCCCTTGAACATGGCCTGGTCCTTTGCTTTAAGAGGTGACTTTTTGGCCTCTGCTGCTTCTAATTTCTCCAGATGGTGTGGTCGAGAACTGTGATGAGCTTTAGATGGCTATAAAACAAACAAAAAAATAATTATTACCAAAATCTCAAACGTTCTGGAGAAGGATGATATGAAATGATCTAGACCATCAGACCAGGACCAGCAGCTCTGGATGATGTTGATTTTCCAATGTTAGGCTGTGTGCCCACGATGCGTTTTTAATGCGTTTCTGCAGCATTTTTGCAGCTGCGGAAACGCATTAAAAACGCATGGTAGAAGGGCAACAATGATAATCCGCATGTGCTGTGCACATGCTGCGGAAATATCCGCTGTGGATTATCATTACGGAAAAAAACGCAGCACTACCAATTATTTTGCGGAAATGCTGCGTTTATCGCCGCCATTGACTTGCATTAGAACGCGCCAACTCCGCAAGACTGCATCTGTACTTGCGTAATTGGTGCGTTCTAATGTGCGGATGGTACCCAGGACTAGAGGAGAGGAGACTCTCCTCCGGACCCAGGCACCATTAAAAAATCTGTAAAAAAAGAATAAAATAAAAAATAAATGTATATTTACCTTCCGGCGGCCCGCGCTGCGCTCCTACTTGCTTCCCGGCACTTTGCAGTGGATTGAAGGACCTGCGCTGACGTCAGAGACATGTGACGGGTCATGCGATGCTGACATCGGCAGGTCTTTCAATCCACTGCAAAGTGCCGGCACCGAGCGAAGCAAGCCAGCGCGGGCCATCGGAGGGTAAGTATACATTTGTTTTTTTTATTTTTAACCACTCTCTCGGGTCACACTATATAAATCCATGCAGTTTGAATGGATTTATATAGTGTGACCTAGTTGTCACAAGCACTTTCCAAGTGATGCTAAAATCGCTTGGAAAGCGCTTGTCAATCTGCATGCGGAAATGCATGTGAAGAACGCTTCACATCCGCATGTCCCTGCCAGGAAAAACGCATGTACAATCCGCATGTACAATCCGCATGTATGATCCACATGTACAATCCGCATGTACAATCCGTATGTACGATCCGCATGTACAATCCGCATGTACGATCCGCATGTACAATCCGCATGTATGATCCACATGTACAATCCGCATGCGGAAATGTCAGTGAATAACGCTCCATTTCCGCATGTCCCCGGCAGGAAAAACGCATGTACAACCCGCATGTACGATCCGCATGTACGATCCGCATGTACGATCCGCATGTACAATCCGCATGTACAATCCGCATGTACAATCCGCATGTACAATCCGCATGTGTTTTTTTCTGCCAGGGAGATGCAGAAACGCTCAGGAAAAAATCCTGGGCATTTCTGCATCGTGGGCACATAGCCTAAGTGTCAGCGCTAACTAATACTTAACAGAGGTGCAATGTGATCTGGTCAGATACTTACTACAGGGATGTGAGGTGGAGACACTTTCAGGGCTTCCACAGAGACCCAATCAATACACTGGAAAAACACGTGCTCTCGGATGTTACCATGGACTCCTAAGCGTCTGGCTGGATCTTTCTGTAGGAGCTAAAAACAAGAAAGTAAAACCCATGAAGGTAAGCGGTAGAGGCAATAAAACATTCTCACAACTTCACCATTTAAATGAATATTGTACAACCCCTAGTACTAATAACCTGGAATTATACTGACCTGTTTAATAATGTCATCAATGCCGGAGGATGCCTCATCGAGTGTCAGATGGAACGTACACTCACTGGTAACCATATCTTTTAAGATGACACCAAGAGAATACCAGTCTACTCCGGCGTTATACTCCTCGCCAGCAAAAATCTATCATGGAAGTAAGAACAAAAAGGTCAAAATGTTAACATTCCCATGGACTGTAATTTTAGTGAAAACTAAATAGGAAAGCACTATTATCCCACCTCAGGAGCCATGTAACCGGCAGTCCCAGCGTATTCGGTGGCTGTTCGGTCTCCATGCATGTTGTCAATTGCGAGACCGAAATCTGTGATCTTAATATGGCCCGTTTCAGCCACCAAGATGTTCTCGGGCTTGAGGTCTCTGTGGATGACGCCCTTGGAGTGGAGGTACTGGATTCCACAGACCAGTTCAGCGGCATAGAATCTGACAGATAGACATGAATGAGTGTAACTTTCCGAGGAGAAGACAAGAAACACAAAGATATTGCTTCCAGCCAATATTATCTACATTGACTGGACGATTAGAACAAGATGACCATATGCAGAACATACAACAAATCCTGCCAGATCCCACTGAAGAATAATGAGGCCACTCAGATTTCTGTCAATGTTCTGGTTAATTTCGCTGCAATCTACAATATTTTTTATATTAAAAACACCAGAACCCAAAGGCAGATAATACAGCAGGGAAGTGAACGGATCAATGCTAGACATTTCTATAGTTATGATCAGGATTGTAGGTAACATAAAATGTACCTTGCGCTGGGGATGTCAAGCCGCCCCTTCTCCAGAAGGAAGGTGTTAAAGTCCCCGCAGCTCACGTATTCCAGACCAAGCAGCACACAGAGCTGGAGCACAGAAATACAGAAGTAGATTTGTATGCAGGTAAAGTGGCCAAAAGATCACAATATCTACACACCTACTACAGAATAGCTCCGTATAACTATAGGCCGCAGGATAAATGGAAGGTGGTCTACATGTCCCATGTAAGAAGGATTACATTTCACATGTCCCATCATTTGTTTCAATGTTCTAGCTGCTGACCATGAGACCCCTGTAATGACACCTTAGGGTTCATAATGATGCTCCTGTGGAGGGTCACTTAAATATGCGGATATGTAGAATGATTTTCTTCAGGGGCATACAGAGATAGAAAGAATTGCTGTACATTTTGTTCGGTTAATGTTCAATGTCATTTTATGTCAGATATTTATAGGGGTGTCCTGTGATTACTGATGCACAGGGCAGGCATGGTGCCAGTATCTCTTCCCCCGCAGCATCTGGCAGATTTATTATAAAATGATTATGGTTTATGGTAAAAACACGAGGTCAGACCTTGTACAACACTTTAATAAGTAAAAAATGGAGGCATGTTTTCATGAAACTAGCTTCACGTGGCGAGACTCCTTAGATATGGTGCTCGGATTGAATCATGTTTTTCAAAGCATTTAACTCAGACAAAAGAATGAAATCTTTGTGCCCGGAGGTCTCACTAGTTGTATCAGCAGAATAATATATCATACAGAAAATACTTACACATATCTTACTAACCAACAGTCAGGGAGGCCCGACTGGACTGGACGAGTGTAGACTGCAGTGCACAAAGCATGGTTGTTGTATACCCTAATCCAATAATACCAGGCCATAAAAGTGGTGGTCTGAAGGACATGATGCTCCATCTGTTAACCGGTTCAGGACCGCCCACTGTACATAAACGTCAGCGCTGCCTGGGCTCTGTGCAGCGCCGTTTAAAAACGGTGGGTGGTCCCGCAGCGCTCAGAACCCCCAGGGTCCTGCAAGCGCTGCGGTTCCGGTGCAGAGCGATAGCTCTGACATGTGAGATCATGGGGACCTGATTGGATCAGGTCCCCATGATGTTAACCTGTTCCTATCTTCTAGATGAAGCGATCCATAGCGATCGCGGCATTTAAAAGATAGTGACACCGGTGGTCGGTGATCCAGACCCCCACATACCTTAGCAGCGAGGGGATCCTGATGCTGTGACCTCTGACCTCATTGAGACCTGATTGGCTCAGGTCTCGATGATGTCAGCATCACACCAGCCAATCAGAGAGGGCGATCTGCCTGATAAATACACTGTTTCCCTCCGATCTCAGTGAGAGAGCAGAGGAGAAACAGTGTGACAAGAGCTGTGTCAGCCTTGCCACTGTGAAAGTAGAAAAAAAGAAAGTAAGAGTTAGGTTAGGGTTAGTCAGTCCTGTCAGTCAGTCAGTCCGTCCTCTCAGGTCAGGTCAGTCAGTCCTGTCAGGTCAGTCCAGTCCAGTCAGTCCAGTCCAGTCAGTCCGGTCCGGTCAGTCCAGTCCCGTCCGGTCAGTCCAGTCCAGTCAGTCCAGTCCATTCAGTCCAGTCCAGTCAGTCCAGTCCAGTTCCGTCCGGTCAGTCCAGTCCAGTCAGTCCAGTCCAGTCAGTCCAGTCCGGTCAGTCCAGTCCGGTCAGTCCAGTCCAGTCAGTCCGGTCAGTCCAGTCCAGTTAGTCCGGTCAGTCCAGTCCGGTCAGTCCAGTCCAGTCCAGTCCGGTCAGTCCAGTCCGGTCAGTCCAGTCCAGTCAAAAAATATAAAAACAAATAAAATGGCCCGTCAGACTTATACCGCAGAGGAGTTGTATGCCCTGCTATGTTCTGACACTGATGACAGCGCAATCTCAGATGGAGATGTGGATTTTGAGGGCTTTAGTAGCGGCGACACTGAGAGCTCAGAAATGAGCAGTGATTCTGGTCCATCCTCAAGCCCAAGGACCAGTACAACAATAGGGGCAAATAGCGCTACTGGAGAAACGTCTCCAAATCAGGGAACACTGCCCAGTACAAGCGCTGTCCCTGCTACTAGTGAATTGGCGCATGCCAGTGTACAAGGGGCTTTGCCTCGTGATATAGCATTTCCCAGGTGGGGGGCTTCGGATTCGGCTGCTCCATTCAGCCCTGATTTCAGCGCCATTCATGGTATAAATGTGGAGGTGGAAGATTTTGGACCAATTCATTTTTTTAATTTGTTTTTTACAGACAGCTTGCTAGAGCATATTGTTGTGCAAACAAATTTATACGCATCCCAATTCATAAGCCAGAATCCCCGATGTTACTATGCTAGGGCAAATTTATGGACACCAACTAATGTCCCGGAAATCAAAAAAAATTTAGGACTTACATTTGCCATGGGGCTTGTTAAAAAACCGAGCATTCGATCCTACTGATCCAACCACCCTGTTCAAGCCACCCCTATGTTTTCAGTCGTTCTTCCTAGGACCCGTTATGAAATGCTCATGCGGTTTTGGCATTTTAACGACAATAGTCAATGCCTGCCCAGAAATGCCCCAGAACATGACAGGTTATATAAAATTAGACCCATCATTGAAAATTTGTCATAAAAAATCTGAAGGCTCTACACCCCAACACAAAATATTTCTATAGATGAGTCCCTTGTAAAAATTCAAAGGAAGACTGCACCTCAAGCAATTTATAACATCTTAAAGGGCAAGGTTTGGAATAAAGCTCTATAAAATGTGCGAAAGTTCAACCGGATACACATCCGCTTTTCACATATATGAGGGGAAAGATAGCCAACTAAACCCACCAGGATGCCCTACTTATCTGGGGACATCTGGAAAAATTGTTTGGGAGCTGATAAGTCCATTTTTTCAAAAAGGCTACAATCTATATGTGGACAATTATTACACCAGCATACCCCTATTTAAAAGTCTGGTTGAACACAACATCGGAGCTTGTGGGACCATTCGTAAAAACCGTCAGGGGTTTCCACAACCATTGGTCAACCAAAAGTTCCAAAAGGGGCAGTCAGGGGCTGTACGCAACGGAGAGCTGCTTGCCTTGAAGTATAGAGATAAGAGGGATATTTTTGTCCTCAGCTCGATCCACACAGATGCCACAAGGGCCACTGTAGAACTAGGATCCACCACTCCGAAGCAAAAACCTGTGTCAGTCATTGACTACAACAAACACAAGGGGGGTGTGGACCTTGCAGACCAGGTTCTACAGCCATACCAGGTATCAAGAAAGTCATATACCTGGTATAAAAAGTTGGTTATTTATTTGTTTCAGGTGGCCACATACAATTCTTTTGTGTTGTACAAAAAAGCAGGAAATTCCAATCCTTTTCTTGATTATCAAGAAAAGGTAATTGAAAATCTTGTTTTTGAAAGTGTTAGTCCCGCTCATCCATTAGAATCTGAGGATGTGAAAAGACTCATTGAGCGACATTTTATTGCACTTATTCCAGCAACGGAAACGAGAAGGAACCCCCAGAAAAGATGTCGTGTATGTACTAAGAGAGGAATGAGGCGTGATACCCGCTACTATTGCCCACAATGCCCATCATTGCCAGCCTTATGCGTCACTGACTGCTTTAAAATCTTCCACACAGAACCACGTTTTTAAACTGTAAAAATGTATCCCATTTTGTCATTCAAACATTTGGTTCATTTAGTGAATGACACATTTGAGTAGAGCTCACTTAATTTCCAGGGGTGGGGGTGGGGGTTCTCCAGAATCTAAACCTTCCATTGTGTGCTTGTTTCTGGTAATCATCCATTGAGTTAAAATGGTCACTAAACCCATAGATGAATTCCCAGACGGGTGTCATTTCCAAAATGGGGTCACTTCAGGGGGGATTCTTTAGTTATGGTACTTAGCGCCTCTGAAAAGTGCCAGAACAGCAGAATCCCCCATGAAGTGACCCCATTTTGGAAATGACACCTCTCTGGGAATTCATCTATGGGTTTAGTGACCATTTACCTATCTACTTATTTTCCCACCACTAGATTAATTTATACAGAGGAGTAGATTGTAAAATTCGGTCACTTGTTGGGGGTTTCCTCTGTTTAGGCACCTCAGGGGCTCTCCAAATGCAACATGGCGTCCGCTATCGATTCCAGCCAAATTTCCAATCCAAAAGTCAAATGGCGCTCCTTACCTTCCGAGCCATGCCGTGCGCCCAAACAGTGGTTTTGCACCACATATGGGGTATCAGCGTGCTCAGGAGAAATTCCACAACACATTTTGGAGTCCATTTTTTCCTGTTACCCTTGCGAAAATTAAAAAATATTGGCTCTAAGGTAATTTTTTGTGAAAAAAAGTTAAATGTTCATTGTTTTCTTCCACATTCCAAAAATTCCTGTGAACCACCTGAAGGGTTAATAAAGTTCTTGAATGTGGTTTTGAGCACTTTGATGGGTGCAGTTTTTAGAATGGTGTCACTTTTGGGTATTTTCTGTCATAAAGGCCCCTCAAAGTGACTTCAAATAAGATGTGGTCCCTAAAAAAATGTTTTTGTAAAGTTTGTTGTAAAAATGAGAAATCGCTGGTCAACTTTTAACCCTTATAGCTTCCTAACAAAAAAAAATTTTGGTTCCAAAATTGTGCTGATGTGAAGTAGACATGTGGGAAATGTTATTTATTAACTATTTTGTGTGACATATCTCTCTGATTTAAGGGCATGAAAATTCAAAGTTTGAAAATTGCAAAATTTCCAAAATTTTCCGATTTTTTCACAAATAAACGCAAGTGATGTCGAAGAAATGTTACCACTATCATGAAGTACAATATGTCACGAAAAAACAATCTCAGAATCAGGGGAATCCGTTGAAGCGTTCCAGAGTAATTACTTCATAAAGTGACAGTGGTCAGAATTGAAAAAATTGGCTCAGTCACGAAGGCAAAAACAGGCTCTGGCGCGAAGTGGTTAACGTAGCATCTCAGGTTCTCATACAAGAAGTATTAGAAAAGCAGCTTTTCAAGAGGTTTCAGTAGACTTTGGCTGTGCCCGGGACATTTGCTTACTTGTCTGGGAGATCTCTTTTTTTCTGGAAGCCGACCATAATTTTTAACACGATTGTCTAGAATTATATATGTGTGTATATGTTGCGCCCCTGTGGGTTAAGTCGCCACAGAGGTACTGCATCTCACCCAGAGGTGTGGTATCTCACTCTCAGGTAAGGATAGAGCGCTGCCCGGGACCCTAACACCTGCATCCAACACTACACTACTCCAGACCAGCAGGAGGGGCAAGATGCGTCGCTTCCCTTCTGAGCCCTGTCCCTGGCTGGAGTGGGGGGAACCAAAATAGGTGGAACCATGTAGTGGGTGTGGGTGGAGGAAGTAAATCAGGGGAGCTCAGTAAGAAGTGCTATAAAAAGAAGGTGGAACAATCTAGAAGGGTTCTTCAGTGAGAGGAAGAGTTGGGAGCAGGAGCTCTGTAGGAGCTCTGCTCAGGAGGAGGGCCTAGCCAGAGAGGCCCAAGACTGAAGAGAGAGAGAGAGGAGCAGGATAAAGGCTCCAGGAGCGTGGAAGGGATCCCAGGGGTACGGGCAGTGCTGGAGGCCACCTGTATGCCCGAATCTGCCAGGCGGTGGAGGGATCAAGCCGCAGAGGGGACCGGCCCCTAACTAGTGAGAATTACAAAGTTCAACTAGGAACCGGAGGCTTCTGTACTTTCAGGGTGCAGTTGCCACATCCGCACTCAAGTCGCCAAAAAGGTAACCACATAGGATCCAGGGAACTCCAGGTTGCCCAGAAAGATCCGAGGATACCGACTAGGGACATTGTTTGGCGAGGCACAGGGCAAGAAGGGTGAGGGCCAGCGCAGAAAGACGGCTGAGAAGGTCATATAGAACGGGGTCCTGTCAGGCACTCTTGAAACACCTGGGAGTTTGCTGCACCCCTGCCTGGTGAAAGCAGCGCGATGTGGGAGGTCGTAGTCCAGAAAGTGTAACCTGAGGAACTAAACAACTGTGAGTAAACCCTGAAGACTGCACCACACTGTCTCTGTGAATTATTCTGGCCGCGCCATCACCCCCTGCACTACAACTGCAACAGCAACATCCATAACATCTCAGCACAGCCCTGGAGCTAAGCTCTACCTGTGGAGGGGTAAACCAACTGTGCTGCATTTACACCAGCTCCAGAGGACCTGCTCCGCAGCGGCGGCTCCATATAGCCGCATACCACAGGTGGCGTCACGAACTGTATATAAAAGCTATATATCCCCTGTAAATATCTCCTTTTATTGACCGCCCTGGGTCACGGACCGGGTCACCGCCACTGTGATATCTCCCCTGCACCCACCGGCCCAGCACCGAGTACCCCACGGCCCAGGGAGCGCGTCATATATTATAGCTATATAGATTGATGACTGTCAATCTTCCTTAATCTGGGGCTCCATGCAAGATCTCGCCTCATGAGATAATTCTGAGAAAGGTCAAGAATGGGTCTTTCAGCAGGACAATGACCCGAAATATACAGCCAAGGCAACTAAGGTGTGGCTCCGTAAGAAGCATTTCAAGGTCCTGGAGTGGCCTAGCCAGTCTCCAGACCTGAACCCAATAGAAAATCTTTGGAAGAAGCTGTAACTCAATGCTGCCCAGTGACAGCCCCGAAACCTGAAAGATCTGGAGAAGATCTGTATGAAGGAGGGGGCCAAAATCCCTGCTGCAGTGCGTGCAAACCTGGTCAAGAACTACAGGAATCGTCTGACCTCTGTAATTGCAAACAAAAGTTTCTGTACCAAATATTAAGTTCTGTTTTTCTATTGTATAAAAATACTTATTTCATGCAATAATATACAAATGAATTATGTAAAAATCATACAAAGTAATTTTCTGGATTACTTTTAGATTCTGTCTCTCACAAGTGAAGTGACCTACGATAAAAATTACAGACCTCTCCATTCTTTGTAGGTGGGAAAATTTGCAAAATCGGCAAAGTATCAAATACTTATTTTCCCCACTGTAGAAATGAGCACATACAGTACAGACCAAAAGTTTGGACACACCTTCTCATTTAAAGATTGTTCTGTATTTTCATGACTATGAAAATTGTACATTCAAACTGAAGGCATCAAAACTATGAATTAACACATGTGGAATTATATACTTAACAAAAAAGTGTGAAACGACTGAAAATATGTCTTATATTCTAGGTTCTTCAAAGTAGCCACCTTTTGCTTTGATGACTGCTTTGCACACTCTTGGCATTCTCTTGATGAGCTTCAAGAGGTAGTCACCAGAAATGTCTTTCACTTCACAGGTGTGCCCTGTCAGGTTTAATAAGTGGGATTTCTTGCCTTATAAATGGGGTTGGGACCATCAGTTGTGTTGTGCAGAAGTCTGGTGGATACACAGCTGATAATCCTACTGAATAGACTGTTAGAATTTGTATTATGGCAAGAAAAAAGCAGCTAAGTAAAGAAAAACGAGTGGCCATCATTATTTTAAGAAATAAAGGTCAGTCAGTCCGAAAAATTGGGCAAACTTTGAATGTGTCCCCAAGTGCAGTTGCAAAAACCATCAAGCGCTACAAAGAAACTGGCTCACATGAGGACCGCCCCAGGAAAGGAAGACCAAGAGTCACCTCTGCTTCTGAGGATAAGTTTATCCGAGTCACCAGCCTCAGAAATCGCAGGTAACAGCAGCTCAGATTAGAGACACAGAGTTCTAGCAGCAGACACATCTCTACAACAACTGTTAAGAGGAGACTTTGTGCAGGAGGCCTTCATGGTAAAATAACTGCTAGGAAACCACTGCTAAGGACAGGCAACAAGCAGAAGAGACTTGTTTGGGCTAAAGAACACAAAGAATGGACATTAGACCAGTGGAAATCTGTGCTTTGGTCTGATGAGTTCAAATTTGAGATCTTTGGTTCCAACCACCGTGTCTTTGTGTGACGCAGAAAAGGTGAACAGATGGACTCTACATGCCTGGTTCCCACCGTGAAGCATGGAGGAGGAGGTGTGATGGTGTGGGGGTGCTTTGCTGGTGACACTGTTCGGGATTTATTCAAAATTGAAGGCATAATGAACCAGCATGGCTACCACAGCATCTTGCAGCGGGATGCTATTCCATCTGGTTTGCGTTTAGTTGGACCATCATTTATTTTTCAACAGGACAATGACCCCAAACACACCTCCAGGCTGTGCAAGGGCTATTTGACCAAGATGGAGAGTGATGGGGTGATACGCCAGATGACCTGGCCTCCACAGTCACCAGACCTGAACCCAATCGAGATGGTTTGGGGTGAGCTGGACCGCAGAGTGAAGGCAAAAGGGCCAACAAGTGCTAAGCATCTCTGGGAACTCCTTCAAGATTGTTGGAAGACCATTTCCGGTGACTACCTCTTGAAGCTCATCAAGAGAATGCCAAGAGTGTGCAAAGCAGTCATCAAAGCAAAAGGTGGCTACTTTGAAGAACCTAGAATATAAGACATATTTTCAGTTGTTTCACACTTTTTTTTGTTAAGTATATAATTCCACACGTGTTAATTCATAGTTTTGAAGCCTGCAATGTGAATGCACAATTTTCATAGTCATGAAAATACAGAAAATCTTTAAATGAGAAGGTGTGTCCAAACTTTTGGTCTGTACTGTATATATATATTATATATATATTTATAATATGGTTGCCAAAAATAAAAAATCCCAATGATTGCACAGATACGTAGCACAATGTGAATGTTAATCTATATAATTGACATTAACTAAGGGGAAATGTAAGCGTCTGTAGAACTACTAAAAGGATATCTTCATAGTGTGACAAAGTCACTGGTAGTGTGTCAGAAGGGAGGTATGTGTCGCTGAGACTCTTAGACTCAGTGATGTGAAAACATACAAGTTCTCATGCACAAGTAGGTGCAGAGAGAGTTAATAGAACGATATTTACAAGGGAATGTTTTCAGTGGATAATGAAAGTGTAGGGAGGAACGTTATCCACCATCCTTCCAATCAGGGGAGCGTCTGGGCTTTAAATAGTCAGCCCTGACACTCAGGTGTGTTCAGTACCTGGGGAAACTTTGTTCCAGGAAGGAGCTAGCACATGCTGTGATCAACCTGTGTGTAGCTAATTGTGAGTGGCCAGACCTTGGCCGAGATAAGGACTCTGCTGAAAGTTCTGAAAGTTTTGCATTTTGTTTTGTCTCTTTAGCTGAATGGGCTGTGTTTTTATTTATGGACTCAAGGGTAGTTTATGACTGCTAAATAAACTAACCTGAGAATTTAAAGAGACAGTATCTTGTGTTTTACCTACGCATTCAGCCGAGCTTGTCGCTATACCACAATAGACTCACAAGCCCAAGTGGGTACACATATATAGTATATAATATTAAGCTCTATAAGGAATCTCCTATAAAATAAAACATCCAAAATGGATGTTTTGGGGGCCCCTGATGAAGCAAGGACGAAAGGTACATTGGTGCACATAGGACCACATCCCACATTTACTCACTTGGACATTTAAGTTGCCTTGTAACTACTGCTCCTCCATTTTGAATGTATTATTTTATAGGAGATTCTTTATAGAGCTTAATATTATATACTATATATGGGTACTCACTTGGGCTTGTGAGTGTAAGAAGCTATCTTCTTAGTAGTTCTAAAAACACTTACATTTCCCCTTGGTTATTGTCAACTATATATAGACTAGATGGTGGCCCGATTCTAACGCATCGGGTATTCTAGAATATGTATGCGGCCGACCGGGCGCAATTAGCAAAGCGGTGTTTAAATTTGGCGGCAGTATCGGAGATTGGTCACGGGCGGCGGCCGCGACCAATCAGCGAACCGTGTTAGTGAGAACTGGAGAGCGTGTTTAAATTTGGCACCAAAATCGCTGATTAGTCGCGACCAATCAGCAGAGCGGTTTTTAAATTTGGCGCCAATACTGCTGATTGGTCGCGACCGCCGACCGCGACCAATCAGCAGAGCGATGCAGAGCGTTGTTTAAATTTGGCGCCAAAATCGCTGATTGGTCGCGGATGGCGGCCGCGACCAATCAGCAAAGCGGTGTTTAAATTTTGGGCCAAAGGCGCTGATTGGTCGCGGGCGGCGGTCGCGACCAATCGGCGAACCGTGGTAGTGAGGACTGGAGAGCGTGTTTAAATTTGGCACCAAAATCGCTGATTAGTCGCGACCGCGACCAATCAGCAAAGAGGTGTTTAAATTTGGCGACAATACTGCTGATTGGTCGCGGCCGGCAACCGCGACCAATCAGCAGAGCGGGGTTGAAATTTGGTGCCAAAATCGCTGATTAGTCGCGACCGCGACCAATCAGCAAAGAGGTGTTTAAATTTGGCCCCAATACTGCTAATTGGTCGCGGCAAGCGACCGCGACCAATCAGCAGAGCGTTGTTTAAATTTGGCACAAAAAACGAAGACTGGTCGCAACCACCGGCCGCGACCAATCAGCAGAGTGAGGTTTAAATTTGGCGCCAATACTGCTGACTGGTCACGGCCGACAACCGCGACCAATCAGCAGAGCGGTGTTTAAATTTTGCGCCAATACTGCTGATTGATCTCGGCCAGCGACCGCGATCAATCAGCAGAGCGTTGATTAAATTTGGCGCCAATCTCGTTGATTGGTCGCGGCTGGACTCCGCAACCAATCAGCAGAGCGTTGTTTAAATTTGGCGCCAATCTCGCTGATTGGACGCGTCCGGCATCCGCGACCAATCAGCAGAGCGTTGTTTAAATTTGGCGCCAAGGTCGCTGATTGGTTGCGGCTGGCGTCCGCGACCAATTACCACAGCAGTGTTTAAATGTGGCGGCAAGATCAGTGATTGGTCGCGCCCGCTATTTAAATGTGGTGCCCAAATCGGTGATTGGTCGCGGGTGCTATTTAAATGTGTCGCCCAAATCGGTGATTGGTCGCGGGCAGCGGCCGCGACCAATCAGCAGAGCGGTGTTTAACTTTAGCGCCAAGATCACTGATTGGTCGCGCTCTCCGCACGCGACCAATCAGCTAATCGTATTGGTGAGGAGCGGGGAGCGGAATTGTATTAGTGAGGACTGGGGAGTGCCGCAGCCTGTGCGGGTACTTCCGCTGCGAGAACCCGGGACATGAGCGACTGCTCGCAGCAGAAGTATCCCGACCCGCAGCGCCGCTCCCCGGTCCTCCCTTCACACCCTAGCCGCTGATGTCACCACAGTATCCGCATGGTGTTACAAAGGTCCGGACATTTGTGTCAAAAATCGCTGATTGGTCGCGGGCGCTGCCCGCGACCAATCACCGATTTGGGCGCCAAATTTAAATATCGGCCGCGACCAATCACCGATCTTAGCTCCACATTTAAAGACCGCTGTGCTGATTGGTCGCTGACGGAGGGCGCGACCAATCACCGATTTTGGCGCCACATTTAAATAGCGTCCGCGACCAATCAGCACCGTAGTGTTTAACTTTTGCGGCAAGATCCGTGATTGGTCGCGGGCCAAGACAGCGACCAATCGCCGATTTGTGCGGCACTTTTAAATAGCGGCCGCGACCAATTGGATGTCAGCGCCGCTCCCCGGTCCTCCCTTCACATCCTAGCCGCATGGATGTCAGCGGCGCTGCCTGTGCGGATACTTCCGCTGCGAGAACCCGGGACATGAGCGGGCGCTCGCAGCAGAAGTATCCCGACCCGCAGCGCCGCTCCCCGGTCCTCCCTTCACACCCTAGCCGCTGATGTCCCCACAGTATCCGCATGGTGTTACAAAGATCCGGACATTTGTGTTAAAAATCGGTGATTGGTCGCTGGCGCTGCCCGCGACCAATCACCGATTTGGGCGCCAAATTTAAATATCGTCCGCGACCAATCACCAATCTTGGCTCCACATTTAAACACCGCTGTTCTGATTGGTCACGGCCGATATTTAAATTTGGCGCCCAAATCGGTGATTGGTCGCGGGCAGCGCCAGCGACCAATCAGCGATTTTTAACACAAATGTCCGGACCTTTGTAACACCATGCGGATACTGTGGGGACATCAGCGGCTAGGGTGTGAAGGGAGGACCAGGGAGCGGCGCTGACATCCAATTGGTCGCGGCCCCTATTTAGATCTGCCGCACAAATCGGTGATTGGTCGCTGTCTTGGCCCGCGACCAATCACTGATCTTGGCGCCAAAGTTAAACACTATTGTGCTGATTGGTCGCGGACGCTGACCGAGACCAATCACCAATTTGGGCGCCAAATTTAAATATCGGCCGCGGCCAATCACCGATCTTGGCTCCACATTTAAACACCGCTGTGCTGATTGGTCGCGTGCGATATTTAAATTTGGCGCCCAAATCGGTGATTGGTCGCGGGCAGCGTCGGCGACCAATCAGCGATTTTTAACACAAATGTCCGGACCTTTGTAACACCATGCGGATACTGTGGGGACATCAGCGGCTAGGGTGTGAAGGGAGGACCGGGGAGCGGCGCTGCGGGTCCGGATACTTCTGCTCCGAGCGCCCGCTCATGTCCCGGGTTCTCGGAGCGGAAGTACCCGCACAGGCAGCGCCGCTGACATCCAATTGGTCGCGGCCGCTATTTAAATCTGGCGCACAAATCGGTGATTGGTCGCTGTCTTGGCCCGCGACCAATCACTGATTTTGGTGCCAAAGTTAAACACTATTGTGCTCATTGGTCGCGGACGCTGACCGCAACCAATCACCGATTTGGGCGCCAAATTTAAATATCGGCCGCGACCAATCACCGATCTTGGCTCCACATTTAAACACCGCTGTGCTGATTGGTCGCGGCCGATATTTAAATTTGGCGCCCAAATCGGTGATTGGTCGCAGGCAGCGTCGGCGACCAATCAGCACAGCGGTGTTTAAGTTTTGCGCTAAGATCAGTGATTGGTCGGGTCCGAAGACCGCGACCAATCATCGAATCGTCTTGGTGAGGACCGGGGAGCGGCGCTGCCTGTGCGGCTACTTACGCTGCGAGAACCCGGGACATAGCGGGCGCTCGCAGGAGAAGTATCCCGACCCGCAGCGCTGCTCCCCGGTCCTCCCTTCCGCATGGAGGTCAGCGGCGTCGGCGGTCCTTCCGCTGATACCGGCTGGGAGATGAGCGCCTCGCGCCGCTCATCTCCCGGATGCATCTCAGTCCCGCAGATGGGTCCGGCGGTCGGGTTCCTTCAGCTGGTACCGGCCGGGAGATGAGCGCCTCGCGCCGGTCATCTCCCGGCTGCATCGCCGCTGAGCTCGGTCTCGCAAATGAGCCGCTAACGGCCGCCATCTTTTTTCAGAAATCCCGCGGCGCTGATTGGCCGCTGGCGGACCAATGAGCGGCGCGGGATTTCCTGGACAGACAGACACACAGACAGACAGACAGACGGGATAAGACGATTATATATATAGATTAACATTCACATTGTGCTACATATGCGTGCAATCATTAGGATTTTTTTGGGCAACCATGTTATAGGCATATATCTAATATATATAATTGTCTTATCCCGTCTGTCTGTCTGTCTAGAAAATCCCCCGTCGCTGATTGGTCCGGCCGCGGCCAATCAGCGACGCGGGATTTCAGAAAAAAGATGGCGGCCGTTAGCGGCTCATCTGCCGCACGAAGGTCAGCGGCGATGCAGCCGGGAGATGACCGGCGCTAGCCGGTCATCTCCCGGCTGATCGCAGCAGAACTACCCTGACCGGCGGCGCCGCTGACCTCCATGCGGCTACCGTCGGGAGATCAGCGGCTAGGACCGCTGATCTCCCGACGGTAAGTGTGAAGGGAGGACCGGGGAGCAGCGGCGCTGCCGGTCGGGATGCTTCTGCTGCGAGCAGCCGGTCATCTCCCAGCTGCTAGCAGCGGAAGTACCCGCATAAGCAGCGCCGCTCCCGGGCCCACACTAATACGACGCTGATTGATCGCTGCCGACGGCCGCGACCAATCAGTTATATTGGCGCCAAGTCTAAACACTGCTCTGCGCCAATCAGCACAGCGGTGTTTAAATTGGCGCCAATATCGCTGATTGGTCGGGGCCGGCAGCCGAGACCAATCAGCACAACGGTGTTTAAACTTGGCGACAATATCGCTGATTGTTCGCGGCCGTCAGCAGCGACCAATCAGGGATATTGGCGCCAAATTTAAACACCGCTCTTCACAGAGGTCAGCGGCGATGCAGCCGAAGTACCCCGACCGGCGGCGCCGCTGACCTCCATGCGGCTACCGTCAGGAGATCAGCGGCTAGGGCCGCTGATCTCCCGACGGCAAGTGTGAAGGGAGGACCGGGGAGCGGCGCCGCCGGTCGGGATACTTCTGCTGCGAGCTGCCGGTCATCTCCCGCAGCGCCGCTCCCCGGTCCTCACTAATACAATTCGCTGATTGGTCGCGGCCGGGACCAATAAGCGATATTGGCGCCAAATTTAAACACCGCTGTGCTGATTGCGCCCGGTGTACTGCATACATATTCTAGAATACCCGATGCGTTTGAATCGGGCCACCATCTAGTATATATATATTCACTACTGTCTCTATATATGTGATACTCATGTGTTGGTGACTTGGGGTCCTCCAATGTTATACTCTGTAGAATTGTCTTTTAATTTTTGCAATATTTATTTTAGCGTCAATAAGCACCTATTGTTTTATTTTGGTGGTATCTACAGTCATATACATGTATATACATACAGCAATATATATACTGTATAAGATCTGATGTCTGAAGTCACAGTATGTCAGCAATGTACAGTATGTACTTTATTGTGCACTGACATTAGATCATATATGCCCTGGACTGATCCTGCACCGACTACCAGACATCACATTGTATAGATGACAGTATAGATATAATCTGTGACGTCCTGTACAGGGCCGGCTCCAGGTTTTCGTAGGCTCAAAAGAGTCTCAGTGGCCCCTTTAACACATACCACAATTCATGATGCACAGATAAGGCGGAGAAATATAGATATAGTACAATGCCAAAAATTTCACTTACAGTATTTTTCGGACTATAAGACGCACTTTTTTCCCTCCAAAATTTTGAAGGAAAATGGGGGGTGCGTTTTATAGTCCAAATGTTGGGGGGGGGGGTATATATATGTGGGGTGTGGGGGGAGCGGTAGAGGAGCGGGGCACAGGAGGCAGCAGCCGCCCGCTGCAGCCTACACTGTCCCCGCTGCTAAAGAAAATGAATATTCATGCTCCTTATTAGCAGCACACAGTGTAGCCGCGCTGTGGCTCCTGCCAGAATCGCCTGTGCCCGCTGTTAAAGGGCATGAATATTCAACCTCTCTCCACGCCCATGGGCATGGTGAGGGGGTGAATATTCATGCCCTTTAATAAGCGGGCACACGCGATAGCCCGGCAGTAGCAGGAGCCGCAGCGCGGCTACGGTGTGGGCCGGCTATGAAGGAGAGTGAAGTCACTGCTCCCAGCGCACACAGTCCCGGCATGGGGAGCAGTGACTTCTGGCAGCTGATCTCTCCTTGTGAGCCACGCATGGCAGTGATGTCATGCGCGGCTCACATGGAGAGATCAGTACGGGCAGACAGGACGCAGCGCTGGAGGAGAGAAGAAAGGTGAGTATCAGTGTTTATTTTCTTTTATGTGCAGCATGATGGGGATTAGGGGGACCATGCATACCAGGATAAGGAAGAGGGGGCAATACATACCAGGGTAACGCTGAGGGGGCCATACATACCAGGGTAACGCTGAGGGGGCCATACATACCAGGGTAATGCTGAGGGGGCTATACATACCAGGGTAACGTTGAGGGGGCCATGTGCAGCATGATGGGGATTAGAGGTGCCATACATACCAGGACAGCGATGAGGGGTGCCATGCATACCACTATACCAGGATAAGGATGAGGGGTGCCATGCATACCGGGACAGGGATGAGGGGTGCCATGTATACCAGGACAGGGATGAGGGGTGCCATGCATACTGGGACAGGGATGAGGTGTGTCATGCATACCGGGACAGGGATGAGGGGTGCCATGCATACCGGGACAGGGATGAGGGGTGCCATGCATACCGGGATAGAGATGAGGGGTGCCATGCATATCGGGACAGGGATGAGGGGTGCCATGCATACCGGGATAGGGATGAGGGGTTCCATGCATACCAGGATGGGGACCACGTATAAAAGGAAGGAGGGGGGCATATATACCAGGATGGGGGATATTGTCAGAATTGGGGGACATTACCCCTATACCAGTGTCAGCAGAAGACCCCCTCCCCCTTAAAAGTGCATCATGAACACATTTTTGGCTTAAATTTTTATTTTTTTATTTTTCTCCTCTAAAACCTAGGTGCATCTTATGGTCTGGTGCATCTTATAGTCCGAAAAATACGGTACTTCTTACATTACATGAGTGATATCTATTGTAAATTCTATAATAGCTCAGAAACCGGCGAATCCTCACAGTGCATGGGGCGTGTCAAGGGGGGATTCAAAAGTTTTCATTTTAGACTGTACATTATAGTCCTCCATACAGTATTATGGGCACCACATAGTCCTCCATACAGTATTATGGACACCACATAGTCCTCCATACAGTATTATGGGCACTACATAGTACTCCATACAGTATTATGGGCACCACATAGTCCTCCATACAGTATTATGGACACCACATAGTCCTCCATACAGTATTATGGGCACTACATAGTACTCCATACAGTATTATGGGCACCACATAGTCCTCTATACAGAATGGGCTCCATACTGAATAATGGACCCCATATAATGTTCCATAAAGAATAATAGGCCCCATATAATGCTCTATACACAATAATGAACCCCATATAATGCTCATTACACCATAATTGACCCCATATATTACTCCATGCAGAATAATGGGCCCCATATAATGCTCCATAGAGAATGGGCCCCATATAATGCTCCATAGAGAATGGGCTCCATACATAAAAAATAAATAAAATACTCACCTCTCCTCATACCCTGCTGGCTACAGGTCCTGTCTCTTCAACACTGAGACGTCACAGAGTCAGAAGACGCAAAGGAGACTGGACCTGCGGCCAGCAGGGTATGACGAGAGGTGAGTATTTCAAACACCGTAAAGCACAGGGGGGGGGGGGGGGGGGTGTTACACCGGGCCCCCCCAACTCTCAGGCCCAATAGCGTTCCAGTGTCCCCAACTGTGAGTGGGCCCCCCCCCCTCTTGCCCAGGGCCCTGGCACTTGCCCTGGTGCAATGGGTGGTTATGCCGGCTCTGGCCCTGTAGCTGGTGCAGGATCAGTCTGGGGCAGGGGTCTGTATAGTAAGGTCTGAAGTGTCTCGATCTCAGGTCCGATGTGATTTGAACATTCATACAGATCGAGAGCCGATGATCTCACACTGACAGCACGACCCCAACCTGCTTGAAGGGTCCATCTGCTACAATAAATCTTTCTGATCCTCAGCAGAGCGACCATAGATAACATTCAGGATCTGGCCCTGGACTTGTCAGGAGGTGAGCAGCATCCTGCCACTTCCACACTCTACAAAAAGTATAAATCTCCTGTCCTGACCACTATCCGGAGCTCAGGCTAAGGCCACGGCCCCACTATCAGTATTTGGTCAGTATATTTTCTCAGGAGTGGGAGCCAAAACCAGGTCAGTAACAATCAGAGAAAAGGTATAATAGAAACAAGTCACCAATTCTGTATTTATCACCCACTCCTGGTTTTGTCTCCCACTCCTGTGAAAAAATACTGACCGAATACTGACCGAATACTGATAGTGGGGTCGTGGCCTTACAAGAATCAAAGATGTCTGCCCTCTCGTACTGCTCAGCGGCTGAAGCTTCTCTCCGGCAGGCATAAGAACGTGGCCTGTGCCGGCTGTTCTGGGCTGCAGATGCCCAGCTGGCACATGTACACAATGAAAGATACAGGGCCGCCCTGCAGTCTGTAAAGAAGCAGCTGCTTGGCGACCGGCTTGGAGGGCATGTGCCCCTCTGGCCCACCTCGCCCCTGGTCAATATGATACCATCTTTTTCATTAGTTGGTGAGGTTAGAAGAAATTTCACTCCAAGACAGTGGATTTTGTACTTTATTCCAGTATATTTATACATAGAAAACATGGCAATGAAAAACAAGTAGATGCACGTGCATAAAAATGTCCCAACATTAATTAAAAAAAACCTTTAAGATACAGATAATACTTGTATACAAAAATATTAACACATTCTCAAATTGTATATAAAGTGCACAAAAGTCAATAGCCCTGACATATAGTGTACACAGGGTCCCCCACATGGTATACACAAAATACAATGTCATCCAGGAAATAACAAAAAATAACAAATACATTTAATCTATTCTGAAATCCCATGTCTATACAAGATAATAATATGTAAAATTCTACAGTGTCAAAGAAATGAGCTAGAGACTACTACATGGCGATGATGCCTACGAACAAGATAATGCCCAGCTAATGCTGTAAATGATACAAATATTACCAGTCACCCAATTAGAAACATGAGGTCCGGGCAAGTGATTTTCTACAGTTCATTGACCTCTATGATGACATCTAATATTTTCAATCATTTATAGAGCGGGATACATTGGGCCTCATTAATAAATCTGCTCACTAGAAAACTAGTTGCCCATCCTAACCAATTAGAGCTCAGCTAAGGTTGTTTTAACTGACCTGGAAAAGTAAAAGCTGTTCTGTGATTGGCTGGGATAAGTAAAAAGGCTGTTTTAATAAATGATTCCCAATGTACCAAGCCCCGCCATAAATGTTATTGATTACAGTAGGGGCCACAATATCCCATGTGTATAGTCATCACATTCATCTTATTGTCTGCGGTTACCTTGGGACATGCTATATTGAAATGTAAGATGATATCAGTGGGGTCCATGAGGCAGAGCAGTGTGTGGTACGTGTGACATTTCCTAATATCGAGCAATCAATACTGTACCTTGGTCTGGAATGCAAAGTCTGCGTGGACAAGGAAGGGGCTCCCAGATGCCAGCTGTAAAACCCGTCGCTCCACCATCACACGCTCATCACCGTCAGCAAGCAGGGCTCTTTTGCAGATGATCTTAACAGCAAAATGTTTGCGGGTAGATGAATCTTCCGCCAGCAGGACCGTTCCATAGCATCCCCGGCCAAGCACTTGATGGAATAATAATCTCCTCTTGATGGTATCAGAGACTGTGCTTTTGGAGCCGGTTGGCCGAACACCGCTGCTTCCTTCAGCTTCTTCAGCCTTCTGCTTTAGATCCATGGGTTTCTGTCCTAATGTAATCCTTTTTCTTTTCTTCTCCTTTTTGTCCCCTGATGAGATGAAGATGGCTCCTCTCTTCTTGGCTCCTATCTTCTGACTTTCTACCTTCTCCTTTTCTTCCACTTCTTTCTTCTGGACTGGTTGTTTTGTCCTGTTGACTGAAGACTTCCTCTCATCATCAGATGTGTCATGGGAAGGTCTTAGTCTCTTCGCTCCTTCTCTCCTCACCACGTTCTCCTCTACTTCTTCTTTCTTCTGGACTGGTGGTTTTGTCCTGTTGACTGAAGACTTCCTCTCATCATCAGATGTGTCATGGGAAGGTCTTCGTGTCTTCACTCTTTCTCTGTTCACCACAATCTCCTCCTCTTTTATATCCATATTATTGCTTTGCTTAGAGTTAGCCGACATCTCCTCCACTGTTGTTGGTCAATTCCAACTGTCACTTCCAACTGTCACTCAGTGCACTTCATATGGAATCATCATGCATGCACCACCACTGGTCATGTGATCAGCATCTGACCAATGATATTTAAGAGATAAATGAACATAAGCTGAGATTAAATATTCAGGTAATATTCAGATATTCTGTGGAACACAAGGTGCCACATTTACTAATAGTAATAGAACTGCACTAAGTCGACAATTTAATTTACATTGTTACTACAGAGCATCAGATGAATGTAATATAATAAATATTAGCAAGATGTATGATTTCCATCCACTCTACGTATCATAGAAATACAGATGTACTATCTTTTTATATAGAGATGTAGCAGAAGCCATCCTGATTGTTTGCAGCATGCTATGGTGATGGAGAAGCATGCATGACTGTGTCATGCAAATGGTGAGGAGCACCAAAATGGGACATATGATTCATGCAGCCAGGGGCGTAATGTCCGCGGTCGCAGTGGCAGTCACTGCGACCGGGCCCAGGGGGGTTTGGGGCTTGTAAACGCCAGCAGAAATTTCAACAGGATGTGTGTATCGCAGTGCACAGTCGCTTCGGGTCCGTGCGTGACAAATCAGGGGCGGACTGGGTCGGGGGCAGAGCCGGACTGGGGTGTCTGGGGCCCACCAGGGACATTGACTCCAGGGGCCCACCCACCCTTCAGCTATTTGCAAATACCTGTTAGCCGTTATACCCATTATATTGGCGGCTCCTGCCCATCACTGTGCGCTCACCAGAAATGCGATGTACAATTACTGTAGTTTGCATTAAAGGGTTTTTATTGGTGAAAACAAGTTCTCAGCGATGCACAGGTTGGGAAGGTGATCACTTATTTATTGGTGGAATCCGCACTGTCTGAAGATTGTGGCACTTTGAGTATTTGGTGAGATTTTTACCTCTGTATTTATAAGACAAAACCAGGAGTGGAGCAATCCGAGGTCATGTTTTATGCATTTCTCACCCACTCCTGGTTTTGTCTTATAAATACAGAGGTGAAAATCTCACCAAATGCCAACTTGCTTTCTCTGGTGAACCTCTGTAACTGCATCTCTGCTGCTGTGTAATAGTCACAGGGCAGGGAGGGGTTAAACATCCAAGTATTTAATATCTATTGGAAATAAAGAGGTTTCCCCTTATTGATATCAGATAAAACAAATGACCAACCACAATCCACTCTACCAAGACCAATATTACCAGATAGAAGGCAGAAATACCACCACACCGTGACCAGATGACATATTACCACCACATAGTGCCCAAATAATGCCACATACAAGGCACAAATACCACCACACCATGACCAAAGCACATAATATCACCACATACTGATCAAATGCTACCAGATACAAGGTATAAATACTGACACACCATGAGACCACATATTACCACCACATAGTGACTGAATAATACCACATAGAAGGGACAAATATCGTCATGTCATGACCAAAGCACATAATGCCACCACATAGTGACAAATAATGCTAAACTAATAAAAATGTAAAAAAGCTCAGTATATTGGGTCAGTGTACAGGTTATACAGTGATCACCAGTGACATTATGCACAGGAGCTCTGTATATAGTGTACAGGTTATACAGTCATCACCAGTGACATTATACACAGAAGCTCTGTATATAGTGTCAGTGTACAGGTAATGCAATGATCACCATTGATATTATACACAGGAGCTCTGTATATAGTGTCAGTGTACAGGTAATACAGTGATCACCAGTGACATTATGCACAGGAGCTCTGTATATAGTGTCAGTGTGTGTGTATAGGTAATACACATACTCACCAGTGATGTCTCTAGGTGAAGTTCTTTATCTGCAGACCGATATATCACATCTTCTATGCAGGACTTATCTCTGCAGAAAATAACAGTTAGCTATAACTGATCACTTCCAGAGCACAAGCCACACTTTTCCCAAGATTTCTACACTGCATGAAATGACAAAATGCAACATAGTGCCGCACTACACAGTAAAAATAAAACACAAAATACATTTAGGGACTCTATATTTAATAAAAAAAAAAACAAGATGAGAGATCAGAGATTATGGGGCCCAGTCAGGGATCGTACATAGAAATCATGTGGCTCAGTCAGGGGCGTATACAGAAATCATGGGGCCAATCAGGTTAGGGGTGTACATAGAGATCATGGGGCCCAGTCAGCGGCGTACATAGAGATCATGGGGCCCAGTCAGCGGCGTACATAGAGATCATGGGGCCAATCAGGTTAGGGGTGTACATAGAGATCATGGGGCCCCCTCAGCGGCGTACATAGAGATCATGGGGCCCAGTCAGCGGAGTACATAGAGATCATGGAGCCCAGTCAGCGGCATACATAGAGATCATGGGGCCCAGTCAGCGGTGTACATAGAGATCATGGGGCCCAGTCAGCGGCGTACAAAGAGATCATGGGGCCCAGTCAGCGGCGTACATAGAGATCATGGGGCCGAGTCAGCGGCGTACATAGAGATCATGGGGACCAGTCAGCGGCGTACATAGGGATCATGGGGCCCAGTCAGCGGCGTACATAGAGATCATGGGGCCAATCAGGTTAGGGGTGTACATAGAGAACATGGGGCCCCCTCAGCGGCGTACATAGAGATCATGGGGCCCAGTCAGCGGAGTACATAGAGATCATGGGGCCCAGTCAGCGGCGTACATAGAGATCATGAGGCCCCGTCAGAGGTGTACATAGAGATCATGGGGCCCAGTCAGCGGCGTACATAGAGATCATGGGGCCCAGTCAGCGGCGTACACAGAGATCATGGGGCCCAGTCAGCGGCGTACATAGAGATCATGGGGCCCAGTCAGGGATCGTACATAGAGATCATGGGGCCCCATGAGGTGAGGCTCTCACCTCCCCAGTATGGTGCCCTCAGGGAGGTCTCACAGGACATCACAGGCCTTAGTATGAAGCAATACTAGAAGACTTGTGGTATTGCTTCATACTAAGGCCTGTGATGCCCTGTGGGAGCTACTGAGGGCACAATACTGGGGAGGTGAGAGCCTCACTTGGCAGTAGTAGGAGCAGCATCTCCATAGTGTGGCATTCACATCACACTACATGCTGCACTGTACAGGACTCCCAGCCGGCAGCAGGACAGATGAGGAGGTAACTGTCTGGGACCAGCGCTGGACTGGAGTACCTGGGGCCCACCAGGAAAAAATCAATCTTGGGGCCCACCAGCACCATGCAGTTACCGTATATAGGAATAACATAAGTCCACAAACTCTTTCAAAATGAATCAACTTTATTAACCAATAAATCTCTGCTGCTGTGTAGTAGTCACAACACAGGGAGAGGTTAAACATCCAAGTATTTAATATGTATTGCAAATAAAGAATGTTCCCATTCTTAATATCCAAAATAACAAATGACTGACAACAATCCACTATACCTAGACTAATAATACCATATAGAAGAGAGAAATACCGCCACACCATGACCAGAACACATACCACCACATAGTGATCAAATACTACCAAGTACAAGGTATATATACTGCCACACCATGAGAAGACCACATATTAGCACAACATAGTGACTGTCTGAATAATACCACATACAAGGGACAAATACCGCCACGCCATGACCATGGCACATAATGGCACTAGATAGTGACTGATAATGAAAATGTAAAAAAGCTCTGTATATAGAGTCAGTGTACAGATAAAGTAGAGATTATCAGTGACATTATACACAGGAGCTCTGTGTATAGTGTCAGTGTAGAGGTAATACAGTGATCATCAGTGACATTATACACAGGAGCTCTGTATGTAGTGTCAGAGTACAGGTAATACAGTGATCACCAGTGACATTATACATAGGAGCTCTGTATATAGTGTCAGTGTACAGGAAATACAGGGATCACCAGTGACATTATACACAGGAGCTCTGTATATAGTGTCAGTGTACAGGTAATATAGTGATCACCAGTGACATTATGCATAGGAGCTCTGTATATAGTGTCAGTGTACAGGTAATATAGTGATCACCAGTGACATTATGCATAGGAGCTCTGTATATAGTGTCAGTGTACAGGTAATATAGTGATCACCAGTGACATTATGCACAGGAGCTCTGTATATAGTGTGAGTGTACAGGTAATATAGTGATCACCAGTGACATTATACACAGGAGCTCTGTATATAGTGTCAGTGTACAGGTAATATAGTGATCACCAGTGACATTATACACAGGAGCTCTGTGTATGGTGTCAGTGTACAGGTAATACAGGGATCACCAGTGACATTATGCACAGCTTTGTATATAGTGTCAGTGTGTGTGTGTATAGGAAATACAGGGATCACCAGTGACATTATACACAGGAGCTCTGTATATAGTGTCAGTGTACAGGTAATACAGTGATCACCAGTGACATTATACACAGGAGCTCTGTATATAGTGTCAGTGTACAGGTAATACAGTGATCACCAGTGACATTACGCACAGGAGCTCTGTATATAGTGTCAGTGTGTGTGTGTATAGGTAATACACATACTCACCAGTGATGTCTCTAGGTGAAGTTCTTTAACTGCAGACCGATATATCACATCTTCTATACAGGACTTATCTCTGCAGAAAATAACATAGTTAGCTATAACTGATCACTTCCAGAGCACAATCCACACTTTTCCCAAGATTTCTACACTGCATGAAATGACAAAAAAAGAAACATAGCACTGTACTACACAGTAACAGTGCTCCAGTGTCATTCTGTGCCTGCTCATCTGTCAGCAGACATATTTGTCTGATGGCAAAGATCTAAGAGAGATGAAGACAGAAGACCTATGGATTCCGTTGGGAGTGAGGATTTTTCTTTATTAAAGATGTAGTCCCTAAATGTGTTTTATTTTTAATAATAATAAAAAAAAAAAATTCTGTCTTTTTTTTTTCTGTTTACTAGAAATTGATGGTGGCTATGTCTAATTTGGCGTGAAACCATGAATTTCGGGCTTAGTACCAGCTGATAAGGCAAAGCTGGCCTGGTACTAACCCTATTATTACCCAGGGTGCCACTCACCACCAGGGCCGCTGGAAGAGCCGGGTAAAGCACTTGGAAATGGTGCCATGATGAATGCGCCATTTTCAGGGGTGGCTGTGGGCTGCGATTTTCAGCGTGGAGGGCCAAGAACGCTTGGGCCTTACCATGCTGCGAATCCCAGCCTCCAGCTGCCTGGTTTTATCTGGCTGGCGATCAACATATGGCGGGAAAAAAAAAAGTTAAGTTTAAAACAAATATTCGGCTTCTCTGTCTTTTGATCGCCAGTCAAGGTAAAGCCAGGCAGCTGGGGGTGGCAGTACGTAGCTGTCTGCTTTATCTGCGGTGAGAATCAAAAATTCATTTTTAAAATTTTCTTTTCACACTTTTATATGTGACAGACCCAACAGTCAATCGCAGATGCTGTCAAAGAGGATGGGCTTCTGTGATTGGCTGTTTGAGTAATGTACAATCAGCCCATACATTCTAGTATGGTACTATGTATGGGCAGCTTTCAGGTTACTCAAGCAGCCAGTCACAGACGCCCATTCTCTGTGTCAGCGTCTGTGATTAGCTGTTGGGACTGTCACACATATAGAAGTGTGAAAATAAATAAATAATAAAACAAAAATGACATAGTGCTCTGCAGAATTTTTGATTCTCAGCGCAGATAGAGGTGGCAGCCCGTAGCTGTCTGCTTTATCTGCCTGGTTTTACCTTGACTGGCGATCAAAAGTCAGGAAAGCCCAATGTTTTTTTTAAATTTAAAAAAATAATTAAAAAAAAAAAATGCGTGGGCTCCCGCCATATTTTGATCGGGGGGGCTGGGATTCTCAGCATGGTAAGGCCCAAGCATTCTGGGCCCCCCACGCTGAAAATGGCAGCCTGCAGCCACCCCTGGAATTGGCGCATTCATCGTAGCGCCATTTCCAGGCACTTTATCCGGCTCTTCCAACGGCCCTGGTGGGGGGTGGCACGCTGGGTAATACTGGGGTTAGTACCAGCTTTGTATTATCAGCTGGCACTAAGCCTGAAATTCATGGCGTCACGCCAAACTAGACATGGCCACCATGAATCTCTAGTAAACAGAAAAAAACACAACACAGAATTTTTTTTTTTAATAAAAATAAAACACAAAACACATGTAGGGACTCCATCTTTAATTAAAAACAAAACCCTTGCTCTGACGTAATCCACGGATCTTCTGTCTCCAGCTCTGCTACATCTTTGCCATCAGACAAATATGCCTGCTGACAGAGATGAGCAGGCACAGAATGACACTAGAACCCAGTTGTCAGAGAAGTGCTCAGCTGGCCTCCAGCCGCCGACCATGTTTTGCTGTGCGTTGCAAATAATGCATACTTTCAAACACATGCCTATTTTTGCAATGCAAGTCTACGGTACATTGCGTCTGCGCTGATTTACAACGGATGCGTTGTAACGCACAGCATAAACGCAATGTTAACCCAGCCTAACAGCAGCGAGAAGGGGAGACGGAGCCCTGGAGACCGCCTAGTCAGTCTACTGGTGGTACTATCATGCCCATTGCCCAGTATGTACTGCCAGCCTCTGTGGTATTAGCATTCAAGCTCACATGGCATGTCCTGCCAGCCAGCCACTGGTGTTAGTACTAGCATGATAGTACCACACCACCAGTGGCTGGGTAATGGGCATGCATGATGGTACCAACAGTGGCTGGCAGGACATGCTGGGCATGATTCATGCCTAGTATGTCCTGCCAGCCTCCTTAGTACTATCATGCTCACCCACTATGTCCTGCCAGCCCCTGGTGATAGTACATGCTGCTGGGCATAGTACCAGTAACCAGAGGCTGGCAGCAGGACATGCTGGGCAATGGGCATGATGAGAACCATGCCCATTGTCCAGTAGTATTTACTGCCAGCCTCGGCCAGGGGTCCTCCCAGTCACCCCTCTCCCCTCCCCGTTTCATACTCACGCGTCGAGATGAGCTGCAGCTGCTGCCTGGAGCGACGCAGGGTCCGTACTCCACAGCGCGCACAGGAAGCAGTCCCAGGGCGATGACGTCATCACACTGAGACTGACCTCCTGCGCACGCGCCGGCAGTGTCGCGCTGCGCAGAGGAGGCAGAGGACCCATCACTAATCATATCGGCAGTGCTGCGAACCGGGGGGGGGGCCCTCTGTTCTCTGTACAGGGCCCAGGGGTGTAGGGGGCGGGGCCATCGGGACCCGGGGGTTTTTCCGATCCTCCGGTGGGCCAGTCCCCCCTGCAGAGGGGCATATGTATACATGCAGGTCGGCCACATCCCAGTGGTGCAGACACATCCACACTGCACCCTGTATACCTGTGCACTGCCGTCTGCTGCAGTGGTAGGAGCCGCCTGAATGCATCTTCTTCCTGCCGGAGAGGAGCTTGTGGGCCTGTGCGGTGAGGAGGTGGACGCTGCGCACCTCCTGAGAAGTATATGGCACTCCATGTATCTGTGCACATAGTATACCACTCTAGTGTATAGCAGAAAGGAGACATCGACCAGAAGAGTCCAGGCATGTGGGTGATGCACATAATTATTATATTGATAACCAGGTGGAAGAGGAGGAAATGCAGAAAAAGGGGGGAATTAACTATACGCAAAGGGGACGTCGAGACAGGAATTACAATTAACACCAGTGGGAGTGGATCATGATTAGAACAGCAAAGGGATAATACAGAGAATCAAGCCCAAATTAATCCAGTATATAAAAATATATATACATATCATTAGTTAGATATATCTGTACATATGATTGTTTAATTATCATAAACTTTACATAAAGTGCAAGTGCCTCCAAAGAATAAATCTACATAAATTATATATCTCCTATGTGAACAAATACAGGTGTTTCTCACTAAATTAGAATATAATCAAACAGTTATTGTTTATTTCTGTTAATGCTGATGATTATGGCTATACGAGTTTCACTTTTTTGTATTGAAGAACTGAAATAAATTAACTTTTTGATGATATTCTAATTTAGTGAGATGCACCTGTGTATGTATATATACAAGGGCTGGTCCCTTATTATTTGGATGTGGGTGTGAATCCTGTAGAGAGTAGTGCAATGACTTGGGCATATGTGCTGTTGACAGATGTGTATTTGTATCCACTAAGCGTTTTTAAAAAAGGTGACCACATGTGCATTGTACTCACGCTATAGCAGATGCAGATCCCACTCCTGATTGGCGTCCACCCGATGTATGTTTCGGCTTCTTGTCTTCGTCAGGGGGTGGCATCATTCGGAAAGAGCTAAGAGTTAAACGGCCAACTATAGCCAATCAGGATGGAGGTATGTCTCCACCAACCAATGGGTGCTGAGGAGGCGTGGCGCGATACACAACGCGCACCAACGCTACGAGGAAACTATGTGACCTGTGATGCTGCGAGCACTTGATGGAGACACTTGATCGGGGGTCACGGGGCACATATAGATACAGTCGGGGAGGATGATGTGGAGACGTTCATGTGTATTGCCTCTTCAGCAGACATCTAATCTACTGATTGAGTGTGGATATATCGGATAAAGTGGAAAATCTTCTTAATTTATAATGATGGATAACGAGTATAGGTTATATATTACAGCAATACACAGGAATAGGGGGTAGTGAGTGTTACATGTATATAAGCATAGGCGGATTATAATGAGGACGATCTGGGCTACCGCCCAGGGCCCCAAACCTCCAGGGGGCTCCGGGGTGTCTATGGCCAGATTGTCCTCATTATATGTGCGGCGCCACGGCACATACCGGCACACAGCCGCTGCTTCTTCTTCGGCCGGGCCAGCACTGCAGCAGTTAACTTCCCTGTGCTGGCCCGGCCGCGTCACTGCTAGGAGACACGGCCCTGTGCGCGGCCGTGTCTCCTAGCTGTGACGTCACGCAGTGCGCACCCGGCCTGCAGTGCTGCACCGGAAAAGAGCTGGAGCCGAGTCGGGGGATGGTGAGTGTGTGTGTGTGTATGTATATGTATGTATGTGTGTGTGTGTGCAGGCAGATGTCATTGTGTGATGTCTGTTTATATGTATTTTTGTGTTTCAAATGTGTTTATGCGTGTATGTATATTTCTGTATATGTTTGTGTGTGCGTGACTGCGTGCGGCCTCCTGCTGAGTATAGATGGCGCCGTGCGGCCTCCTGCTGTCTCTGGGGGGGCGCCGTGTGGCCTCCCGCTGTGTATAGATGGCGCTGTGCGGCCTCCTGCTGTTTCTGGGGGGGGGGCGCCGTGCGGCCTCCCGCTGTGTATAGATGGCGCCGTGCGGCCTACTGCTGTCTCTTGGGGGGGGGCGCCGTGCAGCCTCCCGCTGTGTATATATGGCGCCGTGCAGCCTCCCGCTGTGTATAGATGGCGCCGTGCGGCCTCCCGCTGGGTATAGATGGCATTGTGCGGCCCCCTGTGTATAGATGGCATCGTGCGGCCTTCCGCTGTTTATAGGTGGGGCCTCCCGCTGTGTATAGGTGGCGCCGTGCGGCCTCCCGCTGTGTATAGGTGGCGACGCCCGCTGTGCATAGGTGGCGCCGTGCGGCCTCCCGCTGTGTATAGGTGGCGCCTCCCGCTGTGTATAGGTGGCGCCGTGCGGCCTCCCGCTGTGTATAGGTGGCGCCGTGCTGCCTCCCGCTGTGTATAGGTGGCGCCGTGCGGCCTCCCGCTGTGTATAGGTGGCGCCGTGCGGCCTCCCGCTGTGTATAGGTGGCACCGTGCGGCCTCCCGCTGTGTATAGGTGACGCCGTGCGGCCTCCTGCTGAGTATAGATGGCGCCGTGTGGCCTCCTGCTGTCTTTGGGGTCGGGGGCGCCGTGCGGCCTCCTGCTGAGTATAGATGGCGCCGTGCGGCCTCCTGCTGTCTCTGTGGGGGGGGGCGCTGTGCGGCCTCCCGCTGTGTATAGATTGCGCCGTGCGGCCTCCTGCTCTCTCTGGGGGGGGGGCGCTGTGGGCCTCCCGCTGTGTATAGGTGGCGCCGTGTGGCCTCCCGCTGTGTATAGATGGCGCCGTGCGGCCTCCCGCTGTGTATAGATGGCTACGTGCGGCCTCCCGCTGTGTATAGATGGCTACGTGCGGCCTCCCGCTGTGTATAGATGGCTACGTGCGGCCTCCCGCTGTGTATAGATGGCTACGTGCGGCCTCCCGCTGTGTATAGATGGCTACGTGCGGCCTCCCGCTGTGTATAGATGGCTACGTGCCTCCTCCCGCTGTGTATAGATGGCAACGTGCGGCCTCCTGCTGTGTATAGATGGCTACGTGCGGCCTCCAGCTGTGTATAGATGGTTACGTGTGCTCAATATTGAGTCATACAATTAATGTAAGGCTATGTGCCCACGATGCAGAAATGCTCCGGATTTTTTTTGAGCGTTTCCGCATCTCCCTGGCAGAAAAAACGCATGTGGATTGTACATGCGGATTGTACATGCGGATTGTACATGCTTTTTTCCTGCCTGGGACTTGCTGATGTGAAGCGTTCTTCACTTGCATTTCCGCATGCGGGTTGACAAGCGCTTTCCAAGCGATTTTAGCATCACTTGGAAAGTACTTGATAACTTGGTCACACTATATAAATCCATGCAACCGGCATGGATTTATATAGTGTGACCATAAAAGAATGGTAAAAAATAAATATATAATTACCTTCTGATGGCCTGCCGACGTCAGCGGTCGCGTGACCCGTCACATGACTAAATGACGTCACGGCAGGTCCTTTTCAGACCATCGCGAGCTGCTGGCAAGCCAGGACGCATCGGATAAAGACACCGGGGGCCATCAGAAGGTAAGTATAATATTTATTTTTTATTTTATTCTTTTTTTACAGGTTCTATGGTACCCGGGTCCGGAGGACAGTCTCCTCTTCTCCAAACCCGGGTACCATCCGCACATTGAAGCGCATGGATTCTGCATGTACAGATGCAGTGATGCGGATTCCATGTGTTCTAATGCAAGTCAATGGCGGCGAAAGCGCCGTGCTTCCGCAAAATAATTGGTAGTGCAGCGGATTTTTCCGCAATGATAATTCGCAGCGGAAATTTACACAGCATGTGCACAGCACATGCGGATTATCATTGGGGAACATGGCCGACCTTCTATCAAGCGTTTTTAAGCGTTTCTGCAGCGGAATTGCCACCACGGAAACGCTTAAAATACGCATAGTGGGCACACAGCCTAAAAAAAATTATTATAATTAATATTGTGTTCTCCCCGCCTCAGTCCTCACAGCACAACGCAGAACACGAGCTCCTCATCACCAGTCCTCCTGTCCCGGCACAATGTGCGCACTGCTGCAGCTGCAGGGGGAATAGTGTCCACTGGACTGAGAAGGCCCCGCCCCTTCTGGTGACATCATGATTCCATGAAATCACTCCTCCCCCTCAAGAAATGAACTCCAATCTAGACGCTCCCTTGTTGCTGGGGCGTGGTGACGCTGTAGCTGGGTGATTGCAGTCAGAGTAGTGGTGTTTGGCGTCTGTACTACAGGTAAGAAGATGGGAATGTGCCAAGGTGATTACTACATTCAGGACAATAAGTAGCTAGCTGTAGGTGTGCAGAATCCCACTCCCGATATTGTCAGGGTCTCGCACCCCTTCGTGTCGTGGGCTGTCAGGCTCCCGCACCCCTTCATGTCGTGGGCTGTCAGGCTCCCGCACCCCCTCGTGTCGTGGGCTGCCAGGCTCCCGCATCCCCTCGTGCTGTGGGCTGTCAGGCTCCCGCACCCCCTCGTGTCGTGGGCTGCCAGGCTCCCGCACCCCCTCGTGTCGTGGGCTGCCAGGCTCCCGCACCCCCTCGTGTCGTGGGCTGCCAGGCTCCCGCACCCCCTCGTGTCTTGGGCTGCCAGGCTCCCGCATCCCCTCGTGCTGTGGGCTGTCAGGCTCCCGCACCCCCTCGTGTCGTGGGCTGTCAGGCTCCCGCACCCCCTCGTGTCGTTGGCTGTCAGGCTCCCGCACCCCCTCGTGTCGTGGGTTGTCAGGCTCCCGCACCCCCTCGTGTCTTGGGCTGCCAGGCTCCCGCATCCCCTCGTGCTGTGGGCTGTCAGGCTCCCGCACCCCCTCGTGTCGTGGGCTGTCAGGCTCCCGCACCCCTTCATGTTGTGGGCTGTCAGGCTCCCGCACCCCCTCGTGTCGTGGGCTGCCAGGCTCCCGCACTCCCTCGTGTCGTGGGCTGCCAGGCTCCCTCACCCCCTCGTGTCGTGGGCTGCCAGGCTCCCGCATCCCCTCGTGTCGTGGGCTATCGGGCTCCCGCACCCCCTCGTGTCGTGGGCTGTCAGGCTCCCGCACCCCCTCGTGTCGTGGGCTGCCAGGCTCCCGCACCCCCTCGTGTCTTGGGCTGCCAGGCTCCCGCATCCCCTCGTGTCGTGGGCTATCGGGCTCCCGCACCCCCTCGTGTCGTGGGCTGTCAGGCTCCCGCATCCCCTCGTGTTGTGGGCTGCCAGGCTCCCGCACCCCCTCGTGTCGTGGGCTGTCAGGCTCCCGCACCCCCTCGTGTCGAGGGCTGTCAGGCTCCCGCACCCCCTCGTGTCGTGGGCTGCCAGGCTCCCGCACCCCCTCGTGTCGTGGGCTGTCAGGCTCCCGCACCCCCTCGTGTCATGGGCTGTCAGGCTCCCGCACCCCCTCGTGTCATGGGCTGTCAGGCTCCCGCACCCCCTCTTGTCGTGGGCTGCCAGGCTCCCGCACCCCTTCTTGTCGTGGGCTGCCAGGCTCCCGCACCCCCTCGTGTCGAGGGCTGTCAGGCTCCCGCACCCCCTCATGTCGGCTGTCAGGCTCCCGCACCCCCTCGTGCCGTAGGCTGTCGGGCTCCCGCACCCCCTCGTGTCATGGGCTGTCAGGCTCCCGCACCCCCTCGTGCCCTGGGCTGTCAGTCTCCCTCACTCCCTCGTGCCGTGGGCTGTCAGGCTCTCGCACCCCCTCGTGTCGTGGGCTGTCAGGCTCCCGCACCCCCTCGTGTCGTGGGCTGTCAGGCTCCCGCACCCCCTCGTGTCGTGGGCTGTCAGGCTCCCGCACCCCCTCGTGTCGTGGGCTGCCAGGCTCCCGCACCCCCTCTTGTCGAGGGCTGCCAGGCTCCCGCACCCCCTCGTGTCGAGGGCTGTCAGGCTCCCGCACCCCCTCATGTCGTCGGCTGTCAGGCTCCCGCACTCTCCCCTTGTCGTTGTCTGTGGAGAAGATTAATACATATTTTCATTTTTCAGGTTTTCTCTTATAAAACAAGATCCCTGAGCTTCTGTCTTTGACCGAAAAAATGGCGTCTGACAAGTCGCTGCTGTCTGCAGAAATGAAGACAAACATGGAGGAAGCGCTGTATGAACAGATGCTGATGAAGGTACGAGAGATGAATTGGAGAGGCCAGCAATCACCGGGTGAATGTCTCCTCCGTCAGCCGCCGGGGGCGCGGCAGTCTCCAACATTTACCTAATGTGTATTGTTGGCTTTAGACCCCTCACAGTTGTACTATTTTGGTGCAGGAAAAATCAGTTTGCAGAACCATCCTGTTCATGTTTCTCACTGATTCTCACTTGTTGCCTCATTTCAGGCCAAACAGGAGATACAGAGCAGAATACCGAACTTACCAGAAAGCAGACAGATCAGACCCCAGCCGGGTGAGATGGGCATCCTCTGATTATTATCCAGATTACTTTGTGCATATTATGTGACAGATACCACAGTGGGGCAGTGGGGTCTTATTGACTGCAACGGTCACATGATGCAACCAACGTGGGGGGTCACATAATTTCTTATGCAGTTGATTACATGTAAATGCTGCTTGGCTTTTGCCGATTTTATTGTGTTTTTGTTCACTTTTTGTTTTTATTTCTGTGTTAGGTTTCTGCATTAAAACTCGCACATCCAAAAATACCAAAATCTTTATTAACATCTGCAAGTCGAACCAGATCCCAGCGGCCCCGGACCTGACGGAGCAGGAGTTAGTCAGCATCCTGGAATCTGATGATCCCTCCGGCTATCGAGTCCCCATGAGCCTTGGAGAGCCCCACGTTGAAGTTGATAATAGTACGTTTTTTTTTAATACAGCGCTTCTCTTTTTAAAGGGATAGTCCAGAGATATCCTTAAAGGGGTTAAAATAGCAAGTATTACAACTTACTAATCCTCAATGGTCAAAGGTGCCATCTCCACAGGTTCTGGTAGGTCCACTTCCAGTCTGCGGAACAAAGTTTGACATCTTGTTGTTGACTTTTGAACTTTTTTGGTTTAGATTTGGGACTTAGAGGGACTGTCCACTACTTGGATTCCCCTTTAAGAACTTATACCACTTATTCATAGCAGCCCTACTAAGGTCAATGGATTGAGTCGGCACCGCAAAGTATCTAAGTCCTGGTGCACTTTGTCCTACAGGTAGATGCGGCTGCTCGGCGTACGACATAGTGATTAATGGCACCTTCTTTGAGAAAATTACGGTAACTGCAATTGCTTATTCCGACATACGAGCTGTCTGCTCTCCTTTGTGTCAGCTCCTTACTTTGTATTTTTTTTATTAGAATAATAAGCTTTTCAGGGAATTTTTTATCACCGTGGCCATGGAGGGACTAGAGAACAAGTACGAAATGGAGCTGTCAAGAGGTAACGACTGCATCACTGATCTTTTCCTTGATTTTTCCATCGACCACACAAGGACTTGTTCTTTCGTGGAGCAAGTTTACCATATAATATATTGAACATTTTTATGTACCAACCTGTTGTATGGCACCGTATCAAATGCCTTTGAAAAGTCCAGATAGACAACATCCACTAAGTTTCCCTGGTCCAACCTGAACTTACCTCTCCATAGAATCTTTTCAGATTAGTTTGCAGGACAGATCCCTCATAATCATATGTTTAGGTTATTCTTATTGAGGTGCTCCAGGTTAGTATCTCTTAGAAAACCCTCAAAGTTGTTGCCCACAGTACAAGTTAAACTTACCGACCTATAAATTCCAGGCTCAGATGTTATCCCCTTCTTGAATATTGGTACCACATTTGCTATGTGGGTGTAACCCTGGTGGATATGGGCCCACTGCCCCACGGGAGGGTTGTGACTAGGTGTCTACTGGGTCTCCACTAGAACCTCTGGTGGTGAGGATAGACTGGGCCGCCAGTAGACACCAGGTACCACTTCAGTGCAGTTCCCGGGACTGCAGCAGCATTCCGGAGGTACCAGGGTACCAGACTCAGGAGAGCGAAGACAAGGACTAGGTCAGACAGTCTGAGATCAGGGCAGGAAGCACAGATTCAGGATAGAGAAAAATGGCAAGGGGGACAGGGGTTTTTGATACCAGAAAACTCCTTTAACGCTTGCAACCTCTGTTGCTTGACTGCTACTCAAACAGTCAAATCAGTCAGTAAGAATTTAGGGAACTTCCATGGCGATATTTTGCATCAGTATTTGTTAGCAGACGCCAGGAGTGGATCCAAAACAGAAGAGGTGAAAGTGTTTCAGTTACTATTTTTCACTGTGTTTGTTCCCCTCTGGTTTTCAGCTTACAAATACTGATGTAAATTAGTGCCCAAAATACTCACTGTGTGAATGAGGCGAGGAAGCTGCTTGTAGTACTGTAATAGAAGTCCTTATTCTGAGGATGAGTTCTGTAATTCTTGTCTTCTCTGCTCCATCAAACTCCCCAGAGCAGGGGCAACCCCTGGAGCAAAACTTCTGGCGGCAGATGTCCAGACGTATGACTCAGTGATGTGTGATGGACCCCGACTCCCAAACAAAATGAATCAGACACATACAAAATAAATACACAAATCATTGCAATTAGGTGTCAAACGTTCTCAACTTTATTTAAATTTACATGACACCGAAAATGGCACAACCCTCGACTCACGAAGAGTCACCCTCCAGCGCTCAGGAGAGGAAAACCCCCTGTGGAGGAAACCTCTAGGGAACCATGGCTGGAAGGCTGCCCTTCCCTTGGGCTTAGAGAGTTAGTGCCGATATATGACGGAGTTTTAGAATTTCTACATATTTACAGAGAACGACATAACAAATATAGACTATTAATGTGATAAACTGGATGTGGGAGAGATCTGGCTGCGATATCTGTCTCCACATTTATTGCTGGAACGAATTTAGTTGATCTGATTTCCCAGGTGGATCTACCACTTCTCCCTTACAGATCCAGCTCCGTCTCTCAAGATGTTGGGTACAGGGGTTGCTCATTATGGATAACCTCTAATAGGATGAGTATCCCCTCCCCCTCCCAATTTATCACCCATTAAAGTCAAGGATCCATCCATGAACTCCCAAAGAAGAGCAGCTCTTTGTACATAGTAACAGAAGGGGATCCTGTTTGGGGACCCCCCCTCTGTTACCTTCCCTTCCCCCCGGGGTGTCTAAGAAGACAACCCCTTTCCCTGCTAGAACCTCCAAATTACACCAACATTGGCACATTACGTGGGGTGGTCAAGCTCAAGGTCCTCAGGCGCATCATCAGTAATGGCGCTGATCATGGCAGCGCGGCATTCTTTTATGGAATCTTCTTTATGACACTTGTTTATGCCCTCACAATAGTTGTCATGGTTACTACAAGGGCTATTACTAGTGTTGAGCATTCCGATACTGAAATATCGGGTGTCGGCCGATATTCGCGGTATCGGAATTCCGATACTTAATTCCGATACTTTTGCAATATCGTATACCGGAATCGGAAGTTCCCATAATGCAATGAGCCATTTTCATTTTATTCAGCCAATGAGGATCCTAAGAAGTGTGGGCACATCCTATTAGGCATGTAGGCATCTTAACTAATGGCATGGCTGTGATTGGCTGCTGAAATGATGTCATGATGCACTATAAAAGCCGCCGCCGCCATTTTGAGCTCACTCTGCTGTGAATTCAGTTAGGGATAGGATGCTGTTGTTCTGAGGGACAGTTTTAGCTACCTATTTGGTCTATTCTGCTTTACTCAAGCTACTTTATAAATCGCTGTGCCTTGCAGCGCTAGTGCACAGTTCTCTGTGCTGTTCACCGCTTTCTGCAAGGTCTCTGTGTGTGAGTGCAGCTCACCCTGTAGTGTGTGCTTCAACCACGTCTGATTATAGTGCACTCAGTGTGTGTCACTGCCTCATACATTGTCCTTTTTTGCCAATTCATAATTTTTCCTGATATCTCCTATTAGTGTGGTGGTTCCATCCGTATTCAGCTAAATTTGTTCCAAACACACTATATAGGAGTAGATAGAGAAATTTTTTTGGTCTTGCAGCGCTAGTGCACATTGCTCTGCATCTGTACTGTTCACTTCTGTCTGCAAGGTCTGGTGTGTGAGTGCAGCTCACCCTGTAGTGTGTGCTTCAGCCACGTCTGGTTATAGTGCACTCAGTGTGTGTCACTGCCTCATACATTGTCCTTTTTTGCCAATTCATTATTTTTCCTGATATCTCCTATTAGTGTGGTGGTTCCATCCGTATTCAGCTAAATTTGTTCCAAACACACTATATAGGAGTAGATAGAGAAATTTTTTTGGTCTTGCAGCGCTAGTGCACAGTGCTCTGCATCTGTACTGTTCACCGCTGTCTGCAAGGTCTGGTGTGTGAGTGCAGCTCACCCTGTAGTGTGTGCTTCAACCACGTCTGGTTGTAGTGCACTCAGTGTGTGTCACTGCCTCATACATTGTCCTTTTTTGCCAATTCATAATTTTTCCTGATTTCTCCTATTAGTGTGGTGGTTCCATCCGTATTCAGCTAAACTGGTTCCAAACACACTATATAGGAGTAGTTAGAGGAGCCTTTCTGCAGCATTGGGCCCTGCAGCCCCAGCCAGATTAGTATTAGCCTATTTTTTGCAGCCTCATTATTGCATTGTAGGTTACCTTCCTACATTGTAATAGCTACAAAAAGTTTGTGATACTATCGTTATTACATCTTTAGGCACATCCAGTGTCTTTTTGTGACAAAAAAAACCTAAATAAAGTTCACCAAACACTCCACTTTACAGTTGTGTAGGCCACATTAGCTCATATTAAAGTCTAGTCCACACTTTATAAAATTAGTGTTTCTTATACCTGTTAGCAGCTGTTCAGGAATAAGAACACTAAGCCCTTAGTACTTTTCTGCCTATCTTTATCAGTCTACCAAGATGAAGAAGGCAGGGAGTAAGGCATGTGGGCGTGGGCGTGGAGTTTCTGCAGGGAGAGGACGTGAGGATTCTGTGCCTGCAGGGAGAGGACGTGGGGATTCTGTGCCTGCTTCGGGCACCGGTGACTCAGCATCCCCCAGTTTTACCAGGGAACAGTCCTTTATGCGCAGCTTTGTATGAGCTAGCCGTACCCCACTGCTGCGGGAGGACCAAATTGAAGCCGTTGTCGGATGGATGGCAGCTAACGCATCGACTTCAATTAGTTCCTGATCCTCTCAGGTCCTGAGCACTGAAGAGCACCCATCTGTCTCTTCACCACCTGCCAAATTGCCCAGGCAGTCAGAGAGCCCTGGACAGGAGCCATCTCTACTTCTGTTCTCTGAATCTCTTGGCTTGGAAAGAGGGGGCCAGCCAAGCAGAATTCGAGAATTTGAAGAAGAGGTAGTATGCAGTGATGTGCAACCGTTTTGTCTCTCTGAATCTGAAGAGGCGGGTGGGCCAGTGCCTATGGTCAGCAGCACACCTCAGTACGCATCTGATGATGAGACTCAGGTGCCACTTTCTGGTGCGTACTGTGCTGTCGAGACTACCCAGGAGAAGCAGTTGTTTGAAGAGGGTGGTGTAGATGATGAGGTCCTTGACCCATCATGGCGTGAGGGACAGGAAGGTGGTGGGAGCAGCTCTGAGGAAGAGATTCCCCGAACAGCCCAAAAAGGAGGGAGAGGGAGGGGGCAGACTTGGTTGCCTGTAGCCTCCACTTCGGCACCCATTAGGAGCATGGCTCTTCCAAAATCCAAAGCGGGCGCTCCCAAGACTTGCAGTGCCTGGTCCTTTTTTGACACAGTTGCAGATGACATTTGCTTTGTCAAATGCAAGCTGTGTAATCAGAAGGTGAAAAGAGGGAATAGTGTCAGCAACCTCAATACCACAAATATGTGGAAACATGTGCGGACCAAGCACGTGGTGGAGTTACAAAAACACACTGAAGACCTAGGCCAACCTACAGCTCCACCTACCACCTCTTCAGCTCGTGTTGTAGCCTCTTCCTCCAGCTCACACACAGCTGGTTCGGCTTCCTCACAGGATCGCCATGGAAGAATCTCTGGCACTGTTGTACAGAGACACAGTGTAATTCCACCCACAGCACCACTTTCCCAGTCATCCTCACACTCCCAGGCCAGTCTACAGCCATCGTTAGCACAGGCATGGGAGAAAAGGCGCCCATACTCGGCAAACCACCCCCGAGCACAGGCTCTGAATGCTGGCATTGCTAAACTACTGGCCCTTGAAATGCTATCATTCAGGCTGGTGGAGACTAACACATTCTGTAACTTTATGGCATTGGCAGTCCCACAATACAAAGTGCCCAGCCGATTTTATTTCAGCAGGCAAGCCGTCCCTGCCCTGCAACATCATGTGGAGGGAAAAATTAAACATGCGCTACAAAACGCCGTCAGTAGCAAGGTCCACCTGACCACCGATGCGTGGACCAGTAAGCATGGACAGGGACGATACCTTTCCCTCACTGCCCATTGGGTAAATGTTGTGGAGCCGGGTACAGATCTTGAGAGTGGCACTGTACGTGTTCTGCCAACTCCAAGGATTGCAGGAATCCAGTCTGTACACATTGACTCCTCCTCATACTCCAGTTCCTCTGAATCAGCGCTGCAGGAGCCGTCACGGTCTACCTCCACATCGACCCGTGAACGGTTACCTGTTATGGTGACCAATATGAGCACAGCCGTGGCCAAACGTCAACAGGCCGTATTAAAATTAATTTCTTTGGGGAATCGAAGCCACACAGCGCAGGAGCTCTGGAATGCCATCAAGCAGCAGAGCGACGTGTGGTTTGTGCCAGCGAATCTCCAGCCAGGCATGGTAGTGTGTGACAATGGCCGAAATCTGGTGGCAGCTCTGGGCCTAGGCAACCTCACTCACATCCCATGTCTGGCACATGTGCTCAACTTGGTCGTGCAGAGTTTTTTGAGGGACTATCCGGATCTTGATGCACTGCTTCACAAGGTCCGCATACAGTGCGCTCACTTGCGGCGTTCCAGCAATGCAAGATCACGCATTGCAGCTCTGCAGCGCCGATTACGTCTTCCGGAACATCGCATCATATGTGACCTACCCACCAGGTGGAATTCAACGTTACATATGTTGGAGAGGTTGTGTGAGCAGCAGGCAGCAGTAATGGAGTACCAGCTGCAGCAGGCGCAAAGAAGTCGCAGTGCGCGCCGTTCACACTTCACCACCACTGAGTGGGCCTCTATGAAGGACATTTGCCACGTTTTGCGTGCCTTCGATTATTCCACGCGGATGGCGAGTGCAGATGATGCACTAGTCAGCATGACTATCCCCCTTATCTGCCTGCTTGAAAAAACACTGCAAGCACTAAGGGACGAGGTTTTGGAAGAGGTGGAGGATGAGGAGTCACAAATGCCATCTGCTTCTCTACAGTCTGCGCAACGTGGTTCCTCACAAAGGCCTAGGCAGGGGACACTTTGTGAGGAGGATGAGGAGGAGTCAATGGATGAGGAAGACATCTGTCCAGAGGAGGGAGGTACACAATGCTCTAGTAGTCAGTATCTAGAGCGAGGGTGGGGTGATGCAGAGCAGGCAGAGATCACGCCTCAAGCAGGGGACACCGTTTCTTGTCCAGTTGGCAGTCTGCAGCACATGGTTGATTTCATGCTGCAGTGCCTGAGAAACGACCGCCGCATCGCCCACATTCTCAACACGGCTGATTATTGGGTGTCCACCCTCCTAGATCCTCGCTACCGGGACAACTTACAAAGCCTCATAACACCGTTGAACCGGGAGCGTAAAATGCGGGAGTACCAAGACGCACTGGTGCATTCCATCATGTTCTCCATTCCAACCGAGAGCAGTGCTGCTAGTGCTTTACAAAGCAGCTCAGTGCGTCGAGCCAGTGGAGGAAGCTCTGCACAAAGAGGGAGCAGAAGCAGCGCCTCAGCACAAGGCAAGACCAGTATGGCCGAAATGTGGCAAAGTTTTGTGTCCCCGCCGCTACAAATGTCTACACCATCACAGACGGCTCCAGTCAGCAGGAGGCAACATTTCCGTCAGATGGTGACAGACTACATGTCTTGCCCTCTTAGTGTACTCCCAGACGGCTCTTCTCCCTTCAAGTTTTGGGTCTGTAAGCTAGATACATGGCCAGAGCTAAGTCAGTATGCATTGGAGGTGCTAGCTTGCCCTGCTGCTAGTGTATTATCGGAACGCGTCTTTAGTGCCGCAGGTGGTGTACTAACAGACCGTCGCATGCAACTATCCTCCGATAACGTTGACCGGCTTACTTTTCTCAAAATGAACAAGGCCTGGATCTCTCATGAATTTGCCAGTCCTCTTCCAGAATAAATAATTGTTGGCAAAAGTATCCAGGTCTCCTGTTCTGTTCATGTTTCTACCACCTGAACTGTAATCCCTGAGCTCCAACACCGCCAGTTGGCGCTCGGAAGTGCCGTCTGCACAGTCAACACTTGCTGCCGTGTCATTGGGGTTCAGTAACGTCAGCTGTTCCCCGGCTGTGCGGACGGCAATTTCTCCTGCTCTGTCCACATTCTCACTACTACAGATTTTAAAGTTGCTCCAATTACACCTCTGGCTCCTCTGTTTTCAGTATTATCCCTGAGCTCCAACACCGCCAGTTGGCGCTCGGAAGTGCCGTCTGCACAGTCAACACTTGCTGCCATGTCATTGGGGTTCAGTAACGTCAGCTGTTCCCCTGCTGTGCGGACGGCAATTTCTCCTGCTCTGTCCACATTCTCACTACTACAGATTTTAAAGTTGCTCCAATTACACCTCTGGCTCCTCTGTTTTCAGTATTATCCCTGAGCTCCAACACCGCCAGTTGGTGCTCGGAAGTGCCGTCTGCACAGTCAACACTTGCTGCCGTGTTATTGGGGTTCAGTATTGTCAGCTGTTCCCCTGCTGTGCGGACGGAAATTTCTCCTGCTCTGTCCACATTCTCACTACTACTGATTTTAAAGTTGCTCCAATTACACCTCTGGCTCCTCTGTTTTCAGTATTATCCCTGAGCTCCAACATCGCCAGTTGGCGCTCGGAAGTGCCGTCTGCACAGTCAACACTTGCTGCCGTGTTATTGGGGTTCAGTAACGTCAGCTGTTCCCCTGCTGTGCGGACGGCACTTTCTCCTGCTCTGTCCACATCCACTGTACTACTGATTTAAAACCTCCTCCAAATACACCTCTGGCTCCTCTGTTTTCAGTATTATCCCTGAGCTCCAACACCGCCAGTTGGCGCTCGTAAGTGCCGTCTGCACAGTCAACACTTGCTGCCATGTTATTGGGGTTCAGTAACGTCAGCTGTTCCCCTGCTGTGCGGACGGCAATTTCTCCTGCTCTGTCCACATCCACTGTACTACTGATTTAAAACCTCCTCCAAATACACCTCTGGCTCCTCTGTTTTCAGTATTGTCCCTGAGCTCCAACATCGCCAGTTGGCGCTCGGAAGTGCCGTCTGCGCAGTCATCACTTGCTGCCATGTTATTGGGGTTCAGTAACGTCAGCTGTTCCCCTGCTGTGCGGACGGCTATTTCTCCTGCTCTGTCCACATTCACTGTACTACTGATTTAAAACCTCCTCCAAATACACCTCTGGCTCCTCTGTTTTCAGTATTATCCCTGAGCTCCAACACCGCCAGTTGGCGCTCGGAAGTGCCGTCTGCACAGTCAACACTTGCTGCCGTGTCATTGGGGTTCAGTAACGTCAGCTGTTCCCCTGCTGTGCGGACGGCAATTTCTCCTGCTCTGTCCACATTCTCACTACTACAGATTTTAAAGTTGCTCCAATTACACCTCTGGCTGCTCTGTTTTCAGTATTATCCCTGAGCTCCAACACCGCCAGTTGGTGCTCGGAAGTGCCGTCTGCACAGTCAACACTTGCTGCCGTGTTATTGGGGTTCAGTAACGTCAGCTGTTCCCCTGCTGTGCGGACGGCAATTTCTCCTGCTCTGTCCACATCCACTGTACTACTGATTTAAAACCTCCTCCAAATACACCTCTGGCTCCTCTGTTTTCAGTATTATCCCTGAGCTCCAACACCGCCAGTTGGCGCTCGGAAGTGCCGTCTGCACAGTCAACACTTGCTGCCATGTTATTGGGGTTCAGTAACGTCAGCTGTTCCACTGCTGTGTGGACGGCAATTTCTCCTGCTCTGTCCACATTCTCACTACTACAGATTTTAAAGTTGCTCCAATTACACCTCTGGCTCCTCTGTTTTCAGTATTATCCCTGAGCTCCAACACCGCCAGTTGGCACTCGGAAGTGCCGTCTGCACAGTCAACACTTGCTGCCGTGTTATTGGGGTTCAGTAACGTCAGCTGTTCCCCTGCTGTGCGGACGGCAATTTCTCCTGCTCTGTCCACATCCACTGTACTACTGATTTAAAACCTCCTCCAAATACACCTCTGGCTCCTCTGTTTTCAGTATTATCCCTGAGCTCCAACATCGCCAGTTGGCGCTCGGAAGTGCCGTCTGCACAGTCAACACTTGCTGCCATGTTATTGGGGTTCAGTAATGTCAGCTGTTCCCCTGCTGTGCGGACGGCAATTTCTCCTGCTCTGTCCACATTCTCACTACTACAGATTTTAAAGTTGCTCCAATTACACTTCTGGCTCCTCTGTTTTCAGTATTATCCCTGAGCTCCAACACCGCCAGTTGGCGCTTGGAAGTGCCGTCTGCACAGTCAACACTTGCTGCCGTGTTATTGGGGTTCAGTAACGTCAGCTGTTCCCCTGCTGTGCGGACGGCACTTTCTCCTGCTCTGTCCACATCCACTGTACTACTGATTTAAAACCTCCTCCAATTACACCTCTGGCTCCTCTGTTTTCAGTATTATCCCTGAGCTCCAACACCGCCAGTTGGCGCTCGGAAGTGCCGTCTGCACAGTCAACTCTTGCTGCCATGTTATTGGGGTTTGGTAACGTCAGCTGTTCCCCTGCTGTGCGGACGGCAATTTCTCCTGCTTTGTCCACATCCACTGTACTACTGATTTAAAACCTCCTCCAAATACACCTCTGGCTCCTCTGTTTTTAGTATTTACCCTGGGCTCCAATACCGCTAGTTGCTGCTCAGAAGTGCCGTCTGCACAGTCAACGCTTGCTCCAGTGTTATTGGGGTTCAGTAACGTCAGCTGTTCCCCTGCTGTGTGTCCGGCAAATTCTCCTGCTTTGTCCACATCCACTGTACTACTGATTTAAAACTTGCTCCAATTACACCTCTGGCTCCAATCTGTTTTTAGTATTTACCCTGGGTTCCAGCACCGCCAGCTGGTTCTCGGTAGTTCCATTTGCTCTTGTACCTTCTACTACCCATCCGGGTTCCAGTACCGTCAGCTGGTTCTCGGCAGTGCCTTTGGATTAGGTGCCTCCTTCTCGGTATCCAAGTTCCACCAACGTCTGCTGGTTCTTGGTAGTGCTTTCTGGCACAGGTACCTCCTGCTCAGTAACCGAGTTCCAGTACCGTCAGCTGGTCTTCGGCAGTTACATTGGCTCTTGTACCTTCTGCTATCCATCCGGGTTCCAGTACCGTCAGCTGGTCCTCGGTAGTTCAATTTGCTCTTGTACCTTCTACTACCCATCCGGGTTCCAGTACCGTCAGCTGGTTCTCGGCAGTGACTTTGGCACGGGTACTCCCTCCTGCCCAGCCTGTTTCCAGCACGCCAGCTGTTTCCGGGTAGTGTCAACGTCACTTTGCCTCCAATGCGTTGTCCTGTCGTGTTGCGGTCGGGTTAGCCGACTCTATGGTGCCTGCAGTTTAGGTGACTCCTATGTGGGCTGCGGGATCTGGCAATGAAGGCTGGTTCCATAGTGCCAATAGGACAAGCACCCCCTGTAGGACTGTGGGTTTTGGTAACTGCGGCCGGCTCGCGGCCTTGAACTTTTTTTTACATGGGTACCTTCTGCTACCCATCCGGGTTCCAGTACCGTCAGCTGGTTCTTGGCAGTGCCTTTGGATTAGGTGCCTCCTTCTCGGTATCCAAGTTCCACCAACATCTGCTGGTCCTTGGTAGTGCTTTCTGGCACAGGTACCTCCTGCTTAGTAACCGAGTTCCAGTGCCGTCAGCTGGTCTTCGGCAGTTCCATTGGCTCTTGTACCTTCTACTACCCATCCGGGTTCCAGTACCGTCAGCTGGTTCTCGGCAGTGTCTTTGGCACCGGTACTCCCTCCTGCCCAGCCTGGTTCCAGCACGCCAGCTGTTTCCGTGTAGTGTCAACTTCACTTTGCCTCCAATGCGTTGTCCTGTCGTGTTGCGGTTGGGTTAGCCGACTCTATGGTGCCTGCAGTTTAGGTGACTCCTATGTGGGCTGCGGGATCAGGCAATGAAGGCTGGTTCCATAGTGCCAATAGGACAAGCACCCCCTGTAGGACTGTGGGTTTTGGTAAGTGCGGCCAGCTCGCGGCCTTGAACTTTTTTTTACATGGGTACCTTCTGCTACCCATTCGGGTTCCAGTACCGTCAGCTGGTTCTCGGCAGTGCTTTTGGATTAGGTGCCTCCTTCTCGGTATCCAAGTTCCACCAACGTCTGCAGGTCCTTGGTAGTGCTTTCTGGCACAGGTACCTCCTGCTTAGTAACCGAGTTCCAGTACCGTCAGCTGGTCTTCGGCAGTTCCATTTGCTCTTGTACCTTCTACTACCCATCCGGGTTCCAGTACCGTCAGCTGGTTCTCGGCAGTGTCTTTGGCACGGGTACTCCCTCCTGCCCAGCCTGGTTCCAGCACGCCAGCTGTTTCCGGGTAGTGTCAACGTCACTTTGCCTCCAATGCGTTGTCCTGTCGTGTTGCGGTCGGGTTAGCCGACTCTATGGTGCCTGCAGTTTAGGTGACTCCTATGTGGGCTGCGGGATCTGGCAATGAAGGCTGGTTCCATAGTGCCTATAGGACAAGCACCCCCTGTAGGACTGTGGGTTTTGGTAACTGCGGCCGGCTCGCGGCCTTGAACTTTTTTTTACATGGGTACCTTCTGCTACCCATCCGGGTTCCAGTACCGTCAGCTGGTTCTCGGCAGTGCCTTTGGATTAGGTGCCTCCTTCTCGGTATCCAAGTTCCACCAACGTCTGCTGGTCCTTGGTAGTGCTTTCTGGCACAGGTACCTCCTGCTTAGTAACCGAGTTCCAGTACCGTCAGCTGGTCTTCGGCAGTTCCATTGGCTCTTGTACCTTCTGCTACCCATCCGGGTTCCAGTACCGTCAGCTGGTTCTCGGTAGTTCCTCAGCTTTCTTGTACCTTCTGCTACATTTCCAAGTTCAAGCTTTTTGAAATGGTTCTTGGTAATCACTCTGGATCTCCCTGACGAGGACCCTGAAGACGAGGACCCTGAAGACCAACCCTAAGAAGACGAGGACCCCGAAGACAACGACCCTGAAGACGAGGACCCTGAAGACCACCCCGAAGAAGACGAGGACCCTGAAGACCACCCCGAAGATGACGAGGACCCTGAAGACCACCCCGAAGAAGACGAGGACCCCGAAGACGAGGACCCAGAAGACCAACCCGAAGAAGACGAGGACCCCGAAGACGACGACCCCCGAAGACGACGACCCTGAAGACCACCCCGAAGATGACCAAGAAGATGACCCTGAAGAAGTTGACCAAGAGGACAAAGAAGAGAAGACAAGCACCAAGATACAGAAGAACAAGAGACAGAAAACCAAGAAGCAGAAATACAAGAAGCTGCAGAACAAAAAGCGGAAGAACATTAAGCATAAGACTAAAAATCAGAGCAAAAGATAATATCTAAATTATAAGCAGAAGATGACTAAGCAGTGTATGGGGGTGAGTCCGTTCCTCCTCGTGGTGCCCCTGGAAAAGACCTGCTGCTGCAGGCCAAACTGAACGCGGACAAATCCTGTTGTAAATCTTTTGTGACGGGCAGAACGAAAGGTGTAATGTCCAACCTTTTATAGATAACAACTACAGGAATGCCTGTCACAAATAAGAATATGATGAAGAAGAAGAATATGAAGAAGATGAAGAAGTAGAATATGAAGAATGTAAAAAAAAAGAATAATACGAAGAAGGTGAAGAAGAAGAAGATGAAGAAGGTGAAGAAGAAGAGGATAAAAAAGATGCTGAGGATGATGAAGGAGAAAGTGTGGGAGAAGTAAAAAAGAAGTTGAAGAGCATAGAAGTAGTGAAACATAAATATCTGACAAAATATAAAAATACTTAACATAGTCAATATTTCCGTAACTCAGAACGTCTTAAAAAAATATTAATTCCTGCTATTCCATTTGATTGGGCTAAACCTCTATGCCTTTATTGTCTCCCCCACCTCCCCCAATACATTCTACATTATTCTTAGTTGTTCTCCTTCATGTAGAATTAACCTACAAGGAAAGAAAGGGTTTATTTTCATTCCGATATTTCTGTCCCATTGACTTGCATTGGTTTCCGGTATCGGAATCGGCGATATCCGATACTATTTCAGTATCGGTCAGATCCAATCCGATCCGATATTTCCCGATATCGGAAGGTATCGCTCAACACTAGCTATTACTGATGCAGGGTCCAAGTATTAACCCTTTCATCATTGGTAATTCACTTTCATTATGGAGGCAAATAACTGCACTTGTTACCAAGCAGGAGTCTTATCATTGCGGCTTCCCTTAGGCACCATAAGAAATACAGATTATAGAACATACGTAGTAAGTGTTTCAGGAGTGTTTTGCACTTTTTAGATCCATAGATTGGGCTTATAACTAGCACTTTACAAAGCGGAAAATTAAGAGGAAATTACTTGTAAAATAATATTATAGGGAATTGCATTTCAAGCATTTTCCTAATGTGCATTCTGCATACTTGCATAGTTACATAGGTTGAAAAAGTTTTAACTTTAATGTCCTAGGTCTATCTCCAAAGTTATACATTTTCTATTACTAGATTATTTATAACCCACAATGTCATGTTTTGTTAAAAACGTATCCAGCCCTTCTATAAATGCTGTTATACTATCTGCCATTACTATATCTTGTGGTTGGCATTCCACAGTCTGACTGCTCTAACTGTAAAGAATCCTTTCCTATTAAGTTGCCAGAATCGCTTCACCTCCGCTTGTTACGAATGTTCCTGGTGCTTTGTAAGGTCCTGGAAAGTGATAAGTCATGTGCCAGTACTATGCATTGACCACATATGTATTTATACATATAAATGTATATTTATGAAGGAGATGATAATTACCCTTCATAGAGGTGTTACAATCATTCATAAATTGCTTTCATAGGTTTGATCTCCAGGATTAGGAGAGATTTGGGGTGTAAACGTAATAAACAATGAGTAAAACATCAAAGCAAACGAAAAAGGGTTTGTGACCCAAACTGGTAGGTGAGACCGGCTAGCCCCATATTATATCACAACCAGGTTTCGCCTGAGGAGGGCAGCACTAATGAGTCCTCAGGAGCGCATAACCCTGAAATATGCAGCGATTCTACACTATCTATTATAAAAGGGTTTCATATGCTACTTACTACCATGTTTTAGCTAAGATACAAGGCATACTTGTAAGGAGAGATGAAAAAGGTGATGGGGGACAACATATAAATATACTGAGGAACTCTATACACTAGTGGCCAAAATTGAGGCAACACCCCCAAGATTTATGAATTTTTAGCATTTTGCCAATACAAATACTAATTTCATGAATGTTTTTGATTTCACAGTAAAGTTTTTAAGTAGAAATAAAATCTCATATAGAAACACAATATTAGCAGGAAATTTGTTCATTTGTCAACAAATTGGAGACTATTGTCACTCAGATGACTGTGGGAGAAAAGCCATTGATTTGTCCTATTTTCATATCTAACACTAAATGTTAATACTCAGTTGGACAGCCCTCGGCCTTGATGACTGCCTGGCATCTACTTGGCATGCTATCTACCAGTTTGTGTAAATCAGATGGTGTGATGATATGAAGCCATGATGTGATGATGGCTGCAATGAGTTCCTGCTTGTGTGAAGCCCGCTGTTTTGACACCGCTCTTTTGAGCCGAGCCCAGAGATTCTCAATAGGATTGAGATCTGGGCTGTTTCCTGGCCAATTCAATAGCTGGACATTTTTGTCCTTGAACCAAGAGAGACATTTTTTAGCTGTATGGCATGGGGCTCCATCTTGCTGAAAAATAAACGGTGTCACTTCACTAAATACATCATGTGCCGAAGGAATGAGTTTAGGCTGAAGGACGTCCTTGATGTACTTTTCAGCATTAACTGTTCCTTCAATTACCTGCAGCCGACCACCTGCATCTCTGGACACGCAGCCCCCTACCATAACACTCAGAGGAGGCTTCATGGTGGGTATTGTACCCTCTGGCAACCAGTCCTCTCCAGGTCGTCGTCGAACGTAGCGGACACCGTCGCTGCCAAAGATGGATATGCGTGTCTCATCGCTCCATATAACATTTCTCCATTGTTCAATGGTCCATTTACAATGTTCTTTGGCCCCTGCAGACGTTTCTGACGCTGTGAGGCATTCAGAAATGGCTTTTTACCTGGTATTCTGGCTCTTAACCCCGCGTTTACCAGTCGTCGTCGAACCGTCCGATCAGACACTGTCACTCCGGTGTTGACAAGCTCCTTGTTGATGTTAACAGCAGTTTATTTCCTGTTATTTAGGGCGATTCTAACAATTCTTCTATCAGTCTGAGGAGTTGTAGCCTTCTTCCTTTCTCTACCTGGTTTATTCTTTATCGAACCAGTCTCTTGAAACCGCTTACACACTTTGAGAACGAAAACATGTAATTGCTTACCTTCTGATGACAAACTGGCTTTAAAATATAAAAACCGCATTTTAATCGCACAATATCTGTCTTACAACCCACACCCAGGTCACTATAAACCAACATAGAATACATATGGCAGAAGAGGGCGTGTGTACAAGTAAGTAGGTCAGTGAAAACTTCCATTAAATATTGGTCATGGTGAAAAACTGAAGGTGTTGCCTCAATTTTGGCCACTAGTGTATAACACAAAATATAAACAAAAAAGAAAGGGAAGAACATTTCTGCACAAAAAGTGTGTCGCTCAGCAGGAAAATCCCCTTGAAATTGCGTTTTTTGAGATTTTTTTTCCCGTTCTTTAGAAACGCTGCAAAAATACTGAAAGAATAGACATGAAACTGCTTCAAATCTGCAAGGATTCACTTTTCCTGCTTTTCCTGGTACTATCAAGCATAGCATTTTTGGGAACTTGGAGCTCTATATTACAAATATGTCCGTCCCTCCAGTTGAAAGAAATTAACATTTTCCTGGAGGGAAGTTTATATTTTACATTATGTCAGTTTTTGTCTATTGATGATAAAGTGCAGTTTGCTGCAATTTTTATTGTGACATATACCCAAATCATTCTCGAAAATATTTCACATTCAACGCGCGTCGGGCGGGCCTGCGTGCTCTCACATGCCAGGCCTGAGTTTCAGTTCCAGTCCGACCCTGTTAATCATCTATGGTTTCCCTTCAGAGTGGAAAATGCTGAAAAATCGGAAGTTCCTGGGATCCATTTTTGAACAGAATATCAGAACCAAATCAAAACCGATGATTCAGGAAATGGACATAATGGGGTAAGTCCCAACTCTAAGGTACAAGTCTATGGCATACAGTCTGTAAAAGATGACAGAGTAGGCTGCTGTTGAGCATCGGCGGCTTCTTCTCTGATGTTCCTCGCTCATCCATGCAGTACATGGTCGGCCATTCAATTGATTGGATGTCTTATAATACCACATTTCCCCTAGGGACACAAAGTATGACGAGCGCCACTCCTCCTGGTGATAGGTTATACCCAACAGATGGGGCAGCGCCACTCCTCGTGGTGATGGGTTACACCCAACAGATGGGGGAGCGCCACTCCTCCTGGTGATAGGTTATACCCAACAGATGGGGCAGTGCCACTCCTCGTGGTGATGGGTTACACCCAACAGATAGGGGAGCTCCACTCCTCGTGGTGATGGGTTACACCCAACAGATGGGGGAGTGCCACTACTCGTGGTGATGGGTTATACCCAACATATGGGGGAGCGCCACTCCTTGAGGTGATAGGTTATACCCAACAGATGGGGGAGCGCCACTCCTCATGGTGATGGGTTATACCCAACAGATGGGGGAGCGCCACTCCTCGTGGTGATGGGTTATACCCAACAGATGGGGGAGCACCACTCCTCGTGGTGATGGGTTATACCCAACAGATGGGGGAAGTTGCAGAATGGCTTGTTATGGTGCAAGAACAATGTGGACATTGTTTTGTTTTTTTGTTTTAACTATTATGCCTTTATGTTCTTTATTTTTTTCCTACAGACCCTCCCAGCTAACTCCAAGCAAGTCCCTCATCTCAGAAGTTGAAAGGTTTGGGTTACTTTGAGGTTTAATGCATGCATTTACTTTTTTTAGAATCCCATCTTACAAAAGATATAGGATATCCAACTTCTTGGACTCCAAGAATAAGGGGGCTGCAGCCTGGAAGTAACCCCGCTGCCCTTTTTAAAGAATATGCTGGTGTGGGTCAGCTACCCGGATTTTCACTGTGCAGGAGAACTGCAGCTAAGCCCATTCACTTTGCTGGATCTATGCTGTCGTTCCGCTGCACAGTGGAGGCCATGATGCCAATGTGCAGGGAATGACTGTGAAAGGGGCTGTTCCTCATTACCAGCATCAGTGCCCCTTTATTATATTAGAGATCGACCCCAACAGATCATAAATTGATGGTGTACCCTTGCAGTATACTGCTTCCTTCCTTTTTTTATCAGTTCACCCGTGAAACCAGATTACATGATTGTGGCGGAACCTCCTGTAGGACACCCAAGTTTTCTGGTGGCTGAAATCTCTTTACCTAAAGTGGTGAGACCCTCAGATGTGGTTTAGGATTGTGACCTTTTTGTATTTCATGTGATTTCCAATAGTCTTCCTAGTCTTCCCTTATTAAAAGTCTGTGCCAACCTCGTGCTACCGGTCCTCCTCTGCCAACTTTTATCATCACAGCTTTGATGTGTCCACAGTAGCCAATTGCTGGCAGCTGTGACACATTTGCTGGATGATGATGATATAATTTTTTTTTCATACCATGGTGGGTTGTTTGCAAGCTGTTGGAATTGGAAAGAAGATCTCTGTAAACGACTCTGTCAGCGGAGAATGACTGTTCAAACCAAGCACAGACGCCCAGTGCTTCACGGCGGGACCAGTCATTTATATAAGCCTTCCCCCCTGCTTGTTTCCCCTCCATCTCCACCATCACCTCTTCTTTGACAGTTCTGGCTTCATAGATCCAGAGAGGGGATAGAGGGAAAACAAGCTGGTGGGAAGATGTATATATTATTATTATTATTTAATTATATAGTGCCATTGATTCCATGTTGCTGGTGCATATAAATGATGTTATAATGATGATATAAATGATGAAAGAGGCTTGTTGCAATAGTGTAGAACACGCCGCTCTTTATTTTTTCTATATTAATGCGACATTTGGAGGAATCGCACAGAAAATGCTTTAAATGTATTTATTTTTTAATTTGATTTTTCTCATGTCCATGATTCACATTGCGTTAAATGAGGCATAATGAAGATTAAGAATGTTTCAGCTAATGTAGCCTTCATCAGACAGGATAATGTAGCTTAAGGGGACCCACTTGGTTAAATATAGGGGTCAGTTCTGGTCTTCCCAAAAAGCAGATGAAGTAGTCACCACACGGGAATCTGGTGATTACTGGGTTTGCTTTTGGGGACCCCAGATTTCTTCATATAACCGAGTGGGCCTTCTGCCTAATGAAGGCTACATTATCTGAAATTCTGGTACCATTCATTATGCCTCACTTAAAGGGGTTGCCTGGCACTTTAATATTGATGACCTATCCTAAGGATATTCCATTAGTATTAAAGTGGTGGACAACCCCTTTTAATGCAGTGTGAATCCTAAAAAATATTTTTCAGCATTTTCTGTGAGCAGTTCCTCCACGTGTCAGATTTAATGTAGGAGACGTGTGGAGCTACACAGTAACTTCTAGTTGGCCACGTATCAAGATAAAAGTTTAGATTTTTGTGCACTTGTTGGTTACAACTTTCTTTCCCGTACAGAAGCATTCAGCGACATAAGCGTTGTTACCACGCTGGTCTTCTCTTTACAGTCTTCTGCTAGATCTCTTGTGTTGGACTTGGGTGAAGACAGAATAGTCAGACGTCCCGATTTGTATCATCTAGACGTCTTCATTCCTTACAATATCATCCAAGAACAAAGTGGAGCTCAGTTCAACAAGGACAGTAAGGTGAGACAATTAAGCAAAGCTGGACATGTCTTACACCCCATTCTGAAATCTCCTTCTTAAAGAGGTTCTCTGAGAAAATATATAAAATAAAATTTTAAAAAATGTATACATTTATTTAGCAAAAATAAATTCTTTTAATTAGTGGATAATTCTATGTGAATACTTTTATGCCCAAAAATGGCAAAAGTATTCTTGGAGTGATACCTTTATTGGCTAACCAGAAAAAAAAAAAATATATATACAAGCTTTCAGAGCACAGAGGCTCGTTCTTCAGGCAATATTACAAATGAATTCATAACATTTGTAATCCTGCCTGAAGAAGGAGCCTGTGTGCTCTGTAAGTTTGCATATATATATTTTTTTTTCTGGTTAGCCAATAAAGGTATCACTCCGAGAATACTTTTGCCATTTTTGGGCATAAAATTATTTCCATCAAATTTTCTGGCTAACACGGTACCACAATATAAATTTGTACTGTACATCACAATTAGGGGATAATAATTGCATATGGACATAATGGCCAACGATGTCAGCAGCCATCCATCCTAGATGGGTGAAAGTAAACTGATTGAGACGGACATCTCTGACCTACCTGTCGGAATCAAGAACGTGCATCTATGTCATCGATTGACTGACTGATCACGTCCATGAGTCAACATGTTGTAAACCTGTCATGATGAGTGAGCAGATAGGATGCTGCCCCTCACCCTGACAGGAACTTATCTATCACAACATATAGTTGCCCAGAGACATCTGAATGCATCGGCTTTCCTTTATGCCATTCATCAAACATGTCGTATATTTTGTGTATAGCGAGTCACAAGCCTCGCACTGCTCTGTGTCTTATCATTTGGTTCTATGAGCTGCAGTAAAACGTGACGTATATTCCAGGTGCTGACGATCACAATGCCGGCCCAGCCAGCATAGCGGTGGGCTCAGAAGATCGGCTTTGGAAAGTATTCCTCTTATATAGATCCAGTGGATCCTACTTACATTCGCTGCTGTTTACATTGTATGGTTACAATTCTATTTACACTTCAATATGACTCCAGAATAAATTTTTGTCTTTCTTATACTTGCCATATATTTTTCCCAAGGAGGGGGTTTAGGTATTGTGCTTTTTTTTTTTTTATTTCTACTGTAATATTTCATAATATCTGTGAATAAGTCTTGAAAATAATTTGCATTGAAAAGGTTGAGATCCTCTGAATCTACAGGGATTTTTAGGAATTAAAAATCTACAGCAGTAAATCTGCAGCAGAATTTACATTTTGCACCATGTCTGGATTTAGTAGCAGCTGCCCCTTTAAATGGAATATGTCAGCAGGTTTTTGCTATCCCATTTGAGAGCAGCATAATCCGAGGCCCTGATTCCAACGATGTATCACTTACTGGGCTGCTTGGTGTTATTTTGATAAAATTGCAGGTTTTTTTTTCTCATGCAGATCTCTGAATGCTGAGCTCTGTATAATAACCCCACCCACACCACTGATTGGCCGCTTTCTGTGTACACTGTATTTAAACTGCCAATCAGTGGTGGGGGGCGTGGTTGGACTACCTGGCTGCAGGTTTACTAGTCCTCTAGTGATAATCTTCTGCTAATAAAAGTGTGATTTTTATCAAAACTACAACAAGCAGCCCTGTAAGTGAGACGTCCCTAGAATCAGGGTCTTTGTCTCTACATCATGCTGCTCTCAACAACAACCAATATATAGTACATCCGACAAGGGGTCAATGTGTTAAAAAAGACCTTTATTATAATAATTTGGGTACATGGCGGGAAAGAAAAGAGCACACACACATATATATAGTAATACCATATAATAGTGAGGAGGTATAATGTAAATATTTGAATTGCAGAGACACCAGGGCTAAATAGTAGTAGCTCCAATTGTGCTAATGCATACTGATAGTATATCCTAGGTCACATAGTAAAAGGATATAATCCCAAATAATAAAAGCCAATATAGGCATTCCCAAGATAATGACCTTATGGTATATACATATCAAGGGATGTATTATATCCAAGTAGGTTAATTCCCAAGTAACAGTAATGTTGTATTGGATTCATTCATACCTGGTATATATTGTCTGCACGTCTTGCAATAGCTCTGGGCTCGGTGGTCCTACTCCTAGTGTGGCGCTCACCCCATCATGCTGCTCTCAGAATAGCCAAGAAAAACCTGCTGACAGATTCCCTTTACAAATAGCTGAAATGGCTCCTAGATACCAGAGAAGGAAAACGTTATTAAAACGGTTTTGTTTCCTAAATAGAAAAGCAAATTAAACACCACTGGATAATGTGGTGTGTGAAACCGTCCATTGGATTGCTGTTTCGGGTGGGCTCAGGAGCAGAGCCCCCATCCTACACAGCTGACATCTTGCTGTAACAGCAGCGGCCAGAGCGGAGCGTCAATCACTGCTGTTTAACCATTTATATGCCGTCAATCACTGATGGTAAGTTAAATAGCGCAATCACCGGTACGCTATGCAGTGTTACTAGAAATTTTTTTTTTACTTTTCCATTTCCTTGAATTACTTGTTGTGATTTGCGGATCCATTGACTGGCCAAGTGGAAGGGCTGCAGCCGATCATTCATGTCCGTAGCAGATACACATTTACGTGTGTAAATAGGCCCTTATAGAAATCAATCAATAGAACGTATACCTGGATATCCAGGTTTATCCTTTGCATACATTTAAAGAGGTATAAGTCATGGCATATTACTAGGATGTCATTCTTGGGGGTCTGACAGCCTAATTTAGAAAGAAGTGGATGCATTATTTTTTTCACGCTCCCAATTTAACAATTTGAGTACAGTTGGATCTATTGTTTTTTTTATTTTTTGCACTATGGGTGGGTGGTTGGGAGCACAGCTGTGCAGGAAAAAAAAAGCTTACAGGTTCTCAATTCCTTCATTCTTGGGATCGGTGGCGGAACCACAGGTCGGACCATCGCCAATCAAGATATTATATCCCTTCACACTCATCATTGCTCCCAATTAACAATTTGAGTACGTGCATTTTTTTAGGGTATTTTTGCTCAATGGGTGGGAGCACAGCTGTGCAGGAAAAAAAGCTGATAGGTTTCCCATTTCTTCATTCTCAGAATCAGTGGATGGAACATCGCCAATCACAATATTATATCCTTCACACTAATCGTTGCTCCCAATTATCAATTTGAGTACGGTTATACCTATTGTTTTTTTAGGGTTTTTTTTTGCACTGTGGGCGGTTGGGAGCACAGCTGTGCAGGAAAAAAAAAAGCTGATAGGTTCCCCATTCCTTCATTCTCAGGATCAGTGGTGGAACCAGAGGTTGGATCATCTCCAATCAGAATATTATATTATTCACACTAATCATTGCTCCTAGTTAACAATTTGAGAACGGTTGAACCCATTGTGTTTTTTTATGGTTTTTGTTTTTTTTGCACTATGGGTGCAAGTTATAGTAATATGTGTCACCGTAAAAAAAAAAAACTAATAGTGTCTCCTGATTGTTCAGACACAAATATATCTGTTGAAAATAGTCTGGTATACACCAGTAAATTATAACTGTGGTTTTGCTGTTCCACGGTAAAAAATCTCTATTATCCTGCTTTTGGCATTTTTTGCCGCAAAGAAAAACAGTAGTAGTGTCTCCTGATTGTTCAGACACAAATATATCTATTTAAAATTTTCTGGTATACCCCAGTAAACAATAACTGTGGTTTTGCCATTCCACGGTAAAAAATCTCTATTATTCACCTTTTGGTATTTTTTCCGTAAAGAAAAACAGTAATAGTTTCTCCCTGATTGTTCAGATTGTTTAAAAGAGTCGGGTGTAGGCCAGAGAAATAGAACTGTGGTTTTCCTCTTCCACGGTTCTAATCTACTTTATTACCCTTTTTCCATTGATGGTGCGAGTGTAAGCTATTTTACTTACTTTACAATGGGCAAGGCGCGTGGCAAGGGACATGGAAGTGGACGTTCTGGTGATGGTGCATGCAGAGGACGGGGCCGTGGCCAAGGTGAAAATGTGCCACAACCAACAGCCATATCTTCTCGCTCCCACTTCTTGACCGAATTACTAGGGAAGCACAGAACAACACCAGATCAGTGTGAACAGGTTATTAATTGGATAGCAGATAATACTTCCAGTTACCTGGGCACCACCACCTCCGGTCTGTCTTCCACACGGTCAACTCTTAGTAGCCATGAGTCTCGACCGCATACTCCTCCTCACCCTGATGCTCCTCCCTCCCACCATGCCGAGTGTCGTCAGACAGCAACTAATCCCACACTTGGACACTCTGAAGAGCTGTTCACTGGTCCATTTCCAGATTTGTGCCCCTCGCCTGCTCCGCTTGAAGTGGTGGAAGAGGAGATCCCATGTAGAGATGCCCAAATATTTGAACAGCCACGGCCAGAGGAAGTCAACGCTGGCAATTTGTCACAAGAGGTTGACGATGACGAGACACAATTGCCAGGAAGTGAGGAGGAGGATCGTGGTGCGCAAGTGGAAGAGGAGGAGGTGGTGGATGATCTAGTAACTGACCCAATGTGGCAGGAGGACATGCAGAGCGAGGCCAGCAGCAGACAGGGTGAGGGAGGCAGAGTACCCCAACAGGCAGAAAAAAGCAGTGTGGTGGCCGCACACAGAAGGCCGGCAACAGTTCCCCGTAACACCAACACGAGGGACGTTGCCAGTACAACCTGTAGGTCTTCCAGAGTCAGGAATTTTTTTAAAGACTCTGCTGATATCCCCAAAAAGGCCATTTGTACCACCTGCCATGCCAGCATCAGCAGGGGTGACAAAACTACCAGCCTGACCACCACCAGCATGATCAGGCACATGGCAGCAAAGCACCCGACTTTGTGGGGCGAACCCCAGGGTCCATGACCAGTGTCAGCTGGTGTCACCTGTTGTGTGTGCATGGCAATCCCCTGTCCATACTGCATGCAAAGATGCCCCCTCCTCTCAGTCTTTATGGCAGTCTCTCAAGAGTGTGCAAAGAAGTCATCAAAGCAAAAGGTGGCTACTTTGAAGAACCTAGAATATAAGACATATTTTCAGTTGTTTCACACTTTTTTGTTAAGTATATAATTCCACATGTGTTAATTCATAGTTTTGATGCCTTCAGTGTGAATGTACAATTTTCATAGTCATGAAAATACAGAAAAATCTTTAAATGAGAAGGTGTGTCCAAACTTTTGGTCTGTACTGTATGTACCATCTTGACAAACTTTGAGGAGTCCACCAAGATGGTGAGTGGCGATGACGCCATCATTAGCGTCAGCATTCCACTTGTCTGTCTTTTGCAATGCTCTCTGCAGAGAATTAAAGAGGAGGCATTGCAGCCAGAGTATGATGAAATGGATCAAGAAGCCGTAGCGGTCGATTACACACAGCCCAGCCTCATCTCATCCCAACGTGCATTGGGGGACAATGAGGGAGAGGAGGAGGAGGAAGAACAGGAGCTTGTATCATGTGCTGTAGACGGTAGTACCTGTACAACTGTCATACTGTCAGTTCAGCGTGGGTGGCCTGAGGACAGGGGGGTGGAGGAGGAGGAGGAGGAGAGCATGGTCAGTCGTCATCTTGGTGAGGACACGGAAGTCTTGCCCGTTACCAGTCTGGCACGCATGGCTGACTTTATGTTACTCTGCCTTAACCGTGACCGTCGCGTTGTCAAAATGTTGGGTGACAGTCATTACTGGTTGGTGACACTTTTAGACCCCCGCTACAAGGAGAACTTTCACTCTCTTATTCCTGAGGTGGAGAGGTCTACGAAAATGGGGCAGTACCAGAAGGCCCTTGCTGCAGAACTGTTAAAAAAAAATTCCCATCTGAACACGCTAGCGGCAGAGGTCACAGTTCGTTGACCAACCAAGGCGTACAAGCGAGAGAGAGGCAACTCCAATCCAGCAGAGGCAGGGGAACACTGTCAACATTCTGGGACAGTTTTCTGAGACCTGCCCAGCTTACAGGCCCTGAGGCGCGGGGTACTCTCACAAGCAGTGGAAAGTTTCAAAAGATGGTGAGGGAGTACCTTGCCGACCGTACCAGCGTCCTCCTTGATTCCTCTGTGCCTTTTAATTATTGGGTATCCAAGCTGGACACTTGGAATGAAATCGCTCTGTACGCCTTGGAGGTCCTGGCCTGCCCTGCCGCTAGCGTGTTATCGGTGCATGTTTTTAGTGCTGCTGGGGTAATTATAACTGATAAGCGCTCTCGCCTGTCAACTGACAATGCTGACAAGCTGACCCTTATCAAAATGAACAGTAGCTGGATTGGGCCAGACTTCTCATCACCACCAAATGACAGCAGAGTAACATAAAGTCAAATCCACTGTGTTATTTCGGAAGGTGTATTCACATGCACCGCTTCACACCCACACATGGGTATACGCTTCCTCATTTCGGCTGTTTTATGTTCTTCTCCTTATCCTCAGCCTCCACCACCACTATACCACCAGGGTGACCGTGGTCCGTGTTGCCATTATTGAAAGTTCCTCCGTCCTTATTTTTGTCAGCTTTTGCTTGGAAGGCATAAGCAAAGACTGTGGGAGACCCACTCCCCAATAATGGGAATAATATTTTTAAAATGCTGTACTGTATGGCTCTTGTAAGGGGCATTAAAAGCGTCTTGTTAAGCTATTGCGACCTCCACCACTTTTCCGAGGAGCATTAAAACCGTCTTGTTAATCTACTGGGACTTCCACATCTCTTCCAAGGGGCATTCAAACCGTCTTGTTAAGCTACTGGGACCTCCACCACTTTTCTGAGGGGCATTAAAAGCGTCTTATTAAGCTACTGGTACGTCCACCACTTTTCCGAGGGGCATTAAAAACGTCTTGTTAAGCTAGTGGGACCTCCACGTCTCTTCCAAGGGGCATTCAAACTGTCTTGTTAAGCTAGTGGGACCTCCACGTCTCTTCCAAGGGGCATTCAAACTGTCTTGTTAAGCTACTGGGACCTCCACGTCTCTTCCAAGGGGCATTCAAACCGTCTTGGTAAGCTACTGCGACCTCCACCATTTTTTCGAGGGGCATTAAAAGCGTCTTATTAAGCTACTGGGACCTCCACCACTTTTCCGAGAAGCATTAAAACCGTCTTGTTAAGCTACTGGGACCTCCACGTCTCTTCCAAGGGGCATTCAAACCGTCTTCTTAAGCTACTGGGACCTCCACGTCTCTTCCAAGGGGCATTCAAACCGTCTTGTTAAGCTACTGGGACCTCCACGTCTCTTCTGAGAGGCATTAAAAGCGTATTGTTAAGCTACTGGGACCTCCACCACTTTTCCGAGGGGCATTAAAACCGTCTTGTTAAGCTACTGGGACCTCCACCACTTTTCCGAGGGGCATTAAAACCGTCTTTTTAAGCTACTGGTACCTCCACGTCTCTTCCAAGGGGCATTCAAACCATCTTGTTAAGCTACTGGGACCTGCACCACTTTTCCAAGGGGCATTCAAACAGTCTTGTTAAGCTACTACGACCTCCACCACTTTTCCAAGGGGCATTAAAACCATCTTGTTAAGCTACTGGGACCTCCACTTTTCCGAGGGGCATTAAAAGCATCTTGTTAAGCTACTGGGACCTCCACCACTTTTCCGAGGAGCATTAAAACCATCTTGTTAAGCTACTGTGACCTCCACGTCTCTTCCAAGGGGCATTCAAAGCGTCTTGTTAAGCTACTGGGACCTCCACCACTTTTCCGAGGGGCATTAAAAGCATCTTGTTAAGCTACTGGGACCTCCACCGCTTTTCCGAGGAGCATTAAAACCATCTTGTTAAGCTACTGTGACCTCCACGTCTCTTCCAAGGGGCATTCTAACCGTCTTGTTAAGCTACTGTGACCTCCACGTCTCTTCCAAGGGGCATTCAAACCGTCTTGTTAAGCTACTGGGATCTCCACTTCTCTTCTGAGGGGCATTAAAAGCGACTTGTTAAGCTACTGTGACCTCCACCACTTTTCCGAGGGGCATTAAAAACGTCTTGTTAAGCTACTGGGACCTCCACGTCTCTTCCAAGGGGCATTCAAACTGTCTTGTTAAGCTACTGGGACCTCCACGTCTCTACCAAGGGGCATTCAAACCGTCTTGTTAAGCTACGGCGACCTCCACCACTTTTTCGAGGGGCAGTAAAAGCGTCTTTTTAAGCTACTGGGACCTCCACCACTTTTCCGAGAAGCATTAAAACCGTCTTGTTAAGCTACTGGGACCTCCACTTCTCTTCCAAGGGGCATTCAAACCATCTTGTTAAGCTACTGGGACCTCCACGTCTCTTCTGAGAGGCATTAAAAGCATCTTGTTAAGCTACTGTGACCTCTACAACTTTTCCGAGGGGCATTAAAACTGTCTTGTTAAGCTACTGGGACCTCCACGTCTCTTCCAAGGGGCATTCAAACCGTCTTGTTAAGCTACTGGGACCTCCACGTCTCTTCCAGGGGCATTCAAACCGTCTTGTTAAGCTACTTGGACCTCCACGTCTCTTCCGAGGGGCATTAAAAGCGTCTTGTTAAGCTACTGTGACCTCCACCACTTTTCCGAGGGGCATTAAAACAGTCTTGTTAAGCTACTGGGACCTCCACGTCTCTTCCAAGGGGCATTCAAACCGTCTTGTTAAGCTACTGGGACCTCCACGTCTCTTCCAAGGGGCATTCAAACCGTCTTGTTAAGCTACTGCGACCTCCACCACTTTTCCAAGGGGCATTAAAACCGTCTTGTTAAGCTACTGGGACCTCCACCACTTTTCTGAGGAGCATTAAAACCGTCTTGTTAAGCTACTGGGACCTCCACGTCTCTTCCAAGGGGCATTCAAACCGTCTTGTTAAGCTACTGGGACCTCCACCACTTTTCTGAGGAGCATTAAAACCGTCTTGTTAAGCTACTGAGACCTCCACGTCTCTTCTGAGGGGCATTAATAGCGTTTTGTTAAGCTACTGTGACCTCCACCACTTTTCCAAGGGGCATTTAAACCGGCCAGTTAAGCTACTGGGACCTCCACGTCTCTTCCAAGGGGCATTCAAACAGTCTTGTTAAGCTACTGGGACCTCCACTACGTTTCTGAGGGGCATTAAAACCATCTTGTTAAGCTACTGGGACCTCCACCACTTTTCTGAGGAGCATTAAAACCGTCATGTTAAGCTGCTGGAACCTCCACGTCTCTTCTGAGGGGCATTAATAGCATCTTGTTAAGCTACTGTGACCTCCACGTCTCTTCCAAGGGGCATTCAAACCGTCTTGTTAAGCTGCTGGGACCTCCACGTCTCTTCTGAGGGGCATTAATAGCGTCTTGTTAAGCTACTGCGACCTCCACCACTTTTCCAAGGGGCATTAAAACCGTCTTGTTAAGCTACTGGGATCGCCACTTTTCTTCTGAGGGGCATTAAAAGCGTCTTCTTAAGCTACTGTGACCTCCACCACTTTTCCGAGGGGTATTAAAACCGTCTTGTTAAGCTACTGGGACCTCCACCACTTTTCCAAGGGGTATTAAAACCGTCTTGTTAAGCTACTGGGACCTCCACATCTCTTTTGAGGGGCATTAATAGCGTCTTGTTAAACCACTCTGAACTCCACAGCTCTTCCAAGGGGCATTGATATGTTGTTTTTAATTAACTCTAACCTCCACGACTCTTCGAACGGGCATTGCAGTTCCTCTTAATTTTTGGCAGCTTTTTCTTGGAAGGCATAAGCAAATACTATGGGAGACCCACTCCCCAATAATGGGAATAATGTTTGTAATATGCTGTACTGCATGGCTCTTGTAAGGGGCATTGCAAGCTCCTTCGTCCTAATTTTTGGCAGCTTTTGCTTGGAAGGCATAAGCAAAGACTATGGGAGACCCACTCCCCAATAATGGGAATAATGTTTGGAATATGCTGTACTGCATGGCTCTTGTAAGGGGCATTGCAAGTTCCTCCGTCCCAATTTTTGGCAGCTTTTGCTTGGAAGGCATAAGCAATGACTATGGGATACACACTCCCCAATAATGGGAATAATGTTTGTACTATGCTGTACTGTATGGCTCTTGGAAGGGGCATTAAAAGCCCCTCTTCCGAGGGGCATTCAAACCGTCTGGTTAAGCTACTGGGACCTCCACGTCTTTTCCGAGGGGCATTAAAACCATCTTGTTAAGCTACTGTGACCTCCATGTCTCTTCAAAGGGACATTAAAACAGTCTTCTTAAGCCACTCTGAACTCCACAGCTCTTCCTAGGGGCATTGAAATGTTGTTTTTAATTACCTCTAACCTCCACAACTCTTCCAACGGACATTGCATTTCCTCCTAATTTTAGTCAGCTTTTGCTTTTCAATGCAAAGGCGAATACTAAGGGAGACCCACTCCCCAATAGTGGGTAGAAGGTTTTTAGTATGCTGTAATCCACGTCTGTTTCAAGGGGCATTGCAGTTCCTCATAATTTTTGGAAAGCCTTCCATTCACTGTTTAGGCCAACATTGTACAGGAGACCCAGTTGCTATAAATGGAAAAAAACTGTTTAGTTAAGGCCCTCTGACCTCCATGTCATTTCCAAGGTACATTGGAGTGCCTCGAAATTTTTGGTAGGCATTGCACTCACTGTATGCCCTATAACTGTGTAGCCAAACCGCTCCTTTTGTTACAGAAACATATCCTACAAGACATATGTGGTTGACTGGCCTGATATTGATGTGAATGGTCCCTGTTCCTCCTGCTCTCCTTTGCTACCACCTCATCCATCATTCATCACCTGAAGCTTTGTTTTAACGGGAGTCATAGAACTGGGATAGTAGCAGGAAAACATCCAGCAATCCTCGGAGGAGGTAGGATATGCGCCAAAACGCTGACCACCTCAGGCCTTGCTGCTACTACATACATGCGCTTGCATTCCAACAAAACAAAGCAGATGCTAACTTGTATCATCATCATGGTCCTCACCTTGGCTCTCTCAACTCCCCTGATGGAGAAGCCAGGGCCCACCGGAGGAGTCTGGTTCTCTGGTGGGCTCGTCCAATGCTGCCCTAAAGCAGGCCAGGCTAAGAAAAGTGTGTGGGGGGATGTTCCAAGGAGAAATAGGGGCGGCTGGGGACCGTTTATGGACACCTGGCTGCCCCCAGGTGGCTGGCGACCGAGTATGGACACCCGGCCGCCCCCTGGCGGTTGGGGACCGAGTGTGGACACCCCGCCGCCGGGCGGCTGGGGACTGAGTATGGATACCAGGCCGCCAATGCTCCCATGACATGGTGGCCAGATTCCGCCTCCACATGCCTAAAAGGCCCAATTTCAAGTGCAAGCAAGCAGTATGGTATTGCAGCCTGGGGGTGGGTGGGTGGTTGGCTGCATATTTGCGCTTGCATTGCAAGGAATGGGGGAGGTACAATTGAACCCTGCCCTGGGACAAGAACTTGCACGGGGATAGTTGCAAGTCTGCATCTTCTGATGCGGCAAGGATGACTTCTGATGGGCACACTTTTAGGCAGTGACCGGGGAGTCAGAGATGCTTCCAGGGGTCTTCCCCATGCTGTCCCCATGTCTTTTCAGCACTGTATGCATGTGTCACACAGCACGTGGCCAGATAAGGTTGTAAAATGTTAAAATGACATTTCCCGGTGAATGCATTTGTCACGGTTGAAGCAATACAAAAGTGCAAAAACACATTAAAAATGCTACTTGTGAACATAGCCCAAGGTGTGGAGGAGTATTTTTTTTTTCTGTTATTTATTTTACCTTATACACAAGTCTTTACCCTGGAAAGGAACTTCCTTAACATATTTCACAGGAAAGCAGTTTCAGTTTAGTTTTTGAACGTTTTATTGTGAGCCCTTAAAAGTGGCTTAATACCTCTGACCACGTTGTTGACAGAAGTGACCTGGGGGTTAGAAATGCTTCCTGGGGCGATCCCCATGCTGTCCCCATGTCATTTGAGCACTGCCACATTTTGGGCACTTGTTAGGCTTTTAAAAGACAGCCGGGGATGCCGCCGCGAAAATGCTCGAGTCTCCCATAGACTAACATTGGGCTCGTGGCTCAGGTCGAGCAACCGAGTATCATGGCGAGCTCGGCCCGAGCTTTGAGCACCCGAGCATTTTAGTGCTCGCTCTTCACTACTAAATACCCTTCATTATTTATTATTTTTGCACTTTGCGATTTACCCATTTACTTCCGGTTACTTGGGTATTTTGCTTGTCTTTGGTTTTTCTTTGTCTAGTGGCCTTGTGTGAACATGCATTTACATTTTGCATGCACATCAATTTATGTTTCAGTTCAGACTTCTAGGTTTTTTCTTTGTAGTTCAGTGTGCTTTAGTGCATATTAGGGTGTGGCCACCCTTTGTCTGAGCTGAAATGTTTATTCTGCCTCAGGTCTATGCTTCTACTAGGGGGTCAGTCTCTCTGCCCTTATCCATATGTACGTCACTTGACAAATGGTAAGCTTTTAATATTAGAGTTAGGATTGTCCCATAAGGGTTGCCGTGATGTGGCGGGATAGCTTTTACATTATTTTGATCAAAATTATGTTAACTAAATACCCTTCATTATTTATTATTTTTGCACTGTGCGATTTACCCATTTACTTCCAGTTACTTGGGTATTTTGCTTGTCTTTGGTTTTTCTTTGTCTAGTGGCCTTGTGTGAACATGCATTTACATTTTGCATGCACATCAATTTATGTTTCTGTTCAGACTTCTAGGTTTTTTCTTTATATGCTATATATGCTGTATGTGCGGGAAGGGAGCTTGTCTGTACACTGCTTGCTATGTGTGGGGGAGGGAAGCTGTTGGACAAAGAGGAGTCCTGCAAACATCCAACTAATGGCCCCCCATATATATTACAGGAAGGTAGGTCAAACCCAAGGATTTTTGCTGGAGCAGCCGACCATGTGCTGTGTATGGGGCCATCTCCCCCACACATATAACCACATTCATGTATATGGGGGAGTCGGGATGTGTTGTGTGGACAAGCGTCCGGTCTAAAGCTAACTAGTGGATGGGCATCTGAGACTAAGGCAAGTTATCATCCAGAAAGTCTTTCTCCAGCCTGCTGCAAAAATGCCGGATAGAGAAAGGCTTTTATCACCTAAGCCAGATCTCACTGGAGGGGAAGCAAGAAGAAAAAAGGAGAAATGTAAAATAAGACACAAGTCCAGACAGTTGTCATCCAAAACTTTATCTGGTATCGACCAAGAAAATTACAATCAGTAAAAGTATAAACCACATTTAGGAAAAACACAGATGAGCTGCGGGACCATCGCTTCTTCTTCTGGGACTTTTTGGCGGACAGGTTGCTCTGCTGTCGGAGGCCTTTCTTGTTCTTGGACTTCTCCTTCATGTGGATTCTGAAGACTAGGAGGCTCCTGAGGGTCCATCTCTCCTGCCGGCAGCTCAGAATGACTTGGAGATATGTTTCCTTCAGTCCAGGAAAGCAAGAGAGGAAAAAGATGAATGTGATGTAATAACAAGACAAACCTAAAAAAAAAACATGTATAAAAAATCATGTAACTGCAAACTGCACAAAAATGACCCCAATAACGTAAGTGCTGTAGCATTAAAGAACCTGCAAAACGAGTTGTGTGAAAAGACCTGGAACTTGTCAGAAATATGTAATGTTTTGTCTAAAATGACAAAAAAAAAGAAAAGATTCAAGGGATCAGCAGCATTTTATGACAGGTAAAAAATATACAAATTTGTGACAAGTGATCGGTATTAAGTATTGTGGATGATAACCAGACGTTTATTTCTAATGAAGAGTTTAATGAACGTCTTGTATTCGGCCAATTGGAACCTTCCCGGAAATGTCTGCGCCGGTGATAAAATCTACTTACTAATAGAGCTCCCGACTGGACACAAAGAACTGCAGCTCATGGAGGAATGAAGCTTCTTTCCTTCTCAGCCAAGAACTTCTTATACCAGTCCCGTACGGCCTCTATCATGTGCTGATATCTAGCAGAAAGAGAAAAAATCAATTATAAACTAAATAAAATTTATTAAAGAAAAAAAAAACTCCTGCAAACATGAAGCATTTGTAGCAAAGCACAGCCATTATTTACAGAGCACAATTGTTTTACTTTATTCTATATTAGTGGCCGCTCTGTGCAAAAACTTGTGGGAAATTACTGCAGCACTAATATTGTCCGTCCAGAGAGCACCCAAGTATTCCCCAATTTCTGACTCCACCGCCCGATTGCCCCCACAAGCACAATGCTGCACCGCTGTCACCTGCCTGGTACAGGCTCCTTTATAGGGTCCTTTCAGCTGTTGTTCACCAAGATGTGAAGTAATCTGAGTACAGGGTTTCCCATGTCTGAGTGCAGGGGTGGAGAGCAGAGAGGATCAGACAGGGACAGGCCCATACACAGACTGCTGGTATATAGAGGACAAATCTCACTGAACAGCAGCTACAAGAAGCTTCTGGATGGGGGCAGTGGGGGTGAGACAGCACTTCAGCAACGTGTTTGGGAGAGAAGGAAGAAAATAAGCAAATGAAGAATATTTATAAAGTTCACAAGTCTGCAATGTGAGGAGGATAATTACATGAAGAAAACCCTCAAGGTGCAGCGTCCGCAACCGGAAAACCGCCCCAAGGTCCACCTGTGTCATCAGCGCCCCCCTGCTGGACCCCTAATCAGTTGTACTGCAGACTCTGATGATTGATAGTGACACTAGGTCAGCTCTTTCCCAATGGCGGCACTAGCTGACCATCCTGTGGATAGGACAGGTGCCGGATCATTCAGTCCTTTCCCTCTTCCCCAACGTGAAGCAAACATCCCTCTGACCAGACAAACATCCCCCTGACCAGACAAACATCCCCCTGACCAGGCAAACATCCCCCTGACCAGACAAACATCCCCCTGACCAGGCAAACATCCCCCTGACCAGGCAAACATCCCCATGACCAGACAAACATCCCCATGACCAGGCAAACATCCCTCTGACCAGGCAAACATACAACCCCTTTTTTTCTTTCCCATTTTACTTGCTTTATTAATTTCACCTCCAACATTACTGACAACTCCAAGTTCAATAGTTTGATAGTCTCATCTCCTGCCTTTGTATGTGGAGGAGGCAATAAACAGCCGTATACATCCTAAACCTGTCACAAGGACTTTCTCTGCAACTCCCTACTCTCAGCTGTCCCCCTGTAACAATCCACCTTTTTCTCTTTCTCGCTCATACATTTCAGACACTTTATTAACATGTTAATCATATTTCCAAACTTACTGCATTCCACTTCATCTGATCATACATCACCGTTTAAAAGAATCACAATCACTTACTTGTCTGCTGCGGTAATTCTTGGATTGTTTTCTTGCTGTTGCTTGGTCTTATTTTGCTGTTTGCTGTCCTTAAACCACCATCTGCCGCACAGTGTCCACATCTTGTTCCACCGGGTCGCTCTTTTGATCCCTGCAACAACAGACACTATGCGAGTATGACTTCACATGTGACATTTCCAAGTCCCTTGACCATTGTGGTGCCAATGGAGTACCCCTTTTCTCGTTATCATGCCACCGAAGCACACCATTTCCCGCTAGCATGCCACCGTAGCACACCTTTTCCCGTTAGTATGCCACCGGGCACACCTATTCCCATTAGCATGCCATCAGAGCACACCTATTCCCGTTAGCATGCCACCGGAGCACACCTTTACCATTAGCATGTGACCGCAGCACACCTTTACCGTTAGAATGCCACTGGAGCACACCTTTACCATTAGCATGCCACCGGAGCACACCTTTTCCCGTTGGCTTGCCACCGGAGCACGCCACTTTCCCGTTGGCTTGCCACCGGAGCACGCCACTTTCCCGTTGGCTTGCCACCGGAGCACGCCACTTTCCCGTTGGCTTGCCACCGGAGCACGCCACTTTCCCGTTGGCTTGCCACCGGAGCACGCCACTTTCCCGTTGGCTTGCCACCGGAGCACGCCACTTTCCCGCTGGCTTGCCACCGAAGCACGCCACAGTCCCGTTGGCTTGTCACCGGAGCACGCCACTGTCCCGTTGGCTTGCCACCGGAGCACGCCACTTTCCCGTTGGCTTGCCACCGGAGCACGCCACTTTCCCGTTGGCTTGCCACCGGAGCACGCCACTTTCCCGTTGGCTTGCCACCGGAGCACGCCACTTTCCCGTTGGCTTGCCACCGGAGCACGCCACTTTCCCGTTGGCTTGCCACCAGAGCACGCCACTTTCCCGTTGGCTTGCCACCGGAGCACGCCACTTTCCCGTTGGCTTGCCACCGTAGCACGCCACTTTCCCGTTGGCTTGCCACCGGAGCACGCCACTTTCCCGTTGGCTTGCCACCGGAGCACGCCACTTTCCCGTTGGCTTGCCACCGGAGCACGCCACTTTCCCGTTGGCTTGCCACCGGAGCACGCCACTTTCCCGTTGGCTTGCCACCGGAGCACGCCACTTTCCCGTTGGCTTGCCACCGGAGCACGCCACTGTCCCGTTGGCTTGCCACCGGAGCACGCCACAGTCCCGTTGGCTTGCCACCGGAGCACGCCACAGTCCCGTTGGCTTGCCACCGGAGCATGCCACAGTCCCGTTGGCTTGCCACCGGAGCACGCCACAGTCCCGTTGGCTTGCCACCGGAGCACGCCACTTTTCCGTTGGCTTGCCACCGGAGCACGCCACTTTCCCATTGGCTTGCCACCGGAGCACGCCACTTTCCCGTTGGCTTGCCACCGGAGCACGCCACTTTCCCGTTGGCTTGCCACCGGAGCACGCCACTTTCCCGTTGGCTTGCCACCGGAGCACGCCACTTTCCCGTTGGCTTGCCACCGGAGCACGCCACTTTCCCGTTGGCTTGCCACCGGAGCACGCCACTTTCCCGTTGGCTTGCCACCGGAGCACGCCACTTTCCCGTTGGCTTGCCACCGGAGCACGCCACTTTAACGTTGGCTTGCCACCGGAGCACGCCACTTTAACGTTGGCTTGCCACCGGAGCACGCCACAGTCCCGTTGGCTTGCCACCGGAGCACGCCACAGTCCCGTTGGCTTGCCACCGGAGCACGCCACTTTCCCGTTGGCTTGCCACCGGAGCACGCCACTTTTCCGTTGGCTTGCCACCGGAGCACGCCACTTTCCCGTTGGCTTGCCACCGGAGCACGCCACTGTCCCGTTGGCTTGCCACCGGAGCACGCCACTGTCCCGTTGGCTTGCCACCGGAGCACGCCACTGTCCCGTTGGCTTGCCACCGGAGCACGCCACTGTCCCGTTGGCTTGCCACCGGAGCACGCCACTGTCCCGTTGGCTTGCCACCGGAGCACGCCACTGTCCCGTTTGCTTGCCACCGGAGCACACCACTTTCCCGTTGGCTTGCCACCGGAGCACGCCACTTTCCCGTTGGCTTGCCCCCGGAGCACGCCACTTTCCCGTTGGCTTGCCCCCGGAGGATGCCACTTTCCCGTTGGCTTGCCCCCGGAGGACGCCACTTTCCCGTTGGCTTGCCCCCGGAGCACGCCACTTTCCCGTTGGCTTGCCACCGGAGCACGCCACTTTCCCGTTGGCTTGCCACCGGAGCACGCCACTTTCCCGTTGGCTTGCCACCGGAGCACGCCACTTTCCCGTTGGCTTGCCACCGGAGCACGCCACTGTCCCGTTGGCTTGCCACAGGAGCACGCCACTTTCCCGTTGGCTTGCCACCGGAGCACGCCACTTTCCCGTTGGCTTGCCACCGGAGCACGCCACAGTCCCGTTGGCTTGCCACCGGAGCACGCCACAGTCCCGTTGGCTTGCCACCGGAGCACGCCACAGTCCCGTTGGCTTGCCACTGGAGCACGCCACTTTCCCGTTGGCTTGCCACCGGAGCACGCCACTTTCTCGTTTTCTTGCCACCGGAGCACGCCACTTTCCCGTTGGCTTGCCACCGGAGCACGCCACTTTCCCGTTGGCTTGCCACCGGAGCACGCCACTTTCCCGTTGGCTTGCCACCGGAGCACGCCACTTTCCCGTTGGCTTGCTACCGGAGCACGCCACTTTCCCGTTGGCTTGCCACCGGTGCACGCCACTTTCCCGTTGGCTTGCCACCGGAGCACGCCACTTTCCCGTTGGCTTGCCACCGGAGCACGCCACTTTCCCGTTGGCTTGCCACCGGAGCACGCCACTTTCCCGTTGGCTTGCCACCGGAGCACGCCACTTTAACGTTGGCTTGCCACCGGAGCACGCCACTTTCCCGTTGGCTTGCCACCGGAGCACGCCACAGTCCCGTTGGCTTGCCACCGGAGCATGCCACAGTCCCGTTGGCTTGCCACCGGAGCACGCCACTTTCCCGTTGGCTTGCCCCCGGAGGACGCCACTTTCCCGTTGGCTTGCCCCCGGAGCACGCCACTTTCCCGTTGGCTTGCCACCGGAGCACGCCACTTTCCCGTTGGCTTGCCACCGGAGCACGCCACTTTCCCGTTGGCTTGCCACCGGAGCACGCCACTTTCCCGTTGGCTTGCCACCGGAGCACGCCACTTTCCCGTTGGCTTGCCACCGGAGCACGCCACTGTCCCGTTGGCTTGCCACCGGAGCACGCCACTGTCCCGTTGGCTTGCCACCAGAGCACGCCACTTTCCCGTTGGCTTGCCACCGGAGCACGCCACTTTCCCGCTGGCTTGCCACCGGAGTACGCCACAGTCCCGTTGGCTTGCCACCGGAGCACGCCACTTTCCCGTTGGCTTGCTACCGGAGCACGCCACTTTCCCGTTGGCTTGCCACCGGAGCACGCCACTTTCCCGTTGGCTTGCCACCGGAGCACGCCACTTTCCCGTTGGCTTGCCACCGGAGCACGCCACAGTCCCGTTGGCTTGCCACCGGAGCACGCCACTGTCCCGTTGGCTTGCCACCGGAGCACGCCACTTTCCCGTTGGCTTGCCACCGGAGCACGCCACTTTCCCGTTTGCTTGCCACCGGAGCACGCCACTTTCCCGTTGGCTTGCCACCGGAGCACGCCACTTTCCCGTTGGCTTGCCACCGGAGCACGCCACTTTCCCGTTGGCTTGCCACCGGAGCACGCCACTTTCCCGTTGGCTTGCCACCGGAGCACGCCACTTTCCCGTTGGCTTGCCACCGGTGCACGCCACTTTCCCGTTGGCTTGCCACCGGAGCACGCCACTTTCCCGTTGGCTTGCCACCGGAGCACGCCACTTTCCCGTTGGCTTGCCACCGGAGCACGCCACTTTCCCGTTGGCTTGCCACCGGAGCACGCCACTTTAACGTTGGCTTGCCACCGGAGCACGCCACTTTCCCGTTGGCTTGCCACCGGAGCACGCCACAGTCCCGTTGGCTTGCCACCGGAGCACGCCACAGTCCCGTTGGCTTGCCACCGGAGCACGCCACTTTCCCGTTGGCTTGCCCCCGGAGGACGCCACTTTCCCGTTGGCTTGCCCCCGGAGCACGCCACTTTCCCGTTGGCTTGCCACCGGAGCACGCCACTTTCCCGTTGGCTTGCCACCGGAGCACGCCACTTTCCCGTTGGCTTGCCACCGGAGCACGCCACTTTCCCGTTGGCTTGCCACCGGAGCACGCCACTTTCCCGTTGGCTTGCCACCGGAGCACGCCACTGTCCCGTTGGCTTGCCACCGGAGCACGCCACTGTCCCGTTGGCTTGCCACCAGAGCACGCCACTTTCCCGTTGGCTTGCCACCGGAGCACGCCACTTTCCCGCTGGCTTGCCACCGGAGCACGCCACAGTCCCGTTGGCTTGCCACCGGAGCACGCCACTTTCCCGTTGGCTTGCTACCGGAGCACGCCACTTTCCCGTTGGCTTGCCACCGGAGCACGCCACTTTCCCGTTGGGTTGCCACCGGAGCACGCCACTTTCCCGTTGGCTTGCCACCGGAGCACGCCACTTTCCCGTTGGCTTGCCACCGGAGCACGCCACAGTCCCGTTGGCTTGCCACCGGAGCACGCCACTTTCCCGTTGGCTTGCCACCGGAGCACGCCACTTTCCCGTTGGCTTGCCACCGGAGCACGCCACTGTCCCGTTGGCTTGCCACCGGAGCACGCCACAGTCCCGTTGGCTGGCCACCGGAGCACGCCACAGTCTAGTTGGCTTGCCACCGGAGCACGCCACAGTCCCGTTGGCTTGCCACCGGAGCACGGCACTTTTCCGTTGGCTTGCCACCGGAGCACGCCACTTTCCTGTTGGCTTGCCACCGGAGCACGCCACTGTCCCGTTGGCTTGCCACCGGAGCACGCCACTGTCCCGTTGGCTTGCCACCGGAGCACGCCACTGTCCCGTTGGCTTGCCACCGGAGCACGCCACTTTCCCGTTGGCTTGCCACCGGAGCACGCCACTTTCCCGTTGGCTTGCCACCGGAGCACGCCACTTTCCCGTTGGCTTGCCACCGGAGCACGCCACTGTCCCGTTGGCTTGCCACCGGAGCACGCCACAGTCCCGTTGGCTGGCCACCGGAGCACGCCACAGTCCCGTTGGCTTGCCACCGGAGCACGCCACAGTCCCGTTGGCTTGCCACCGGAGCACGCCACAGTCCCGTTGGCTTGCCACCGGAGCACGCCACTTTCCCGTTGGCTTGCCACCGGAGCACGCCACTTTCCCGTTGGCTTGCCACCGGAGCACGCCACTTTCCCGTTGGCTTGCCACCGGAGCACGCCACTTTCCCGTTGGCTTGCCACCGGAGCACGCCACTTTCCCGTTGGCTTGCCACCGGAGCACGCCACTTTCCCGTTGGCTTGCCACCGGAGCACGCCACAGTCCCGTTGGCTTGCCACCGGAGCACGCCACTTTCCCGTTGGCTTGCCACCGGAGCACGCCACTGTCCCGTTGGCTTGCCACCGGAGCACGCCACTGTCCCGTTGGCTTGCCACCGGAGCACGCCACTGTCCCGTTGGCTTGCCACCGGAGCACGCCACTGTCCCGTTGGCTTGCCACCGGAGCACGCCACAGTCCCGTTGGCTTGCCACCGGAGCACGCCACAGTCCCGTTGGCTTGCCACCGGAGCACGCCACTTTCCCGTTGGCTTGCCACCGGAGCACGCCACTTTCCCGTTGGCTTGCCACCGGAGCACGCCACTTTCCCGTTGGCTTGCCACCGGAGCACGCCACTTTCCCGTTAGCTTGCCACCGGAGCACGCCACTTTCCCGTTGGCTTACCACCGGAGCACGCCACTTTCCCGTTGGCTTGCCACCGGAGCACGCCACTTTCCCGTTGGCTTGCCACCGGAGCACGCCACTTTCCCGTTGGCTTGCCACCGGAGCACGCCACTTTCCCGTTGGCTTGCCACCGGAGCACGCCACTTTCCCGTTAGCTTGCCACCGGAGCACGCCACAGTCCCGTTGGCTTGCCACCGGAGCACGCCACAGTCCCGTTGGCTTGCCACCGGAGCACGCCACTTTCCCGTTGGCTTGCCACCGGAGCACGCCACTTTTCCGTTGGCTTGCCACCGGAGCACGCCACTTTCCCGTTGGCTTGCCACCGGAGCACGCCACTGTCCCGTTGGCTTGCCACCGGAGCACGCCACTGTCCCGTTGGCTTGCCACCGGAGCACGCCACTGTCCCGTTGGCTTGCCACCGGAGCACGCCACTGTCCCGTTGGCTTGCCACCGGAGCACGCCACTGTCCCGTTGGCTTGCCACCGGAGCACGCCACTGTCCCGTTGGCTTGCCCCCGGAGCACGCCACTTTCCCGTTGGCTTGCCCCCGGAGCACGCCACTTTCCCGTTGGCTTGCCCCCGGAGGACGCCACTTTCCCGTTGGCTTGCCACCGGAGCACGCCACTTTCCCGTTGGCTTGCCACCGGAGCACGCCACTTTCCCGTTGGCTTGCCACCGGAGCACGCCACTTTCCCGTTGGCTTGCCACCGGAGCACGCCACTGTCCCGTTGGCTTGCCACCGGAGCACGCCACTTTCCCGTTGGCTTGCCACCGGAGGACGCCACTTTCCCGTTGGCTTGCCACCGGAGCACGCCACTTTCCCGTTGGCTTGCCACCGGAGCACGCCACTTTCCCGTTGGCTTGCCACCGGAGCACGCCACTTTCCCGTTGGCTTGCCACCGGAGCACGCCACTGTCCCGTTGGCTTGCCACCGGAGCACGCCACTGTCCCGTTGGCTTGCCACCGGAGCACGCCACTGTCCCGTTGGCTTGCCACCGGAGCACGCCACTTTCCCGTTGGCTTGCCTCCGGAGCACGCCACTTTCCCGCTGGCTTGCCACCGGAGCACGCCACAGTCCCGTTGGCTTGTCACCGGAGCACGCCACTGTCCCGTTGGCTTGCCATCGGAGCACGCCACTTTCCCGTTGGCTTGCCACCGGAGCACGCCACTTTCCCGTTGGCTTGCCACCGGAGCACGCCACTTTCCCGTTGGCTTGCCACCGGAGCACGCCACTTTCCCGTTGGCTTGCCACCGGAGCACGCCACTTTCCCGTTGGCTTGCCACCGGAGCACGCCACTTTCCCGTTGGCTTGCCACCGGAGCACGCCACTTTCCCGTTGGCTTGCCACCGGAGCACGCCACAGTCCCGTTGGCTTGCCACCGGAGCACGCCACTTTCCCGTTGGCTTGCCACCGGAGCACGCCACTTTCCCGTTGGCTTGCCACCGGAGCACGCCACTTTCCCGTTGGCTTGCCACCGGAGCACGCCACTTTCCCGTTGGCTAGCCACCGGAGCACGCCACTTTCCCGTTGGCTTGCCACCGGAGCACGCCACTTTCCCGTTGGCTTGCCACCGGAGCACGCCACTTTCCCGTTGGCTTGCCACCGGAGCACGCCACTTTCCCGTTGGCTTGCCACCGGAGCACGCCACTTTCCCGTTGGCTTGCCACCGGAGCACGCCACTTTCCCGTTGGCTTGCCACCGGAGCACGCCACTGTCCAGTTGGCTTGCCACCGGAGCACGCCACAGTCCCGTTTGCTGGCCACCGGAGCACGCCACAGTCCCGTTGGCTTGCCACCGGAGCACGCCACAGTCCCGTTGGCTTGCCACCGGAGCACGCCACAGTCCCGTTGGCTTGCCACCGGAGCACGCCACTTTCCCGTTGGCTTGCCACCGGAGCACGCCACTTTCCCGTTGGCTTGCCACCGGAGCACGCCACTTTCCCGTTGGCTTGCCACCGGAGCACGCCACTTTCCCGTTGGCTTGCCACCGGAGCACGCCACTTTCCCGTTGGCTTGCCACCGGAGCACGCCACTTTCCCGTTGGCTTGCCACCGGAGCACGCCACAGTCCCGTTGGCTTGCCACCGGAGCACGCCACTTTCCCGTTGGCTTGCCACCGGAGCACGCCACTTTCCCTTTGGCTTGCCACCGGAGCACGCCACTGTCCCGTTGGCTTGCCACCGGAGCACGCCACTGTCCCGTTGGCATGCCACCGGAGCACGCCACTGTCCCGTTGGCTTGCCACCGGAGCACGCCACAGTCCCGTTGGCTTGCCACCGGGGGACGCCACTTTCCCGTTGGCTTGCCACCGGGGGACGCCACTTTCCCGTTGGCTTGCCACCGGAGCACGCCACTTTCCCGTTGGCTTGCCACCGGAGCACGCCACTTTCCCGTTGGCTTGCCACCGGAGCACGACACTTTCCCGTTGGCTTGCCACCGGAGCACGCCACTTTCCCGTTGGCTTGCCACCGGAGCACGCCACTTTCCCGTTGGCTTGCCACCGGAGCACGCCACTTTCCCGTTGGCTTGCCACCGGAGCACGCCACTTTCCCGTTGGCTTGCCACCGGAGCACGCCACTGTCCCGTGGGCTTGCCACCGGAGCACGCCACTGTCCCGTTGGCTTGCCACCGGAGCACGCCACTGTCCCGTTGGCTTGCCACCGGAGCACGCCACTGTCCCGTTGGCTTGCCACCGGAGCACGCCACTGTCCCGTTGGCTTGCCCCCGGAGCACGCCACTTTCCCGTTGGCTTGCCCCCGGAGCACGCCACTTTCCCGTTGGCTTGTCCCCGGAGGACGCCACTTTCCCGTTGGCTTGCCACCGGAGCACGCCACTTTCCCGTTGGCTTGCCACCGGAGCACGCCACTTTCCCGTTGGCTTGCCACCGGAGCACGCCACTTTCCCGTTGGCTTGCCACCGGAGCACGCCACTGTCCCGTTGGCTTGCCACCGGAGCACGCCACTTTCCCGTTGGCTTGCCACCGGAGGACGCCACTTTCCCGTTGGCTTGCCACCGGAGCACGCCACTTTCCCGTTGGCTTGCCACCGGAGCACGCCACTTTCCCGTTGGCTTGCCACCGGAGCACGCCACTGTCCCGTTGGCTTGCCACCGGAGCACGCCACTGTCCCGTTGGCTTGCCACCGGAGCACGCCACTGTCCCGTTGGCTTGCCACCGGAGCACGCCACTGTCCCGTTGGCTTGCCTCCGGAGCACGCCACTTTCCCGCTGGCTTGCCACCGGAGCACGCCACAGTCCCGTTGGCTTGTCACCGGAGCACGCCACTGTCCCGTTGGCTTGCCACCGGAGCACGCCACTTTCCCGTTGGCTTGCCACCGGAGCACGCCACTTTCCCGTTGGCTTGCCACCGGAGCACGCCACTTTCCCGTTGGCTTGCCACCGGAGCACGCCACTTTCCCGTTGGCTTGCCACCGGAGCACGCCACTTTCCCGTTGGCTTGCCACCGGAGCACGCCACAGTCCCGTTGGCTTGCCACCGGAGCACGCCACAGTCCCGTTGGCTTGCCACCGGAGCACGCCACTTTCCCGTTGGCTTGCCACCGGAGCACGCCACTTTCCCGTTGGCTTGCCACCGGAGCACGCCACTTTCCCGTTGGCTAGCCACCGGAGCACGCCACTTTCCCGTTGGCTTGCCACCGGAGCACGCCACTTTCCCGTTGGCTTGCCACCGGAGCACGCCACTTTCCCGTTGGCTTGCCACCGGAGCACGCCACTTTCCCGTTGGCTTGCCACCGGAGCACGCCACTTTCCCGTTGGCTTGCCACCGGAGCACGACACTTTCCCGTTGGCTTGCCACCGGAGCACGCCACTTTCCCGTTGGCTTGCCACCGGAGCACGCCACTTTCCCGTTGGCTTGCCACCGGAGCACGCCACTTTCCCGTTGGCTTGCCACCGGAGCACGCCACAGTCCCGTTGGCTTGCCACCGGAGCACGCCACAGTCCCGTTGGCTTGCCACCGGAGCACGCCACTTTCCCGTTGGCTTGCCACCGGAGCACGCCACTTTTCCTTTGGCTTGCCACCGGAGCACGCCACTTTCCCGTTGGCTTGCCACCGGAGCACGCCACTGTCCCGTTGGCTTGCCACCGGAGCACGCCACTGTCCCGTTGGCTTGCCACCGGAGCACGCCACTATCCCGTTGGCTTGCCACCGGAGCACGCCACTGTCCCGTTGGCTTGCCACCGGAGCACGCCACTGTCCCGTTGGCTTGCCACCGGAGCACGCCACTGTCCCGTTGGCTTGCCACCGGAGCACGCCACTTTCCCGTTGGCTTGCCCTCGGAGCACGCCACTTTCCCGTTGGCTTGCCCCCGGAGCACGCCACTTTCCCGTTGGCTTGCCCCCGGAGGACGCCACTTTCCCGTTGGCTTGTCCCCGGAGGACGCCACTTTCCCGTTGGCTTGCCACCGGAGCACGCCACTTTCCCGTTGGCTTGCCACCGGAGCACGCGACTTTCCCGTTGGCTTGCCACCGGAGCACGCCACTTTCCCGTTGGCTTGCCACCGGAGCACGCCACTTTCCCGTTGGCTTGCCACCGGAGCACGCCACTTTCCCGTTGGCTTGCCACCGGAGCACGCCACTGTCCCGTTGGCTTGCCACCGGAGCACGCCACTTTCCCGTTGGCTTGCCACCGGAGCACGCCACTTTCCCGTTGGCTTGCCACCGGAGCACGCCACTTTCCCGTTGGCTTGCCACCGGAGCAGGCCACTGTCCCGTTGGCTTGCCACCGGAGCACGCCACTGTCCCGTTGGCTTGCCACCGGAGCACGCCACTGTCCCGTTGGCTTGCCACCGGAGCACGCCACTTTCCCGTTGGCTTGCCACCGGAGCACGCCACTTTCCCGCTGGCTTGCCACCGGAGCACGCCACAGTCTCGTTGGCTTGCCACCGGAGCACGCCACTGTCCCGTTGGCTTGCCACCGGAGCACGCCACTTTCCCGTTGGCTTGCCACCGGAGCACGCCACTTTCCCGTTGGCTTGCCACCGGAGCACGCCACTTTCCCGTTGGCTTGCCACCGGAGCACGCCACTTTCCCGTTGGCTTGCCACCGGAGCACGCCACTTTCCCGTTGGCTTGCCACCGGAGCACGCCACTTTCCCGTTGGCTTGCCACCGGTGCACGCCACTTTCCCGTTGGCTTGCCACCGGAGCACGCCACTTTCCCGTTGGCTTGCCACCGGAGCACGCCACTTTCCCGTTGGCTTGCCACCGGAGCACGCCACTTTCCCGTTGGTTTGCCACCGGAGCACGCCACTTTCCCGTTGGCTTGCCACCGGAGCACGCCACTTTCCCGTTGGCTTGCCACCGGAGCACGCCACTTTCCCGTTGGCTTGCCACCGGAGCACGCCACTGTCCAGTTGGCTTGCCACCGGAGCACGCCACAGTCCCGTTGGCTGGCCACCGGAGCACGCCACAGTCCCGTTGGCTTGCCACCGAAGCACGCCACAGTCCCGTTGGCTTGCCACCGGAGCACGCCACAGTCCCGTTGGCTTGCCACCGGAGCACGCCACTTTCCCGTTGGCTTGCCACCGGAGCACGCCACTTTCCCGTTGGCTTGCCACCGGAGCACGCCACTTTCCCGTTGGCTTGCCACCGGAGCACGCCACTTTCCCGTTGGCTTGCCACCGGAGCACGCCACTTTCCCGTTGGCTTGCCACCGGAGCACGCCACAGTCCCGTTGGCTTGCCACCGGAGCACGCCACTTTCCCGTTGGCTTGCCACCGGAGCACGCCACTTTCCCGTTGGCTTGCCACCGGAGCACGCCACTGTCCCGTTGGCTTGCCACCGGAGCACGCCACTGTCCCGTTGGCTTGCCACCGGAGCACACGACACTGTCCCGTTGGCTTGCCACCGGAGCACGCCACAGTCCCGTTGGCTTGCCACCGGAGCACGCCACTTTCCCGTTGGCTAGCCACCGGAGCACGCCACAGTCCCGTTGGCTTGCCACCGGAGCACGCCACAGTCCCGTTGGCTTGCCACCGGAGCACGCCACTTTCCCGTTGGCTTGCCATCGGAGCACGCCACTGTCCCGTTGGCTTGCCACCGGAGCACGCCACTGTCCCGTTGGCTTGCCACCGGAGCACGCCACTGTCCCGTTGGCTTGCCACCGGAGCACGCCACTGTCCCGTTGGCTTGCCACCGGAGCACGCCACAGTCCCGTTGGCTTGCCACCGGAGCACGCCACAGTCCCGTTGGCTGGCCACCGGAGCACGCCACAGTCCCGTTGGCTGGCCACCGGAGCACGCCACTTTCCCGTTGGCTGGCCACCGGAGCACGCCACTTTCCCGTTGGCTTGCCACCGGAGCACGCCACTTTCCCGTTGGCTTGCCACCGGAGCACGCCACTTTCCCGTTGGCTTGCCACCGGAGCACGCCACTTTCCCGTTGGCTTGCCACCGGAGCACGCCACAGTCCCGTTGGCTTGCCACCGGAGCACGCCACAGTCCCGTTGGCTTGCCACCGGAGCACGCCACTTTCCCGTTGGCTTGCCACCGGAGCACGCCACTTTCCCGTTGGCTTGCCACCGGAGCACGCCACTGTCCCGTTGGCTTGCCACCGGAGCACGCCACTGTCCCGTTGGCTTGCCACCGGAGCACGCCACTTTCCCGTTGGCTTGCCACCGGAGCACGCCACTTTCCCGTTGGCTTGCCACCGGAGCACGCCACTTTCCCGTTGGCTTGCCACCGGAGCACGCCACTTTCCCGTTGGCTTGCCACCGGAGCACGCCACTTTCCCGTTGGCTTGCCACCGGAGCACGCCACTTTCCCGTTGGCTTGCCACCGGAGCACGCCACAGTCCCGTTGGCTTGCCACCGGAGCACGCCACAGTCCCGTTGGCTTGCCACCGGAGCACGCCACAGTCCCGTTGGCTTGCCACCGGAGCACGCCACTGTCCCGTTGGCTTGCCACCGGAGCACGCCACTGTCCCGTTGGCTTGCCACCGGAGCACGCCACTTTCCCGTTGGCTTGCCACCGGAGCACGCCACTTTCCCGTTGGCTTGCCACCGGAGCACGCCACTTTCCCGTTGGCTTGCCACCGGAGCACGCCACTTTCCCGTTGGCTTGCCACCGGAGCACGCCACTGTCCCGTTGGCTTGCCACCGGAGCACGCCACTGTCCCGTTGGCTTGCCACCGGAGCACGCCACTGTCCCGTTGGCTTGCCACCGGAGCACGCCACTTTCCCGCTGGCTTGCCACCGGAGCACGCCACAGTCTCGTTGGCTTGTCACCGGAGCACGCCACTGTCCCGTTGGCTTGCCACCGGAGCACGCCACTTTCCCGTTGGCTTGCCACCGGAGCACGCCACTTTCCCGTTGGCTTGCCACCGGAGCACGCCACTTTCCCGTTGGCTTGCCACCGGAGCACGCCACTTTCCCGTTGGCTTGCCACCGGAGCACGCCACTTTCCCGTTGGCTTGCCACCGGAGCACGCCACTTTCCCGTTGGGTTGCCACCGGTGCACGCCACTTTCCCGTTGGCTTGCCACCGGAGCACGCCACTTTCCCGTTGGCTTGCCACCGGAGCACGCCACTTTCCCGTTGGCTTGCCACCGGAGCACGCCACTTTCCCGTTGGCTTGCCACCGGAGCACGCCACTTTCCCGTTGGCTTGCCACCGGAGCACGCCACTTTCCCGTTGGCTTGCCACCGGAGCACGCCACTTTCCCGTTGGCTTGCCACCGGAGCACGCCACAGTCCCGTTGGCTTGCCACCGGAGCACGCCACAGTCCCGTTGGCTTGCCACCGGAGCACGCCACTTTCCCGTTGGCTTGCCACCGGAGCACGCCACTTTCCCGTTGGCTTGCCACCGGAGCACGCCACTTTCCCGTTGGCTTGCCACCGGAGCACGCCACTGTCCCGTTGGCTTGCCACCGGAGCACGCCACTGTCCCGTTGGCTTGCCACCGGAGCACGACACTGTCCCGTTGGCTTGCCACCGGAGCACGCCACAGTCCCGTTGGCTTGCCACCGGAGCACGCCACTTTCCCGTTGGCTTGCCACCGGAGCACGCCACAGTCATGTTGGCTTGCCACCGGAGCACGCCACAGTCCCGTTGGCTTGCCACCGGAGCACGCCACTTTCCCGTTGGATTGCCACCGGAGCACGCCACTGTCCCGTTGGCTTGCCACCGGAGCACGCCACTGTCCCGTTGGCTTGCCACCGGAGCACGCCACTGTCCCGTTGGCTTGCCACCGGAGCACGCCACTGTCCCGTTGGCTTGCCACCGGAGCACGCCACTGTCCCGTTGGCTTGCCACCGGAGCACGCCACAGTCCCGTTGGCTTGCCACCGGAGCACGCCACAGTCCCGTTGGCTGGCCACCGGAGCACGCCACAGTCCCGTTGGCTGGCCACCGGAGCACGCCACTTTCCCATTGGCTGGCCACCGGAGCACGCCACTTTCCCGTTGGCTTGCCACCGGAGCATGCCACTTTCCCGTTGGCTTGCCACCGGAGCACGCCACTTTCCCGTTGGCTTGCCACCGGAGCACGCCACAGTCCCGTTGGCTTGCCACCGGAGCACGCCACTTTCCCGTTGGCTTGCCACCGGAGCACGCCACTTTCCCGTTGGCTTGCCACCGGAGCACGCCACTGTCCCGTTGGCTTGCCACCGGAGCACGCCACTGTCCCGTTGGCTTGCCACCGGAGCACGCCACAGTCCCGTTGGCTTGCCACCGGAGCACGCCACAGTCCCGTTGGCTTGCCACCGGAGCACGCCACTTTCCCGTTGGCTTGCCACCGGAGCACGCCACTTTCCCGTTGGCTTGCCACCGGAGCACGCCACTTTCCCGTTGGCTTGCCACCGGAGCACGCCACTTTCCCGTTGGCTTGCCACCGGAGCACGCCACAGTCCCGTTGGCTTGCCACCGGAGCACGCCACATTCCCGTTGGCTTGCCACCGGAGCACGCCACTGTCCCGTTGGCTTGCCACCGGAGCACGCCACTGTCCCGTTGGCTTGCCACCGGAGCACGCCACTGTCCCGTTGGCTTGCCACCGGAGCACGCCACTGTCCCGTTGGCTTGCCACCGGAGCACGCCACTGTCCCGTTGGCTTGCCACCGGAGCACGCCACTGTCCCGTTGGCTTGCCACCGGAGCACGCCACAGTCCCGTTGGCTTGCCACCGGAGCACGCCACTTTCCCGTTGGCTTGCCAACGGAGCACGCCACTGTCCCGTTGGCTTGCCACCGGAGCACGCCACTGTCCCGTTGGCTTGCCACCGGAGCACGCCACTGTCCCGTTGGCTTGCCACCGGAGCACGCCACTGTCCCGTTGGCTTGCCACCGGAGCACGCCACTGTCCCGTTGGCTTGCCACCGGAGCACGCCACTGTCCCGTTGGCTTGCCCCCGGAGCACGCCACTTTCCCGTTGGCTTGCCCCCGGAGCACGCCACTTTCCCGTTGGCTTGCCCCCGGAGCACGCCACTTTCCCGTTGGCTTGCCCCCGGAGGACGCCACTTTCCCGTTGGCTTGCCACCGGAGCACGCCACTTTCCCGTTGGCTTGCCACCGGAGCACGCCACTTTCCCGTTGGCTTGCCACCGGAGCACGCCACTTTCCCGTTGGCTTGCCACCGGAGCACGCCACTGTCCCGTTGGCTTGCCACCGGAGCACGCCACTTTCCCGTTGGCTTGCCACCGGAGCACGCCACTTTCCCGTTGGCTTGCCACCGGAGCACGCCACTTTCCCGTTGGCTTGCCACCGGAGCACGCCACTGTCCCGTTGGCTTGCCACCGGAGCACGCCACTGTCCCGTTGGCTTGCCACCGGAGCACGACACTGTCCCGTTGGCTTGCCACCGGAGCACGCCACAGTCCCGTTGGCTTGCCACCGGAGCACGCCACTTTCCCGTTGGCTTGCCACCGGAGCACGCCACAGTCCCGTTGGCTTGCCACCGGAGCACGCCACAGTGCCGTTGGCTTGCCACCGGAGCACGCCACTTTCCCGTTGGCTTGCCACCGGAGCACGCCACTGTCCCGTTGGCTTGCCACCGGAGCACGCCACTGTCCCGTTGGCTTGCCACCGGAGCACGCCATTGTCCCGTTGGCTTGCCACCGGAGCACGCCACTTTCCCGTTGGCTTGCCACCGGAGCACGCCACTGTCCCGTTGGCTTGCCACCGGAGCACGCCACAGTCCCGTTGGCTTGCCACCGGAGCACGCCACAGTCCCGTTGGCTGGCCACCGGAGCACGCCACAGTCCCGTTGGCTGGCCACCGGAGCACGCCACTTTCCCGTTGGCTTGCCACCGGAGCACGCCACTTTCCCGTTGGCTTGCCACCGGAGCACGCCACTTTCCCGTTGGCTTGCCACCGGAGCACGCCACTTTCCCGTTGGCTTGCCACCGGAGCACGCCACTTTCCCGTTGGCTTGCCACCGGAGCACGCCACTTTCCCGTTGGCTTGCCACCGGAGCACGCCACTGTCCAGTTGGCTTGCCACCGGAGCACGCCACAGTCCCGTTGGCTGGCCACCGGAGCACGCCACAGTCCCGTTGGCTTGCCACCGGAGCACGCCACAGTCCCGTTGGCTTGCCACCGGAGCACGCCACAGTCCCGTTGGCTTGCCACCGGAGCACGCCACTTTCCCGTTGGCTTGCCACCGGAGCACGCCACTTTCCCGTTGGCTTGCCACCGGAGCACGCCACTTTCCCGTTGGCTTGCCACCGGAGCACGCCACTTTCCCGTTGGCTTGCCACCGGAGCACGCCACAGTCCCGTTGGCTTGCCACCGGAGCACGCCACAGTCCCGTTGGCTTGCCACCGGAGCACGCCACTTTCCCGTTGGCTTGCCACCGGAGCACGCCACTTTCCCGTTGGCTTGCCACCGGAGCACGCCACTTTCCCGTTGGCTTGCCACCGGAGCACGCCACTGTCCCGTTGGCTTGCCACCGGAGCACGCCACTGTCCCGTTGGCTTGCCAGCGGAGCACGACACTGTCCCGTTGGCTTGCCACCGGAGCACGCCACTTTCCCGTTGGCTTGCCACCGGAGCACGCCACTTTCCCGTTGGGTTGCCACCGGTGCACGCCACTTTCCCGTTGGCTTGCCACCGGAGCACGCCACTTTCCCGTTGGCTTGCCACCGGAGCACGCCACTTTCCCGTTGGCTTGCCACCGGAGCACGCCACTTTCCCGTTGGGTTGCCACCGGTGCACGCCACTTTCCCGTTGGCTTGCCACCGGAGCACGCCACTTTCCCGTTGGCTTGCCACCGGAGCACGCCACTTTCCCGTTGGCTTGCCACCGGAGCACGCCACTTTCCCGTTGGCTTGCCACCGGAGCACGCCACTTTCCCGTTGGCTTGCCACCGGAGCACGCCACTTTCCCGTTGGCTTGCCACCGGAGCACGCCACTGTCCAGTTGGCTTGCCACCGGAGCACGCCACAGTCCCGTTGGCTGGCCACCGGAGCACGCCACAGTCCCGTTGGCTTGCCACCGGAGCACGCCACAGTCCCGTTGGCTTGCCACCGGAGCACGCCACAGTCCCGTTGGCTTGCCACCGGAGCACGCCACTTTCCCGTTGGCTTGCCACCGGAGCACGCCACTTTCCCGTTGGCTTGCCACCGGAGCACGCCACTTTCCCGTTGGCTTGCCACCGGAGCACGCCACTTTCCCGTTGGCTTGCCACCGGAGCACGCCACAGTCCCGTTGGCTTGCCACCGGAGCACGCCACAGTCCCGTTGGCTTGCCACCGGAGCACGCCACTTTCCCGTTGGCTTGCCACCGGAGCACGCCACTTTCCCGTTGGCTTGCCACCGGAGCACGCCACTGTCCCGTTGGCTTGCCACCGGAGCACGCCACTGTCCCGTTGGCTTGCCACCGGAGCACGACACTGTCCCGTTGGCTTGCCACCGGAGCACGCCACAGTCCCGTTGGCTTGCCACCGGAGCACGCCACTTTCCCGTTGGCTTGCCACCGGAGCACGCCACAGTCATGTTGGCTTGCCACCGGAGCACGCCACAGTCCCGTTGGCTTGCCACCGGAGCACGCCACTTTCCCGTTGGATTGCCACCGGAGCACGCCACTGTCCCGTTGGCTTGCCACCGGAGCACGCCACTGTCCCGTTGGCTTGCCACCGGAGCACGCCACTGTCCCGTTGGCTTGCCACCGGAGCACGCCACAGTCCCGTTGGCTTGCCACCGGAGCACGCCACAGTCCCGTTGGCTTGCCACCGGAGCACGCCACAGTCCCGTTGGCTTGCCACCGGAGCACGCCACTTTCCCGTTGGCTTGCCACCGGAGCACGCCACTTTCCCGTTGGCTTGCCACCGGAGCACGCCACTTTCCCGTTGGCTTGCCACCGGAGCACGCCACTGTCCCGTTGGCTTGCCACCGGAGCACGCCACTGTCCCGTTGGCTTGCCAGCGGAGCACGACACTGTCCCGTTGGCTTGCCACCGGAGCAAGCCACTTTCCCGTTGGCTTGCCACCGGAGCACGCCACTTTCCCGTTGGGTTGCCACCGGTGCACGCCACTTTCCCGTTGGCTTGCCACCGGAGCACGCCACTTTCCCGTTGGCTTGCCACCGGAGCACGCCACTTTCCCGTTGGCTTGCCACCGGAGCACGCCACTTTCCCGTTGGCTTGCCACCGGTGCACGCCACTTTCCCGTTGGCTTGCCACCGGAGCACGCCACTTTCCCGTTGGCTTGCCACCGGAGCACGCCACTTTCCCGTTGGCTTGCCACCGGAGCACGCCACTTTCCCGTTGGCTTGCCACCGGAGCACGCCACTTTCCCGTTGGCTTGCCACCGGAGCACGCCACTTTCCCGTTGGCTTGCCACCGGAGCACGCCACTGTCCAGTTGGCTTGCCACCGGAGCACGCCACAGTCCCGTTGGCTGGCCACCGGAGCACGCCACAGTCCCGTTGGCTTGCCACCGGAGCACGCCACAGTCCCGTTGGCTTGCCACCGGAGCACGCCACAGTCCCGTTGGCTTGCCACCGGAGCACGCCACTTTCCCGTTGGCTTGCCACCGGAGCACGCCACTTTCCCGTTGGCTTGCCACCGGAGCACGCCACTTTCCCGTTGGCTTGCCACCGGAGCACGCCACTTTCCCGTTGGCTTGCCACCGGAGCACGCCACAGTCCCGTTGGCTTGCCACCGGAGCACGCCACAGTCCCGTTGGCTTGCCACCGGAGCACGCCACTTTCCCGTTGGCTTGCCACCGGAGCACGCCACTTTCCCGTTGGCTTGCCACCGGAGCACGCCACTTTCCCGTTGGCTTGCCACCGGAGCACGCCACTGTCCCGTTGGCTTGCCACCGGAGCACGCCACTGTCCCGTTGGCTTGCCACCGGAGCACGCCACAGTCCCGTTGGCTTGCCACCGGAGCACGCCACTTTCCCGTTGGCTTGCCACCGGAGCACGCCACAGTCATGTTGGCTTGCCACCGGAGCACGCCACAGTCCCGTTGGCTTGCCACCGGAGCACGCCACTTTCCCGTTGGATTGCCACCGGAGCACGCCACTGTCCCGTTGGCTTGCCACCGGAGCACGCCACTGTCCCGTTGGCTTGCCACCGGAGCACGCCACTGTCCCGTTGGCTTGCCACCGGAGCACGCCACTGTCCCGTTGGCTTGCCACCGGAGCACGCCACTGTCCCGTTGGCTTGCCACCGGAGCACGCCACTGTCCCGTTGGCTTGCCACCGGAGCACGCCACAGTCCCGTTGGCTTGCCACCGGAGCACGCCACAGTCCCGTTGGCTGGCCACCGGAGCACGCCACAGTCCCGTTGGCTGGCCACCGGAGCACGCCACTTTCCCATTGGCTGGCCACCGGAGCACGCCACTTTCCCGTTGGCTTGCCACCGGAGCACGCCACTTTCCCGTTGGCTTGCCACCGGAGCACGCCACTTTCCCGTTGGCTTGCCACCGGAGCACGCCACAGTCCCGTTGGCTTGCCACCGGAGCACGCCACAGTCCCGTTGGCTTGCCACCGGAGCACGCCACTTTCCCGTTGGCTTGCCACCGGAGCACGCCACTTTCCCGTTGGCTTGCCACCGGAGCACGCCACTGTCCCGTTGGCTTGCCACCGGAGCACGCCACTGTCCCGTTGGCTTGCCACCGGAGCACGCCACAGTCCCGTTGGCTTGCCACCGGAGCACGCCACAGTCCCGTTGGCTTGCCACCGGAGCACGCCACTTTCCCGTTGGCTTGCCACCGGAGCACGCCACTTTCCCGTTGGCTTGCCACCGGAGCACGCCACTTTCCCGTTGGCTTGCCACCGGAGCACGCCACTTTCCCGTTGGCTTGCCACCGGAGCACGCCACAGTCCCGTTGGCTTGCCACCGGAGCACGCCACATTCCCGTTGGCTTGCCACCGGAGCACGCCACTGTCCCGTTGGCTTGCCACCGGAGCACGCCACTGTCCCGTTGGCTTGCCACCGGAGCACGCCACTGTCCCGTTGGCTTGCCACTGGAGCACGCCACTGTCCCGTTGGCTTGCCACCGGAGCACGCCACTGTCCCGTTGGCTTGCCACCGGAGCACGCCACAGTCCCGTTGGCTTGCCACCGGAGCACGCCACTTTCCCGTTGGCTTGCCAACGGAGCACGCCACTGTCCCGTTGGCTTGCCACCGGAGCACGCCACTGTCCCGTTGGCTTGCCACCGGAGCACGCCACTGTCCCGTTGGCTTGCCACCGGAGCACGCCACTGTCCCGTTGGCTTGCCACCGGAGCACGCCACTGTCCCGTTGGCTTGCCACCGGAGCACGCCACTGTCCCGTTGGCTTGCCCCCGGAGCACGCCACTTTCCCGTTGGCTTGCCCCCGGAGCACGCCACTTTCCCGTTGGCTTGCCCCCGGAGCACGCCACTTTCCCGTTGGCTTGCCCCCGGAGGACGCCACTTTCCCGTTGGCTTGCCACCGGAGCACGCCACTTTCCCGTTGGCTTGCCACCGGAGCACGCCACTTTCCCGTTGGCTTGCCACCGGAGCACGCCACTGTCCCGTTGGCTTGCCACCGGAGCACGCCACTGTCCCGTTGGCTTGCCACCGGAGCACGCCACTTTCCCGTTGGCTTGCCACCGGAGCACGCCACTTTCCCGTTGGCTTGCCACCGGAGCACGCCACTGTCCCGTTGGCTTGCCACCGGAGCACGCCACTGTCCCGTTGGCTTGCCACCGGAGCACGACACTGTCCCGTTGGCTTGCCACCGGAGCACGCCACAGTCCCGTTGGCTTGCCACCGGAGCACGCCACTTTCCCGTTGGCTTGCCACCGGAGCACGCCACAGTCCCGTTGGCTTGCCACCGGAGCACGCCACAGTGCCGTTGGCTTGCCACCGGAGCACGCCACTTTCCCGTTGGCTTGCCACCGGAGCACGCCACTGTCCCGTTGGCTTGCCACCGGAGCACGCCACTGTCCCGTTGGCTTGCCACCGGAGCACGCCATTGTCCCGTTGGCTTGCCACCGGAGCACGCCACTTTCCCGTTGGCTTGCCACCGGAGCACGCCACTGTCCCGTTGGCTTGCCACCGGAGCACGCCACAGTCCCGTTGGCTTGCCACCGGAGCACGCCACAGTCCCGTTGGCTGGCCACCGGAGCACGCCACAGTCCCGTTGGCTGGCCACCGGAGCACGCCACTTTCCCGTTGGCTTGCCACCGGAGCACGCCACTTTCCCGTTGGCTTGCCACCGGAGCACGCCACTTTCCCGTTGGCTTGCCACCGGAGCACGCCACTTTCCCGTTGGCTTGCCACCGGAGCACGCCACTTTCCCGTTGGCTTGCCACCGGAGCACGCCACTTTCCCGTTGGCTTGCCACCGGAGCACGCCACTGTCCAGTTGGCTTGCCACCGGAGCACGCCACAGTCCCGTTGGCTGGCCACCGGAGCACGCCACAGTCCCGTTGGCTTGCCACCGGAGCACGCCACAGTCCCGTTGGCTTGCCACCGGAGCACGCCACAGTCCCGTTGGCTTGCCACCGGAGCACGCCACTTTCCCGTTGGCTTGCCACCGGAGCACGCCACTTTCCCGTTGGCTTGCCACCGGAGCACGCCACTTTCCCGTTGGCTTGCCACCGGAGCACGCCACTTTCCCGTTGGCTTGCCACCGGAGCACGCCACAGTCCCGTTGGCTTGCCACCGGAGCACGCCACAGTCCCGTTGGCTTGCCACCGGAGCACGCCACTTTCCCGTTGGCTTGCCACCGGAGCACGCCACTTTCCCGTTGGCTTGCCACCGGAGCACGCCACTTTCCCGTTGGCTTGCCACCGGAGCACGCCACTGTCCCGTTGGCTTGCCACCGGAGCACGCCACTGTCCCGTTGGCTTGCCAGCGGAGCACGACACTGTCCCGTTGGCTTGCCACTGGAGCACGCCACAGTCCCGTTGGCTTGCCACCGGAGCACGCCACTTTCCCGTTGGCTTGCCACCGGAGCACGCCACAGTCATGTTGGCTTGCCACCGGAGCACGCCACAGTCCCGTTGGCTTGCCACCGGAGCACGCCACTTTCCCGTTGGATTGCCACCGGAGCACGCCACTGTCCCGTTGGCTTGCCACCGGAGCACGCCACTGTCCCGTTGGCTTGCCACCGGAGCACGCCACTGTCCCGTTGGCTTGCCACCGGAGCACGCCACTGTCCCGTTGGCTTGCCACCGGAGCACGCCACTGTCCCGTTGGCTTGCCACCGGAGCACGCCACAGTCCCGTTGGCTTGCCACCGGAGCACGCCACAGTCCCGTTGGCTGGCCACCGGAGCACGCCACAGTCCCGTTGGCTGGCCACCGGAGCACGCCACTTTCCCGTTGGCTGGCCACCGGAGCACGCCACTTTCCCGTTGGCTTGCCACCGGAGCACGCCACTTTCCCGTTGGCTTGCCACCGGAGCACGCCACTTTCCCGTTGGCTTGCCACCGGAGCACGCCACAGTCCCGTTGGCTTGCCACCGGAGCACGCCACAGTCCCGTTGGCTTACCACCGGAGCACGCCACTTTCCCGTTGGCTTGCCACCGGAGCACGCCACTTTCCCGTTGGCTTGCCACCGGAGCACGCCACTGTCCCGTTGGCTTGCCACCGGAGCACGCCACTGTCCCGTTGGCTTGCCACCGGAGCACGCCACAGTCCCGTTGGCTTGCCACCGGAGCACGCCACAGTCCCGTTGGCTTGCCACCGGAGCACGCCACTTTCCCGTTGGCTTGCCACCGGAGCACGCCACTTTCCCGTTGGCTTGCCACCGGAGCACGCCACTTTCCCGTTGGCTTGCCACCGGAGCACGCCACTTTCCCGTTGGCTTGCCACCGGAGCACGCCACAGTCCCGTTGGCTTGCCACCGGAGCACGCCACATTCCCGTTGGCTTGCCACCGGAGCACGCCACTGTCCCGTTGGCTTGCCACCGGAGCACGCCACTGTCCCGTTGGCTTGCCACCGGAGCACGCCACTGTCCCGTTGGCTTGCCACCGGAGCACGCCACTGTCCCGTTGGCTTGCCACCGGAGCACGCCACTGTCCCGTTGGCTTGCCACCGGAGCACGCCACTGTCCCGTTGGCTTGCCACCGGAGCACGCCACAGTCCCGTTGGCTTGCCACCGGAGCACGCCACAGTCCCGTTGGCTGGCCACCGGAGCACGCCACAGTCCCGTTGGCTGGCCACCGGAGCACGCCACTTTCCCGTTGGCTGGCCACCGGAGCACGCCACTTTCCCGTTGGCTTGCCACCGGAGCACGCCACTTTCCCGTTGGCTTGCCACCGGAGCACGCCACTTTCCCGTTGGCTTGCCACCGGAGCACGCCACAGTCCCGTTGGCTTGCCACCGGAGCACGCCACAGTCCCGTTGGCTTGCCACCGGAGCACGCCACTTTCCCGTTGGCTTGCCACCGGAGCACGCCACTTTCCCGTTGGCTTGCCACCGGAGCACGCCACTGTCCCGTTGGCTTGCCACCGGAGCACGCCACTGTCCCGTTGGCTTGCCACCGGAGCACGCCACAGTCCCGTTGGCTTGCCACCGGAGCACGCCACAGTCCCGTTGGCTTGCCACCGGAGCACGCCACTTTCCCGTTGGCTTGCCACCGGAGCACGCCACTTTCCCGTTGGCTTGCCACCGGAGCACGCCACTTTCCCGTTGGCTTGCCACCGGAGCACGCCACTTTCCCGTTGGCTTGCCACCGGAGCAAGCCACAGTCCCGTTGGCTTGCCACCGGAGCACGCCACATTCCCGTTGGCTTGCCACCGGAGCACGCCACTGTCCCGTTGGCTTGCCACCGGAGCACGCCACTGTCCCGTTGGCTTGCCACCGGAGCACGCCACTGTCCCGTTGGCTTGCCACCGGAGCACGCCACTGTCCCGTTGGCTTGCCACCGGAGCACGCCACTGTCCCGTTGGCTTGCCACCGGAGCACGCCACAGTCCCGTTGGTTTGCCACCGGAGCACGCCACAGTCCCGTTGGCTTGCCACCGGAGCACGCCACTTTCCCGTTGGCTTGCCAACGGAGCACGCCACTGTCCCGTTGGCTTGCCACCGGAGCACGCCACTGTCCCGTTGGCTTGCCACCGGAGCACGCCACTGTCCCGTTGGCTTGCCACCGGAGCACGCCACTGTCCCGTTGGCTTGCCACCGGAGCACGCCACTGTCCCGTTGGCTTGCCACCGGAGCACGCCACTTTCCCGTTGGCTTGCCCCCGGAGCACGCCACTTTCCCGTTGGCTTGCCCCCGGAGCACGCCACTTTCCCGTTGGCTTGCCCCCGGAGGACGCCACTTTCCCGTTGGCTTGCCCCCGGAGGACGCCACTTTCCCGTTGGCTTGCCACCGGAGCACGCCACTTTCCCGTTGGCTTGCCACCGGAGCACGCCACTTTCCCGTTGGCTTGCCACCGGAGCACGCCACTTTCCCGTTGGCTTGCCACCGGAGCACGCCACTGTCCCGTTGGCTTGCCACCGGAGCACGCCACTTTCCCGTTGGCTTGCCACCGGAGCACGCCACTTTCCCGTTGGCTTACCACCGGAGCACGCCACTTTCCCGTTGGCTTGCCACCGGAGCACGCCACTGTCCCGTTGGCTTGCCACCGGAGCACGCCACTGTCCCGTTGGCTTGCCACCGGAGCACGACACTGTCCCGTTGGCTTGCCACCGGAGCACGCCACAGTCCCGTTGGCTTGCCACCGGAGCACGCCACTTTCCCGTTGGCTTGCCACCGGAGCACGCCACAGTCCCGTTGGCTTGCCACCGGAGCACGCCACAGTCCCGTTGGCTTGCCACCGGAGCACGCCACTTTCCCGTTGGCTTGCCACCGGAGCACGCCACTGTCCCGTTGGCTTGCCACCGGAGCACGCCACTGTCCCGTTGGCTTGCCACCGGAGCACGCCATTGTCCCGTTGGCTTGCCACCGGAGCACGCCACTTTCCCGTTGGCTTGCCACCGGAGCACGCCACTGTCCCGTTGGCTTGCCACCGGAGCACGCCACAGTCCCGTTGGCTTGCCACCGGAGCACGCCACAGTCCCGTTGGCTGGCCACCGGAGCACGCCACAGTCCCGTTGGCTGGCCACCGGAGCACGCCACTTTCCCGTTGGCTTGCCACCGGAGCACGCCACTTTCCCGTTGGCTTGCCACCGGAGCACGCCACTTTCCCGTTGGCTTGCCACCGGAGCACGCCACTTTCCCGTTGGCTTGCCACCGGAGGACGCCACTTTCCCGTTGGCTTGCCACCGGAGCACGCCACAGTCCCGTTGGCTTGCCACCGGAGCACGCCACTTTCCCGTTGGCTTGCCACCGGAGCACGCCACTTTCCCGTTGGCTTGCCACCGGAGCACGCCACTGTCCCGTTGGCTTGCCACCGGAGCACGCCACTGTCCCGATGGCTTGCCACCGGAGCATGCCACAGTCCCGTTGGCTTGCCACCGGAGCACGCCACAGTCCCGTTGGCTTGCCACCGGAGCACGCCACTTTCCCGTTGGCTTGCCACCGGAGCACGCCACTTTCCCGTTGGCTTGCCACCGGAGCACGCCACTTTCCCGTTGGCTTGCCACCGGAGCACGCCACTTTCCCGTTGGCTTGCCACCGGAGCACGCCACAGTCCCGTTGGCTTGCCACCGGAGCACGCCACAGTCCCGTTGGCTTGCCACCGGAGCACGCCACTTTCCCGTTGGCTTGCCACCGGAGCACGCCACTTTCCCGTTGGCTTGCCACCGGAGCACGCCACTGTCCCGTTGGCTTGCCACCGGAGCACGCCACTGTCCCGTTGGCTTGCCACCGGAGCACGCCACAGTCCCGTTGGCTTGCCACCGGAGCACGCCACAGTCCCGTTGGCTTGCCACCGGAGCACGCCACTTTCCCGTTGGCTTGCCACCGGAGCACGCCACTTTCCCGTTGGCTTGCCACCGGAGCACGCCACTTTCCCGTTGGCTTGCCACCGGAGCACGCCACTTTCCCGTTGGCTTGCCACCGGAGCAAGCCACAGTCCCGTTGGCTTGCCACCGGAGCACGCCACATTCCCGTTGGCTTGCCACCGGAGCACGCCACTGTCCCGTTGGCTTGCCACCGGAGCACGCCACTGTCCCGTTGGCTTGCCACCGGAGCACGCCACTGTCCCGTTGGCTTGCCACCGGAGCACGCCACTGTCCCGTTGGCTTGCCACCGGAGCACGCCACTGTCCCGTTGGCTTGCCACCGGAGCACGCCACAGTCCCGTTGGTTTGCCACCGGAGCACGCCACAGTCCCGTTGGCTTGCCACCGGAGCACGCCACTTTCCCGTTGGCTTGCCAACGGAGCACGCCACTGTCCCGTTGGCTTGCCACCGGAGCACGCCACTGTCCCGTTGGCTTGCCACCGGAGCACGCCACTGTCCCGTTGGCTTGCCACCGGAGCACGCCACTGTCCCGTTGGCTTGCCACCGGAGCACGCCACTGTCCCGTTGGCTTGCCACCGGAGCACGCCACTTTCCCGTTGGCTTGCCCCCGGAGCACGCCACTTTCCCGTTGGCTTGCCCCCGGAGCACGCCACTTTCCCGTTGGCTTGCCCCCGGAGGACGCCACTTTCCCGTTGGCTTGCCCCCGGAGGACGCCACTTTCCCGTTGGCTTGCCACCGGAGCACGCCACTTTCCCGTTGGCTTGCCACCGGAGCACGCCACTTTCCCGTTGGCTTGCCACCGGAGCACGCCACTTTCCCGTTGGCTTGCCACCGGAGCACGCCACTGTCCCGTTGGCTTGCCACCGGAGCACGCCACTTTCCCGTTGGCTTGCCACCGGAGCACGCCACTTTCCCGTTGGCTTACCACCGGAGCACGCCACTTTCCCGTTGGCTTGCCACCGGAGCACGCCACTGTCCCGTTGGCTTGCCACCGGAGCACGCCACTGTCCCGTTGGCTTGCCACCGGAGCACGACACTGTCCCGTTGGCTTGCCACCGGAGCACGCCACAGTCCCGTTGGCTTGCCACCGGAGCACGCCACTTTCCCGTTGGCTTGCCACCGGAGCACGCCACAGTCCCGTTGGCTTGCCACCGGAGCACGCCACAGTCCCGTTGGCTTGCCACCGGAGCACGCCACTTTCCCGTTGGCTTGCCACCGGAGCACGCCACTGTCCCGTTGGCTTGCCACCGGAGCACGCCACTGTCCCGTTGGCTTGCCACCGGAGCACGCCATTGTCCCGTTGGCTTGCCACCGGAGCACGCCACTTTCCCGTTGGCTTGCCACCGGAGCACGCCACTGTCCCGTTGGCTTGCCACCGGAGCACGCCACAGTCCCGTTGGCTTGCCACCGGAGCACGCCACAGTCCCGTTGGCTGGCCACCGGAGCACGCCACAGTCCCGTTGGCTGGCCACCGGAGCACGCCACTTTCCCGTTGGCTTGCCACCGGAGCACGCCACTTTCCCGTTGGCTTGCCACCGGAGCACGCCACTTTCCCGTTGGCTTGCCACCGGAGCACGCCACTTTCCCGTTGGCTTGCCACCGGAGGACGCCACTTTCCCGTTGGCTTGCCACCGGAGCACGCCACAGTCCCGTTGGCTTGCCACCGGAGCACGCCACTTTCCCGTTGGCTTGCCACCGGAGCACGCCACTTTCCCGTTGGCTTGCCACCGGAGCACGCCACTGTCCCGTTGGCTTGCCACCGGAGCACGCCACTGTCCCGATGGCTTGCCACCGGAGCATGCCACAGTCCCGTTGGCTTGCCACCGGAGCACGCCACAGTCCCGTTGGCTTGCCACCGGAGCACGCCACTTTCCCGTTGGCTTGCCACCGGAGCACGCCACTTTCCCGTTGGCTTACCACCGGAGCACGCCACTTTCCCGTTGGCTTGCCACCGGAGCACGCCACTTTCCCGTTGGCTTGCCACCGGAGCACGCCACTTTCCCGTTGGCTTGCCACCGGAGCACGCCACTTTCCCGTTGGCTTGCCACCGGAGCACGCCACAGTCCCGTTGGCTTGCCACCGGAGCACGCCAGAGTCCCGTTGGCTTGCCACCGGAGCACGCCACAGTCCCGTTGGCTTGCCACCGGAGCACGCCACTGTCCCGTTGGCTTGCCACCGGAGCACGCCACTGTCCCGTTGGCTTGCCACCGGAGCACGCCACTGTCCCGTTGGCTTGCCACCGGAGCACGCCACTTTCCCGTTGGCTTGCCACCGGAGCACGCCACAGTCCCGTTGGCTTGCCCCCGGAGGACGCCACTTTCCCGTTGGCTTGCCCCCGGAGGACGCCACTTTCCCGTTGGCTTGCCACCGGAGCACGCCACTTTCCCGTTGGCTTGCCACCGGAGCACGCCACTTTCCCGTTGGCTTGCCACCGGAGCACGCCACTTTCCCGTTGGCTTGCCACCGGAGCACGCCACTGTCCCGTTGGCTTGCCACCGGAGCACGCCACTTTCCCGTTGGCTTGCCACCGGAGCACGCCACTTTCCCGTTGGCTTGCCACCGGAGCACGCCACTTTCCCGTTGGCTTGCCACCGGAGCACGCCACTGTCCCGTTGGCTTGCCACCGGAGCACGCCACTGTCCCGTTGGCTTGCCACCGGAGCACGACACTGTCCCGTTGGCTTGCCACCGGAGCACGCCACAGTCCCGTTGGCTTGCCACCGGAGCACGCCACTTTCCCGTTGGCTTGCCACCGGAGCACGCCACAGTCCCGTTGGCTTGCCACCGGAGCACGCCACAGTCCCGTTGGCTTGCCACCGGAGCACGCCACTTTCCCGTTGGCTTGCCACCGGAGCACGCCACTGTCCCGTTGGCTTGCCACCGGAGCACGCCACAGTCCCGTTGGCTTGCCACCGGAGCACGCCACAGTCCCGTTGGCTGGCCACCGGAGCACGCCACAGTCCCGTTGGCTGGCCACCGGAGCACGCCACTTTCCCGTTGGCTTGCCACCGGAGCACGCCACTTTCCCGTTGGCTTGCCACCGGAGCACGCCACTTTCCCGTTGGCTTGCCACCGGAGCACGCCACTTTCCCGTTGGCTTGCCACCGGAGGACGCCACTTTCCCGTTGGCTTGCCACCGGAGCACGCCACAGTCCCGTTGGCTTGCCACCGGAGCACGCCACAGTCCCGTTGGCTTGCCACCGGAGCACGCCACTTTCCCGTTGGCTTGCCACCGGAGCACGCCACTTTCCCGTTGGCTTGCCACCGGAGCACGCCACTGTCCCGTTGGCTTGCCACCGGAGCACGCCACTGTCCCGATGGCTTGCCACCGGAGCACGCCACAGTCCCGTTGGCTTGCCACCGGAGCACGCCACAGTCCCGTTGGCTTGCCACCGGAGCACGCCACTTTCCCGTTGGCTTGCCACCGGAGCACGCCACTTTCCCGTTGGCTTACCACCGGAGCACGCCACTTTCCCGTTGGCTTGCCACCGGAGCACGCCACTTTCCCGTTGGCTTGCCACCGGAGCACGCCACTTTCCCGTTGGCTTGCCACCGGAGCACGCCACTTTCCCGTTGGCTTGCCACCGGAGCACGCCACAGTCCCGTTGGCTTGCCACCGGAGCACGCCAGAGTCCCGTTGGCTTGCCACCGGAGCACGCCACAGTCCCGTTGGCTTGCCACCGGAGCACGCCACTGTCCCGTTGGCTTGCCACCGGAGCACGCCACTGTCCCGTTGGCTTGCCACCGGAGCACGCCACTGTCCCGTTGGCTTGCCACCGGAGCACGCCACTTTCCCGTTGGCTTGCCACCGGAGCACGCCACAGTCCCGTTGGCTTGCCCCCGGAGGACGCCACTTTCCCGTTGGCTTGCCCCCGGAGGACGCCACTTTCCCGTTGGCTTGCCACCGGAGCACGCCACTTTCCCGTTGGCTTGCCACCGGAGCACGCCACTTTCCCGTTGGCTTGCCACCGGAGCACGCCACTTTCCCGTTGGCTTGCCACCGGAGCACGCCACTGTCCCGTTGGCTTGCCACCGGAGCACGCCACTTTCCCGTTGGCTTGCCACCGGAGCACGCCACTTTCCCGTTGGCTTGCCACCGGAGCACGCCACTTTCCCGTTGGCTTGCCACCGGAGCACGCCACTGTCCCGTTGGCTTGCCACCGGAGCACGCCACTGTCCCGTTGGCTTGCCACCGGAGCACGACACTGTCCCGTTGGCTTGCCACCGGAGCACGCCACAGTCCCGTTGGCTTGCCACCGGAGCACGCCACTTTCCCGTTGGCTTGCCACCGGAGCACGCCACAGTCCCGTTGGCTTGCCACCGGAGCACGCCACAGTCCCGTTGGCTTGCCACCGGAGCACGCCACTTTCCCGTTGGCTTGCCACCGGAGCACGCCACTGTCCCGTTGGCTTGCCACCGGAGCACGCCACTGTCCCGTTGGCTTGCCACCGGAGCACGCCATTGTCCCGTTGGCTTGCCACCGGAGCACGCCACTTTCCCGTTGGCTTGCCACCGGAGCACGCCACTGTCCCGTTGGCTTGCCACCGGAGCACGCCACAGTCCCGTTGGCTTGCCACCGGAGCACGCCACAGTCCCGTTGGCTGGCCACCGGAGCACGCCACAGTCCCGTTGGCTGGCCACCGGAGCACGCCACTTTCCCGTTGGCTTGCCACCGGAGCACGCCACTTTCCCGTTGGCTTGCCACCGGAGCACGCCACTTTCCCGTTGGCTTGCCACCGGAGCACGCCACTTTCCCGTTGGCTTGCCACCGGAGGACGCCACTTTCCCGTTGGCTTGCCACCGGAGCACGCCACAGTCCCGTTGGCTTGCCACCGGAGCACGCCACAGTCCCGTTGGCTTGCCACCGGAGCACGCCACTTTCCCGTTGGCTTGCCACCGGAGCACGCCACTTTCCCGTTGGCTTGCCACCGGAGCACGCCACTGTCCCGTTGGCTTGCCACCGGAGCACGCCACTGTCCCGATGGCTTGCCACCGGAGCACGCCACAGTCCCGTTGGCTTGCCACCGGAGCACGCCACAGTCCCGTTGGCTTGCCACCGGAGCACGCCACTTTCCCGTTGGCTTGCCACCGGAGCACGCCACTTTCCCGTTGGCTTACCACCGGAGCACGCCACTTTCCCGTTGGCTTGCCACCGGAGCACGCCACTTTCCCGTTGGCTTGCCACCGGAGCACGCCACTTTCCCGTTGGCTTGCCACCGGAGCACGCCACTTTCCCGTTGGCTTGCCACCGGAGCACGCCACAGTCCCGTTGGCTTGCCACCGGAGCACGCCAGAGTCCCGTTGGCTTGCCACCGGAGCACGCCACAGTCCCGTTGGCTTGCCACCGGAGCACGCCACTGTCCCGTTGGCTTGCCACCGGAGCACGCCACTGTCCCGTTGGCTTGCCACCGGAGCACGCCACTGTCCCGTTGGCTTGCCACCGGAGCACGCCACTTTCCCGTTGGCTTGCCACCGGAGCACGCCACAGTCCCGTTGGCTTGCCACCGGAGCACGCCACTTTCCCGTTGGCTTGCCACCGGAGCACGCCACTTTGCCGTTGGCTTGCCACCGGAGCACGCCACTTTCCCGTTGGCTTGCCACCGGAGCACGCCACTTTCCCGTTGGCTTGCCACCGGAGCACGCCACTTTCCCGTTGGCTTGCCACCGGATCACGCCACAGTCCCGTTGGCTTGCCACCGGAGCACGCCACTTTCCCGTTGGCTTGCCACCGGAGCACGCCACTTTCCCGTTGGCTTGCCACCGGAGCACGCCACTTTCCCGTTGGCTTGCCACCGGAGCACGCCACTTTCCCGTTGGCTTGCCACCGGAGCACGCCACTTTCCCGTTGGCTTGCCACCGGAGCACGCCACTTTCCCGTTGGCTTGCCACCGGAGCACACCACTTTCCCGCTGGCTTGCCACCGGAGCACGCCACTTTCCCGTTGGCTTGCCACCGGAGCACGCCACTTTCCCGTTGGTTTGCCACCGGAGCACGCCACTTTCCCGTTGGCTTGCCACCGGAGCACGCCACTTTCCCGTTGGCTTGCCACCGGAGCACGCCACTTTCCCCTTGGCTTGCCACCGGAGCACGCCACTTTCCCGTTGGCTTGCCACCGGAGCACGCCACTTTCCCGCTGGCTTGCCACCGGAGCACGCCACTGTCCCGCTGGCTTGCCACCGGAGCACGCCACTTTCCCGCTGGCTTGCCACTGGAGCACGCCACTTTCCCGCTGGCTTGCCACCGGAGCACGCCACTTTCCCGCTGGCTTGCCACCGGAGCACGCCACTGTCCCGCTGGCTTGCCACCGGAAGCACGCCACTTTCCCGCTGGCTTGCCAAGGGAGCACGCCATCATCCATTTAATAAAATGGGCCACACTTAGCTTTTTCTTTTATATAATGGGTCCATATAGTTTTTCATTGAATATATTGGGCCCTACATAACCTTACATTTAATATATATAATCGTCTTATCATGTCTGTCTGTCCTTCTGTCCAGGAAGTCCTGCGTCGCTGATTGGTCCGACCGTGGTCAATCAGCGACGTGGGATTTCAGAAAAAGATGGCGGCCATTAGCAGCTCATCTGCCGCACGGAGGTCAGCGGCGATGTAGCCGGGAGATGACCGGCGCTAGCAGCAGAAGTACCCCGACCAGCGGCGCCGCTGACCTCCATGCGGCTACCGTCGGGAGATCAGCGGTTAGGGCCGCTGATCTTCCGACGGAAAGTGTGAAGGGAGGACCGGGGAGCGGCGCCACCGGTCGGGATACTTCTGCTGCGAGCAGCCGGTCATTTCCCGGCTGCTCGCAGTGGAAGTACCCGCACAGGCAGCGCCGCTCCCCTGTCCTCACTAATACGATTCGGCGGCCACGACCAATCAGCGATATTGGCTCCAAATTTAAACACCGCTCTGCACAGAGGTCAGTGGCGATGCAGCCGGTCATCTCCCGGCTGCTCGCAGCAGAAGTACCCCGACCTGCGGCGCCGCTGACCTTCATGCGGCTACCTTCGCTAGATCAGCGGCTAGGGCCGCTGATCTCCCGACGGCAAGTGTGAAGGGAGGACCGGGGAGCGGCGCCGCCGGTTGGGATACTTCTGCTGCGAGCAGCCGGTCATCTCCCGGCTGCTCACAGTGGAAGTACCCGCTCCCCGGTTCTCACTAATACGATTCGCTGATTGGTCGCGGCCGCCAGCCGTGACCAATCACCGGTTTTAGCGCCAAATTTAAACATGCTCTCCGGTCCTCACTAACATGGTTCGCTGATTGGTCGCGGCCGGCCGCATACATATTCTAGAATACCCGATGAGTTAGAATCGGGCCACCATCTAGTTTAATATAATGGGCCACAAATTGCCTTCTAGTTATTACAAGAGGTCCTGCATAGTCTTCCATTTATTTTAATAGGCCCCATATAACCTTTCAGCATCTGAAACAACGGATACTGAAAGCCTGTGCTAGCATTTCTTCTGCGGTGTTGCTATCAGTGTGTCAAGAGTGGGAGAAGAGGGTTGCATTGACAATCCAACACAATGGGCAGCACTTTAAACACATTTTATAAGTGGTCATAAACTTGTAAAAACTTCATGAAAGAATAAAGTTATGTTAAAACCAAGCACACCATTGTATTTTCTTATGAAATTCTCAATGAGTTTGATGTGTCACATCACCCTCTTCCCATTGAAAAAAATAAAGTTAGATCCAAAATGGCCGACTTCAAAATGGCCGCCATAGTCACCACCCATCTGGAAAAGTTTCCCCCTCCCATATACTAATGTGCCATAAACAGGAAGTTGACATCACCAACCATTCCATTTAATTTAGGTGTATCCATATAAATAGCCCACCCTGTATTATTACCATTTTTATTATTGCTGTACATACTGTAGCTTTTCATTTAATTTATTGGGCCCCATATAGGCTTCCATTTAATATAATGGTCCCCACATTGCCTTCCATTTATTATAATGGAGCCAAGATACATCTCTATTTAATATAATGGACAAAACACAGGCTTCCATTTAATATAATTGGCGCTACATAGCCCTTTATTTGATAAATGCGCCTCACATAGCCCTCCATATAATATTATGGGCCCCGCAACGCTTTCCATTTAATTTAATAGGCCTCACATAGCCCTCAATTTAATACAGAGGGCCCCACAAAACCTTTCAGATAACATAGTGGGCCCCAATATAGCTTTCTTTTTAATGTATTGGTCCCCACATAGTCCTCTATTTAATATAATGGGCCTCACATAGCCTTCCATTAAATATCATGGGCCCCATATAGAATTTATCATATACGTAGATGTCCCTTTAAGATAACGGGCCCCACATAGCTTTCCCTTTAATATAATGGGCCCCACATAGATTTTATTATTATATAATGGGCCCCACATAGCTTTCCCTTTAATATAATGGGCCCCACATAGCTTTCCCTTTAATATAATGGGCCCCACATAGCTTTCTCTTTAATATAATGGGCCCCACATAGCTTTCCCTTTAATATAATGGGCCCCACATAGCTTTCTCTTTAATATAATGGGCCCCACATAGCTTTCTCTTTAATATAATGGGCCCCACATAGCTCTCTCTTTAATATAATGGGCCCCACATAGACATCCATTTAATATAATGGGCCCTACGTAGATGTCCCTTTAAGATAACGGGCCCCACATAGCTTTCCCTTTAATATAATGGGCCCCACATAGCTTTCCCTTTAATATAATGGGCCCCACATAGCTTTCTCTTTAATATAATGGGCCCCACATAGCTTTCCCTTTAATATAATGGGCACCACATAGATTTTATTATTATATAATGGGCCCCACATAGCTTTCCCTTTAATATAATGGGCCCCACATAGCTTTCTCTTTAATATAATGGGCCCCACATAGCTTTCTCTTTAATAAAATGGGCCCCACATAGCTTTCTCTTTAATATAATGGGCCGCACATAGCTTTCCCTTTAATATAATGGGCCCCACATAGCTTTCCCTTTAATATAATGGGCCCCACATAGCTTTCCCTTTAATATAATGGGTCCCACATAACTTTTTCTTTAATATAATGGGCCCCACATAGCTTTCTCTTTAATATAATGGGCCCCACATAGCTTTCTCTTTAATATAATGGGCCCCACATAGCTTTCTCTTTAATATAATGGGCCGCACATAGCTTTCTCTTTAATATAATGGGCCCCACATAGCTTTCTCTTTAATATAATGGGCCCCACATAGCTTTCTCTTTAATATAATGGGCCCCATATAGCTTTCTCTTTAATATAATGGGCCCCATATAGCTTTCTCTTTAATATAATGGGCCCCATATAGCTTTCTCTTTAATATAATGGGCCCCATATAGCTTTCTCTTTAATATAATGGGCCCCACACAGCTTTCTATTTAATATAATGGGCCCCACATAGCTTTCCCTTTAATATAACGGGCCCCACATAGCTTTCTCTTTAATATAATGGGCCCCACATAGCTTTCCCTTTAATATAATGGGCCCCACATAGCTTTCTCTTTAATATAATTGGCCCCACATAGCTTTCCCTTTAATATAATTGGCCCCACATAGCTTTCCCTTTAATATAATGGGCACCACATAGATTTATTATAATATAATGGGCCCCACATATCCATCCCTTTAATATTATGGACCCCACATAGATTTATTATAATATTATGGACCCCACATAGATTTATTATAATATAATGGGCCCCACATAGATTTATTATAATATAATGGGCCCCACATAGATTTATTATAATATAATGGGCCCCACATAGATTTATTATAATATAATGGGCCCCACCTAACCCTCCAGTTTATACACTGCAGTCGCTCTCTTTCTTCTCTTCTTTACCTAGTCCAGTCTTTCGTGACAACTTCCCGCCATGATTCGTCTTTGCAGTTTGCTGTCCAGGTTTCGGCTGCTCCGCACTTTTCAGCAGATCACCGCACTCCTGAAAAACAAAAATGTTACAAATATAAGCGACTTAAATAAATAATGCCGCCCACTGTGCCACCAAATGCAAATATGTGCCACACTGTGCCCATGAGTATATCATTCACCACAATGAATCCTGCTCCACTGAGAATATAAATCAGTCACTAGCTTGTGCCCCTGTTATAAATAGTGTTGAGCGAGCACTAAAATGCTCGGGTGCTCGAAGCTCGGCCCAAGCTCGCCGTGATACTCGGGTGCTCGACCCGAGCAACGAGCCCATGTTAGTCTATGGGAGACCCGAGCATTTTTGCGGAGGCACCCCCGGCAGTCTGTATAAAGCCTAAAAAGTGCCCAAAATGATAGTGACAGTGCTCAGATGACATGGGGACAGCATGGGGATCGCCCCAGGAAGCATTTCTGACCCCCCAGGTCACTGTTGTCAACAACGTGGTCAGAGGTATTAAGCCACTTTTACAGGCTCATAAGAAAATGTTCAAAAACGAAAGTGAAACTTGTTTTCCTGTGAAATATGTTAAGGAATTTCTTTTCCAGGGTAAAGACTTGTGTATAAGGTAAAATAAATAACCCAAAACAAAAATACTCCTCCACACCTTGGGCTATGTTCACAAGTAGCATTTTTTATGCGTTTTTGCACTTTTGTATTGCTTTCAACTGTGACAAATGCATTCACCGGGAAATGTCATTTTAACATTTTACAACCTTATCTGGCCATGTGCTGTGTGACACATGCATATAGTGCTGAAAAGACATGGGAACAGCATGGGGAAGACCCCTGGAAGGATCTCTGACTCCCAGGTCACTGCCTAAAAGTGTGCCCATCAGAAGTGATCCTTGCCGCATCAGAAGATGCAGACTTGCAACTATCCCCGTGCAAGTCCTTGTCCCAGGGCAGTGTTCAATTGTACCTCCCCCATTGCTTGCAATGCAAGCGCAAATATGCAGCCAACCACCCACCCACCCTCAGGCTGCAATACCATACTGCTAGGTTGCACTTGAAATTGGGCCTTTTAGTTTTGAGGAGGCCGAAGCTGGCCACTACCTCATGGCTGCTTCGGCAGCGAGGTATCCATACTCAGTCCCCAGCCGCCCGGCGGCCGGGTGTCCACACCTGGTCCCCAGCCGCTTGGGGGCGGCGGGGTGTCCATAGACGGTCCCCAGCCACCCCGATTTCTCCGCGGAACATCCCCACACACTTTTCTTAGACTGGCCTGCTTTAGGGCAGCATTGGACAAGCCCACTAGAGAAACCGACTCCATCAGGGGAGGTGAGAATGCCAAGGTGAGGAGCATGATGATGATAGAAGTTAGCATCTGCTTTGTTTTGTTGGAATGCAAGCATAAGTGTGCAACCTGCCACCAACCCACCCCGAGGCTGCAATACCATACTGCTAGCATGCGTGCACTTGAAATTGGGCCTTTTAGGCATGTGGAGGCCAGAGCTGGCCACTACCTCATGGGTGCTTCGGCAGCGAGGTATCGATACTCAGTCCCCAGCCGCCCGGCGGCCGGGTGTCCATGCTCGGTCCCCAGCCGCCAGGGGGCGGCCGGGTGTCCACACTCGGTCCCCAGCCGCCCCGCGGCCAGGTGTCCATAAACGGTTCCAAGCCGCCCCGATTTCTCCGCGGAACATCCCCACACACTTTTCTTAGACTGGCCTGCTTTAGGGCAGCATTGGACGAGCCCACCAAAGAACCCGACTTCTCCGGTGGGCCCTGGCTTCTTTATCAGGGGAGTTGAGAGTGCCAAGGTGAGGAGCATGATGAGGATGATAGAAGTTAGCATCTGCTTTGTTTTCAACGAATGCAAGCGCATGTATGTAGTAGCGGCTAGGCCTGAGGTGGTCAGCGTTTTGGCGCATATCCTACCTCCTCCGAGGATTGCTGGATGTTTTCCTGCTACTATCCAAGTTCTATGACTCTCGTTAAATCAAAGCTTCAAGTGATAAATGATGGATGAGGTAGTGGCAAAGGAGAAAGAGCAGGAGGAACAGGGACCATTCACATCAATATCAGGCCAGTCAACCACATATGTCTTGTAGGATATGTTTCTGTAACAAAAGGAGCGGTTTGGCTACACAGTTATAGGGCATACAGTGAGTGCAATGCCTACCAAAACTTTTGAGGCACTCCAATGCCCCTTGGAAATGACATGGAGGTCAGAGGGCCTTAACTAAACCTTTTTTTCCATTTATGGCAACTGGGTCTCCTGTGCACTGTTGGCCTAAGCAGTGAATGGAAGGCTTTCCAAAAATTATAAGGAACTGCAATGCCCCTGGAAACAGATGTGGATTACAGCGTACTAAAAACCTTCTACCCATTATTGGGGAGTGTGTCTCCCTTAGTTTTCACCTTTGCATTGAAAAGCAAAAGCTGACTAAAATTAGGAGGAAATGCAATGCCCGTTGGAAGAGTCATGGAGATTAGAGGTAAGGTAATTAAAAACAACATTTCAATGCCCCTTGGAAGAGCTGTGGAGTTCAGAGTGGCTTAAGAAGACGCTTTTAATGCCCCTTTGAAGAGACGTGGAGGTCACAGTAGCTTAACAAGAGGGTCTTAATGCCCCTTACAAGAGCCATACAGTACAGCATCTTAAAAACATTATTCCCATTATTGGGGAGTGGGTCTCCCATAGCAAAAGCTTCCAAAAATTATGAGGAAATGCAATGCCCGTTCGAAGAGTCGTGGAGGTCCCAGTAGCTTAACAAGACGCTTTTAATGCCCCTCAGAAGAGACGTGGAGGTCAGAGTGGCATAACAAGACGGTTTTAATGCCCCTTACAAGACACGTGGAGGTCAGAGTGGTATAACAAGACGCTTTTAATGCCCCTCAGAAGAGACGTGGAGGTCAGAATGGTATAACAAGACGGTTTTAATGCCCCTTACAAGAGACGTGGAGGTCAGAGTGGTATAACAAGATGGTTTTAATGCCCCTCAGAAGAGACGTGGAGGTCAGAGTGGTATAACAAGACGGTTTTAATGCCCCTTACAAGACACGTGGAGGTCAGAGTGGTAGCTTAACAAGACGCTTTTAATGCCCCTCTGAAGAGACGTGGGGGTCAGAGTGGTATAACAAGACGGTTTTAATGCCCCTTACAAGACACGTGGAGGTCAGAGTGGTATAACAAGACGGTTTTAATGCCCCTTACAAGACACGTGGAGGTCAGAGTGGTATAACAAGACTCTTTTAATGCCCCTTACAAGAGACGCTCATTATTCTGGCATTTGGCAAATATTAAAAATGATGGTAATCCTAATTGACCTAAAATGGGAAAGGTTTATTCTGATTTCATGTCAGATATTGAGAAAAACCTGCAGATGTGTCTATTTATACAGTGTATGGAAACTTCTGATTTCAACTCTGTATATATATATATATATATATATATATATATGTGTATAATATATACACGGCGAAGCTCACACAACACAACACCCACAGCAGAGGAACTGGCTGCACACACACCTGCTCCTGTCAGTGCTGTGAGCGCCCCTCATATCGCTGCTGGCTCTGCCCCTCATATCGCTGCTGGCTCCGCCCCTCACATCGCTGCTGGCTCCGCCCCTCACATCGCTGCTGGCTCCGCCCCTCGTGTCGCTGTTGGCTCAGCTCCTCATATCGCTGCTGGCTCTGCCCCTCACATCGCTGCTGGCTCCGCATCTCATATCACTGCTGGCTCCGCCCCTCATGTCGCTGCAGGCTCCGCCCCTCACATCGCTGCTGGCTCCGCTTCTCATATCACTGCTGGCTCCGCCCCTCATGTCGCTGCAGGCTCCGCCCCTCATATCGCTGCTGGCTCCGCCTCTCACATCGCTGCTGGCTCCGCCCCTCATATCGCTGCTGGCTCCGCCCCTCATATCGCTGCTGGCTCCGCCCCTCATGTCGCTGCTGGCTCCGCCCCTCATGTCGCTGCTGGCTCCGCCCCTCATATCGCTGCTGGCTCTGCCCCTCACATCGCTGCTGGCTCCGCCCATCAGCCGCTCACAGTCCTCAGCAATATGGAGACATCCGCACTGATCAGAATCCTCGGGGGCGTGGCCTGTCACTGTAGTCACACAAGGGTTGTCATGGAGATCTCAAGGGAAGGCAGGTGGGCGGGGCTTAGAGCAGGAAGTAGAAGCTGTGCAGTGTGATTGGCTCCTTACCTTCTGCCAGTAATGGAGCAGATATATGGCTCCTATATAATGGAGGGGGCTCAGGAGGGGTTCCCCACCCAAAAGGTCAGGGGATAAATAATACTGGACATGAGCGAGGGCAGGAGGACATTATTCTATATTGTAAGAAATCTGATTTCTTCTTTCCTCACAGTTTTTCCTGTGCAAGGCCACATGTATTGTGCGATAATCTGTGAATATGGGGGGGATCTGCTCCTCACATCCACATCAATCCCCCCACGTCTGAGCTCTCCCTTACAGGGGTCTTCTGCTCTGCACATTGATGCCGTATCCATGGAGATGACATCATGGCCGGTACATGCGGATCTCCCCGATGGGACCCTCATGTATCTGGAGGACGAGGCACTGCTGCTCCTCGGGGAGAGGGGGCACAATTCCTGTACACATGATACAGGGGCTTCTGCCATCTCTGGGCTGAGAATAATGCTGGCAGCGCGCAGTCTACATGATGTGAGGATTACAAGTCTGCAGTCACAGAGAGTCACACAGATGACTGCAGCCTTCAGCTTCACACCGGACAATCCCTTTAAATACATGTATATTGCTCTAAAAAGACTTTTTACTATTTCTCTTCATGTAATATTTGCTCTGTTCGGCCTTTACCAGCCTTTAGTTTCCCAGCAGCACATTGATGGCTGCAGAATGAGTTAACTTGAGATTCAGTCAGTGAGCTCCTTATGATGTGGAGTTTCCAGCGCTTTTATTTCTGCGATGATTTATGACTGCATCAGAGATCAGCCCAACTTTCATGCTGGTCTGTGAACATAATCAGCACAGAGAAGGTCAGAATGAGCTCACTGATAAATTCTCAGTGAGCTCATTCTGCAACTAGCAATGCAAAGGAAATAAAAAAGCCAAATTGTTTATGAAACGTTATTGAAAAAATATTTGTATGTATATATTTAGCCCAAAATGTCTGAGTGTCCATATCCTTAGTACCAGCACAGCTGAGGATTTGGTATAATCAGGGGCGTACATAGGACGCAGAAATTCTAATTGGGCCCCCCCCCAGCAATAAAAATGTAAATAATTGTCGGGGTCGCAGAAGATCAGATCTCACAACCTTCCAGCCTTTACATAGTAATTTTCCTCCTGCTGAAGTCCTAGATCCCTTTTTCATTGCCCATAAAGTGTGGTGCCAACAAAAGTGCCCCCCAAACACGGTATGATACCCCCATGGTGAATTCCTCCATATGCGCAGTACAATGACCCTACTGTACCCGACCTCAACTCCCAGGGTAAAGTATGATGACACCAACACAGTATGATCCCCCAACTGCACCACACCTCTCCATACTCCATAGAGTACAATGCACTCAGTATAAGACTCTCGCCATGGTTCTCCACACAGTATAAGGCACTCGCCATGGTCCTCCACGCAGTATAATGCACTCCCTCGTGGTCCTCCACGCAGTATAATGCACTCCCACGTGGTCCTCCACACAGTACAATGCACTCCCCGTGGTCCTCCACACAGTATAATGCACTCCCCCATGGTCCTCCACACAGTACCATGCACTCCCCCATGGTCCTCCACACAGTACAATGCACTCCCCCATGGTCCTCCACACTGTACAATGTACTCCCCCATGGTCCTCCACACAGTATAAAGCCCCCGTCTCACATAGCAATATCGCTAGCGAGATCGCTGCTGTGTCACGGTTTTGGTGACTCACCAGCGACCTCACCAGCGATGTCGCTATGTGTGACACTTTGCAACGATCAGGCCCCTGCTGTGAGGTTGCTGATCGCTGCAAAGTGTCCTGGACCATTTTTTGGTCGTTGGCCTCCCGCTGGCCAGCACACATCGCTGTGTGTGACCAGCGGGACCAACGATCTGGCTGGTAACCATGGTAAACATCGGGTTACTAGGGGCACGCGCGCACTTAGTAACCCGCTGTTTACCATGGATACCACTCTGCTACGGTGTGCGGAGGCTACCGTTCACCTTAGCAGAGTGGTATCCATGATAAACAGCGGGTTACTAGGGGCACACGCGCACTTAGTAACCCGATGTTTACCATAGTTACCAGCCTGCTCCTGCTTAAGCAGCAGGCTGGTAACAGGAGCAGGACATCGTGGAACGATTCTTTCCACGATATCGCTGCTCCCCTGATCGCTGGTGAGCCTGCCTGTTTGACAGCTCGCCAGCGATGTATTAGCGATGCAGCAACGATCCCTGACAGGTCGTATCGTTGTCGGGATCGCTGCTGCATCGCTTAGTGTGACGGGGCCTTAAGACACTCGCCATGGTTCTCCACTCAGTATAATGCATTCCCCCATGGCCCTGTACGCAGTATAATGCAGCCCCCCATAGGGTAAAATGCAGCCCCCCCACCCGTAGGGTAAAATGCAGCCCCAGTCCTCCAGTATTATCAGTACACAATGATTTAAAAAATAAATACATACTTACCGCTCCTCGTTCCCCGCTGCTTCAGTCTCTGCAGCTGATCACCTCAGCAGCTGCCAGCTCCACTGTCTGACACAGCGTGGCGCGTCATCATGCTGCTGCGTCAGACGCAGAGGAGGAATGATGGGAGAGGGAGTGTCACATGATGCTCCCTCCTCCAGGTTTTCGTGGGCCCCGGGCGAAAGAGTCTCAGTGGCCCCTTTAACACATCCAACCATTCATGATGCACAGATACAGCAGAGAAATTATAGATATAGATATAGTACAATGCCAAAAATGTCACTGACTTCTTACATTTCATGAGTGATATCTACTGTAAATTCTACAATAGCTCAGAAACCAGTGAATCCTCACAGCGCACAGTGCAGACCGGACAGTATAGTCCTCCATACAGTGTTATGAGCCCTATATAATGCTCCATACAAAATACTGGATCCCATTTAATTCACCATAGAGAATACTGCCTGGTCCCCATGTAATGCCATATGCAGGCTGGACCCGATACAGAGGCCCCACAAGCCCGCTGCATCCTCCCCGGGGCCCCCACAAGCCGGCTGCATCCCCCCAGGGCCCCCCTCAAGCCTGCATCACTCCCCCCAGAGCCCCCACATGCCTGCAGCATCCCCCCCATAGACCCCACAAGCTTGCAGCATCCCCCCCAGAGCACCCACAAGCCCACAGCATCCCCTCCAGGGCCCCACAAGCCCGCAGAATCCCCCCCAGGGCCCCACAAGCCCGCAGCATCCCCTTAGGGCCCCCACAAGCCCGCAGCATCCCCCCGGGGCCCACACAAGCCCTGGACCGTACCTGCATCACCACCAGTAAAGGTATTGAAGTTTACCCTTGTGTGTGTGCCTGTACTTCCTCTGGGACCGTCCTGCCGTCTCCCTCCTGCTTCCATCATCTTTCTACACCTCTACACTGCCCTGAGGCCTGCTCTACTTGTGGGGAGCCGTCCCATCATAGCTGCCCCTAACATCAGCCTCAGTGGACTGTCGCAGCGCTGGTAACCTCTTACCAGAATCCACAGGTGGCGTCACGACAATTTCCCCTATAAGCATCCCCCCCCCTTTGAGTGACCGCCCTGGGCCACGGACTGGGCCAGCCACCGTGATATCCCCCGGCAACCAGAGGCCCGGCTGCCGAGTGCCCCACGGCCCTGGGGGCGAGTCACTATGCACAGTGGTTCATGAATTAATATTCACAGTGACCCTCCATCCTGTGATTAAAAGGGTCCATACATTTGACACCTCCGTCTGACTCCCACAGTCTCCTCCGCACAGATCGATATTAAGATGGCCACCGCAATGGCATGGGGAGTGCAGCGGTGAGTCCAGAGCACAGCTCCTCGCTCTAAAATGCCCATCAGAAAGAAGAGGTCAGACATTTATTTTCTATGAGCGCTCTATTATCCTATTTATCAAACATCAGCACTACAAGAATCCGTCCTGAGCCGTGCTGGGATCTTTGAACGTGGGCCCCCGGGAGGATCGGGCCCCTCATGGTGGAGCAGATCACACTCATTATAATCCATCACTGATAGAAGATACATAAACAACAACACAGGATGATTGTAAAACAGTGAGGTAATATTTTATTGAGCCACCAAACACACAATAAACATATCGAACAGTCCCAGCAAATACCTAATATGGTGCAAATTAGAGTCTCACCCTTCCGCTGACTCGCTGGGATTAAAGCAGCTGCCAATCCGAGGGGCTTCTGGGGCTGACTACCCCCACCAATGGCACCCCCACCAAAGAGCACCCACAAAGAGGAGGTAACAACAAGCTTAGAAAGCTGACAGTCCATTGAGGTACGTGGCCAGGAGACCAGAAAGTTCCGACCTGGCTTCTCCGAACATATCCATGGAACTAGGTGACCGGAAGGTCCCGACTTGGCTTTTTCCGAGCATATTCACGAGTTCCAGGTGGCCAGAGTGTCCCAACCTGGCTACTCCAAACATCTCCATGGGACCAAGTGACTGGTGGGTCCCAACCTGGTTTTCCCAGATGTATCCATGGGTTCTATAGTAGTCAATGGAGCAGATCTGTATTCCTCCAGCCAGGGCTGTGGTCCCTTAAGCTGGCATCCTGTAGAAACCAAATCTGTGTCCGTCTTAATGGATTCATGGTGTTCTGTAGAGCTGTCCCATAGAGTGTTCCTGGCAGTGGTTTTGTAAAAAGACTCCTTTATGTAGTTCACAACTGTCCCTCTTCAAGACTTCATTCACAGGTCAAGAGAAAGGGCTGGTGTTACTAATTCTCATTACTGGAGCATCCACAGTTCATCCCCCAAATGTTGACTTGCAAACATTGCAAACATTGAAGGATAAACTATAAATTCCGAAACAATGCAAGTCAACAAATTGCATGGACTTATAAAATGGTAATCAACATATTTAGCAAACATCCATTGTTCAAAGAGCCTGCGTCCCTGTATTGCAAAGATAACAGTACAATAAACCAGAAGAGTTGATATAAGAGGTAAATAACCATTTATCAATGAACAAATATCACCTCAACCTACAAGATGAGTCAACATTCAGACTCATGACAAAAGATCATGTGCGTTGACCAACCGAAGAAAGAAACACATAAATTCAATAGTTAATAATTCAGGCAATAGTCTATCATTCTGGGCCTATGGAATTTACATCTGGATAATTACGATTAAATGCTGTGTCGTCACAGGCCCCTTTAGTTTTAGGGACTGGCAGGGGTCCTTTACAGTTGCTCTCCCACTAGTTCATCCTTCTTTCCTTTACTCCGTTTCAATAAAATATTTGGAAATATACAAAGTAAAAACTCAAATATAATTTTTTTTCTTACATTAAAACTAGATTTTATTAAAATAAACCCCCAAAAAACAAGAACAAAAAAACTAAACCTGATTAACATCGCAGAGAACAACAATCCAAACTGTACAACGATCACATGATTTATCCGTCACGAAAAACAGCATCAAGAATAAAATAGTAATAATTAATGGCAAAATTGTAGCTTTTGTTCATTTTGTCTCTATACTGCACGATAAACGCTGGAAAGAAAAAATATAAGAACCATTCCTGGGGTTTTGCCATTGAATGCTGGAAAAAATAAAAAAACATCAGCAGAATAGTTTTTTTATTAATCTCACGCAAAAGAAAAATGGAATAAAAATTATAAAAACGTCTGTTCCCCAAAATGTTCCCAGTGAATCCTATAGCTGCTCCGCATGGACCCAAACTGGTAAACTAAAAACTCCTGCATGCCCCGTGTGTGTGTGTATGTGTGTATGTATATATATATATATATACATACACATATATATATACTCCTCTGTACTATATGCACGGCAGAGCTCACACACCACAACACGCTCCGCTGCGGCTCCACAAAAAGAGCGGACCTGGCTGCACACACACCTGCTCCTGTCACCTGTATACACGGTTGAAACCAGAAATTTACATACACTATATAAATGTTAGAACCCTCCTGTTTGTTTTTTCCATCTTGTGCTTTGCGGTCATGTGACCATCTGCCTTTATATTCCAGCTCCGCCCTTTTGGCTGTGTTGGACTTCAGTGTTGTTTGACTGCTTTGCTAGCCAGGTGCTTCTGTGCCTTTCTCTGTCAGTTCGCTTGGTCCTTCTGGGACCTCTAGTACCTTTTTGTCAGTTTATTTTTTAGTGTTCTGTAACAACTTCTCTGTTTAGGAGATGTCCCATTTTTGTTCCAGTCCTTAGTTCTTTTAGGGACCCCTCTCCTTTATGCTATAGGTCTTCGTTCAGACTAGCCGAGGACTAAGGCGGGTCTGTTCGCTAGGAACAGGCAGCCGCTACATGGTAGGGATTCAGCTTAGTCTTACTGTAGGGATAGCTTTCTCCTTTCTTTCCTTAGTACTTGTTGCAGATCATAACAATAAAAAGACACATCTGCCTGTTTTTCTCAATATCTGACATGAAATCAGAATAAACCTTCCCGTTTTAGGTCAATTAGGATTACCATCATTTTTAAGATTTGCCAAATGCCAGAATAATAAGAGAGAGAGAGAATGTTTTAAAGCATTTTTATTACTTACTGCAAAGTCATAAGTTTACATACACTAATATTGCTATACCTTTAAACAATTCTGGACTGCCCATATGGTGATGTCATGTGTTTGGAAACTTCTGATAGTATTTTGGGCAACATCTCAGTTAATCAGACACACACCTGTGGATGTATTTTAATGCACACCTGAAACACACTGCTTCTTTGTGTAGCATCATGGGAAAGTCTAAAGAAATCAACCAAGATATCAGGAAGAGAATTGTGGACTTGCACAAGTCTGGCTCATCCTTGGGTACAATTTCAAGATACCTGAAGGTGTCTCGTTAATCTGTACAAACAATTATATGCAAGTACAAACAAGATGGGACTGTCCAGCCATCATACCGCTCAGGAAGGAGACGGGTTCTGTGTCCCAGAGATGAACGTGCTTTGGTCCGATATGTGCATATCAAGGACAAAAGCAAAAGATCTTGTGAAGATGATAGGGGAAGCTGATAAGATTGTGTCTATATCCCCAGTGAAATGAGTACTGTATCAATATAGGCTGAAAGGCCACTGTGCCAGGAAGAAGCCATTACTCCAAAAGAAAGATAAAAAAGCCAGATTAATGTTTGCAAATGCACACAGGAACAAAGACCTTAATTTTTGGAGACATGTCCCGTGGTCTGATGAAACTAAAATTGAACTTTTTGGGCATAGTGACCATCGTTACTTTTGGAAGAAAAAAGGAGAAGCTTGGAAGCCTAAGAACACCATCCCAACTGTGAAACATGGGGGTGGCAGCATCATGTGGGGTTGATTTCCTGTAGGAGGGACTGGCGATAGCGCCCCTCACAGGCATCACGTGACCTCCCGGCTGCAGCCGGCTCTTTCTTCCGCTGATGTCACGTCAAATGAGGGGTGACATTAGAGTCGCGGACCCCGCGGTGGATGCTGAGCTGTGGGCGGGGGTTACCCCGCGCGTCCCACCCAGCATCCTCCGCGCCCCACTCCCAATGAATGAGGAGAGGGAAAGAGGTAAACTTTTGACTTAGCAGTAAGTAATAAAAATGTCCTAAAACATTCTCTCTCTCTCATTATTCTGGCATTTGGCAAATATTAAAAATGATGGTAATCCTAATTGTCCTAAAAAGGGAAAGGTTTATTCTGATTTCATGTCAGATATTGAGAAAAACCTGCAGATGTGTCTATTTATACAGTGTATGGAAACTTCTGATTTCACCTCTGTATATATATATATATATATATGTGTGTATATTATATACACGGCGAAGCTCACACACCACAACACCCACAACAGAGGAACTGGCTGCACACACACCTGCTCCTGTCAGTGCTGTGAGCGCCCCTCATATCGCTGCTGGCTCCGCCCCTCATATCGCTGCTGGCTCCGCCCCTCATATCGCTGCTGGCTCCGCCCCTCATGTCGCTGCTGGCTCTGCCCCTCACATCGCTGCTGGCTCCGCCCCTCATATCGCTGCTGGCTCCGCCCCTCATGTCGCTGTTGGCTCAGCCCCTCATATCGCTGCTGGCTCCGCCCCTCACATCGCTGCTGGCTCCGCCCATCAGCCGCTCACAGTCCTCAGCAATATGGAGACATCCGCACTGATCAGAATCCTCGGGGGCGTGGCCTGTCACTGTAGTCACACAAGGGTTGTCATGGAGATCTCAAGGGAAGGCAGGTGGGCGGGGCTTAGAGCAGGAAGTAGAAGTCGTGCAGTGTGATTGGCTCCTTACCTTCTGCCAGTAATGGAGCAGATATATGGCTCCTATATAATGGAGGGGGCTCAGGAGGGGTTCCCCACCCAAAAGGTCAGGGGATAAATAATACTGGACATGAGCGAGGGCAGGAGGACATTATTCTATATTGTAAGAAATCTGATTTCTTCTTTCCTCACAGTTTTTCCTGTGCAAGGCCACATGTATTGTGCAATAATCTGTGAATATGGGGGGGATCTGCTCCTCACATCCACATCAATCCCCCCACGTCTGAGCTCTCCCTTACAGGGGTCTTCTGCTCTGCACATTGATGCCGTATCCATGGAGATGACATCATGGCCGGTACATGCGGATCTCCCCGATGGGACCCTCATGTATCTGGAGGACGAGGCACTGCTGCTCCTCGGGGAGAGGGGGCACAATTCCTGTACACATGATACAGGGGCTTCTGCCATCTCTGGGCTGAGAATAATGCTGGCAGCGCGCAGTCTACATGATGTGAGGATTACAAGTCTGCAGTCACAGAGAGTCACACAGATGACTGCAGCCTTCAGCTTCACACCGGACAATCCCTTTAAATACATGTATATTGGTCTAAAAAGACTTTTTACTATTTTGCTTCATGTAACATTTGCTCTGTTCGGCCTTTACCAACTTTTTGTTTCCCAGCAGCACATTGATGGCTGCAGAATGAGTTAACTTGAGATTCAGTCAGTGAGCTCCTTATGATGTGGAGTTTCCAGCTCTTTTATTTCTGCAATGATTTATGACTGCATCAGAGATCAGCCCAACTTTCATGCTGGTCTGTGAACATAATCAGCACAGAGAAGGTCAGAATGAGCTCACTGATAAATTCTCAGTGAGCTCATTCTGCAACTAGCAATGCAAAGGAAATAAAAAAGCCAAATTGTTTATGAAACGTTATTGAAAAAATATTTGTATGTATATATTTAGCCCAAAATGTCTGAGTGTCCATATCCTTAGTACCAGCACAGCTGAGGATTTGGTATAATCAGGGGCGTACATAGGACGCAGAAATTCTAATTGGGCCCCCCCCCAGCAATAAAAATGTAAATAATTGTCGGGGTCACAGAAGAGCAGATCTCACAACCTTCCAGCCTATACATAGTAATTTTCCTCCTGCTGAAGTCCTAGATCCCTTTTTCATTGCCCATAAAGTGTGGTGCCAACAAAAGTGCCCCCCAAACACGGTATGATACCCCCATGGTGAATTCCTCCATATGCGCAGTATAATGACCCTACTGTACCCCACCTCAACTCCCAGGGTAAAGTATGATGACACCAACACAGTATGATCCCCCAACTGCACCACACCTCTCCATACTCCATAGAGTACAATGCACTCGCCATGGTCCTCCACACAGTATAAGACTCTCGCCATGGTCGTCCACACAGTATAAGGCACTCACCGTGGTCCTCCACGCAGTATAATACAGTCCCCATGGTCCTCCACGCAGTATAATGCACTCCCTCGTGGTCCTCCACACAGTATAATGCACTCCCTCGTGGTCCTCCACGCAGTATAATGCACTCCCTCGTGGTCCTCCACACAGTACAATGCACTTCCCGTGGTCCTCCACGCAGTATAATGCACTCCCACGTGGTCCTCCACACAGTACAATGCACTCCCCCATGGTCCTCCACACAGTACAATGCACTCCCCCATGGTCCTCCACACAGTATAAGACACTCACCATGGATCTCCACTCAGTATAATGCACTCCCCCATGGTCCTCCACACAGTATAAGACACTCACCATGGATCTCCACTCAGTATAATGCATTCCCCCATAGGGTAAAATGCAGCCCCCCCCACCCGTAGGGTAAAATGCAGCCCCAGTCCTCCAGTATTATCAGTACTCACTGATTTAAAAATAAATACATACTTACCGCTCCTCGTTCCCCGCTGCTTCAGTCTCTGCAGCTGATCACCTCAGCAGCTGCCAGCTCCACTGTCTGACACAGCGTGGCGCGTCATCATGCTGCTGCGTCAGACGCAGAGGAGGAATGATGGGAGAGGGAGTGTCACATGATGCTCCCTCCTCCAGGTTTTCGTGGGCCCCGGGCGAAAGAGTCTCAGTGGCCCCTTTAACACATCCAACCATTCATGATGCACAGATACAGCAGAGAAATTATAGATATAGATATAGTACAATGCCAAACATTTCACTGACTTCTTACATTTCATGAGTGATATCTACTGTAAATTCTACAATAGCTCAGAAACCAGTGAATCCTCACAGCGCACAGTGCAGACCGGACAGTATAGTCCTCCATACAGTGTTATGGCACCACTATGTCCTCCATACAATATTATGGGCACCACATAGTCCTCCATACAGTATTATGAGCCCCATATAATGCTCCATACAAAATACTGGATCCCATATAATTCACCGTAGAGAATACTGCCTGGTCCCCATGTAATGCCATATGCAGGCTGGACCCCATACAGAGGCCCCACAAGCCCGCTGCATCCCACCCGGGGCCCCCACAAGCCTTCTGCTTCCCCCCGGGGCCCCCACAAGCCTGCAGCACCCCCCCCGCAGAGGACCCAGAAGCCTGCAGCATCCCCCCCAGAGCCCCCACAGCATCCCCCCAGAGCACCCACAAGCCTGCTGCATCCCCCCGAGAGCACCCACAAGCCCACAGCATCCCCCCCCAGGCCCCCACAAGCAAGCAGCATCCCCCCAGAGCACCCACAAGCCCACAGTATCCCCCCAAGGGCCCCCACAAACCCACAGCATCCCCCCCAGGGCCCCAGAAGCCCACAGCATCCCCCCCAGGGCCCCCACAAGCCCACAGCACCCCTTCAGGGCCCCACAAGCCCGCAGCATCCCTCCCAGAGCACCCACAAGCCCACAGCATCCCCCCCAGGGCCCCACAAGCCCGCAGCATCTCCCCCAGGGCCCCACAAGCTCGCAGCATCCCCCCCAGAGCCCCCACAAGACCGCAAAATCCCCCTTAGGGCCCCACAAGCCCGCAGCATCCCCCCCAGAGCCCTCACAAGCCCACAGCATCCCCTTAGGGCCCCCACAAGCACACATTATCCCTGCATTATTCCCCAGAGCCCCCTAAGATCTCCACAAGCATTAATTAACCCCACCAGACTGCCCTCCAGCATTAACCCCCCCAAATCCCTCACTCGCAAGTATCAAGCCCCCTCACCCCAAAAACAACAAGAAGAAAAGACATCAGACCAGCAATTAATAGAACAATCTCCTGTTTCTCAGCTTAGGATACTGACCTCCTCCTGCAGCTTCACCGGCAGCTCTGTCTCTGCATGAGACTCTGGCGTCTGGTGCTGAACTAGAACACGCCCCCGGAAATTACATCACACCTGGAAGGATCCCATACATTCTAGCGTCTAGGGCACGGGAAGAGGTAAGTATTGTGCCGGCCGGGGCCCTGAGCAGGCGGGGGTGGCCCATAGGGCGCCGGGATGCCCGACGGCGAGTAAGCCCCCCGCCTGCTCAGGGCCCCGCCGCTTGCCTGGGTGCAGGAGGGGGACCCGATGCGGGGGTACACAGTGCAGGCGACTGCTATGGGGCCCCCACAGCTCACGGGCCCCATAGCAGTCGCGTGGCCTGCCGCCATTGGCGGGACGCCACTGGGTACAATGGTGTCTGGCCTGGACAATCCTCTGTAAGGGAAACCAAGTCCGAACTGATAGATTTTCCCTGCACTGATACATTGTAGCAAACGGTCAGGACAGGAGGGGGATCGTCTAGACTGAATACCATTGTAATAAATGCTCCGCTGCTGTCAGGATTAGATTTTTTTCAGGTTCTGGATATTAACAAGAATGATTATATTCTCAGACAACAAGCAGAGATCTTACAAATGGCAGAAAAGTGGAATAATCCTTCATTGCAGAGAGGAGAACTTTCCTCCTGTATCCGGCGGATCGTCCTGCGGCTGAGAACAGTCTTTGCGGAGCGATTCCTCCCTATGAGGGGAACGTCGGCGCGGTGGAGCTGCTGTATCAGCCACGGAGGGGAATGAAGAGCAAGAAAGATTTATCCCTCATCCTGGAGGATCCGGAACTGAAGACTGCGGAGATCAAAGCTGAAGGTGAAGCCACATGTGATCTGTATACATCGGCAGAGGGGTCGTCACATGAGGAAATCCCCCCATATATATGGAGATGGCGATCTGTGGGGGCCGGACACAGAATGGGTGTGTGGCGTAACCAAAGAGAACACTAAGTCAGCACAGGAGCTGTGTACACAAAACGGAAGCATTCTGCAAAGTTACTTTATTCTCTTTATCCCCTTCCCGACATCCGCAGAATTTAAGTGTCGCAATTCCAATGAGTTGTGGATTTTTGGTTCAAGTTGCCCAACGGGAGCAAAAAATAATGTGATAGAAAAGGATTAAAATTGAAATTTATATATATAAAAAAAATCCTTTTAAATTTCCTACCTCCATTTGTCAATACAAAGCAAGACTAAAAGATTATATATATATATTTATTTATTTAGTATTGACACACTGACAAAAAGTCCGATCTATCAAATCATAAATATATTAACCCCTACAGCAAATGCCCAACAGCAAAGATAATCTAAACACCCAATTTTTTTTTCTTTTTGGGTAATTTTACCTCCCAAAAAATGCATCAAAAAGAGATGAAAAGTTTGTAGACAGCAGAGAATGGCATCAATAACCCCCGCAGGTCGGCGAGCAGAAAGCGAACCTCGCCCAGATTCATCAGCAGAAACATGGAACAAATGCAGGGTCTCACAAAATGGTGACACAATACCGGGTTATTTATTACTGTTTGGTGACACCATAATACGGCAATTCTGGCTTCTTAATTTATTTTTCCGCTATTTAACGTGCGGTTTAAATAATTTGGGCTTTGATAGGTCGGACTTTTACAGACACGACAATATAAAATGTTTCTTTTTTAATTTCTTTTTTTTTACCTCGGAAAATAGGGGTGATTTAACATTTTTGTTTATTTTTTTTCCTTTATAAAACTTTTTCTTTTTTTTCCATTTTTACTTTCTTTTTTTATGTCCCCTTAGGGCACTTGAACCTGCAATCTCTTGACTGCTTATTCTATATACAGTAATCCTCTAGTAATGCAGTATACAGTTTATAAGATTAAGTCCAGACTGTGGATGAACTTCACAGGAGTACCAAGATGGCAGCCATGCAGGCCTTCACCATTCCCCTGACTGCCATTGTCATCCATTTCCTGGCGTTAGCTCAATTTAAATGCCGCTGTTGGCTCAGGTGGCCACAGTCTACTCAAGTCGCTGCTGTCGGCTCAGGTCACCGCTGTTCTGGGCTGGCTGGCAAATTGCACACAGTAGCAACCCATCCTTATTGAGTTTTATCTGTGGCTGATTCATAAAGTGAGTAAAGGTTACAAAGCTTTAAAAAGATAAAGCCGGTGTTATGATGTAATAGTTGAGGTCAAATGCCGACTAGATTCTCATCCACTTCTATCAGTGGGCTACTCAGAGAGGTGTCTGAGACTCTAGTCAGCATGTGACCAGGCTCGGACTGGCCTGCTGGGGAATTCCCCGGTGGGCTCCACTGCAGGGCCAGCACTGACAAGAGAAGGAAGGCTCCTCCCACTCCTACCCTAGCACAGCTATGCACTTGTCTATACATCGTATGCTGTGTGTGTGGGGGTGTGTGGTTTGACTTGTCTATATACCGTATGCTGTGTGTGGGGGACTTATCTATATACTGTATGCTGTGTGGGGGGACTTGTCTATATACTGTATGCTGTGTGTGGGGGACTTATCTATATACTGTATGGTGTGTGTGGGGGACTTGTCTATATACTGTATGGTGTGTGTGGGGGTCTTGTCTATATACCGTATGCTGTGTGTGGGGGACTTGTCTATATACCGTATGCTGTGTGTGGGGGACTTGTCTATATACTGTATGCTGTGTGTGGGGGTCTTGTCTATATACCGTATGCTGTGTGTGGGGGACTTGTCTATATACCGTATGCTGTGTGTGGGGGACTTGTCTATATACCGTATGCTGTGTGGGGGGGACTTGTCTATATACCGTATGCTGTGTGGGGGACTTGTCTATATACCGTATGCTGTGTGTGGTGGACTTATCTATATACTGTATGCTGTGTGGGGGGGACTTGTCTATATACCGTATGCTGTGTGGGGGACTTGTCTATATACCGTATGCTGTGTGTGGGGGACTTGTCTATACACCGTATGCTGTGTGTGGGGGACTTGTCTATATACCGTATGCTGTGTATGGGGGACTTGTCTATATACCGTATGCTGTGTGTGGGGGGACTTGTCTATATACCGTATGCTGTGTGTGGTGGACTTGTCTATATACTGTATGCTGTGTGGGGGGGACTTGTCTATATACCGTATGCTGTGTGGGGGACTTGTCTATATACCGTATGCTGTGTGTGGTGGACTTGTCTATATACTGTATGCTGTGTGGGGGGGACTTGTCTATATACCGTATGCTGTGTGGGGGACTTGTCTATATACCGTATGCTGTGTGTGGGGGACTTGTCTATATACCGTATGCTGTGTGTGGGGGACTTGTCTATATACCGTATGCTGTGTGTGGGGGGACTTGTCTATATACTGTATGCTGTGTGGGGGGGACTTGTCTATATACCGTATGCTGTGTGGGGGACTTGTCTATATACTGTATGCTGTGTGTGGGGGACTTGTCTATATACCGTATGCTGTGTATGGAGGACTTGTCTATATACCGTATGCTGTGTGGGGGGACTTGTCTATATACCGTATGCTGTGTGGGGGGACTTGTCTATATACTGTATGCTGTGTGTGGGGGACTTGTCTATATACTGTATGCTGTGTGGGGGGGACTTGTCTATATACCGTATGCTGTGTGGGGGGGACTTGTCTATATACCGTATGCTGTGTGGGGGGGACTTGTCTATATACTGTATGCTGTGTGTGGGGCACTTGTCTATATACCGTATGCTGTGTGGGGGGGACTTGTCTATATACCGTATGCTGTGTGGGGGGGACTTGTCTATATACTGTATGCTGTGTGTGGGGCACTTGTCTATATACTGTATGCTGTGTGGGGGGAGGACTTGTGTATATACCGTATGCTGTGTGTGGGGGACTTGTCTATATACTGTATGCTGTGTGTGGGGGACTTGTCTATATACTGTATTCTGTGTGTGGGGGACTTGTCTATATACTGCATGCTGTGTGGGGGGACTTGTCTATATACTGTATGCTGTGTGTGGGGGGACTTGTCTATATACTGTATTCTGTGTGTGGGGGACTTGTCTATATACTGCATGCTGTGTGGGGGGACTTGTCTATATACTGTATGCTGTGTGTGGGGGACTTGTCTATATACCGTATGCTGTGTGTGGGGGACTTGTCTATATACTGTATGCTGTGTGGGGGGACTTGTCTATATACCGTATGCTGTGTGTGGGGGGACTTGTCTATATACCGTATGCTGTGTGTGGGGGACTTGTCTATATACTGTATGCTGTGTGGGGGACTTGTCTATATACTGTATGCTGTGTGTGGGGGACTTGTCTATATACTGTATGCTGTGTGGGGGGACTTGTCTATATACTGTATGCTGTGTGTGGGGGACTTGTCTATATACCGTATGCTGTGTGTGGGGGACTTGTCTATATACTGTATGCTGTGTGTGGGGCACTTGTCTATATACTGTATGCTGTGTGGGGGGACTTGTCTATATACTGTATTCTGTGTGTGGGGGACTTGTCTATATACTGTATGCTGTGTGGGGGGGACTTGTCTATATACCGTATGCTGTGTGGGGGGGACTTGTCTATATACCGTATGCTGTGTGTGGGGGGACTTGTCTATATACCGTATGCTGTGTGTGGGGGACTTGTCTATATACTGTATGCTGTGTGGGGGGACTTGTCTATATACTGTATTCTGTGTGTGGGGGACTTGTCTATATACTGTATGCTGTGTGGGGGGACTTGTCTATATACTGTATGCTGTGTGTGGGGGGACTCGTCTATATACTGTATTCTGTGTGTGGGGGACTTGTCTATATACTGTATGCTGTGTGGGGGACTTGTCTATATACTGTATGCTGTGTGGGGGAGACTTGTCTATATACCGTATGCTGTGTGGGGGACTTGTCTATATACCGCATGCTGTGTGGGGGACTTGTCTATATACCGTATGCTGTGTGTGGGGGACTTGTCTATATACCGTATGCTGTGTGTGGGGGACTTGTCTATATACCGTATGCTGTGTGTGGGGGACTTGTCTATATACTGTATGCTGTGTGGGGGGACTTGTCTATATACTGTATGCTGTGTGTGGGGCGACTCGTCTATATACTGTATTCTGTGTGGGGGAGACTTGTCTATATACTATATGCTGTGTGGGGGGACTTGTCTATATACCGTATGCTGTGTGTGGGGGGACTCGTCTATATACTGTATTCTGTGTGTGGGGGACTTGTCTATATACCGTATGTTGTGTGGGGGGGACTTCTCTATATACTGTATGCTGTGTGGGGGAGACTTGTCTATATACTGTATGCTGTGTGTGGGGGACTTGTCTATATACTGTATGTTGTGTGGGGGGGACTTCTCTATATACTGTATGCTGTGTGGGGGAGACTTGTCTATATACTGTATGCTGTGTGTGGGGGACTTGTCTATATACCGTATGCTGTGTGGGGGGGACTTGTCTATATACTGTATGCTGTGTGTGGGGGACTTGTCTATATACCGTATGCTGTGTGTGGGGGACTTGTCTATATACCGTATGCTGTGTGGAGGACTTGTCTATATACCGTATGCTGTGTGTGGGGGACTTGTCTATATACCGTATGCTGTGTGTGGGGTACTTGTCTATATACTGTACGCTGTGTGTGGGGGACTTGTCTATATACCGTATGCTGTGTGTGGGGGACTTGTCTATATACCGTATGCTGTGTGTGGGGGACTTGTCTATATACTGTATGCTGTGTGTGGGGGACTTTTCTATATACTGTATGCTGTGTGGGGGTCTTGTCTATATACCGTATGCTGTGTGTGGGGGACTTGTCTATATACCGTATGCTGTGTGTGGGGGACTTGTCTATATACCGTATGCTGTGTGTGGGGGACTTGTCTATATACCGTATGCTGTGTGTGGGGGACTTTTCTATATACTGTATGCTGTGTGGGGGTCTTGTCTATATACCGTATGCTGTGTGTGGGGGACTTGTCTATATACCGTATGCTGTGTGTGGGGGACTTGTCTATATACCGTATGCTGTGTGTGGGGGACTTGTCTATATACCGTATGCTGTGTGGGGGGGACTTGTCTATATACCGTATGCTGTGTGTGGGGGGGACTTGTCTATATACCGTATGCTGTGTGTGGGGGGCACTTGTCTATATACTGTATGCTGTATGTGGGGGGACTTGTCTATATACTGTATGCTGTGTGGGGGGACTTGTCTATATACTGTATGCTGTGTGTGGGGGACTTGTCTATATACTGTATGCTGTGTGGGGGGACTTGTCTATATACTGTATGCTGTGTGTGGGGGGGACTTGTCTATATACTGTATGCTGTGTGGGGGGACTTGTCTATATACTGTATGCTGTGTGGGGGGGACTTGTCTATATACCGTATGCTGTGTGTGGGGGACTTGTCTATATACCGTATGCTGTGTGGGGGGCTTGTCTATATACTGTATGCTGTGTGGGGGGACTTGTCTATATACCGTATGCTGTGTGTGGGGGACTTGTCTATATACTGTATGCTGTGTGGGGGGACTTGTCTATATACTGTATGCTGTGTGGGGGGCTTGTCTATATACTGTATGCTGTGTGGGGGGACTTGTCTATATACCGTATGCTGTGTGTGGGGGACTTGTCTATATACTGTATGCTGTGTGGGGGGACTTGTCTATATACCGTATGCTGTGTGTGGGGGGACTTGTCTATATACCGTATGCTGTGTGGAGGGGGACTTGTCTATATACTGTATGCTGTGTGGTGGGACTTGTCTATATACTGTATGCTGTGTGGGGGGGACTTGTCTATATACCGTATGCTGTGTGTGGGGGACTTGTCTATATACCGTATGCTGTGTGGGGGGCTTGTCTATATACCGTATGCTGTGTGTGGGGGACTTGTCTATATACTGTATGCTGTGTGTGGGGACTTGTCTATATACTGTATGCTGTGTGGGTGACTTGTCTATATACCGTATGCTGTGTGTGGGGGACATGTCTATATACTGTATGCTGTGTGTGGGGACTTGTCTATATACCGTATGCTGTGTGTGGGGGACTTGTCTATATACCGTATGCTGTGTATGGGGGACTTGTCTATATACTGTATGCTGTGTGTGGGGGACTTGTCTATATACCGTATGCTGTGTGTGGGGTCTTGTCTATATACCGTATGCTGTGTGTGGGGGTCTTGTCTATATACCGTATGCTGTGTGGTGGGGGAGGGGGTGCTGGACTTGGTTCTCTTTGCTATATGTGGGGGAGGGAGACCTGGATAAATATGCTATACATGGAGAAGGGGATCTTGGCTATATACTTTGTGTGGGGGAGCGGGGACCTGGATAAATATGCTATACATGGAGGAGGGGACCTTGGCTATATACTTTGTGTGGGGGAGCGGGGACCTGGCTATATACTTTGTGTGGGGGAGCGGGGACCTGGCTATATACTGTGTGTGGGGGAGCGGGGATCTTGGCTATATACTTTGTGTGGGGGAGTGGGGATCTTGGCTATATACTTTGTGTGGGGGAGCGGGGACCTGGCTATATACTTTGTGTGGGGGAGCGGGGATCTTGGCTATATACTTTGTGTGGGGGAGCGGGGACCTGGCTATATACTGTGTGTGGGGGAGCGGGGATCTTGGCTATATACTTTGTGTGGGGGAGCGGGGATCTTGGCTATATACTGTGTGTGGGGGAGCGGGGATCTTGGCTATATACTTTGTGTGGGGGAGCGGGGACCTGGCTATATACTTTGTGTGGGGGAGCGGGGACCTGGCTATATACTTTGTGTGGGGGAGCGGGGACCTGGCTATATACTTTGTGTGGGGGAGCGGGGACCTGGCTATATACTGTGTGTGGGGGAGCGGGGACCTGGCTATATACTGTGTGTGGGGGAGCGGGGACCTGGCTATATACTTTGTGTGGGGGAGCGGGGACCTGGCTATATACTTTGTGTGGGGGAGCGGGGACCTGGCTATATACTGTGTGTGGGGGAGCGGGGGCCTGGCTATATACTTTGTGTGGGGGAGCGGGGACCTGGCTATATACTGTGTGTGGGGGAGCGGGGACCTGGCTATATACTTTGTGTGGGGGAGCGGGGACCTTGTCTATATACTGTGTGTGGGGGAGCGGGGACCTGGCTATATACTGTGTGTGGGGGAGCGGGGACCTGGCTATATACTGTGTGGGGGAGCGGGGACCTGGCTATATGTGGTAGGTGTGGGGCAGTTGATGTTACGGGGGCAGCTTTATTGTGAATGTATATGTAGTGGGTACAATGTGGAGGACTCTTTATAGATCACAGACATCATATGTGCTGATCAGGAGCCTTTCTGTGAATGCTATGTGTCAGGTCAGAGCTGCACTATTGCTAGATGATCTTGTGGGGTGAACGTCTCATTCAGACGTCTGTTTTTTTACATCCATGTTATTGACAGACATAATACGCACCTTTATCATCTATGGGGCAGCTCACATATCCATATATATATATTTTTATTTGCATATAGTAACAAACATTGATACAATTCGGATCGATCCCTTTGATGAAAATCAGTTTTGTTTTTTTTCCTTTTTTTTAATGTACCAGAAAACTACAGATGTCTGAATGAGGCCTGAAGATCTGTTCAAATGTGGCAGATTGTTCCTGGAGGATTTCCATAGAAAATCAGAGCAAATTAGCAAAAATCCGCAAGAAAATCCACAACAGCAAATTTGCACTCCATGATTATGGTGCAGATCTTTCTGGTAATTCACTGTGGAAAACAGCAGCGTGTAAAATAAAAAGAAATAAACTTGCTGGGAGTTGTAGTCCCTCACCACATACTGCAGTGCTATTATGACGCAGTGATGGTTTAGTTACATGATCGGTGCCTGCGCTGTCACTTGCTGGGAGTTGTAGTCCCTCACCACATACTGCAGTGCTATTATAATGCAGTGATGGTTTAGTTACATGACCAGTGCCTGCGCTGTCACTTGCTGGGAGTTGTAGTCCCTCACCACATACTGCAGTGCTATTATGACGCAGTGATGGTTTAGTTACATGATCGGTGCCTGCACTGTCACTTGCTGGGAGTTGTAGTCCCTCACCACATACTGCAGTGCTATTATGACGCAGTGATGGTGAACTGTGTATCTAATCCTATCCTGTGTGATACTGTTTGCTGAGCCATGTATCTAATCCCGCCCTGTGCGATACTGTCTGCTGAGCTGTGTATCTAATCCACTCCTGTGTGATACTGTCTGCTGAGCTGTGTTTCTAATCCTATGCTGTGTGATACTGTCTGGTGAGCAGTGTATCTAATCCTCTCCTGTGCGATACTGTCTGCTGAGCCGTGTATCTAATCCTCTCCTGGTGAAACTGTGTGCTGAGCTGTGTATCTAATGCCATCCTGTGTGATACTGTCTGCTGAGCTGTGTATCTAATCCTCTCCTGTGTGATACTGTCTGCTGAGCTGTGTATCTAATCCTCTAATGTCTGATACTGTCTGCTGAGCTGTGTATCTAATCGTCTCCTGTGTGATACTGTCTGATGAACTGTGTATCTAATCCTATCCTGTGTGATACTGTCTGCTGAGCCGTGTATCTAATCCCGCCCTGTGCGATACTGTCTGCTGAGCCGTGTATCTAATCCACTCCTGTGTGATACTGTCTGCTGAGCTGTGTATCTAATCCTATGCTGTGTGATACTGTCAGCTGAGCTGTGTATCTAATCCTCTCCTGTGTGATACTGTCTGCTGAGCCGTGTATCTAATCCTCTGTGTAATACTGTGTGTTGAGCCGTGTATCTAATCCTCTCCTGTGTGATACTGTCTGCTGAGCAGTGTATCTAATCTTAACCTGTGTGATACTGTCTGCTGAGCTGTGTATCTAATCCCCTCCTGTGTGATACTGTCTGCTGAGCTGTGTATCTAATCCTATGATGTGTATCTAATCCTCTCCTGTGTGATACTGTCTACTGAGCCGTGTATCTAATCCCCTCCTGTGATACTGCCTGCTGAGCCGTGTATCTAATCCTATCCTGTGTGATACTGTCTGCTGAGCTGTGTATCTAATCCTATCCTGTGTGATACCATCTGCTGAGCAGTGTATCTAATCCTATCCTGTGTGATACTGTTTGCTGACCTGTGTATCTAATCCTATGCTGTGTGATACTGTCTGGTGAGCTGTGTATCTAATCCTGTACAGTGATACTGTCTGCTGAGCAGTGTATCTAATCCTATCCTGTGTGATACTGTCTGCTGAGCTGTGTATCTAATCCTGTCCTGTGTGATACTGTCTGCTGAGCTGTGCATCTAATCCTATCCTGTGTGATACTATCTGCTAAACAGTGTATCTAATCATCCCCTGTGTGATACTGTCTGCTGAGCTGTGTATCTAATCCTCTCCTGTGTGATACTGTCTGCTGAGCCGTGTATCTAATCCTATCCTGTGTGATACTGTCTGCTGAGCCGTGTATCTCTAATCCTACCCTGTGTGACACTGTCTGCTGAGCCGTGTATCTAATCCTCTCCTGTGTGATACCGTCTGCTGAGCTGTGTATCTAATTCTCTCCTGTGTGATACCGTCTGCTGAGCTGTGTATCTAATACTCTCCTGTGTGATACTGTCTGCTGAGCAGTGTATCTAATACTCTCCTGTGTGATACTGTCTGCTGAGCAGTGTATCTAATCCCGCCCTGTGCGATACTGTCTGCTGAGCCGTGTATCTAATCCACTCCTGTGTGATACTATCTGCTGAGCTTTGTATCTAATCCTGTGCTGTGTGATACTGTCATCTGAGTTGTGTATCTAATCCTATCCTGTGTGATACCATCTGCTGAGCTGTGTATCTAATCCTTTCCTGTGTGATACTGTCTGCTGAGCTGTGTATCTAATCCTCTCCTGTGTGATACTGTCTGCTGAGCTATGTATCTAATCCTCTCCTGTGTGATACTGTTTGCTGAGCTGTGTATCTAATCCTTTCCTGTGTGATACTGCCTGCTGAGCTGTGTATCTAAGCCTATCCTGTGTGATACTGTCTGCTGAGCCATGTATATAATCCTCTACTGTGTGATACTGTCAGGTGAGCTGTGTATCTAAGCCTATCCTGTGTGATACTGTCTGCTGAGCCATGTATATAATCCTATCCTGTGTGATACTGTCTGCTGAGCTGTGTATCTAATCCTCTCCTGTGTGATATTGTCAGCTGAGCTGTGTATCTAATCCTCTCCTGTGTGATACTGTCTGCTGAGCTGTGTATCTAATCCTATGCTGTGTGATACTGTCTGCTGAGCTGTGTATCTAATCCTATGCTGTGTGATACTGTCTGCTGAGCTGTATCTCTAATCCTACCCTGTGTGATACTGTCTGCTCAACCGTGTATCTAATCCTCTCCTGTGTGATACCGTCTGCTGAGCAGTGTATCTAATCCTCTCCTGTGTGATACTGTCTGCTGAGCTGTGTATCTAATCCTCTCCTGTGTGATACTGTCAGCTGAGCTGTGTATCTAATCCTCTCCTGTGTGATACTGTCTGCTGATCTTGGCTATATACTTTGTGTGGGGGAGCGGGGACCTGGATAAATATGCTATACATGGAGGAGGGGACCTTGGCTATATACTTTGTGTGGGGGAGCGGGGACCTGGCTATATACTTTGTGTGGGGGAGCGGGGACCTGGCTATATACTGTGTGTGGGGGAGCGGGGATCTTGGCTATATACTGTGTGTGGGGGAGCGGGGATCTTGGCTATATACTGTGTGTGGGGGAGCGGGGATCTTGGCTATATACTTTGTGTGGGGGAGTGGGGATCTTGGCTATATACTTTGTGTGGGGGAGCGGGGACCTGGCTATATACTTTGTGTGGGGGAGCGGGGATCTTGGCTATATACTTTGTGTGGGGGAGCGGGGACCTGGCTATATACTGTGTGTGGGGGAGCGGGGATCTTGGCTATATACTTTGTGTGGGGGAGCGGGGATCTTGGCTATATACTGTGTGTGGGGGAGCGGGGATCTTGGCTATATACTTTGTGTGGGGGAGCGGGGACCTGGCTATATACTTTGTGTGGGGGAGCGGGGACCTGGCTATATACTTTGTGTGGGGGAGCGGGGACCTGGCTATATACTTTGTGTGGGGGAGCGGGGACCTGGCTATATACTGTGTGTGGGGGAGCGGGGACCTGGCTATATACTGTGTGTGGGGGAGCGGGGACCTGGCTATATACTTTGTGTGGGGGAGCGGGGACCTGGCTATATACTTTGTGTGGGGGAGCGGGGACCTGGCTATATACTGTGTGTGGGGGAGCGGGGGCCTGGCTATATACTTTGTGTGGGGGAGCGGGGACCTGGCTATATACTGTGTGTGGGGGAGCGGGGACCTGGCTATATACTTTGTGTGGGGGAGCGGGGACCTTGTCTATATACTGTGTGTGGGGGAGCGGGGACCTGGCTATATACTGTGTGTGGGGGAGCGGGGACCTGGCTATATACTGTGTGGGGGAGCGGGGACCTGGCTATATGTGGTAGGTGTGGGGCAGTTGATGTTACGGGGGCAGCTTTATTGTGAATGTATATGTAGTGGGTACAATGTGGAGGACTCTTTATAGATCACAGACATCATATGTGCTGATCAGGAGCCTTTCTGTGAATGCTATGTGTCAGGTCAGAGCTGCACTATTGCTAGATGATCTTGTGGGGTGAACGTCTCATTCAGACGTCTGTTTTTTTACATCCATGTTATTGACAGACATAATACGCACCTTTATCATCTATGGGGCAGCTCACATATCCATATATATATATTTTTATTTGCATATAGTAACAAACATTGATACAATTCGGATCGATCCCTTTGATGAAAATCAGTTTTGTTTTTTTTGCTTTTTTTTAATGTACCAGAAAACTACAGATGTCTGAATGAGGCCTGAAGATCTGTTCAAATGTGGCAGATTGTTCCTGGAGGATTTCCATAGAAAATCAGAGCAAATTAGCAAAAATCCGCAAGAAAATCCACAACAGCAAATTTGCACTCCATGATTATGGTGCAGATCTTTCTGGTAATTCACTGTGGAAAACAGCAGCGTGTAAAATAAAAAGAAATAAACTTGCTGGGAGTTGTAGTCCCTCACCACATACTGCAGTGCTATTATGACGCAGTGATGGTTTAGTTACATGATCGGTGCCTGCGCTGTCACTTGCTGGGAGTTGTAGTCCCTCACCACATACTGCAGTGCTATTATAATGCAGTGATGGTTTAGTTACATGACCAGTGCCTGCGCTGTCACTTGCTGGGAGTTGTAGTCCCTCACCACATACTGCAGTGCTATTATGACGCAGTGATGGTTTAGTTACATGATCGGTGCCTGCACTGTCACTTGCTGGGAGTTGTAGTCCCTCACCACATACTGCAGTGCTATTATGACGCAGTGATGGTGAACTGTGTATCTAATCCTATCCTGTGTGATACTGTTTGCTGAGCCATGTATCTAATCCCGCCCTGTGCGATACTGTCTGCTGAGCTGTGTATCTAATCCACTCCTGTGTGATACTGTCTGCTGAGCTGTGTTTCTAATCCTATGCTGTGTGATACTGTCTGGTGAGCAGTGTATCTAATCCTCTCCTGTGCGATACTGTCTGCTGAGCCGTGTATCTAATCCTCTCCTGGTGAAACTGTGTGCTGAGCTGTGTATCTAATGCCATCCTGTGTGATACTGTCTGCTGAGCTGTGTATCTAATCCTCTCCTGTGTGATACTGTCTGCTGAGCTGTGTATCTAATCCTCTAATGTCTGATACTGTCTGCTGAGCTGTGTATCTAATCGTCTCCTGTGTGATACTGTCTGATGAACTGTGTATCTAATCCTATCCTGTGTGATACTGTCTGCTGAGCCGTGTATCTAATCCCGCCCTGTGCGATACTGTCTGCTGAGCCGTGTATCTAATCCACTCCTGTGTGATACTGTCTGCTGAGCTGTGTATCTAATCCTATGCTGTGTGATACTGTCAGCTGAGCTGTGTATCTAATCCTCTCCTGTGTGATACTGTCTGCTGAGCCGTGTATCTAATCCTCTGTGTAATACTGTGTGTTGAGCCGTGTATCTAATCCTCTCCTGTGTGATACTGTCTGCTGAGCAGTGTATCTAATCTTAACCTGTGTGATACTGTCTGCTGAGCTGTGTATCTAATCCCCTCCTGTGTGATACTGTCTGCTGAGCTGTGTATCTAATCCTATGATGTGTATCTAATCCTCTCCTGTGTGATACTGTCTACTGAGCCGTGTATCTAATCCCCTCCTGTGATACTGCCTGCTGAGCCGTGTATCTAATCCTATCCTGTGTGATACTGTCTGCTGAGCTGTGTATCTAATCCTATCCTGTGTGATACCATCTGCTGAGCAGTGTATCTAATCCTATCCTGTGTGATACTGTTTGCTGACCTGTGTATCTAATCCTATGCTGTGTGATACTGTCTGGTGAGCTGTGTATCTAATCCTGTACAGTGATACTGTCTGCTGAGCAGTGTATCTAATCCTATCCTGTGTGATACTGTCTGCTGAGCTGTGTATCTAATCCTGTCCTGTGTGATACTGTCTGCTGAGCTGTGCATCTAATCCTATCCTGTGTGATACTATCTGCTAAACAGTGTATCTAATCATCCCCTGTGTGATACTGTCTGCTGAGCTGTGTATCTAATCCTCTCCTGTGTGATACTGTCTGCTGAGCCGTGTATCTAATCCTATCCTGTGTGATACTGTCTGCTGAGCCGTGTATCTCTAATCCTACCCTGTGTGACACTGTCTGCTGAGCCGTGTATCTAATCCTCTCCTGTGTGATACCGTCTGCTGAGCTGTGTATCTAATTCTCTCCTGTGTGATACCGTCTGCTGAGCTGTGTATCTAATACTCTCCTGTGTGATACTGTCTGCTGAGCAGTGTATCTAATACTCTCCTGTGTGATACTGTCTGCTGAGCAGTGTATCTAATCCCGCCCTGTGCGATACTGTCTGCTGAGCCGTGTATCTAATCCACTCCTGTGTGATACTATCTGCTGAGCTTTGTATCTAATCCTGTGCTGTGTGATACTGTCATCTGAGTTGTGTATCTAATCCTATCCTGTGTGATACCATCTGCTGAGCTGTGTATCTAATCCTTTCCTGTGTGATACTGTCTGCTGAGCTGTGTATCTAATCCTCTCCTGTGTGATACTGTCTGCTGAGCTATGTATCTAATCCTCTCCTGTGTGATACTGTTTGCTGAGCTGTGTATCTAATCCTTTCCTGTGTGATACTGCCTGCTGAGCTGTGTATCTAAGCCTATCCTGTGTGATACTGTCTGCTGAGCCATGTATATAATCCTCTACTGTGTGATACTGTCAGGTGAGCTGTGTATCTAAGCCTATCCTGTGTGATACTGTCTGCTGAGCCATGTATATAATCCTATCCTGTGTGATACTGTCTGCTGAGCTGTGTATCTAATCCTCTCCTGTGTGATATTGTCAGCTGAGCTGTGTATCTAATCCTCTCCTGTGTGATACTGTCTGCTGAGCTGTGTATCTAATCCTATGCTGTGTGATACTGTCTGCTGAGCTGTGTATCTAATCCTATGCTGTGTGATACTGTCTGCTGAGCTGTGTATCTAATCCTACCCTGTGTGATACTGTCTGCTCAACCGTGTATCTAATCCTCTCCTGTGTGATACCGTCTGCTGAGCAGTGTATCTAATCCTCTCCTGTGTGATACTGTCTGCTGAGCTGTGTATCTAATCCTCTCCTGTGTGATACTGTCAGCTGAGCTGTGTATCTAATCCTCTCCTGTGTGATACTGTCTGCTGAGCTGTGTATCTAATCCTGTCCTGTGTGATACTGTCTGATTAGCTATGTATCTAATCCTCTCCTGTGCGATACTGACTGCTGAGCTGTGTATCTAATCCTCTCCTGTGTGATACTGTCAGCTGAGCTGTGTATCTAATCCTCTCCTGTGTGATACTGTCAGCTGAGCTGTGTATCTAATCCTCTCCTGTGTGATACTGTCTGCTGAGCCGTGTATCTAATCCTATCCTGTGTGATACTGTCTACTGAGCTGTGTATCTAATCCTACCCTGTGTGATACTGTCTGCTGAGCCGTGTATCTAATCCTGTCCTGTGTGATACTGTCTGATGAGCTATGTATCTAATCCTCTCCTGTGTGATACTGTCAGCTGAGCTGTGTATCTAATCCTCTCCTGTGTGATACTGTCTGCTGAGCCGTGTATCTAATCCTGTCCTGTGTGATACTGTCTGATGAGCTATGTATCTAATCCTCTCCTGTGTGATACTGTCTGCTGAGCTGTGTATCTAATCCTGTCCTGTGTGATACTGTCTGATGAGCTATGTATCTAATCCTCTCCTGTGCGATACTGTCTGATGAGCCGTGTATCTAATCCTCTCCTGTGTGATACTGTCTGCTGAGCTGTGCATCTAATCCTATCCTGTGTGATACCATCTGCTGAGCTGTGTATCTAATCCTCTCCTGTGTGATACTGTCTGCTGAGCTGTGTATCAAATCCTCTCCTGTGTGATACTGTCTGCTGAGCCGTGTATCTAATCCTACCCTGTGTGATACTGTCTGCTGAACCGTGTATCTAATCCTGCCCTGTGTGATACTGTCTGCTGAGCAGTGTATCTAATCCTATCCTGTGTGATACCATCTGCTGAGCTGTGTATCTAATCCTCTCCTGTGTGATACTGTCTGCTGAGCTGTGTATCAAATCCTCTCCTGTGTGATATTGTCTGCTGAGCTGTGTATCTAATCCTCTCCTGTGTGATACTGTCTGCTGAGCTGTGTATCTAATCCTCTCCTGAGTGATACTGTCTGCTGAGCTGTGTATCTAATCCTGTCCTGTGTGATACTGTCTGCTGAGCCGTGTATCTAATCCTACCCTGTGTGATACTGTCTGCTGAGCTGTGTATCTAATCCTTTCCTGTGTGATACTGTCTGCTGAGCTGTGTATCTAATCCTCTCCTGTGTGATACTGTCTGCTGAGCTATGTATCTAATCCTCTCCTGTGTGATACTGTTTGCTGAGCTGTGTATCTAATCCTTTCCTGTGTGATACTGCCTGCTGAGCTGTGTATCTAAGCCTATCCTGTGTGATACTGTCTGCTGAGCCATGTATATAATCCTCTACTGTGTGATACTGTCAGGTGAGCTGTGTATCTAATCCTCTCCTGTGTGATATTGTCAGCTGAGCTGTGTATCTAATCCTGTCCTGTGTGATACTGTCTGCTGAGCAGTGTATCTAATTCCATCCTGTTTGATACCATCTGCTGATCCGTGTATCTAATCCTCTCCTGTGTGATACTGTCTGCTGAGCTGTGTATCAAATCCTCTCCTGTGTGATACTGACTGCTGTGCTGTGTATCTAATCCTATGCTGTGTGATACTGTCTGCTGAGCTGTGTATCTAATCCTATGCTGTGTGATACTGTCTGCTGAGCTGTATCTCTAATCCTACCCAGTGTGATACTGTCTGCTCTACCGTGTATCTAATCCTCTCTTGTGTGATACCGTCTGCTGAGCAGTGTATCTAATCCTCTCCTGTGTGATACCGGCTGCTGAGCTGTGTATCTAATCCTCTCCTGTGTGATACTGTCTGATGAGCTGTGTATCTAATCCTCTCCTGTGTGATACTGTCTGCTGAGCTGTGTTTCTAATCCTCTCCTGTGTGATACTGTCTGATGAACTGTGTTTCTAATCCTCTCCTGTGTGATACTGTCTGCTGAGCTGTGTATCTAATCCTCTCCTGTGTGATACTGTCTGCTGAGCTGTGTATCTAATCCTCTCCTGTGTGATACTGTCTGATGAGCTGTGTATCTAATCCTCTCCTGTGTGACTCTGTCTGCTGAGCCTTGTATCTAATCCTCTCCTGTGTGATACTGTGTGCTGAGATGTGTATCTTATCCTATCCTGTGTGATACTGTCTGATGAACTGTGTATCTAATCCTATCTTGTGTGATACCATCTGCTGAGTCGTGTGTCTAATCCCGCCCTGTGCGATACTGTCTGCTGAGCTGTGTATCTAATCCTCTCCTGTGTGATACTGTCTGATGAACTGTGTATCTAATCCTCTCCTGTGTGATACTGTCTGCTGAGCTGTGTATCTAATCCTCTCCTGTGTGATACTGTCTGCTGAGCTGTTTATCTAATCCTCTCCTTTGTGATACTGTCTGCTGAGCTGTGTATCTAATCTTGTCCTGTGTGATACAGTCTGCTGAGCTATGCATCTAATCCTGTCCTGTGTGATACCGTCTGCTGAGCAGTGTATCTAATCTTATCCTGTGATACTGTCTGCTGAGCTGTGTATCTAATCCCCTCCTGTGTGATTCTGTCTGCTGAGAAGTGTATCTAATCCTATGCTGTGTGATACTGTCTGCTGAGCTGTGTATCTAATCCTATGCTGTGTATCTAATCATCTCCTGTGTGATAATGTCTGCTGAGCCGTGTATCTAATCCTATCCTGTGTGATACTGTCTGCTGAGCTGTGTATCTAATCCTATCCTGTGTAATACCATCTGCTGAGCAGTGTATCTAATCATATCCTGTGTGATACTGTCTGCTGAGCTGTGTATCTAATCCTCTCCTGTGTGATACTGTCTGCTGAGCCGTGTATCTAATCCTCTCCTGTGTGATACTGTGTGCTGAGCTGTGTATCTAATCCTCTCCTGTGCGTTACTGTCTGCTGAGCTGTGTATCTAATCCTCTCCTGTGTGATACTGTCTGATGAACTGTGTATCTAATCCTGTCCTATGTGATACTGTCAGCTGAGCTGTGTATCTAATCCTCTCCTGAGTGATACTGTCTGCTGTGTCATATATCTAATCCCGCCCTGTGCGATACTGTCTGCTGAGCCGTGTATCTAATCCACTCCTGTGGGTTACTGTCTGATGAACTGTGTATCTAATCCTGTCCTATGTGATACTGTCAGCTGAGCTGTGTATCTAATCCTCTCCTGTGTGATACTGTCTGCTGAGCTGTGTGTCTAATCCTTTCCTGTGCGATACTGTCTGCTGAGCTGTGTATCTAATCCTCTCCTGTGTGATACTGTCTGCTGAGCAGTGTATCTAATCTTATACTGTGTGATACTGTCTCCTGAGCTGTGTATCTAATCCCCTCCTTTGTGATACTGTCTGCTGAGCTGTGTATCTAATCCTCTCCTGTGTGATACTGTCTGCTGAGCCGTGTATCTAATCCTATGCTGTGTGATAGTCTGCTGAGCAGTGTATCTAATCTTATACTGTGTGATACTGTCTGCTGAGCTGTGTATCTAATCCCCTCCTGTGTGATACTGTCTGCTGAGCTGTGTATCTAATCCTCTCCTGTGTGATACTGTCTGCTGAGCAGTGTATCTAATCTTATACTGTGTGGTACTGTCTGCTGAGCTGTGTATCTAATCCCCTACTGTGTGATACTGTCTGCTGAGCTGTATATCTAAACCTGTCCTGTGTGATACCGTCTGCTGAGCTATGTATCTAATCCTCTCCTGTGTGATACTGTCTGCTGAGCTGTGTATCTAATCCCCTATTATGTGATACTGTCTGCTGAGCTGTATATCTAAACCTGTCCTGTGTGATACCGTCTGCTGAGCTATGTATCTAATCCTCTACTGTGTGATACTGTCTGCTGAGCTGTGTGTCTAATCCCATCCTGTGTGATACTGTCTGCTGAGCCGTGTATCTAATCCTATCCTGTGTGATACTGTCTGCTGAGCTGTGTATCTAATCCTCTCCTGTGTGATACTGTCTGCTGAGCCGTGTATCTAATCCTCTCCTGTGTGATACTGTGTGCTGAGCTGTGTATCTAATCCTCTCCTGTGCGTTACTGTCTGCTGAGCTGTGTATCTAATCCTCTCCTGTGTGATACTGTCTGCTGAGCCGTGTATCTAATCCCATCCTGTGTGATACTGTCTGCTGAGCTGTGTATCTAATCATGTAATGTGTGATACTGTCTGCTGAGCTGTGTATCTAATCCTCTCCTGTGTGATACTGTCTGCTGAGCCGTGTATCTAATCCTCTCCTGTGTGATACTGTGTGCTGAGCTGTGTATCTAATCCTCTCCTGTGTGATACTGTCTGCTAAGCCGTGTATCTAATCCTATCCTGTGTGATACTATCTGCAGAGCAGTGTATCTAATCCTATCCTGTGTGATACTGTCTGCTGAGCTGTATATCTAATCCTCTCCTGTGTGATACTGTCTGCTGAGCCGTGTATCTAATCCTCTCCTGTGTGATACTGTGTGCTGAGCTGTGTATCTAATCCTCTCCTGTGCGTTACTGTCTGCTGAGCTGTGTATCTAATCCTCTCCTGTGTGATACTGTCTGCTGAGCCGTGTATCTAATCCCATCCTGTGTGATACTGTCTGCTGAGCTGTGTATCTAATCATGTAATGTGTGATACTGTCTGCTGAGCTGTGTATCTAATCGTCTCCTGTGTGATACTGTCTGATGCACTGTGTATCTAATCCTATCTTTCGTGATACTGTCTGCTGAGCCGTGTATCTAATCCACTCCTGTGTGATACTGTCTGATGAACTGTGTATCTAATCCTGTCCTATGTGATACTGTCAGCTGAGCTGTGTATCTAATCCTCTCCTGTGTGATACTGTCTGCTGAGCTGTGCATCTAATCCTGTCCTGTGTGATACCGTCTGCTGAGCTATGTATCTAATCCTTTCCTGTGTGATACTGTCTGCTGAGCTGTATCTCTAATCCTACCCTGTGTGATACTGTCTGTGGAGCCGTGTATCTAATCCTCTCCTGTGCGATACCGTCTGCTGAGCTGTGTATCTAATCCTCTCCTGTGTGATACTGTCTGCTGAGCAGTGTATCTAATCTTATACTGTGTGATACTGTCTCCTGAGCTGTGTATCTAATCCCCTCCTGTGTGATACTGTCTGCTGAGCTGTGTATCTAATCCTCTCCTGTGTGATACTGTCTGCTGAGCCGTGTATCTAATCCTATGCTGTGTGATAGTCTGCTGAGCAGTGTATCTAATCTTATACTGTGTGATACTGTCTGCTGAGCTGTGTATCTAATCCCTTCCTGTGTGATACTGTCTGCTGAGCTGTGTATCTAATCCTCTCCTGTGTGATACTGTCTGCTGAGCAGTGTATCTAATCTTATACTGTGTGATACTGTCTGCTGAGCTGTATATCTAAACCTGTCCTGTGTGATACCGTCTGCTGAGCTATGTATCTAATCCTTTCCTGTGTGATACTGTCTGCTGAGCTGTGCATCTAATCCTGTCCTGTGTGATACCGTCTGCTGAGCTATGTATCTAATCCTTTCCTGTGTGATACTGTCTGCTGAGCTGTATCTCTAATCCTACCCTGTGTGATACTGTCTGTGGAGCCGTGTATCTAATCCTCTCCTGTGCGATACCGTCTGCTGAGCTGTGTATCTAATCCTCTCCTGTGTGATACTGTCTGCTGAGCAGTGTATCTAATCTTATACTGTGTGATACTGTCTCCTGAGCTGTGTATCTAATCCCCTCCTGTGTGATACTGTCTGCTGAGCTGTGTATCTAATCCTCTCCTGTGTGATACTGTCTGCTGAGCCGTGTATCTAATCCTATGCTGTGTGATAGTCTGCTGAGCAGTGTATCTAATCTTATACTGTGTGATACTGTCTGCTGAGCTGTGTATCTAATCCCCTCCTGTGTGATACTGTCTGCTGAGCTGTGTATCTAATCCCCTCCTGTGTGATACTGTCTGCTGAGCTGTGTATCTAATCCCCTACTGTGTGATACTGTCTGCTGAGCTGTATATCTAAACCTGTCCTGTGTGATACCGTCTGCTGAGCTATGTATCTAATCCTCTCCTGTGTGATACTGTCTGCTGAGCTGTGTGTCTAATCCCATCCTGTGTGATACTGTCTGCTGAGCCGTGTATCTAATCCTCTCCTGTGTCATACTGTCTGCTAAGCCGTGTATCTAATCCTATCCTGTGTGATACTATCTGCAGAGCAGTGTATCTAATCCTATCCTGTGTGATACTGTCTGCTGAGCTGTGTATCTAATCCTCTCCTGTGTGATACTGTCTGCTGAGCCGTGTATCTAATCCTCTCCTGTGTGATACTGTGTGCTGAGCTGTGTATCTAATCCTCTCCTGTGCGTTACTGTCTGCTGAGCTGTGTATCTAATCCTCTCCTGTGTGATACTGTCTGCTGAGCCGTGTATCTAATCCCATCCTGTGTGATACTGTCTGCTGAGCTGTGTATCTAATCATGTAATGTGTGATACTGTCTGCTGAGCTGTGTATCTAATCGTCTCCTGTGTGATACTGTCTGATGAACTGTGTATCTAATCCTATCTTTCGTGATACTGTCTGCTGAGCCGTGTATCTAATCCACTCCTGTGTGATACTGTCTGATGACCTGTGTATCTAATCCTGTCCTATGTGATACTGTCAGCTGAGCTGTGTATCTAATCCTCTCCTGTGTGATACAGTCTGCTGAGCTGTGCATCTAATCCTGTCCTGTGTGATACCGTCTGCTGAGCTGTGCATCTAATCCTCTCCTGTGTGATACTGTCTGCTGAGCAGTGTATCTAATCTTATACTGTGTGATACTGTCTGCTGAGCTGTGTATCTAATCCTCTCCTGTGTGATACTGTCTGCTGAGCTGTGTATCTAATCCTCTCCTGTGTGATACTGTCTGCTGAGCCGTGTATCTAATCCTATGCTGTGATAATCTGCTGAGCAGTGTATCTAATCTTATACTGTGTGATACTGTCTTCTGAGCTGTGTATCTAATCCCCTCCTGTTTGATACTGTCTGCTGAGCTGTGTATCTAATCCTCTCCTGTGTGATACTGTCTGCTGAGCAGTGTATCTAATCTTATACTGTGTGGTACTGTCTGCTGAGCTGCGTATCTAATCCCCTCCTGTGTGATACTGTCTGCTGAGCCGTGTATCTAATCCTCTCCTGTGTGATACCGTCTGCTGAGCTATGTATCTAATCCTGTCCTGTGTGATACTGTCTGCTGAGCTGTGTATGTATCTAATCCCCTCCTGTGTGATAATGTCTGCTGAGCTGTGTATCTAATCCTCTCCTGTGTGATAATGTCTGCTGAGCTGTGTATCTAATCCTGTCCTGTGTGATACCGTCTGCTGAGCTGTGTATCTAATCCTGTCCTGTGTGATACTGTCTGCTGAGCCGTGCATCTAATCCTCTCCTGTGTCATACTATCTGCTGAGCCGTGTATCTAATCCTCTCCTGTGTGATACTGTCTGCTGAGCTGTGTATCTAATCCTACCCTGTATGATACTGTCTGCTGAGCCGTGTATCTAATCCTCTCCTGTGTCATACTGTCTGCTGAGCCGTGTATCTAATCCTCTCCTGTGTGATACTGTCTGCTGAGCTGTGTATCTAATCCTCTCCTGTGTGATACTGTCTGCTGAGCCGTGTATCTAATCCTCTCCTGTGTCATACTGTCTGCTGAGCCGTGTATCTAATCCTCTCCTGTGTGATACTGTCTGCTGAGCTGTGTATCTAATCCTCTCCTGTGTGATACCATCTGCTGAGCCGTGTATCTAATCCTCTCCTGTGTGATACTGTCTGCTGAGCCGTGTATCTAATCCTCTCCTGTGTGATACTGTCTGCTGAGCCGTGTATCTAATCATCTCCTGTGTGATACTGTCTACTGAGCATTGTATCTAATCCTCTCCTTTGTGATACTGTCTGCTGAGCTGTGTATCTAATCTTCTCCTGTGTGATACAGTCTGCTGAGCTGTGTATCTAATCCTATTCGGTGTGATACTGTCTGCTGAGCTGTGTATCTATCTAATCCTATTCGGTGTGATACTGTCTGCTGAGCTGTGTATCTAATCCTATCCGGTGTGATACTGTCTGCTGAGCTGTGTATCTAATCCTATCCGGTGTGATACTGTCTGCTGAGCTGTGTATCTAATCCTACCCTGTATGATACTGTCTGCTGAGCCGTGTATCTAATCCTCTCCTGTGTCATACTGTCTGCTGAGCCGTGTATCTAATCCTCTCCTGTGTGATACTGTCTGCTGAGCTGTGTATCTAATCCTCTCCTGTGTGATACTGTCTGCTGAGCCGTGTATCTAATCCTCTCCTGTGTCATACTGTCTGCTGAGCCGTGTATCTAATCCTCTCCTGTGTGATACTGTCTGCTGAGCTGTGTATCTAATCCTCTCCTGTGTGATACTGTCTGCTGAGCCGTGTATCTAATCCTCGCCTGTGTCATACTGTCTGCTGAGCCGTGTATCTAATCCACTCCTGTGTGATACTGTCTGCTGAGCTGTATCTCTAATCCTCTCCTGTGTGATACCATCTGCTGAGCCGTGTATCTAATCCTCTCCTGTGTGATACTGTCTGCTGAGCCGTGTATCTAATCCTCTCCTGTGTGATACTGTCTGCTGAGCCGTGTATCTAATCCTCTCCTGTGTGATACTGTCAGCTGAGCTGCGTATCTAATCCTCTCCTGTGTGATACTGTCTACTGAGCATTGTATCTAATCCTCTCCTGTGTGATACTGTCTGCTGAGCTATGTATCTAATCCTCTCCTGTGTGATACTGTCTGCTGAGCTGTGTATCTAATCTTCTCCTGTGTGATACTGTCTGCTGAGCTGTGTATCTAATCCTATTCGGTGTGATACTGTCTGCTGAGCTGTGTATCTAATCTTATACTGTGTGATACTGTCTGCTGAGCTGTGTATCTAATCTTCTCCTGTGTGATACTGTCTGCTGAGCTGTGTATCTAATCCTCTCCTGTGTGATACTGTCTGCTGAGCTGTGTATCTAATCCTCTCCTATGTGATACTGTCTGATGAGCTGTGTATCTAATCCTCTCCTGTGTGATACTGTCTGATGAGCTGTGTATCTAATCCTATCCGGTGTGATACTGTCTGCTGAGCTGTGTATCTAATCCTATCCGGTGTGATACTGTCTGCTGAGCTGTGTATCTAATCCTACCCTGTATGATACTGTCTGCTGAGCCGTGTATCTAATCCTCTCCTGTGTCATACTGTCTGCTGAGCCGTGTATCTAATCCTCTCCTGTGTGATACTGTCTGCTGAGCTGTGTATCTAATCCTCTCCTGTGTGATACTGTCTGCTGAGCCGTGTATCTAATCCTCTCCTGTGTCATACTGTCTGCTGAGCCGTGTATCTAATCCTCTCCTGTGTGATACTGTCTGCTGAGCTTTGTATCTAATCCTCTCCTGTGTGATACTGTCTGCTGAGCCGTGTATCTAATCCTCGCCTGTGTCATACTGTCTGCTGAGCCGTGTATCTAATCCACTCCTGTGTGATACTGTCTGCTGAGCTGTATCTCTAATCCTCTCCTGTGTGATACCATCTGCTGAGCCGTGTATCTAATCCTCTCCTGTGTGATACTGTCTGCTGAGCCGTGTATCTAATCCTCTCCTGTGTGATACTGTCTGCTGAGCCGTGTATCTAATCCTCTCCTGTGTGATACTGTCAGCTGAGCTGTGTATCTAATCCTCTCCTGTGTGATACTGTCTGCTGAGCCGTGTATCTAATCCTCTCCTGTGTGATACTGTCTGCTGAGCTATGTATCTAATCCTCTCCTGTGTGATACTGTCTGCTGAGCTGTGTATCTAATCCTATTCGGTGTGATACTGTCTGCTGAGCTGTGTATCTAATCTTATACTGTGTGATACTGTCTGCTGAGCTGTGTATCTAATCTTCTCCTGTGTGATACTGTCTGCTGAGCTGTGTATCTAATCCTCTCCTGTGTGATACTGTCTGCTGAGCCGTGTATCTAATCCTCTCCTGTGTGATACTGTGTGCTGAGATGTGTATCTTATCCTATCCTGTGTGATACTGTCTGATGAACTGTGTATCTAATCCTATCTTGTGTGATACCATCTGCTGAGTCGTGTATCTAATCCCGCCCTGTGCGATACTGTCTGCTGAGCCGTGTATCTAATCCACTCCTGTGTGATACTGTCTGATGAACTGTGTATCTAATCCTCTCCTGTGTGATACTGTCTGCTGAGCTGTGTATCTAATCCTCTCCTGTGTGATACTGTCTGCTGAGCCGTGTATCTAATCCTCTCCTGTGTGATACTGTCTACTGAGCATTGTATCTAATCCTCTCCTGTGTGATACTGTCTGCTGAGCTATGTATCTAATCCTCTCCTGTGTGATACTGTCTGCTGAGCTGTGTATCTAATCTTCTCCTGTGTGATACTGTCTGCTGAGCTGTGTATCTAATCCTATTCGGTGTGATACTGTCTGCTGAGCTGTGTATCTAATCTTATACTGTGTGATACTGTCTGCTGAGCTGTGTATCTAATCTTCTCCTGTGTGATACTGTCTGCTGAGCTGTGTATCTAATCCTCTCCTGTGTGATACTGTCTGCTGAGCTGTGTACCTAATCCTCTCCTGTGTGATACTGTCTGCTGAGCTGTGTATCTAATCCTCTCCTGTGTGATACTGTCTGCTGAGCCGTGTATCTAATCCTCCCCTGTGTGATACTGTCTACTGAGCATTGTATCTAATCCTCTCCTGTGTGATACTGTCTGCTGAGCTATGTATCTAATCCTCTCCTGTGTGATACTGTCTGCTGAGCTGTGTATCTAATCCTACCCTGTATGATACTGTCTGCTGAGCCGTGTATCTAATCCTCTCCTGTGTCATACTGTCTGCTGAGCCGTGTATCTAATCCTCTCCTGTGTGATACTGTCTGCTGAGCTGTGTATCTAATCCTCTCCTGTGTGATACTGTCTGCTGAGCCGTGTATCTAATCCTCTCCTGTGTCATACTGTCTGCTGAGCCGTGTATCTAATCCTCTCCTGTGTGATACTGTCTGCTGAGCTGTGTATCTAATCCTCTCCTGTGTGATACCATCTGCTGAGCCGTGTATCTAATCCTCTCCTGTGTGATACTGTCTGCTGAGCCGTGTATCTAATCCTCTCCTGTGTGATACTGTCTGCTGAGCCGTGTATCTAATCATCTCCTGTGTGATACTGTCTACTGAGCATTGTATCTAATCCTCTCCTTTGTGATACTGTCTGCTGAGCTGTGTATCTAATCTTCTCCTGTGTGATACAGTCTGCTGAGCTGTGTATCTAATCCTATTCGGTGTGATACTGTCTGCTGAGCTGTGTATCTAATCCTATTCGGTGTGATACTGTCTGCTGAGCTGTGTATCTAATCCTATCCGGTGTGATACTGTCTGCTGAGCTGTGTATCTAATCCTATCCGGTGTGATACTGTCTGCTGAGCTGTGTATCTAATCCTACCCTGTATGATACTGTCTGCTGAGCCGTGTATCTAATCCTCTCCTGTGTCATACTGTCTGCTGAGCCGTGTATCTAATCCTCTCCTGTGTGATACTGTCTGCTGAGCTGTGTATCTAATCCTCTCCTGTGTGATACTGTCTGCTGAGCCGTGTATCTAATCCTCTCCTGTGTCATACTGTCTGCTGAGCCGTGTATCTAATCCTCTCCTGTGTGATACTGTCTGCTGAGCTGTGTATCTAATCCTCTCCTGTGTGATACTGTCTGCTGAGCCGTGTATCTAATCCTCGCCTGTGTCATACTGTCTGCTGAGCCGTGTATCTAATCCTATGCTGTGTGATACTGTCTGCTGAGCTGTATCTCTAATCCTCTCCTGTGTGATACCATCTGCTGAGCCGTGTATCTAATCCTCTCCTGTGTGATACTGTCTGCTGAGCCGTGTATCTAATCCTCTCCTGTGTGATACTGTCTGCTGAGCCGTGTATCTAATCCTCTCCTGTATGATACTGTCAGCTGAGCTGTGTATCTAATCCTCTCCTGTGTGATACTGTCTGCTGAGCCGTGTATCTAATCCTCTCCTGTGTGATACTGTCTGCTGAGCCGTGTATCTAATCCTCTCCTGTGTGATACTGTCAGCTGAGCTGCGTATCTAATCCTCTCCTGTGTGATACTGTCTACTGAGCATTGTATCTAATCCTCTCCTGTGTGATACTGTCTGCTGAGCTATGTATCTAATCCTCTCCTGTGTGATACTGTCTGCTGAGCTGTGTATCTAATCTTCTCCTGTGTGATACTGTCTGCTGAGCTGTGTATCTAATCCTATTCGGTGTGATACTGTCTGCTGAGCTGTGTATCTAATCTTATACTGTGTGATACTGTCTGCTGAGCTGTGTATCTAATCTTCTCCTGTGTGATACTGTCTGCTGAGCTGTGTATCTAATCCTCTCCTGTGTGATACTGTCTGCTGAGCTGTGTATCTAATCCTCTCCTATGTGATACTGTCTGATGAGCTGTGTATCTAATCCTCTCCTGTGTGATACTGTCTGATGAGCTGTGTATCTAATCCTATCCGGTGTGATACTGTCTTCTGAGCTGTGTATCTAATCCTATCCGGTGTGATACTGTCTGCTGAGCTGTGTATCTAATCCTACCCTGTATGATACTGTCTGCTGAGCCGTGTATCTAATCCTCTCCTGTGTCATACTGTCTGCTGAGCCGTGTATCTAATCCTCTCCTGTGTGATACTGTCTGCTGAGCTGTGTATCTAATCCTCTCCTGTGTGATACTGTCTGCTGAGCCGTGTATCTAATCCTCTCCTGTGTCATACTGTCTGCTGAGCCGTGTATCTAATCCTCTCCTGTGTGATACTGTCTGCTGAGCTGTGTATCTAAACCTCTCCTGTGTGATACTGTCTGCTGAGCCGTGTATCTAATCCTCGCCTGTGTCATACTGTCTGCTGAGCCGTGTATCTAATCCACTCCTGTGTGATACTGTCTGCTGAGCTGTATCTCTAATCCTCTCCTGTGTGATACCATCTGCTGAGCCGTGTATCTAATCCTCTCCTGTGTGATACTGTCTGCTGAGCCGTGTATCTAATCCTCTCCTGTGTGATACTGTCTGCTGAGCCGTGTATCTAATCCTCTCCTGTGTGATACTGTCAGCTGAGCTGTGTATCTAATCCTCTCCTGTGTGATACTGTCTGCTGAGCCGTGTATCTAATCCTCTCCTGTGTGATACTGTCTGCTGAGCTATGTATCTAATCCTCTCCTGTGTGATACTGTCTGCTGAGCTGTGTATCTAATCCTATTCGGTGTGATACTGTCTGCTGAGCTGTGTATCTAATCTTATACTGTGTGATACTGTCTGCTGAGCTGTGTATCTAATCTTCTCCTGTGTGATACTGTCTGCTGAGCTGTGTATCTAATCCTCTCCTGTGTGATACTGTCTGCTGAGCCGTGTATCTAATCCTCTCCTGTGTGATACTGTGTGCTGAGATGTGTATCTTATCCTATCCTGTGTGATACTGTCTGATGAACTGTGTATCTAATCCTATCTTGTGTGATACCATCTGCTGAGTCGTGTATCTAATCCCGCCCTGTGCGATACTGTCTGCTGAGCCGTGTATCTAATCCACTCCTGTGTGATACTGTCTGATGAACTGTGTATCTAATCCTCTCCTGTGTGATACTGTCTGCTGAGCTGTGTATCTAATCCTCTCCTGTGTGATACTGTCTGCTGAGCCGTGTATCTAATCCTCTCCTGTGTGATACTGTCTACTGAGCATTGTATCTAATCCTCTCCTGTGTGATACTGTCTGCTGAGCTATGTATCTAATCCTCTCCTGTGTGATACTGTCTGCTGAGCTGTGTATCTAATCTTCTCCTGTGTGATACTGTCTGCTGAGCTGTGTATCTAATCCTATTCGGTGTGATACTGTCTGCTGAGCTGTGTATCTAATCTTATACTGTGTGATACTGTCTGCTGAGCTGTGTATCTAATCTTCTCCTGTGTGATACTGTCTGCTGAGCTGTGTATCTAATCCTCTCCTGTGTGATACTGTCTGCTGAGCTGTGTATCTAATCCTCTCCTGTGTGATACTGTCTGATGAGCTGTGTATCTAATCCTCTCCTGTGTGACTCTGTCTGCTGAGCCGTGTATCTAATCCTCTCCTGTGTGATACTGTGTGCTGAGATGTGTATCTTATCCTATCCTGTGTGATACTGTCTGATGAACTGTGTATCTAATCCTATCTTGTGTGATACCATCTGCTGAGTCGTGTATCTAATCCCGCCCTGTGCGATACTGTCTGCTGAGCCGTGTATCTAATCCACTCCTGTGTGATACTGTCTGATGAACTGTGTATCTAATCCTCTCCTGTGTGATACTGTCTGCTGAGCTGTGTATCTAATCCTCTCCTGTGTGATACTGTCTGCTGAGCTGTTTATCTAATCCTCTCCTTTGTGATACTGTCTGCTGAGCTGTGTATCTAATCTTGTCCTGTGTGATACCGTCTGCTGAGCTATGCATCTAATCCTGTCCTGTGTGATACTGTCTGCTGAGCAGTGTATCTAATCTTATCTTGTGATACTGTCTGCTGAGCTGTGTATCTAATCCCCTCCTGTGTGATTCTGTCTGCTGAGAAGTGTATCTAATCCTATGCTGTGTATCTAATCATCTCCTGTGTGATAATGTCTGCTGAGCCGTGTATCTAATCCTATCCTGTGTGATACTGTCTGCTGAGCCGTGTATCTAATCCTATCCTGTGTAATACCATCTGCTGAGCAGTGTATCTAATCCTATCCTGTGTGATACTGTCTGCTGAGATGTGTATCTAATCCTCTCCTGTGTGATACTGTCTGCTGAGCCGTGTATCTAATCCTCTCCTGTGTGATACTGTGTGCTGAGCTGTGTATCTAATCCTCTCCTGTGCGTTACTGTCTGCTGAGCTGTGTATCTAATCCTCTCCTGTGTGATACTGTCTGATGAACTGTGTATCTAGTCCTGTCCTATGTGATACTGTCAGCTGAGCTGTATATCTAATCCTCTCCTGTGTGATACTGTCTGCTGAGCTGTGCATCTAATCCTGTCCTGTGTGATACTGTCTGCTGAGCCGTGTATCTAATCATATGCTGTGTGATAGTCTGCTGAGCAGTGTATCTAATCTTATACTGTGTGATACTGTCTGCTGAGCTGTGTATCTAATCCCCTCCTGTGTGATACTGTCTGCTGAGCTGTGTATCTAATCCTCTCCTGTGTGATACTGTCTGCTGAGCAGTGTATCTAATCTTATACTGTGTGGTACTGTCTGCTGAGCTGTGTATCTAATCCCCTACTGTGTGATACTGTCTGCTGAGCTGTATATCTAAACCTGTCCTGTGTGATACCGTCTGCTGAGCTATGTATCTAATCCTCTCCTGTGTGATACTGTCTGCTGAGCTGTGTGTCTAATCCTCTCCTGTGTGATACTGTCTGCTGAGCCGTATATCTAATCGTCTCCTGTGTGATACTGTCTGCTAAGCCGTGTATCTAATCCTATCCTGTGTGATACTATCTGCAGAGCAGTGTATCTAATCCTATCCTGTGTGATACTGTCTGCTGAGCTGTGTATCTAATCCTCTCCTGTGTGATACTGTCTGCTGAGCCGTGTATCTAATCCTCTCCTGTGTGATACTGTGTGCTGAGCTGTGTCTCTAATCCTCTCCTGTGCGTTACTGTCTGCTGAGCTGTGTATCTAATCCTCGCCTGTGTGATACTGTCTGCTGAGCCGTGTATCTAATCCCATCCTGTGTGATACTGTCTGCTGAGCTGTGTATCTAATCATGTAATGTGTGATACTGTCTGCTGAGCTGTGTATCTAATCGTCTCCTGTGTGATACTGTCTGATGAACTGTGTATCTAATCCTCTCCTGTGTGATACTGTCTGATGAACTGTGTATCTAATCCTGTCCTATGTGATACTGTCAGCTGAGCTGTGTATCTAATCCTCTCCTGTGTGATACTGTCTGCTGAGCTGTGCATCTAATCCTGTCCTGTGTGATACCGTCTGCTGAGCTATGTATCTAATCCTTTCCTGTGTGATACTGTCTGCTGAGCTGTATCTCTAATCCTACCCTGTGTGATACTGTCTGTGGAGCCGTGTATCTAATCCTCTCCTGTGCGATACCGTCTGCTGAGCTGTGTATCTAATCCTCTCCTGTGCGATACTGTCTGCTGAGCTGTGTATCTAATCCTCTCCTGTGTGATACTGTCTGCTGAGCAGTGTATCTAATCTTATACTGTGTGATACTGTCTGCTGAGCTGTGTATCTAATCCTCTCCTGTGTGATACTGTCTGCTGAGCTGTGTATCTAATCCTCTCCTGTGTGATACTGTCTGCTGAGCCGTGTATCTAATCCTATGCTGTGCTAATCTGCTGAGCAGTGTATCTAATCTTATACTGTGTGATACTGTCTTCTGAGCTGTGTATCTAATCCCCTCCTGTTTGATACTGTCTGCTGAGCTGTGTATCTAATCCTCTCCTGTGTGATACTGTCTGCTGAGCAGTGTATCTAATCTTATACTGTGTGGTACTGTCTGCTGAGCTATGTATCTAATCCTGTCCTGTGTGATACTGTCTGCTGAGCTGTGTATGTATCTAATCCCCTCCTGTGTGATAATGTCTGCTGAGCTGTGTATCTAATCCTCTCCTGTGTGATAATGTCTGCTGAGCTGTGTATCTAATCCTCTCCTGTGTGATACTGTCAGCTGAGCTGTGTATCTAACCCTCTCCTGTGTGATACTGTCTGCTGAGCCGTGTATCTAATCCTGTCCTGTGTGATACCGTCTGCTGAGCCGTTTATATAATCCTCTCCTGTGTCATACTGTCTGCTGAGCCGTGTATCTAATCCTCTCCTGTGTGATACTGTCTGCTGAGCTGTGTATCTAATCCTCTCCTGTGTGATACTGTCTGCTGAACTGTGTATCTAATCCTCTTCTGTGTCATACTGTCTGCTGAGCCGTGTATCTAATCCTCTCCTGTGTGATACCATCTGCTGAGCCGTGTATCTAATCCTCTCCTGTGTGATACTGTCTGCTGAGCCGTGTATCTAATCCTCTCCTGTGTGATACTGTCTGCTGAGCCGTGTATCTAATCCTGTCCTGTGTGATACTGTCTACTGAGCATTGTATCTAATCCTCTCCTGTGTGATACTGTCTGCTGAGCAGTGTTTCTAATCCTCTCCTGTGTGATACTGTCTGCTGAGCTGTATATCTAATCTTCTCCTGTGCGATACTGTCTGCTGAGCTGTGTATCTAATCCTACCCTGTATGATACTGTCTGCTGAGCCGTTTATCTAATCCTCTCCTGTGTCATACTGTCTGCTGAGCCGTGTATCTAATCCTCTCCTGTGTGATACTGTCTGCTGAGCTGTGTATCTAATCCTCTCCTGTGTGATACTGTCTGCTGAACTGTGTATCTAATCCTCTCCTGTGTCATACTGTCTGCTGAGCCGTGTATCTAATCCTCTCCTGTGTGATACTGTCTGCTGAGCTGTATCTCTAATCCTCTCCTGTGTGATACCATCTGCTGAGCCGTGTATCTAATCCTCTCCTGTGTGATACTGTCTGCTGAGCCGTGTATGTAATCCTCTCCTGTGTGATACTGTCTGCTGAGCCGTGTATCTAATCCTCTCCTGTGTGATACTGTCTACTGAGCATTGTATCTAATCCTCTCCTGTGTGATACTGTCTGCTGAGCAGTGTTTCTAATCCTCTCCTGTGTGATACTGTCTGCTGAGCTGTATATCTAATCTTCTCCTGTGTGATACTGTCTGCTGAGCTGTGTATCTAATCCTATTCGGTGTGATACTGTCTGCTGAGCTGTGTATCTAATCCTATTCGGTGTGATACTGTCTGCTGAGCTGTGTATCTAATCCTATCCGGTGTGATACTGTCTGATGAGCTGTGTATCTAATCCTATCCGGTGTGATACTGTCTGCTGAGCTGTGTATCTAATCCTACCCTGTATGATACTGTCTGCTGAGCCGTGTATCTAATCCTCTCCTGTGTCATACTGTCTGCTGAGCCGTGTATCTAATCCTCTCCTGTGTGATACTGTCTGCTGAGCTGTGTATCTAATCCTCTCCTGTGTGATACTGTCTGCTGAGCCATGTATCTAATCCTCTCCTGTGTCATACTGTCTGCTGAGCCGTGTATCTAATCCTCTCCTGTGTGATACTGTCTGCTGAGCTGTATCTCTAATCCTCTCCTGTGTGATACTGTCTGCTGAGCCGTGTATCTAATCCTCTCCTGTGTCATACTGTCTGCTGAGCCGTGTATCTAATCCTCTCCTGTGTCATACTGTCTGCTGAGCCGTGTATCTAATCCTCTCCTGTGTGATACTGTCTGCTGAGCTGTGTATCTAATCCTCTCCTGTGTGATACTGTCTGCTGAACTGTGTATCTAATCCTCTCCTGTGTCATACTGTCTGCTGAGCCGTGTATCTAATCCTCTCCTGTGTGATACTGTCTGCTGAGCTGTATCTCTAATCCTCTCCTGTGTGATACCATCTGCTGAGCCGTGTATCTAATCCTCTCCTGTGTGATACTGTCTGCTGAGCCGTGTATCTAATCCTCTCCTGTGTGATACTGTCTGCTGAGCCGTGTATCTAATCCTCTCCTGTGTGATACTGTCTGCTGAGCAGTGTTTCTAATCCTCTCCTGTGTGATACTGTCTGCTGAGCTGTGTATCTAATCTCCTGTGTGATACTGTCTGCTGAGCTGTGTATCTAATCCTATTCGGTGTAATACTGTCTGCTGAGCTGTGTATCTAATCCTATTCGGTGTGATACTGTCTGCTGAGCTGTGTATCTAATCCTATCCGGTGTGATACTGTCTGCTGAGCTGTGTATCTAATCCTATCCGGTGTGATACTGTCTGCTGAGCTGTGTATCTAATCCTATTCGGTGTGATACTGTCTGCTGAGCTGTGTATCTAATCCTATTCGGTGTGATACTGTCTGCTGAGCTGTGTATCTAATCCTATCCGGTGTGATACTGTCTGCTGAGCTGTGTATCTAATCCTATCCGGTGTGATACTGTCTGCTGAGCTGTGTATCTAATCCTCTCCTGTGTGATACTGACTGCTGAGCCGTGTATCTAATCCTCTCCTGTGTGATACTGTCTGCTGAGCTGTGTATCTAATCTTCTCCTGTGTGATACTGTCTGCTGAGCTGTGTATCTAATCTTCTCCTGTGTGATACTGTCTGCTGAGCTGTGTATCTAATCTTCTCCTGTGTGATACTGTCTGCTGAGCAGTGTATCTAATCCTCTCCTGTGTGATACTGTCTGCTGAGCTGTGTATCTAATCCTATCCGGTGTGATACTGTCTGCTGAGCAGTGTATCTAATCCTCTCCTGTGTGATACTGTCTGCTGAGCTGTGTATCTAATCCTATCCGGTGTGATACTGTCTGCTGAGCTGTGTATCTAATCCTATCCTGTGTGATACTGTCTGCTGAGCAGTGTATCTAATCCTCTCCTGTGTGATACTGTCTGCTGAGCTGTGTATCTAATCCTATCCTGTGTGATACTGTCTGCTGAGCTGTGTATCTAATCCTATGCTGTGTGATACTGTCTGCTGAGCTGTGTATCTAATCTTCTCCTGTGTGATACTGTCTGATGAGCTGTGTATCTAATCCTATGCTGTGTGATACTGTCTGCTGAGCTGTGTATCTAATCCTATCCTTTGTGATACTGTCTGCTGAGCTGTGTATCTAATCCTCTCCTGTGTGACACTGTCTGCTGAGCTGTGTATCTAATCCTATCCTTTGTGATACTGTCTGCTGAGCTGTGTATCTAATCCTATCCTTTGTGATACTGTCTGCTGAGCTGTGTATCTAATCCTATCCTGTGTGATACTGTCTGCTGAGCTGTGTATCTAATCCTATGCTGTGTGATACTGTCTGCTGAGCTGTGTATCTAATCTTCTCCTGTGTGATACTGTCTGCTGAGCTGTGTATCTAATCCTATGCTGTGTGATACTGTCTGCTGAGCTGTGTATCTAATCCTATCCTTTGTGATACTGTCTGCTGAGCTGTGTATCTAATCCTCTCCTGTGTGACACTGTCTGCTGAGCTGTGTATCTAATCCTATCCTGTGTGATACTGTCTGCTGAGCAGTGTATCTAATCCTCTCCTGTGTGATACTGTCTGCTGAGCTGTGTATCTAATCCTATCCTGTGTGATACTGTCTGCTGAGCTGTGTATCTAATCCTATCCTTTGTGATACTGTCTGCTGAGCTGTGTATCTAATCCTCTCCTGTGTGATACTGTCTGCTGAGCTGTGTATCTAATCCTATCCTGTGTGATACTGTCTGCTGAGCTGTGTATCTAATCCTATCCGGTGTGATACTGTCTGCTGAGCTGTGTATCTAATCCTATCCGGTGTGATACTGTCTGCTGAGCAGTGTATCTAATCCTCTCTCATGTTATGTCTTCATCTTTTAATATTTCTAACGGCACCAGGCAGGGATGCCCGCTTTCCCCTCTCCTTTTTATTCTTACACTAGAACCTTTACTACAAAAGCTCAGAGAGGAGGGGAGGATCGTTGGCATCAAATCAGCTGGTACTGAACATAAAATCGCAGCATACGCAGACGATCTACTGATCATGACCTCTAACCCGAGAATATCTGTCCCAGTTATCCTGACATTACTCAAGGAATACGGTGCACTATCAAATTTTAAGGTGAATCTTAGCAAATCTCAAGTCTTAAATATAAATATCCCAGAACCACAAAAAACACAAATGGCAATCGGGTCCCCCTTTACCTGGTCCCCCCCATCAATACGTTTCTTGGGAGTTGAGATTTCTCCAAACCTACAAGAACTTTATAAGTTAAACTTCCCACCGCTATTGCAGAAAAATAGCTGCAAAAAAACCCCCAAAAAGAACGTTATCAGCTCTACAAAAACAATTATGCCTAGCCAGAACCCCTAAGAAACTGCCATATGTAATGAAGTGGGAACAGGATCTGAATAGGCCTTTCACCCCATCTGAAATTAAAAGATTACTACTAGCACCTAAAGTCTCCTCTAGATGTGTTAGAGTACAAGAGAATGGCTATAAAGTTCTCTCCAGGTGGTATATGACTCCATCAAAACTTCAGAAATGTTACAAAGGACTTGATCCTAACTGCTGGAGATGCTCTTCTGATGTGGGCACTATGCTCCACATGTGGTGGAACTGTACATTGATTAAGCCCTTCTGGACAAAAATAATTCAAACTATTAATACAATTTTAAACTTGCAACTCTTGACCTCGCAGGAGATCTGCCTTCTGTTTCTGTTCCTAGATAACTTCCCTAAAATAAAATTAACCCTTCTTAGACAGCTCCTGGCCTCGGCTAAGTTACTTGTGACATCCTTATGGAAATCTGCGAAGACCCCAAATATCTCACTCTGGGAAATGAAGGTTGAACAAGTATACAGGCTAGAAGAATTGGCTAGTTGGGATGAAAAAAGGCATAAACAATTCTCGTTGATATGGCGTCCCTGGCACAAATATATTACAGACCGCACAATACTAACCTAAAATACTCAGATCGCTAGCCCATTCTAATCCCAACTCCCCCCCCCCTCCCATCATCTATATCTTTGTAGTCCCCCCCCCCTCCCATCATCTATATCTTTGTAGTCCCCCCCCCCCCTCCATCTCATCTCCCCGTTCATCCCACTTCCCTTTCAACCTTCCCCCCTTCTCCAGGTTTTTTTTTTTCTTTTTCTCTTCTGAAGTTTTTATTTCCAGGATATCACAATAAACCTTCTTGAATATGATAACATGTTATGTGACCACAATTTTGTACTACGACATGTTCAAAAGAATTGAACCTCTCTCTTATATTTTTTCTCTCTTCCGAAACGTGTCAATGTTTGGCTGAAATTTATGCAGTCTGGTCAATTTCTGCTCTTATAATCTATGTGATATCGTTATCTTTGATTTATTTCATTAACAATGTGACTTTTCTTTGTTCAATTGTTAACCTTCTTTAAAAAAAACCTTAATAAAAAGATGTTTAAAAGAAAAGAATAAGCAGGACAAATAAAGGGTTTATCCAACATGTAAAACTAATTTGGAAGCTACAGTTAGGCTTTTAATAGGACTCTTTCAGCATGACTGTGCAAACCAAGCACAGGAGCTCACTGCCAATCATTTAACTACTGTTTTTCCACTATATGATTAGATATTAAGTGCAAATTGCTTGTTTCTTGGTAATGGCCGCATGCTTTTGCAAAAACTGTGCAGCCATTAACAATAAGTGAACCATTTGTAATTAATTTCTACCAGTACAGCTGAAAAAAGCTGTGATCTTTATGAAATGGGTTGTTAGCAGATGTACCTTGGTCGCACACATGCTATACTCATCAGGTGCTACATGAAACTCAAGCCTAAAGATGGCCGCGACACTCATGGGCCGCTGCATTGTGCTTGCCCCCCAGGCTAAAATTTGCCAGCCAATAATATGTGACTGGTATATCAAATACTGTGATACAGACATCAGATGTTTTACAGTAGATACACTGTCATATATATGACTACCAACATAAGGAGCATGAGTAATCCAAGACTTTATCACTACAGGCAACACCAAAACTATAGATACCACCAAAATGAAACAATAGGCGCTTATTGCCGCTAAAATAAATCTCTATTAAATATTGCAAAAATTATAAGACAATCATACAGAGTATAGCAATGGAGGATCACAAACACATGAGTATCACATTTATAGAGACATAGTAGTCACATATATATATACAGTACAGACCAAAAGTTTGGACACACCTTCTCATTTAAAGATTTTTCTGTATCTTCATAACTATGAAAATTGTACATTCACACTGAAGGCATCAAAACTATGAATTAACACATGTGGAATTATATACTTAACAAAAAAGTGTGAAACAACTGAAAATATGTCTTATATTCTAGGTTCTTCAAAGTAGCCACCTTTTGCTTTGATGACTGCTTTGCACACTCTTGGCATTCTCTTGATGAGCTTCTAGAGGTAGTCACCGGAAATGGTTTTCACTTCACAGGTGTTTCCTGTCAGGTTTAATAAGTGGGATTTCTTGCCTTATAAATGGGGTTGGGACCATCAGTTGTGTTGTGCAGAAATCAGCTGGATACACAGCTGATAGTCCTACTGAATAGACTGTTAGCTGCTTTTTTCTTACCATAATACAAATTCTAAGTAAAGAAAAACGAGTGGCCATCATTACTTTAAGAAATGAAGGTCTGTCAGTCCGAAAAATTGGGAAAACTTTGAATGTATCCCCAAGTTCAGTTGCAAAACCCATCAAGCGCTACAAAGAAACTGGCTCACATGAGGACCGCCCCATGAAAGGAAGACCAAGAGTCACCTCTGCTTCTGAGGATAAGTTTATCCGAGTCACCAGCCTCAGAAATCGCAGGTTAACAGCAGCTCAGATTAGAGACCAGGTCAATGCCACACAGAGTTCTAGCAGCAGACACATCTCTACAACAACTGTTAAGAGGAGACTTTGTGCAGCAGGCCTTCATGGTAAAATAGCTGCTAGGAAACCACTGCTAAGGACAGGCAACAAGCAGAAGAGACTTGTTTGGGATACGGAACACAAGGAATGGACATTAGACCAGTGGAAATCTGTGCTTTGGTCTGATAAGTCCAAATTTGAGATCTTTGGTTCCAACCACTGTGTTTTTGTGCGACGCAGAAAAGGTGAACGGATGGACTCTACATGCCTGGTTCCCACCGTGAAGCATGGAGGAGGAGGTGTGATGGTGTGGGGGTGCTTTGCTGGTGACACTGTTGGGGATTTATTCTAAATTTAAGGCATACTGAACCAGCATGGCTACCACAGCATCTTGCAGCGGCATGCTATTCCATCCGGTTTGCGTTTAGTTGGACCATCATTTATTTTTCAACAGGACAATGACCCCAAACACACCTCCAGGCTGTGTAAGGGCTATTTGACCAAGAAGGAGAGTGATGGGGTGCTACGCCAGATGACCTGGCCTCCACAGTCACCAGACCTGAACCCAATCAAGATGGTTTGGGGTGAGCTGGACCGCAGAGTGAAGGCAAAAGGGCCAACAAGTGTTAAGCATCTCGGAGAACTCCTTCAAGATTGTTGGAAGACCATTTCTGGTGACTACCTCTTGAAGCTCATCAAGAGAATGCCAAGAGTGTGCAAAGCAGTCATCAAAGCAAAAGGTGGCTACTTTGAAGAACCTAGAATATAAGACATATTTTCAGTTGTTTCACACTTTTTTGTTAAGTATATAATTCCACATGTGTTAATTCATACTTTTGATGCCTTCAGTGTGAATGTACAATATTCAGAGTCATGAAAATACAGAAAAATCTTTAAATAAACTTTTGGTCTGTACTGTATATATAATATAACACTACAAGCCTCCCTCTGTCTGAAGTCTTTAAAGACTTGGCAAGCGCTACATGCCTGCGCAGTCTGGCTCTAGACAGAAGAACCCATTACGTTACAGGTAAGAGGAGTGTGTATGGCGCCGGAGATTGCGGTATGCGTAGACAATGAACACATACCGCGATCTCCGGCGCCATACTTACCTGACCGGGAGGAGCGCTGCAGCGGTGCTTCTCTTCTCGCCGGAGACCAGGGCAGGAGTGAAGGCGTTGGAATCGGCACATATGCATAGCTCTATCCGGCGCCATTTTACTGAAGACATATTTGCAGTGTGTCTTCAGCAAAATGGCGTTGAACAGCACGGTATGGGCACACGCGTACTCTGGCGCCGCACTGCTCCCCGGCAGAACAGGATACAGAAGCGCTGGAGCACAGGGAAGAAAGGTGAGTATGTGTTTATTTTTTTGTATCTGTGCACCGTGAAAGGGATGAGGGGTGCCATACATACCAGCAATGGGGTGTGAAGGGTACCATACATACCAGGAAAGGGGTGTGAGGGGTACAATGCATACCAGGATTTGGGGGCTGACTGAACCATGAAAACCAGGATTGGGGGGTGAGGGGTGCCATACATACCAGGATTGGGGGGTGAGGGGTGCCATATATACCAGGATTGGGGGGTGAGGGGTGCCATACATACCAGGATTTGGGGGGTGACTGAACCATGAAAACCAGGATTGGGGGTGAGGGGTGCCATACATACCAGGATTGGGGGGTGAGTGGTGCCATACATACCAGGAATGGGGGGTGAGGGGTACCATACATACCAGGAAAGGGGTGTGAGGGGACCATGCATACCAGGATTGGGGGATGAGGGGTACAATGCATACCAGGATTTGGGGGGTGACTGAACCATGAAAACCAGGATTGGGGGGTGAGGGATGCCATACATACCAGGATTGGGGGGTGAGGGGTGCCATACATACCAGGATTTGGGGGGTGACTGAACCATGAAAACCAGGATTGGGGGTGAGGGGTGCCATACATACCAGGATTGGGGGGTGAGTGGTGCCATACATACCAGGATTGGGGGGTGAGGGGTACCATGCATACAAGGATAGGAAAGTGGGGTTCTATGCATACCAGAATAGGGATGAGGGGTACCATGCATACCTGGATTGAGGGATGAGGGGACCATGCATACCTGGATTGGGGGATGAGGGGACCATGCATACCAGGATTGGGGGATGAGGGAACCATGCATACCAGGATTGGGGGATGAGGGAACCATGCATACCAGGATTGGGGGATGAGGAGGCCATATGTACCAGGATTGGGGATGAGAGAGTCATGCATACCAGGATTGGGGATGAGAGAGCCATGCATACCAGGATGGGAGATGAGGAGGCCATACATACCAGGGTAACGCTGAGGGGGCCATGTGCAGCATGATGGGGATTAGAGGTGCCATACATACCAGGACAGGGATGAGGGGTGCCATGCATACCACTATACCAGGACAGGGATGAGGGGTGCCATGCATACCACTATACCAGGATAAGGATGAGGGGTGTCATGCATACCGGGACAGGGATGAGGGGTGCCATGCATACCGGGACAGGGATGAGGGGTGCCATGCATACCGGGACAGGGATGAGGGGTGCCATGCATACCGGGACAGGGATGAGGGGTGCCATGCATACCGGGACAGGGATGAGGGGTATCATGCATACCGGGACAGGGATGAGGGGTGCCATGCATACCGGGACAGGGATGAGGGGTGCCATGCATACCGGGACAGGGATGAGGGGTGCCATGCATACCGGGATAGGGATGAGGGGTGCCATGCATACCGGGATAGGGATGAGGGGTGCCATGCATACCAGGATGGGGATGGGGACCACGTATAAAAGGAAGGGGGGGGGCATATATACCAGGATGGGGGATATTGTCAGAATTGGGGGACATTACCCCTATACCAGTGTCAGCAGAAGACCCCCTCCCCTTTAAAAGTGCATCAGGAACACATTTTTGGCTTAAATTTTTTTATTTTTATTTTCCTCCTCTAAAACCTAGGTGCGTCTTATGGTCCGGTGCATCTTATAGTCCGAAAAATACGGTACTTCTTACATTACATGAGTGATATCTATTGTAAATTCTATAATAGCTCAGAAACCGGCGAATCCTCACAGTGCATGGGGCGTGTCATGGGGGGATTCAAAAGTTTTCATTTTAGACTGTACATTATAGTCCTCCATACAGTAGTATGAGCACCACATAGTCCTCCATACAGTATTGTGGACACCACATAGTCCTCCATACAGTATTATGGGCACTACATAGCACTCCATACAGTATTATGGGCACCACATAGTCCTCTATACAGAATGGGCTCCATACTGAATAATGGACCCCATATAATGTTCCATACAGAATAATAGGCCCCATATAATGCTCTATACAGAATAATGAACCCCATATAATGCTCATTACACCATAATTGACCCCATATATTACTCCATGCAGAATAATGGGCGTCATGTAATATGCCATACAGAATAATGGGCCCCATATAATGCTCCATAGAGAATGGGCCCCATATAATACTCCATAGAGAATGGGCCCCATATAATGCACCATAGAGAATGGGCCCCATATAATGCACCATAGAGAATGGGCCCCATATAATGCTCCATAGAGAATGGGCCCCATATAATGCTCCATAGAGAATGGGCCCCATATAATGCTCCATAGAGAATGGGCTCCATACATAAAAAATAAATAATAAAATACTCACCTCTCCTCATACCCTGCTGGCTACAGGTCCTGTCTCTTCAACACTGAGACGTGACAGAGTCAGAAGACGCAGAGGAGACTGGACCTGCGGCCAGCAGGGTATGACGAGAGGTGAGTATTTCAAACACCGTAAAGCACGGGGGGGGGGGGTTACACCGGGCCCCCCCAACTCACAGGCCCAATAGCGTTCCAGTGTCCCCAACTGTGAGTGTGCCCCCCCCTCTTGCCCAGGGCCCTGGCACTTGCCCTGGTGCAATGGGTGGTTATGCCGGCTCTGGCCCTGTAGCTGGTGCAGGATCAGTCTGGGGCAGGGGTCTGTATAGTAAGGTCTGAAGTGTCTCGATCTCAGGTCCGATGTGATTTGAACATTCATACAGATCGAGAGCCGATGATCTCACACTGACAGCACGACCCCAACCTGCTTGAAGGGTCCATCTGCTACAATAAATCTTTCTGATCCTCAGCAGAGCGACCATAGATAACATTCAGGATCTGGCCCTGGACTTGTCAGGAGGTGAGCAGCATCCTGCCACTTCCACACTCTACAAAAAGTATAAATCTCCTGTCCTGACCACTATCCGGAGCTCAGGCTAAGGCCACGGCCCCACTATCAGTATTTGGTCAGTATATTTTCTCAGGAGTGGGAGCCAAAACCAGGTCAGTAACAATCAGAGAAAAGGTATAATAGAAACAAGTCACCAATTCTGCATTTATCACCAACTCCTGGTTTTGTCTCCCACTCCTGTGAAAAAATACTGACCGAATACTGACCAAATACTGATAGTGGGGTCGTGGCCTTACAAGAATCAAAGATGTCTGCCCTCTCGTACTGCTCAGCGGCTGAAGCTTCTCTCCGGCAGGCATAAGAACGTGGCCTGTGCCGGCTGTTCTGGGCTGCAGATGCCCAGCTGGCACATGTACACAATGAAAGATACAGGGCCGCCCTGCAGTCTGTAAAGAAGCAGCTGCTTGGCGACCGGCTTGGAGGGCATGTGCCCCTCTGGCCCACCTCGCCCCTGGTCAATATGATACCATCTTTTTCATTAGTTGGTGAGGTTAGAAGAAATTTCACTCCAAGACAGTGGATTTTGTACTTTATTCCAGTATATTTATACATAGAAAACATGGCAATGAAAAACAAGTAGATGCACGTGCATAAAAATGTCCCAACATTAATTAAAAAAACCTTTAAGATACAGATAATACTTGTATACAAAAATATTAACACATTTTCAAATTGTATATAAAGTGCACAAAAGTCAATAGCCCTGACATATAGTGTACACAGGGTCCCCCACATGGTATACACAAAATACAATGTCATCCAGGAAATAACAAAGAATAACAAATACATTTAATCTATTCTGAAATCCCATGTCTATACAAGATAATAATATGTAAAATTCTACAGTGTGAAAGAAATGAGCTAGAGACTACTACATGGCGATGATGCCTACACACAAGATAATGCCCAGCTAATGCTGCAAATGATACAAATATTACCAGTCACCCAATTAGAAACATGAGGTCCGGGCAAGTGATTTTCTACAGTTCATTGACCTCTATGATGACATCTAATATTTTCAATCATTTATAGAGCGGGGTACATTGGGCCTCATTAATAAATCTGCTCACTAGAAAACTAGTTGCCCATCCTAACCAATTAGAGCTCAGCTAAGGTTGTTTTAACTGACCTGGAAAAGTAAAAGCTGTTCTGTGATTGGCTGGGATAAGTAAAAAGGCTGTTTTAATAAATGATTCCCAATGTACCAAGCCCCGCCATAAATGTTATTGATTACAGTAGGGGCCACAATATCCCATGTGTATAGTCATCACATTCATCTTATTGTCTGCGGTTACCTTGGGACATGCTATATTGAAATGTAAGATGATATCAGTGGGGTCCATGAGGCAGAGCAGTGTGTGGTACGTGTGACATTTCCTAATATCGAGCAATCAATACTGTACCTTGGTCTGGAATGCAAAGTCTGCGTGGACAAGGAAGGGGCTCCCAGATGCCAGCTGTAAAACCCGTCGCTCCACCATCACACGCTCATCACCGTCAGCAAGCAGGGCTCTTTTGCCGATGATCTTAACAGCAAAATGTTTGCGGGTAGATGAATCTTCCGCCAGCAGGACCGTTCCATAGCATCCCCGGCCAAGCACTTGATGGAATAATAATCTCCTCTTGATGGTATCAGAGACTGTGCTTTTGGAGCCGGTTGGCCGAACACCGCTGCTTCCTTCAGCTTCTTCAGCCTTCTGCTTTAGATCCATGGGTTTCTGTCCTAATGTAATCCTTCTTCTTTTCTTCTCCTTTTTGTCCCCTGATGAGATGAAGATGGCTCCTCTCTTCTTGGCTCCCATCTTCTGACTTTCTACCTTCTCCTTTTCTTCCACTTCTTGTTTCTTCTGGACTGGTTGTTTTGTCCTGTTGACTGAAGACTTCCTCTCATCATCAGATGTGTCATGGGAAGGTCTTAGTCTCTTCGCTGCTTCTCTCCTCACCACGTTCTCCTCTACTTCTTCTTTCTTCTGGACTGGTGGTTTTGTCCTGTTGACTGAAGACTTCCTCTCATCATCAGATGTGTCATGGGAAGGTCTTCGTGTCTTCACTCTTTCTCTGCTCACCACAATCTCCTCCTCTTTTATATCCATATTATTGCTTTGCTTAGAGTTAGCCGACATCTCCTCCACTGTTGTTGGTCAATTCCAACTGTCACTTCCAAATGTCACTCAGTGCACTTCATATGGAATCATCATGCATGCACCACCACTGGTCATGTGATCAGCATCTGACCAATGATATTTAAGAGATAAATGAACATTAGCTGAGATTAAATATTCAGGTAATATTCAGATATTCTGTGGAACACAAGGTCCCACATTTACTAATAGTAATAGAACTGCACTAAGTCGCCAATTTAATTTACATTGTTACTACAGAGCATCAGATGAATGTAATATAATAAATATTAGCAAGATGTATGATTTCCATCCACTCTACGTATCATAGAAATACAGATATACTATCTTTTTATATAGAGATGTAGCAGAAGCCATCCTGATTGTTTGCAGCATGCTATGGTGATAGAGAAGCATGCATGACTGTGCCATGCAAATGGTGAGGAGCACCAAAATGGGACATATGATTCACGTAGCCAGGGGCGTAATGTCCGCGGTCGCAGTGGCAGTCACTGCGACCGGGCCCAGGGGGATTGGGGCTTGTAAACGCCAGCAGAAATTTCAACAGGATGTGTGTATCGCAGTGCACAGTCGCTTCGGGTCCGTGCGTGACAAATCAGGGGCGGACTGGGTCGGGGGCAGAGCCGGACTGGGGTGTCTGGGGCCCACCAGGGACATTGACTCCAGGGGCCCACCCACCCTTCAGCTATTTGCAAATACCAGTTAGCCGTTATACCCATTATACTGGCGGCTCCTGCCCATCACTGTGCGCTCACCAGAACTGCGATGTACAATTACTGTAGTTTGCATTAAAGGGTTTTTATTGGTGAAAACAAGTTCTCAGCGATGCACAGGTTGGGAAGGTGATCACTTATTTATTGGTGGAATCCGCACTGTCAGAAGATTGTGGCACTTTGAGTATTTTGTGAGATTTTTACCTCTGTATTTATAAGACAAAACCAGGAGTGGAGCAATCCGAGGTCATGTTTTATGCATTTCTCACCCACTCCTGGTTTTGTCTTATAAATACAGAGGTGAAAATCTCACCAAATGCCAACTTGCTTTCTCTGGTGAACCTCTGTAACTGCATCTCTGCTGCTGTGTAATAGTTACAGGGCAGGGAGGGGTTAAACATCCAAGTATTTAATATCTATTGGAAATAAAGAGGTTTCCCCTTATTGATATCAGATAAAACAAATGACCAACCACAATCCACTCTACCAAGACCAATATTACCAGATAGAAGGCAGAAATACCACCACACCGTGACCAGATGACATATTACCACCACATAGTGCCCAAATAATGCCACATACAAGGCACAAATACCGCCACACCATGACCAAAGCACATAATACCACCACATAGTGATCAAATGCTACCAGATACAAGGTATAAATACTGACACACCATGAGACCACATATTACCACCACATAGTGACTGAATAATACCACATAGAAGGGACAAATATCGTCATGTCATGACCAAAGCACATAATGCCACCACATAGTGACAAATAATGCTAAAATAATAAAAATGTAAAAAAGCTCAGTATATTGGGTCAGTGTACAGGTTATACAGTGATCACCAGTGACATTATACACAGGAGTTCTGTATATAGTGTACAGGTTATACAGTCATCACTAGTGAAATTATACACAGGAGCTCTGTATATAGTGTCAGTGTACAGGTAATGCAATGATCACCATTGATATTATACACAGGAGCTCAGTATATAGTGTACAGGTAATACAGTGATCACCAGTGACATTATACACAGGAGCTCTGTATATAGTGTCAGTGTACAGGTAATACAGTGATCACCAGTGACATTATGCACAGGAGCTCTGTATATAGTGTCAGTGTGTGTGTGTATAGGTAATACACATACTCACCAGTGATGTCTCTAGGTGAAGTTCTTTATCTGCAGACCGATATATCCCATCATCTATGCAGGACTTCTATCTGCAGAAAATAACATAGTTAGCTATAACTAATCACTTCCAGAGCACAATCCACACTTTTCCCAAGATTTCTACACTGCATGAAATGACAAAAAAGCAACACAGTGCCGCACTACACAGTAAAAATAAAACACAAAATACATTTAGGGACTCCATCTTTAATAAAAAAAAAAAATCATGAGAGATCAGAGATTATGGGGCCCAGTCAGGGATCGTACATAGAAATCATGTGGCTCAGTCAGGGGCGTATATAGAAATCATGGGGCCAATCAGGTTAGGGGTGTACATAGAGATCATGGGGCCCAGTCAGCGGTGTACATAGAGATCATGGGGCCCCGTCAGCGGCGTACATAGAGATCATGGGGCCCCGTCAGCGGCGTACATAGAGATCATGGGGCCCCGTCAGCGGCGTACATAGAGATCATGGGGCCCGGTCAGCGGCGTACACAGAGATCATGGGGCCCAGTCAGCGGCGTACATAGAGATCATGGGGCCCCGTCAGCGGCGTACATAGAGATTATGGGGCCCAGTCAGCGGCATACATAGAGATCATGGGGCCCAGTCAGCGGCATACATAGAGATCATGGGGCCCAGTCAGCGGCGTACATAGAGATCATGGGGCCCAGTCAGCGGCGTACATAGAGATCATGGGGCCCAGTCAGCGGTGTACATAGAGATCATGGGGCCCAGTCAGCGGTGTACATAGAGATCATGGGGCCCAGTCAGCGGCGTACATAGAGATCATGGGGCCCAGTCAGGGATCGTACATAGAGATCATGGGGCCCAGTCAGGGATCGTACATAGAGATCATGGGGCCCAGTCAGCGGCGTACATAGAGATCATGGGGCCCAGTCAGCGGCGTACATAGAGATCATGGGGCCCAGTCAGCGGCGTACATAGAGATCATGGGGCCCAGTCAGCGGTGTACATAGAGATCATGGGGCCCAGTCAGCGGCGTACATAGAGATCATGGGGCCCAGTCAGGGATCGTACATAGAGATCATGGGGCCCAGTCAGGGATCGTACATAGAGATCATGGGGCCCAGTCAGCGGTGTACATAGAGATCATGGGGCCCAGTCAGCGGCGTACATAGAGATCATGGGGCCCAGTCAGCGGCGTACATAGAGATCATGGGGCCCAGTCAGGGATCGTACATAGAGATCATGGGGCCCCATGAGGTGAGGCTCTCACCTCCCCAGTATGGTGCCCTCAGGGAGGTCTCACAGGGCATCACAGGCCTTAGTATGAAGCAATACTAGAAGACTTGTGGAATTGCTTCATACTAAGGCCTGTGATGCCCTGTGGGAGCTCCTGAGGGCACCATACTGGGGAGGTGAGATCCTCACTTGGCAGTAGTAGGATCAGCATCTCCATAGTGTGGCATTCACATCACACTACATGCTGCGCTGTACAGGACTCCCAGCCGGCAGCAGGACAGATGAGGAGGTAACTGTCTGGGACCAGCGCCGGACTGGACTACCTGGGGCCCACCAGGAAAAAATCAATCTTGGGGCCCACCAGCACCATGCAGTTACCGTATATAGGAATAACATAAGTCCACAAACTCTTTCAAAATGAATCAACTTTATTAACCAATAAATCTCTGCTGCTGTGTAGTAGTCACAACACAGGGAGAGGTTAAACATCCAAGTATTTAATATGTATTGCAAATAAAGAATGTTCCCATTCTTAATATCCAAAAAAACAAATGACTGACAACAATCCACTTTACCTAGACTAATAATACCATATAGAAGAGAGAAATACCGCCACACCATGACCAGAACACATACCACCACATAGTGATCAAATACTACCAAGTACAAGGTATATATACTGCCACACCATGAGAAGACCACATATTACCACAACATAGTGACTGTCTGAATAATACCACATACAAGGGACAAATACCGCCACGCCATGACCATGGCACATAATGGCACCAGATAGTGACTGATAATGAAAATGTAAAAAAGCTCTGTATATAGAGTCAGTGTACAGATAATGTAGAGATTATCAGTGACATTACACACAGGAGCTCTGTGTATAGTGTCAGTGTACAGGTAATACAGTGATCATCAGTGACATTATACACAGGAGCTCTGTATATAGTGTCAGTGTACAGGTAATACAGGGATCACCAGTGACATTATACACAGGAGCTCTGTATATAGTGTCAGTGTACAGGTAATACAGTGATCACCAGTGACATTATGCACAGGAGCTCTGTATATAGTGTCAGTGTACAGGTAATATAGTGATCACCAGTGACATTATACACAGGAGCTCTGTATATAGTGTTAGTGTAGAGGTAATACAGGGATCACCAGTGACATTATGCACAGGAGCTCTGTATATAGTGTCAGTGTAGAGGTAATACAGGGATCACAAGTGACATTATGCACAGGAGCTCTGTATATAGTGTCAGTGTACAGGTAATACAGGGATCACCAGTGACATTATGCACAGGAGCTCTGTATATAGTGTCAGTGTACAGGTAATACAGTGATCACCAGTGACATTATGCACAGGAGCTCTGTATATAGTGTCAGTGTACAGGTAATACAGAGATCACCAGTGACATTATGCACAGGAGCTCTGTATATAGTGTCAGTGTACAGGTAATACAGTGATCACCAGTGACATTATGCACAGGAGCTCTGTATATAGTGTCAGTGTACAGGTAATACAGTGATCACCAGTGACATTATGCACAGGAGCTCTGTATATAGTGTCAGTGTGTGTGTGTATAGGTAATACACATACTCACCAGTGATGTCTCTAGGTGAAGTTCTTTAACTGCAGACCGATATATCACATCTTCTATGCAGGACTTATCTCTGCAGAAAATAACATAGTTAGCTATAACTGATCACTTCCAGAGCACAATCCACACTTTTCCCAAGATTTCTACACTGCATGAAATGACAAAAAAGCAACATAGCACTGCACTACACAGTAACAGTGCTCCAGTGTCATTCTGTGCCTGCTCATCTGTCAGCAGACATATTTGTCTGATGGCAAAGATCTAACAGAGATGAAGACAGAAGACCTATGGATTACGTTGGAGTGAGGATTTTTCTTTATTAAAGATGGAGTCCCTAAATGTGTTTTATTTTTAATTGAAAAAAAAAAAATTCTGTCTTTTTTTTCTGTTTACCAGAAATTGATGGAGGCTATGTCTAATTTGGCGTGAAACCATGAATTTCGGGCTTAGTACCAGCTGATGATGCAAAGCTGGCCTGGTACTAACCCTATTATTACCCAGGGTGCCACTCACCACCAGGGCTGCTGGAAGAGCCGGGTAAAGCACCTGGAAATGGTGCCATGATGAATGCGCCATTTTCAGGGGTGGCTGTGGGCTGCGATTTTCAGTGTGGAGGGCCAAGAACGCTTGGGCCTTACCATGCTGAGAATCCCAGCCTCCAGCTGCCTTGTTTTATCTGGCTGGCGATCAACATATGGCGGGAAAAAAAAAAGTTAAGTTTAAAACAAATATTCGGCTTCTCTGTCTTTTGATCGCCAGCCAAGGTAAAGCCAGGCAGCTGGGGGTGGCAGTACGTAGCTGTCTGCTTTATCTGCGGTGAGAATCAAAAATTCTGCGGAGTGCTACATCGTTTTTAAAAATTTATTTTCACACTTCTATATGTGACAGACCCAACAGCCAATTGCAGATGCTGTCAAAGAGGATGGGCGTCTGTGATTGGCTGTTTGAGTAATGTACAATCAGCCCATACATTCTAGTATGGCAATATGTATGGGCGGCTTTCAGGTTACTCAAGCAGCCAATCACAGACGCCCATTTTCTGTGTCAGCGTCTGTGATTAGCTGTTGGGACTGTCACATATAGAAGTGTGAAAATAAATAAATAATAAAACAAAAATGACATAGCGCTCTGCAGAAATTTTGATTCTCAGCGCAGATAGAGGTGGCAGCCCGTAGCTGTCTGCTTTATCTGCCTGGTTTTACCTTTGCTGGCGATCAAAAGTCAGGAAAGCCCAATGTTTTTTTTATTTAAAAAAATAATTAAAAAAAAAATGCGTGGGCTTCCGCCATATTTTGATCGTCAGTCTGGTAAAACCAGGCAGCTGGGGGCTGGGATTCTCAGCATGGTAAGGCCCAAGCATTCTGGGCCCCCCACGCTGAAAATGGCAGCCTGCAGCCACCCCTGGAATTGGCGCATTCATCGTAGCGCCATTTCCAGGCACTTTATCCGGCTCTTCCAACGGCCCTGGTGGGGGGTGGCACGCTGGGTAATACTGGGGTTAGTACCAGCTTTGTATTATCAGCTGGCACTAAGCCTGAAATTCATGGAGTCACGCCAAACTAGACATGGCCACCATGAATCTCTAGTAAACAGAAAAAAACACAACACAGAATTTTTTTTTTAATAAAAATAAAACACAAAACACATGTAGGGACTCCATCTTTAATAAAAAACAAAACCCTGGCTCTGACGTAATCCACGGATCTTCTGTCTCCAGCTCTGCTACATCTTTGCCATCAGACAAATATGCCTGCTGACAGATGAGCAGGCACAGAATAACACTAGAACCCAGTTGTCAGAGAAGTGCTCAGCTGGCCTCCAGCCGCCGACCATGTTTTCCTGATGAGAACCATGCCCATTGCCCAGTAGTATTTACTGCCAGCCTCGGCCAGGGGTCCTCCCAGTCACCCCTCCCCCCTATCCCTTCCTCCCTCCCCTCCCCGTTTCATACTGACGCGTCGAGATGAGCTGCAGCCGCTGCCTGGAGCGACGCAGGGTCCATACTCCACAGCGCGCACAGGAAGCAGTCCCAGGGCAATGACGTCATCACCCTGAGACTGACCTGCGCACGCGCCGGCAGTGTCGCGCTGCGCAGAGGAGGCATAGGGGCACAGCAGCAGCAGGCAGAGCAGGGAGACCACTCTCCCTGCTCTGCTGCTGCATCGGGCCCATCACTAATCATATCGGCAGTGCTGCGAACCGGGAGGGGGGGCCCTCTGTTCTCTGTACAGGGCCCAGGGGGGTAGGGGGCGGGGCCATCGGGACCCGGGGGTTTTCCCGATCCTCCGGTGGGCCAGTCCCCCCTGCAGAGGGGCATATGTATACATGCAGGTCGGCCACATCCCAGTGGTGCAGACACATCCACACTGCACCCTGTATACTTGTGCACTGCCGTCTGCTGCAGTGGTAGGAGCCGCCTGAATGCATCTTCTTCCTGCCGGAGAGGAGCTTGTGGGCCTGTGCGGTGAGGAGGTGGACGCTGCGCACCTCCTGAGAAGTATATGGCACTCCATGTATCTGTGCACATAGTATACCACTCTAGTGTATAGCAGAAAGGAGACACCGACCAGAAGAGTCCAGGCATGTGGGTGATGCACATAATTATTATATTGATAACCAGGTGGAAGAGGAGGAAATGCAAAAAAAGGGGGGAATTAACTATACGCAAAGGGGACGTCGAGACAGGAATTACAATTAACACCAGTGGGAATGGATCATGATTAGAACAGCAAAGGGATAATACAGAGAATCAAGCCACAAATTAATCCAGTATATAAAAATATATATACATATCATTAGTTAGATATATCTGTACATATGATTGTTTAATTATCATAAACTTTACATAAAGTGCAAGTGCCTCCAAAGAATAAATCTACATAAATTATCTCATATGTGAACAAATACAGGTGTTTCTCACTAAATTAGAATATAATCAAACAGTTATTGTTTATTTCTGTTCTTCAGTGCAAAAAGTGAAAGTCCTATATTATATAGAGTCATTACAAACAGTGATCTATTGTTTATTTCTGTTAATGCTGATGATTATGGCTATACGAGTTTCACTTTTTTATATTGAACTGAAATAAAGTAACTTTTTGATGATATTCTATTTTAGTGAGATGCACCTGTGTATGTATATATACAAGGGCTGGTCCCTTATTATTTGGATGTGGGTGTGAATCCTGTAGAGAGTAGTGCACTGACTTGGGCATATGTGCTGTTGACAGATCTGTATTTGTATCCACTTTAAGCGTTTTTAAAAAAGGTGACCACATGTGCATTGTACTCACGCTATAGCAGATGCAGATCCCACTCCTTAATGGCGTCCACCCCGACGTATGTTTCGGCTTCTTGTCTTCGTCAGGGGGTGGCATCATTCGGAAAGAGCTAAGAGTTAAACGGCCAACTATAGCCAATCAGGATGGAGGTATGTCTCCACCAACCAATGGGTGCTGAGGAGGCGTGGCGCGATACACAACGCGCACCAACGCTACGAGGCAACTACGGCGACATGTGACCTGTGACGCTGCGATCACGTGATGGAGACACTTGATCGGGGGTCACGGGGCACATATAGACACAGTCGGGGAGGATGACGTGGAGACGTTCATGTGTATCGCCTCTTCAGCAGACATCTAATCTACTGATTGAGTGTGGATATATCGGATAAAGTGGAAAATCTTCTTCATTTATAATGATGGATAACGAGTATAGGTTACATATTACAGCAATACACAGGAATAGGGGGTAGTGAGTGTTACATGTATATAAGAATATAAAGAATATCATAAATTATTATGTGTGATCAGGTGATAAATAAATAATATATACTGTATATTATACGGATATTAGTCCCCATATACAATACAAAGATTAATGAATTAGACTAAAAATATCCATTATAATAGATGGAGAAAAAGGGGGAATAAATACGAAGTCATTATTAAAGGGGTTTTCCCACAAACAAAAGTTCATTTGAATCATTGTCTGTGTCTGACCCTGTACGGAACATACCACAGCTCCTGGGCAGGGGGGGAGCAAAAGACAATACAGACATTACAGCCGGGGATCGCAGAGGATTCATTTTCTGAGGTAAAACATTTCACTGCCTGATTTAAACTATATTTTCCCTCACAAAATGAATCCTCTGTTATTCCCTGCTGTAATGTCTGTATACTCCTTTGCTTCCTCCCCTGCCCAGGAGATGTGGTATGATCAGACCATGTTCTGCACACCATCAGACACAGCCATTCATTACAATTACTTTTGTTTGTGGGAAAACCCCTTTAATACATATATCGAAATCGTGAAAATCAATAGTGAATATGTTTATATGAAGATATAAAAGTGCAGTGACATCTGAACAATAAATAAAGGGTGAAAAATATATAAAATATATATATAAAAGAAAAAAAATGTATAAAATAATAAAATTTCAGTGACATGTGAACAATTAATAAAGGGGAAGGGAAGGAAAAAAAGGAGGGGAGAGGTGTGGACGGGAGGGTTGGGGAGGGGGAAAAGGTGAACGTGAGGAAAAACTAAAAAGATAATATTAATACATATATATATACTGTAGAGAATTGTACTCAGCCGTGTTAGAGGTAGGCACAGGATACTGTTTCTTTAAAAATGTCCAAGGCAGGTTTATTCAGACCTCATAAACCGCACTTGCAAAGTAAACAAAAGACAGCCTTGTCCAGCACAAAGTAACAAAACAGAACATAACTAGTCTATACAATACTGCAGGTTCACCTGCTCACGGTCAGTGTCCTGTAGCACAGACACGCTGGAGGTCTCCACACCTCCAGCCACAGACACTGAATGAGAAACTCTGTCTCCATTTTATACACAGGCCCTTGGGTGGGGATATGTGAGCAGCCAATCCTTCCCAACTCTAATGACTGCTCGTAAAAACCAGCCCTGATACGCCCAATTAACTCTCTCTGGGTTTATATCACCGAAGCTACTAACCTTGGTAACGCATATCTCCCCTCAAGGACCTGTCCGGAAGCCATCTTACAACAATACATAATAACATAACAACGTAATTCTTTTATTAATATCCATATGTGTACTCTCTTAGTGTTTACACTAATAGCATGCTGCTGTAAGATGCTGTGGCAGCCATGCTGGTTCAGTATCCCTTCAATTTTGAATAAATCCCCAACAGTGTCACCAGCAAAGCACCCCCACACCATCACACCTCCTCCTCCATGCTTCACGGTGGGAACCAGACATGTAGAGTCCATCCGTTCACCTTTTCTGCGTCGCACAAAGACACGGTGGTTGGAACCAAAGATCTCAAATTTGGACTCATCAGACCACAGCACAGATTTCCACTAGTCTAATGTCCATTCCTTGTGTTCTTTAGCCCAAACAAGTCTCTTCTGCTCGTTGCCTGTCCTTAGCAGTGGTTTCCTAGCAGCTATTTTACCATGAAGGCCTGCTGCACAAAGTTTCCTCTTAACAATTGTTGTAGAGATGTGTCTGCTGCTAGAACTCTGTGTGGCATTGACCTGGTCTCTAATCTGAGCTGCTGTTAACCTGCGATTTCTGAGGCTGGTGACTCGGATAAACTTATCCTCAGAAGCAGAGGTGACTCTTGGTCTTCCTTTCCTGGAGCGGTCCTCATGTGAGCCAGTTTCTTTGTAGCGCTTGATGGTTTTTGCAACTGCACTTGGGGACACATTCAAAGTTTGCCCAATTTTTTGGACTGACTGACCTTAATTTCTTAAAGTAATGATGGCCACTCATTTTTCTTTACTTAGCTGCTTTTTTCTTGCCATAATACAAATTCTAACAGTCTATTCAGTAGGACTATCAGCTGTGTATCCACCTGACTTCTTCACAACACAACTGATGGTCCCAACCCCATTTATAAGGCAAAAATTCCCAGTTATTAAACCTGACAGGGCACACCTGTGAAGTGAAAACCATTTCTGGTGACTACCTCTTGAAGCTCATCAAGAGAATGCCAAGAGTGTGCAAAGCAGTCATCAAAGCAAAAGGTGGCTACTTTGTAGCACCTAGATTACATGACATATTTTCAGTTGTTTGACACTTTTTTGTTGAGTATATAATTCCACATGTGTTAATTCGTAGTTTTGATGCCTTCAGTGTGAATGTACAATTTTCAAAGTCAAGAAAATACAGAAAAATGTTTAAATGAGATGTGTCCAAACTTTTGGTCTGTACTGTACATACAGTGTGTATAATGTATAACAGTATATCAAATCAGTCAGTCATATAAATCATATATTATCCTGTATGTGTGAGGGCCTGTGCAGACGTTGCAGATTTTTCTGCACAGATTTGTCACAAAACCTGAAGGGTTTCCGGATGTCAGCAGAGTGAAAGAGAATCCTGAAGTCTCATGCACATGTTGCTTATTTTTTCCTTACAGATTTAAATCTGCAGCATGTCAATTCTTTCAGAGTTTTTGCTGCAGATTTCACCCATACTAATGGGTGAGAAGAAGAACAGTGCACAGTGACAGGAATCTACTGAGCATATATCAGAACTGACAACCAACACATGCTCGGTAAAGCAGGAACTAGCCCAGCCCCCGAAACGGAGGCCACTAATGACGCTTCATTTCAGGGAGGGGGCAAAGGCTGTGGCAATGACTGTAGCCTCTGCCCCCTGATGACGATTCGTTTCATCATCAAAGAGAAAGTAATATAAATAAATCAGAGTAGTGAGGGAAGGATAGGGAATTTTAAATTAAAGTATATTAGAAAAAAGATCAGATTATGACATTAAATAGTTAGAGATTTAGGAGTAAAATAAAATTTGGTTTTGGACCACCCCTTTAATGAATCAGAGCCAAAATAGATTGCCAATCATGGGCCAATTCTTTGTGCCAGAGAGCCCCTGGCGACAATACATGCTGATGGCCTATCAGAGGCCAGCAGCTGACGTCGGCATGCATGTGACGCGAGCATGGCAGTGATGTCATACACTCCTGTCGCCTGCCAAAGTCAGCTGCTGGCTTTACAAGAGGACGCTGCACGGCGGGAGAGCGAGGGGCAGGTGAGTATTTATTGATTTATTTTAAATCAGTGGTCATGTTAGTGACTCTCCCCCCAGGGCCGTGGGTTACTCGGCAGCCGGGCCTTATGGCTGCTTTCGGGGGAGAGATCACGGTGGCTGGCCCGTTGCCGTGACCCAGGGCGGTCAGTGCAAAAAGGGGATATTTATAGGGGATTTGTCGTGACGCCACCTGTGGTGTCTGGTGAGGATCACCAGCGCTGCGACAGTCCTCTGAGGCAGATGATAGGGCAGCTTGAGATGGAACGGCTCCCCACAGGTGGAGCAGGACTCAGGGCAGTGTAGAATAAATGGAGGTGCGCTGGGCGTTGTAGTGCAGGGAGGGAAATGGCACCGGCGAAAGAAAGGAGCGGAGGCAGCTCAGTGCAGTCATCCAAGATTTACTCACAGTTCTTAGACAGTCCACAGGTGCACTGTACTGGTGCAAGCCTCCCACGTCGCACCGCGTTCACCGGGCAGGGGTTCAGTCCTTCCTCAGGCAGTCCGGGTGTACCTGGCAGAACCCCACTTTCTTATGTACCTCTCTAGACCGACTTCACGCTGGGTCTTACTCCCTCCTGCCCTGCGCTTCCCACTGTGAATCCTGTTCGGGTGGCTGCGAGGTCCCCCCTGTCCGTCGGAGTTGCACAGACCTGCTTGACCTTACTTGGATTGAAGTGGGGGTTTGGCTCCTGGCTATAGAAGTCAGAAGCCTCGGTTTTTCCAGCCGAGGCCTGAAGCTGCATGACTGGGCCAAGGGCCGGTCCCCTTCTTGCGGCCTAGATCCTCCTGACACTTGGCAGGTTCGGGGTGTACGAGTGGCGCCTGCACTCGCCGTACTCCCCTAGGATCCCTTCTACAGAACAGAGCTTACTCCCTGCTCCAATCCTGGGCCTCAGTCCTGGGCCCTTGTAGTGGAGCAGAGCTCCTACAGAGACTCTGCTCCCAGACTGTTCCTCTGAACAACACTCCTCAACTCCCTGCTCTTGTTAAGATGTCTACCTTTTTATATATCTACTGTATGAGTGCTCCCATAAACTACTTCCTCCACCGACACCCACTACTGGTTCCCCCTAACTTTGGGTTCCCCCCACCCCAGCCAGGGTCAGGGCTCAGCAGAAAACTACATTGCGTCTTGCCTCTCCTGCTGGCCTGGGGTAGTGTAGTGTTGGATGTAGGTGTTGGGGTTCCATGCAGCACTCCCTCCTTACCTGAGAAAAGGGAGACACCACACCTCTGGGTGAGGTGCAGTACCTCTGTGGCGACCGAACCCTCAGGGGCGCCACACTACTACATGGATGACTATGGAGATGCATTATACTTTATGGATGACTATGGGGCTGCATTATAGTACATGGATGATTATGGGCTGTGAATTATAATTTATGGATGACTATAGGGTGCATTATGTTTTATGGATGACTATGGGGTGCATTATATTTTATGGATGTCTATGGGGGTGCGTTATAGTACATGGATGACTATGGGCTGTGCATTATACGTTATGAATGACTATGGATTGTGCATTATAATTTATGGATGACTATGGGGTGCACTATACTACATGGATGACTATGGGCTGTACATTATACTTTATGGAGGACTAATGGCTGTGTATTATATTATATGAAGAATATGGGCTGTGTATTATGCTAATATGGATGACTATGGGCTGTGCAGTGTATTATATGGAGGACTATGGGATGTATTATACAATATAAAGGACTATGAGATGTCCATTATACTTCTTCTATGGAGCCCCGTGACTTTTATGTACGCCCCTGATGAGCATAGTTTATTTTCTTCTATACATTAAAGAACAGTAGCAGAATGGGGAAAATGTACCAGGATGAGGGATATACTGTATATACCAGAATGGGCCCGGGATAAGGGACATATACCAGAATGGGCGATATAAATACCAGGATGGGGCCAGGATGAGGGACATATATACCAGGATGAGTGATATACGGTATATACCAGGTTGGAGGACGCGCACATATATATATATATATATATATAAAATATAATAATTTATTCAAGATGGAAGGGAGGCCCGGTCCAGATCTTGCACTTGGGCCCATAAGACTCTAGTTACGCCACTGCATGCAGCTATAACCAGTCAGTCAAATGGGTACATACAGTACTGTGCAATATTTTTAAACAGGTATGGAAAACTGCTGCAAAACAACATCAAAGCATCAGGTATACTTGCATACAGTTTTGTGAAGGACCTCAACAAGGAGACTGTTCCCAATATCTTGGCTCACTGAAAAATAACCACAGATCTTCTGTGGATGTAGGCTTGGACAAAAATACTTCTGTCTCTCTATGTAATCCAAGACTGACTTGATGATTTTGAGATCAGTGTTCTGTGGGGGCCATATCATCACTTCCAGGTTCGTTGTTCTTTTTTATACTGTAGATAGTACTTAGTCACATTGGCTTTATGTTTGGAGTCATTGTCCTACTTGTTAGGAATTGTGGTTCTGTGCTCCCACCTGGGAATGGATCAAGTCCAGTGCTACGCTACTTCGGTCGCAGGGGCCACCATTGTCCTGACTCTGCAGGCGAAGCTACTACGCATGCAGGAAAACCGTCTCAATCTTATGGAGCATCGCGCTCTGGAGTAGTAGGATTTGTGAGGACGTGGGATGCCGTATCTCCCACTGATATAATGCCCGGTTAACATGGGATGCTGTGTTCCCCCGATTGCCAGGCAACACACGATACTGCGGTGTCTGGCACTAGGCAGTGGTGGGATTGGGTCCAAGCTGCTGTACAAGTTAGCAGGGAGTGGTTGTCTTGGGATGATTGAGAGGTATTCAACACCTGATCATTAGGCGGGCTATTTAAACCTGTTCCCTGCTCAGTCCTTTGCTGTTTATTACAGTTTCAATGTGCTGTGGTGGTGAGGGGTGCTATCATTATTAGTTGTTATCTTTCCAGCGTTTTGTCTTAGGAGTCTTCTCTTTCCCTTTTAATTTTTCCTAGGTGTTCTTATAGAGGTACCCACCCGGTTCTTGACTAAGCACCGGCCGTGTCACCAGACGCCAGCTGGCTGGCGACAGTGGACCTGGGAAGGCTCTGCCATAGTCCCCCTTCCATCACTGGGAGCTGAGTGAAAAGTGTTCCCGGTCCTAAAGAGCTCACCTAGCTGGGCAGCTTGCGCCAAGTGCGTCTGTCCCTGCGGATTTGCTGGTTTGGTGCCAGTCTTCCTGGGTCTTTCTGCGTTAGCGCATAACACTGCTGAATAATAAATTTAGAGCCAGTCAGACGCTTAACTGATGGTATTGCATGATGGATAATTATTAGTGTTGAGCGAGTATGTTCTGTTAACCCTTTCGGCGAGTATGCTTGGGCCGAGCACCGAGTAGTTACAGCTGCTCGGTGTTATGTTTAAATCACTCCCGTGTGCATGATTTGCGACTGTTTGACAGCTTTAGTACATGTAAGGAATGTCTATTTATTACACATTCCTCACATGAATTAAAGTTGTCATACTCGCCAAAAGTGTTAACAGGACATACTCGCTCAACACTAATAATTATCTGCTATATTTCTCTGCATTGAAGACACCATTAATGATGACCAAATCCCCAACTCCATTTGTTGAACTGGAGTTCCAAATATGCTAGGTCCCTCTGTAATGGTGTAGAAGATGTCTGAACACCCTCTCTGAAGACTCCTGACTGTATAATTAGTGTGACCTGTGGTTTTATGTGTTTTATCCTTATGTAGGCTCCAGTTTTCCTCTGTACAGGGGTGGACATGGTTAACTGTAGGGCCAGCCCATAGTTTGGGGAGGAGTAAGTGGGCACCAGGAGTTAGTTCATGTTTTAATAGAGAGTCTGAGTAGAGCTGCAGAGAAGAAAGGACAACTTCAATCGGATCTAGCCATAATTTGTGTGTGTGTGAAGAGCAGACATACTAGGGAATACATTTCAGCATTCAAGTAACAGTGGCAGCAGTACTCCATACCAAAGGCAAGTTGGGGCACCCACTGAAAAAGAAATCATTTTAAAGCTAGTCTTAGTGTTAGCCAGACCTGGAGGTCTTTGTGAAGAAATATGGGATCAGCCAGGCTGGTACAATGGTCACAGCGCAATACATCGACCCATGTAGCCCTGTACTGGGAATATGAAGGCCCTCGGTGGAGCTTGTTGTTCATTTGCAAAGTTCTACACAAGTATTGCGCCACCGTCCTCAACCATCAAGTGTGAACCTCTGTCATACTATACAGATGAAAGTTTAAAGCATTATTCCTGCTACCCATTGTACATTTTTTCCAGACCTAGTAAATGACTTTATTTTCGTAAACATGTCTGTCTTCTTCTTTGCGGAGTTAAAGAGTCCCAGTGTCTCACCAACTGTGGCAGAACATAGTCTGAATGTGCCATCAGCTGAATCCGTAATATGTGCACACAACGAGGAGCCCCTTGTCTCGTCCCTTACACCTTCACCATACTTCATTGTTGCTTGCAGACCCTCTATATTGTTCCACTCTCCAGCCCTTTGACAAACTAACTGTCTTCTGTGACCGGCAAATATTTCACATTTTTGCTCATTAGTCCATAGCTAAGGCTGACATTTTTTGGCACCCTTGTTTCTATGACTAAGATATTGTTTTTGATTACAATTCTTCCTTGAAGATCACTTCTGGCCAGAACTTTGGATGGGATGGGAGCATTTTTGCGCCAGCTCTGTGCTCAGGCTTGGACTGGCCGACAGGAGAACAGGAAAATCCTCCATTGGGCCCCTGTGCAGAGTGGCCACCACCCTCTTATATGAGCAGTACTTGGCACAATAAACTTTACTCACTATGTGCAGACAAAGGTAGCATCTTATTCATTTACCAATCTACCCAGTTCATTGTTATATAAATTTGTGATTGAGGATAATGTCACATTTGCATGTAGTTGAGAAGTGGGGCCCTAAAGTTGGACAGTGGGGGTCTCTGGCTCCAGTCAGACACTGCTTGTGTCTCTTGTATTCGGTGGCTCTGTGTCCCGGCCTTCAGTCTTCTATCAGGTAGTTTGTTGTGTAGGACATACACTATTTTAGTGCCCTTCCCCCATCACAGAGATTGGTCTCCATAAGGCTGTGTGCCCACGATGCATTTTTAAACTTTTCCGCAGCGGCAAAAACGCTGCAGAAACGCTTAAAAAACGCATGGTAGAAGGCCTGCCATGTTCCCCAATGATAATCCGCATGTGCTGTGCACATGCTGCGGAAATTTCCGCTGCGGATTATCATTACGGAAAAAAACACAGCACTACCAATTATTTTGGGGAAGTGCTGCGTTTTTGCCGCCATTTACTTGCATTAGATCGCATGGATTACGCATCACTGTATATGTGGCACCCCAGGGGTCTGGTCTCCACAGTAATAGCAATGTTATGTCTGAGAGCAGGTGGGAGGTCTCTTGGTCAGGAATCCTATTCATGCCACACCTCCTGCCCGGTCCTGGGAGGGGAAGGACTTCCCCTATATAAAACTGGGGCTGAGGCAGGGTTAGGGGGAAGAAGAGGAGCAGCTTAGGAAAGAAAGATCAGGAGCTCAGTGGGAGCAGTGTTAAAAGGAATCAGGGGCTGGCAGCTGAAGAGCTCGCCCTGATTGAAGAGTTACCACCGGACCCGGAGTCCGAGGCTGTGGGGATTAACCCTGACCCAGCAGCAGAAACCGACCGGCAGGGGATTTCAGGTCCTCTGGCCAAGAAACCCGAAGGCACGGTCACACGCGTGGGACCAGCACCGCCGTCGTGGAGCGGAAGCCACTAGAAGGCCCCGAGTCACCGGCCATACGGGTGAGCACCACACGGTACACTCAGGGACGTGGGCTACCTTTACCCGCCTCTAGCAAGGAGGCCAGAAGAGTACAATTAGTTGGGGAGGCCTACAACTCCGCCTGGCCAAGGGGGATCCCATCTGCTCAAGGACTGACCAGGCCCCGACCGCTAGCCAGTACTCCGGGAGGGTCTATCTTTGTCACCAGTAAAGACCCTGAACTACACCGCATCGTCTCTGAGTGGTTCCTGCTATCCCCATCATCCACGTCGGCTGCCCTGAGGCCATACCCCTCCCGTTGGGGGTTATACCATCTACGCTGCACAACCATATCACCGGCCTCAGCGGTCTGCCCTGCAGCGGCGGCCTCATAGCCGCAATCAACGGGTGGCGTAGTCGAACATTTTTAACATCTACTGCTAAACGCTGCCACTCAGTTTGACTCCCTGGGCACGGACCGGGTCACCGCCACGAGACTACTACCCCCATCTGATCCGGATCCGGGTAAGCTCCCCCGTGCGCGCGATGCCGCGTGACGCAGCAGGTCCAGGGGCGCGTCAGCTTTTGGCGTAGTCGGCAGGATTCCGTGCCCGCAACCACCGGGTACTGCGTGCCTGAAAAAAGAGACTTTTAAACTTACCTGTGGTGAAGATTCCCGCCATCCGGCGCCATCTTCAGCCTTCTTCCCGCCATCGGTGAAGATTCCCGCCATCCGGCGCCATTTTCAGCCTTCTTCCCGCCTTCCGTGGAGTTTTCCCGCCGTTGGACGCCATCTTGAAGACGCCGCGCGGGAAGAAGAGGGGCGTGGACTCCAAAAGCGCGCGAGAACTGAAGCCCCGCCTCACGTCCAGACGTCGCGTAAGGTCCTGGAAGGAGCCCAGCAGACGCTGACGTCACAGGAGTGCGACGGAAGGTCCTCAACCCTGACGATCCACTGCGGAGCCGCGGCCTACGGAAGAGGATCATCGCAAGGTAGGCCACGGTCCACTAGGGGGGAGGAAGATGTCGGATACGGAGGAGAGCTTCACTGCCTCAACCCCCGCCAGCGCTGCTGCAGTCATGCCTTTTACCATGCCCTATATCCCGGGAGCAGCCTGGCTACCCCAATACTCAGGAGAGTCACATACCCTGAATGACTTTAGAGAAAAGCTGGATAGCCTCTTCCAGGTGTACCCCCTCACAGAAGAGCAAAAAGTGAGCATCCTGGTGGCCCAACTAACCGGGGCAGCCCAAAGGGAGGTAAAGTCCTGGCCACCTGGGAGGAGGACTGTCGCGGGGATACTAACCCGGCTGAGGGACACCTTTGATACCCGCACCTCAGCCGAGATTAAGCTTAAATTCTATGGGTGCAAGCAGCGAGCACATGAGAGTATAAGGGACTATGCACTAAACCTACAAGAGGCCCTGAGAGCCATTAAGCAGACCGACCCCGACAGCGTGGGAAACGAGGACAGGCTGTTGACCGAACAATTTATAGAGGGACTATATTGCAATGTCCACCGAACCCAGTTGCGGGCCATAGCCTTACAGGATCCTCATCTGGACTTTGCACAGTTCAAGGACAGAGCCATCCGGGTGCTCCGAGAACCGGCACTGGGTGGCGTTGTGACCCACAGGCGCCCAGCTATCACTTACCACCAGGAGGCGGCGTCCTTGTCGGCAGGGCCTGTGGGGGCTGATGCGCAGGCTTTGAACAATGACCCGGCTCCAGACCTGCACCATCAGGTCCAAGAGCTAGCTAAAAGCGTTGCTGCGCTAACCCGAACTGTGCAGTCTTTACAGGTTTCCACTCCAGGGAAGATCCAGCTGGCATCCGGACCGGAGGACATCCCGTGGCGTCGACCAAGGAGGACCCCACCGGCCAGAGGAAGACCCAGCGACCGATACAACGAGGACGGACAACCCATCTGCCGCCGCTGCAATCAACCCGGACATATGGCAAGGTACTGTCCTTTAAACTGGCACAACCTGGGGTAGAGGGCCAACCCCCAGGAAAAAGATCACCAGGCCCATCGAACTGGCGCGACAAATATGTGGGAGGACGTCCAGTCTTGCCTATGGTACTGGATGGCATTCCTATGAGTGCCCTACTGGACACCGGGTCACAGGTCACCACCATCCCGTACGTGCTCTTCAAGCAGTACTGGAATGACTCGGATATAACCCGCTACCCAGACGACGACTTGAGTATCATCGCCAGCAATGGTCAGCCTGTGCCACAGATCGGATTTAAAGAGGTGACCATTAAAATCGGTAGAGTCGAACTGGCAGCACAGGGACTGATCATTGTAGACATTGACAAGCGCGAGAGTCACCCAAAGATAACTCTAGGAACTAATGTGATTGAAAATTGTCTTGCAGAGGTGATTTTCATTTTACAGCAGGTTGCCAAGAACGCCAGCTCCGGCCAGCAGCGAGTGCTCCAGAAAGAGATCCGGGCACTGATGCGACGGCAACAAGTGGAACTCTCCGGCGGTGAGATTGGTAGCGTGAGAATGTGTGACCCTTTCCCTATTGCCATGCCCCCGAAAAGTGAAATGATGATTTGGTGCCGGGCAGCTATTGGTCTGAGAGGTAGAGATTACCAGGCCATGGTAGAGCCAGTCTACTCAGACAGTAGGCCCACCATTTTGACAGCCCGGGGGGTAGTTGATGTACGCCATGGGAGGGTACCCGTTCGCATAATAAATATTGGGAAAAGGGAAGTATACCTGCCCCGGTATGCTACGCTAGCCAAATTATATACTATCAACCAAAATTCTATACAGTCTGTGGAACCCTTGCCTCCATCTCATCCAGAGGAAGGTAACGGCTCTGAGAAAATAATGGAGGATTGGTGTCAGCAACTACATTTGGGTACTGACTCCACTCCCTCCCACCAGAAACAGGGAGTCTACCGGGTGGTTCAAGAGTACGAGAGAGTGTTTAGTAAACACCCGTTAGACTTCGGGCGAGTCAAGGGGGTAGAACACCACATCCCCACGGGAGACCATCCTCCCATAAAAGAGAGGTATCGGCCCGTACCCCCTGCACACTACCAACACGCCAAGGGGATGCTTAGAGACATGAAGGAGGCTGGGGTAATCAGGGATAGCTGTAGCCCCTGGGCAGCTCCACTAGTCTTGGTCAAAAAGAAAGACAACACCATGAGAATGTGTGTAGATTACCGGAAAATTAACCGTATCACACACAAAGATGCGTACCCCTTACCAAGAATAGAGGAGTCTTTGGCTGCTTTAAAATCTGCTAACTTCTTCTCCACCTTGGATCTCACTAGCGGGTACTGGCAGGTTCCTGTAGCAGAGGCGGATCGGGAGAAGACCGCATTCACCACCCCGATGGGACTTAGCGAGTTTACCTGCATGCCGTTTGGACTCTGCAACGCACCAGGAACCTTCCAGCGATTGATGGAGTGCTGTCTGGGACACCGGAACTTTGAGACGGTCCTGTTATACCTGGACGATGTCATCGTCTACTCCAAGACCTACGAGGACCACCTGAAGCACCTGGCGGAAGTGTTTGAAGCTCTGGCAAGTTACGGCCTAAAGGTGAAACCTTCCAAGTGTCACCTCCTGAAGCCAAAGGTGCAGTACCTGGGACACGTGGTGAGTGCTGACGGAGTGGCTCCCGACCCTGATAAGATCACCGCAATTAAGGAATGGCCAAGCCCCTCCAGCGTAAAGGAAGTGAGGCAGTTCCTCGGGTTGGTAGGCTACTACCGAAGGTTCATTCCCGGTTTCACCAAAAAGGCAGCTCCTATGCAGGACCTCCTGATAGGCCAGTCCAGGAAGGCCAAGAACCAGAAGCCGCCCTTCAGATGGGAGAAGTTGGAAGAAGAGTCCTTCTGCCAGCTGAAGATGGCCCTCACGGGGGATGAAATCCTGGTGTACCCTGATTATAGCCAGCCCTTTATCCTCTACACCGACGCCAGTAACATCGGGCTAGGAGCCGTACTATCCCAGATCCAGCAGGGGAAAGAACGGGTAATTGCTTACGCCAGCCGAAAACTGCGACCCACCGAAAGAAACCCTGAGAATTACAGCTCATTTAAGCTAGAGTTCCTGGCAGTGGTGTGGGCAGTCACCGAACGCTTTAAGCACTACCTCGCTTCTTCCCGGTTCACCGTGTACACGGATAACAACCCGTTGACACACCTGGACACTGCAAGACTCGGTGCCCTAGAGCAGAGATGGATGGCCCGCTTGTCCAACTATGAGTTTACAATCAAATACCGGGCAGGACGCTCCAATACCAACGCAGACGCCCTGTCCAGGATGCCAAACCTACCGGACGTAGGGGAAGATTCAGAGGAACTGGAAGAAGTTGAGCTCCCCGCGTTCCACCGTCATGGGACTATCCAGTATTCCCACCGTGTAAGAAGTAAGCAAACCGCTGCGTTCAACCCCTTACCTCATTACAACTGGGTGGAGACGCAAGACAGTGACCCTGCCGTCCGACTGGTAAAGGAGATGCTGACTCGGCCAGATGCACGCCTTGACCCAGACGCTCCGGAGGAAGCCAAGCAACTGTGAGCTGAGAAGAGTCGATTGTTCCTTTACAAGGGAAAGTTGTGCCGCAGAATGGTTAACTCCCGGACGCATGAACTAATCTGGCAAGTAGTGGTGCCAAGAAGAGACGCAGCTATGGTGATGGAGGCATACCACGACGGAGCTGGGCATTTCGGATGGAAGAAGCTGGAGTTCCTGCTGCGCGGGCGGTTCCATTGGGTAGGCATGAGAGGAACCATCGAGAGGTGGTGCAGAGACTGTGGCCCATGCAACTTAAGAAGGAGGGACCGTGCCAGCCAGAAGACTCCCCTGCGGTCCATCATCACCAGACAGCCGTTGGAACTGGTAGCCTTGGATCATGTAAAACTGACCCCAAGCAGAAGTGGCTACGTCTACGCGTTAACCATCATGGATCACTACTCCCGGTTCTTGGTTGTCGTCCCCGTCAAGGACTTAACGGCTCACACAGCAGCTAGAGCCTTCCAGCAGCACTTCTGCCGTCCGCATGGATACCCGGAGCAGGTGCTGACGGACCAGGGGCCTGACTTTGAAGCGGAGGTCTTCCAGGAGTTCTGCACCCTGTATGGATGCCGGAAGATAAGAACAACACCCTATCACCCGCAAACTAATGGACTTTGTGAGAAAATGAACCAGGTGGTGATAGATCTCCTGAAAACATTGCCCCTGGAGGAACGCAGTCTGTGGCCTGAGAAGCTGCCCGACCTGGTGGACCTATACAACCACATCCCTGTAGGTTCCACCAACTGTACCCCGGCTTACCTAATGAGGGCAAGACCTGGTAAGCTTCCTGTTGATCTGGAGATGGGAGTCCTGACACCCGAGGACACTTCACCAGAAGCCAACTGGGACACAGAGAGGCAGCAGCAATACAGAAAAGTACAGGAGAGCGTGGAGCGTAGTCTCTGTCAAGCTAGGGAAAGACAAGAGAAAACTTACAACCAGTATGCTCCCGCTGTTCCCCTGGTGCCCGGAGAGCAGGTCTTGAAGAGGAAAAGACGGCTCCACAAGTTGGACGACCAATGGGAGAAGGACCCGTACACCGTACTGCCCTCAAGCCACGACAACCCAAAGATCTGTACAATCAGTAAAGATGGAGGGGAAACCACAGCCATTGTATCCCGGGATCACCTAAAGAAGTGTCCCGAACAGCTACGGAACCCTGAAGAGGAACAAGAGGACCCTCGACCCGTAGAGGAAAGGGAAGATATGGTTAGTACTGTGCTCGGAGACTTCCCTCGGTCTTGGACTCAAGTCAATGGTGCTGTTGTGGTACCCGTCCTCACGTTCCTCCAACCAGCATCCCAAGTGCCTACGGAGACACAGGTAGAACTGGAAGAACAGCCGGTCCAGGAGGCAGAAGGCCCCACACAAGCAGACCAGGAAAATCAACCCTCTGCTTATAGTGAGCCTGCCATACCCCTAGTGGGCCAAAGAGTCCGTAGACGGCTGCCCAGTTTACCCTTGACAGCTCCTATACCCTGTAGCTCAGGACCAATCAACCAGCTCCGTAGGTCCACTAGGGTCACTAGAGGCCAGCTGCCCATACGGTGGAGGATCTAAATGTTCAAGCTATTTTATTAATGTTTACCTGTTTATTGTTGCTTGTGTATAATTATGTGTTTCTAGTTATTTATAGGAGTCTTTGGTGGATTTACCGGGAATCCTTTGTGCATATAGTTGGAGCGTAACCCAGGACGGACTGAAAGACTGTTAAGGACTCGGGGCAGGACAGACCCCTACCTGGTTACGTCTCCCTGTGTTGGTGAAATGGACACCCTTGTTTTCCTCAAAAGTTACACCCGGTTGCGGACACGCCGTGACCACCTTATGTGTTGTCTCTATCAGAATGTTATTGTTTGCACCTTGTTATGTTTACAAAAGTATGTTTAGTCCCGGAGTACTAACTTTCACTAAGGGGGAATGTGGCACCCCAGGGGTCTGGTCTCCACAGTAATAGCAATGTTATGTCTGAGAGCAGGTGGGAGGTCTCTTGGTCAGGAATCCTATTCATGCCACACCTCCTGCCCGGTCCTGGGAGGGGAAGGACTTCCTCTATATAAAACTGGGGCTGAGGCAGGGTTAGGGGGAAGAAGAGGAGCAGCTTAGGAAAAAAAGATCAGGAGCTCAGTGGGAGCAGTGTTAAAAGGAATCAGGGGCTGGCAGCTGAAGAGCTCGCCCTGATTGAAGAGTTACCACCGGACCCGGAGTCCGAGGCTGTGGGGATTAACCCTGACCCAGCAGCAGAAACCGACCGGCAGGGGATTTCAGGTCCTCTGGCCAAGAAACCCGAAGGCACGGTCACACGCGTGGGACCAGCACCGCCGTCGTGGAGCGGAAGCCACTAGAAGGCCCCGAGTCACCGGCCATACGGGTGAGCACCACACGGTACACTCAGGGACGTGGGCTACCTTTACCCGCCTCTAGCAAGGAGGCCAGAAGAGTACAATTAGTTGGGGAGGCCTACAACTCCGCCTGGCCAAGGGGGATCCCATCTGCTCAAGGACTGACCAGGCCCCGACCGCTAGCCAGTACTCCGGGAGGGTCTATCTTTGTCACCAGTAAAGACCCTGAACTACACCGCATCGTCTCTGAGTGGTTCCTGCTATCCCCATCATCCACGTCGGCTGCCCTGAGGCCATACCCCTCCCGTTGGGGGTTATACCATCTACGCTGCACAACCATATCACCGGCCTCAGCGGTCTGCCCTGCAGCGGCGGCCTCATAGCCGCAATCAACGGGTGGCGTAGTCGAACATTTTTAACATCTACTGCTAAATGCTGCCACTCAGTTTGACTCCCTGGGCACGGACCGGGTCACCGCCACGAGACTACTACCCCCATCTGATCCGGATCCGGGTAAGCTCCCCCGTGCGCGCGATGCCGCGCGACGCAGCAGGTCCAGGGGCGCGTCATATATGTAGATGCGCATTCCATGCGTTCTAATGTGTGGATCGTACCCAGGTCTAGAGAAGAGGAGACTCTCCTCTGGACCCTTGTACCATAGAAAACTGTAAAAAAAAAAAATGAATAAAATAAGTATATATTTATTTTTTACCTTCTGGCGGCCCCCGATGCGCTCCTCCTCTCATGCCGGCAGTTCGATGGACTGAAGGACCTGCGCTGACGTCATAGTCATGTGACGGGTCACGCGACACTGACGTCGGCAGGTCCTTCAGTGTAACATGATCTGCCGGCAGCCGGGACGGTGAAGCTAGACACCGGGGGCCATCGGAAGGTAAGTATATATTTATTTTTTGACATTCTCTTGGGTCACACTATATAAATCCATGCTGTTTGTATGGATTTATATAGTGTGACCAAGTTGTCAAGCACTTTCCAAGTGATGGTAAAATCGCTTGGAAAGCACTTGTCAACCCGCATGCGGAAATGCATGTGAAGAACGCTTCACATCCGCATGTCCCTGGCAGGAAAAACGCATGTACAATCCGCATGTACAATCCACATGTACAATCCGCATGCGTTTTTTCTGCCAGGGGAGATGCAGAAATGCTCAGGAAAAATCCGGAGCATTTCTGCATCGTGGGCACATTGTTAGAACCCTCCTGTTAGTTTTTGCTATTTTGTGTTTTGCGGTCACGTGACCATCTGCCTATATATTCCAGCTCCGCCCTTCTGGCTTTGCTGGACTTCAGTGTTGTTTGACTGTTTTGCTAGCCAGGTGCTTCGGTGCCTTTCTCTGTCAGTTTGCTTGGACCTCTAGTACTTTTTGTCAGTTTGTCTTTTGTGTTCTACAACAATTTCTGTTTAGGAGGTGTCCCATTTTTGTCCCAGCCCTTAGTGCTTTAGGGACCCCTCCCTTAATTCTATAGGTCTTCGTTCAGACTAGCCGAGGACGAAGGTGGGTCTGTTCACTAGGAACAGGCAGCCCGCTACATCGTAGGGATTCAGCTTAGTCTTACTGTAAGGACAGCTTTCCCCTATCTTTCCTTAGTTCTTGTTGCAGATCACAACAGTAAGTCCAGCCCAAAAAAAAAACTAAAAGGAAAGAAATTCAGGGATCAGTATGGTTTCCGTCCAGGAGTTGGCTCAACGCCTGCAAGGATTGTCTCTGGAGGTGGCCGAGCTTCAGCAACACGTGAGTAGCTGTCCTGGAGCGCATTTTGTGGAACCGAAGGTAGGACTGCCTGATGTTTTTTATGGTAAACAGCAAGATTTTTTTCCTTTAAAAATGCTTATTTGTTATATTTTTGTTTGAGACCAAGATCCTCTGGGAATGCATCACAGCGCATTGGTTTTATTATGTCACTTTTGCGCAAAGAACCACATTGTTGGGCCTTTTCTCTCCAGCCTAATGATCCGTGTTTAAGTTCTGTTGAAGAATTTTTTTCTGCTATGGGGCTATTATATGACGATCCTGATCGAATCTCATCTGCTGAATCAGAACTTAGACGTTTGAATCAGAGGTCTGATGATGTTGAAAATTATTGCACACACATCAGGAAATGGGCTTCAGAAGTTAAGTGGAATGATTCGGCGCTTAGATGTTTATTTCTTGCTGGTCTGAGTGAAAGGGTTAAGGATTTGCTAATTGCATTCCCTGCACCTGAGACTCTGCAGGAGGCTATGCAGTTAGCTGTTCGTATAGACAGGAGACTGAGGTGCAGGCTCAATGACGTAAAGACTCCTGTAATGTCAGGTCCTAGTCCCCAGAAAATCTGCACTGACGGCGGGGAACCGATGGAGGTTGGGGAGATGTCACTCCACTCTCAGGAAAAAGACCGGAGATTCGCCGAGGGATTGTGTCTTTATTGTGGTAAAGGTGACCATTTGATTAAGTATTGTGAGCGTCGTTTAAGTAAAGAAAAAAAAAAGGTCAGTTACGCCCGTATAGCTTGTTTATGCTCTGCAGGAGTATTTCTTTCTGGGAGTACTACTCTGCAGGGAGATTTGATTGAATTTCAGGTATTTGTGGATTGTGGTTCAGCACTTAATGTGATTGATAAAGGGTTTTTGGAAAACCTTAAATTGAAATCCAAACCTTTGTCATCTCCTATTTCTGTGGTTGCAATTGATAACACTCCTTTGAAATGTATTACTCACAAGGTTGCTGCATTTTCTCTCACTATCAATGGAGTTCACCAAGAAATTTTGGACTTGGTTGTTTTGGATAATTTACCCTCTCCAGTTGTTCTAGGATTGCCTTGGTTAAAACTGCACAATCCTTTATTGGACTGGTCTACTAATGTGATTAAGTTTTGGAGTCCGAAGTGCTATGATAAATGTTGTAATGGTCGCTCTGCGGCTGTGGAAAAAGTGGAATTACCTGTACCTATTCAAGATTTTTGGAGGTTTTTTTTTGAGGAGTCGCAAGTTTTACCTCCTCATAGGGATTATGATTGCGCCATTGAGTTTGTTCTGGGTGCTACCCTTCCCAAAAGTCGCTTGTTTAATCTGACTATCCCTGAAAGAAAGGCCTTGGAGGAGTACAAAGAGACTAGCCTGGTTGCTGGTCACATTAGACCTTCTAAGTCGCCTGTGGCAGTCGGATTCTTCTTTGTTAAAAAAAAGGACGGCGGTTTATGTCCATGTCTGGATTTTCGTGAAATTAATAAGATTACCGTACGCAATTCCTACCCATTACCGTTAATTCCTGACTTGTTTAACCAGTTAGTGGGAGACAAGTGGTTCTCCAAAATTGATCTCCGGGGGGCATACAATTTGTTACGTGTGAAGGAGGGTGATGAATGGAAAACTGCTTTTAACACTCCGGTAGGTCATTTTGAGAATCTGGTGATGCCTTTTGGTCTTACCAATGCACCTGCATTTTTTCAGAACCCTATTAATGACATCCTGAGACCTCTGATTGGTAAGAATGTGGTTGTGTATTTGGATGACATTTGGATTTATTCACCAGATTTAGAGTCCCATTGGCAGAGGGTACGTGAAGTTTTGCAGTTATTGGGTGATATTTCACTCTTTGCTAATCTGGAGAAATGTGAGTTCGCTGTGCAGAAAATTAGTTTTTTGGGCTACATAGTCTCCAGCGAGGGCTTTGAATCATAGAATCATAGAATGGTAGAGTTGGAAGGGACCTCCTGGGTCATCTGGTCCAACCCCCTGCTCAAAGCAGGATTCACTAGATCATCTCAGACAGATGTCTGTCCAGCCTCTGTTGAGATGGACCCTGTGAAGGTTCAGGCTGTGCAGGAATGGCCTAGGCCTATTGGTTTGAAATCTATACAGAGATTTTTGGGTTTTGCCAATTATTACAGGAAATTCATTAAGAATTTTTCTGTAATTGTTAAACCTCTAACCGATCTCACCAGGAAAGGTGCGAATACGGCCCAGTGGACTACTGAGGCCATTAAAGTTTTTGAGTATCTCAAAGAGAGGTTCAGTTCTGCCCCTATCCTTATGCAGCCTGATGAGACCAAGCCTTTTTTGGTCGAGGTCGATGCTTCATCGGTGGGGGTCGGAGCAGTTTTGTCTCAGGAGAACAAGGGTGGAGTACATCCTTGTGCCTTCTTTTCGAAAAAATTTTCGGAAACCGAACTGAATTATGATGTTGGAAATCGGGAGCTGCTGGCTATTAAACTCGCGTTTGAACATTGGCGTCATTTTTTGGAAGGCGCTAGATTTCCTATTCAGGTTTTCACAGATCATAAGAATTTGATTTATCTGGATGCTGCCAAGCGCTTGAATGCCCGTCAAGCTAGGTGGGCACTTTTTTTTTCTCGGTTTCATTTTTCTGTTACCTATTTCCCTGGTACTAAGAATGTTAAAGCCAATGCTTTATCTCGCAGCTTCTCTCCTACGGTCGGTGCCGAGGAGGAGGAGAGCATTTTACAGAAAGGAGTTGTGGTGGCGGCTTTGGACTCCGTTTTGGAGAATGGGATTCTGAAAGCTCAAGAAGATGCTCCATCTAACACTCCCCATGGGAGGTTGTTCGTGCCTGGAGCCTTTAGGAGAGATTTGTTTGTGGAGTGTCATGAGTCTCTGTTGGCAGGTCATCCAGGAATTTCGGAGACTAAGAGACTGATCAGTCGCAGTTTTTGGTGGCCTGGATGGCAGAAGGAAGTCATCAAGTGGGTGCGTCAGTGTACTGTGTGCGCTAGGTCAAAGGCTTCACATACTCCTGCTGCGGGGTTGCTTTGCCTTCTGGAGGTTCCTAGTGTGCCTTGGACGCATCTCACTATGGATTTTATTACTGATCTTCCTGTGTCCGAGGGTTTTACTGTCATCTGGGTGGTCGTGGACCGTTTTAGTAAGATGTGTCATTTGGTTCCATTCATTAAGTTGCCCTGCGCCAAGACACTCGCTAAGGCATTTGTTAAGGAGATTGTCAAGCTCCATGGCGTTCCCACGGATATTGTTTCTGATAGAGGACCTCAGTTTGTGGCTCGCTTTTGGCGTGCTTTTGGTGACAGGTTGGGAGTCCATTTGTCATTTTCGTCTGGTTATCATCCTGAGTCTAATGGACAGACTGAAAGAAAGAACCAGGATGTTGAGCAGTTTTTGCGTTGCTTTGTGGCGGACAATCAAGAGGTGTGGTCGGAGTTTCTGCCTCTCAAAGAATTTGCTCTTAACAGTCATACATCCTCCTCTGCTGGGTGTTCTCCTTTTTTTTTGTTGTACTGGGAGACATCCGTGTTTTGGTTCTTTCTCCAAATTGGGGTCGGCGGTGCCGGAGGAGGAGAATTTTTCCGGTGATTTAGAGAGAGTTTGGACTAATGTACGTTGTAACCTTCAAGAGGCTAACAAAAAGTCCAAGAAGTATTTTGACAGGAAACGTAAAGAGGTTTTGTTTACTGTGGGTGACATGGTTTGGTTGTCCTTGAAGAACCTGCGTTTGAGGATTCCCTCTAAAAAACTGGGTCCTAAGTTTGTGGGTCCATTTAAAGTGCTTCAGGTTGTTAACCCGTCTGCTGTTAGGTTGGATGTCCCTACTTCCTGGAAGTTTAATCCTGTGTTTCATGTTTCCTTCTTGAAAAAGGCTGACGTATCTAATAGGGACGCCACTGTCACAGTTCCTCCTGTGGTGGAAGACGGCGAATATGAAATTTCTCGTATTTTGAATTCTAGATGGCATAGAGGGAAATTACAGTATCTTGTCTCCTGGAAGGGTTTCGGTCCCAAAGACTACTCATGGGTAAGAACGGATGATGTCTCTGCTCCTAGGCTTGTTAAAGCTTTCCACAGGAGCTTTCCTGATAGGCCTGGGCCTGGAGGATCCTCATAGAAGAGGGGGTACTGTTAGAACCCTCCTGTTAGTTTTTGCTATCTTGTGTTTTGTGGCCACGTGACCACCTGCCTATATATTCCAGCTCTGCCCTTCTGGCTTTGCTGGACTTCAGTGTTGTTTGACTGTTTTGCTAGCCTGGTGCTTCGGTGCCTAGCTCTGTCAGTTTGCTTGGTCCTCTTGGACCTCTAGTACTTTTTGTCAATTTGTCTTTTGTGTTCTACAACAATTTCTGTTTAGGAAGTGTCCCATTTTTGTCCCAGTCCTTAGTTCTTTAGGAGCCCTTCCTTAATTCTATAGGTCTTCGTTCAGACTAGCCGAAGAAAAAGGTGGGTCTGTTCACTAGGAACAGGCAGCCCGCTACATCATAGGGATTCAGCTTTGTCTTACTGTAGGGACAGCTTTCCCCTATCTTTCCTTATTTCTTCTTGTAGATCACAACACACATAGCCTTACTTTGTTATTTAGATAGACAGATAGATAGATAGAGGGCTGCCACCAGGAATTTCAGGGCCCAATATTGGCAACATTTTCAAGCTCCCTTCAGACTCCGCCCAGGCTCCACCCCAGCTCCACCTCCACCCCTCGAAACTTCCACAGTCCCACCACCCAATCTTGGAAAAACTCCACTTCTGCACCACGCCCTCACCAATCACAGATTTACAGTTTCCACTCAACCATATATCGTATACAGCAACTTTTGTTTTGGCCAAAAGATTTTTATAATCAACCACCACGACAAGTTAGACTCTTTTGGCTGGGCCCTACTTTACTCTAACCTATTAAACCTTTCTTAAAATATCCAATACTCTTTTTAGGTATATTTTTATTTCTTTTTCTTTAAAGGAATGTGTCACATAAATTTTTTAAAATGACTAATAATATCACATTCAAGGAACAAAAACCATCACACCATAGCCGGACCACAATTTACCATCACATAGTCACCAAATAATACCACATACAAGGTATACTGCAACACCATGACCAGACCACATATTACCACCACATAGTGATCAAATAATACCACATACAAGGAAAAAATACCGCCACACCATGGCCAGACCACATATTACCACCACATAGTGACCGAATAATACCACAAGCAAGGAACAAATACCACCACACCATGACCAGACCACATATTACCACCAAATGGTCACCAAATAATACCACATATACACTGTGTGCAGAATTATTAGGCAAATAAGTATTTTGATCACATGATACTTTTTATACATGTTGTCCTATTCCAAGCTGCATAAGTTTGAGAGCCAACTACCAATTAAGTAAATCTGGTGATGTGCATCTCTGTAATGAGGAGAGGTGTTGACTAATGACATCAACACCCTATATAAGGTGTGCTTAATTATTAGGCAACTTCCTTTCCTTTGGCAAAATGGGTCAGAAGAGAGATTTGACGGGCTCTGAAAAGTCCAAAATTGTGAGATGTTTTGCAGAGGGATGCAGCAATCTTGAAATTTCCAAACTTTTGAAGCGTGATCACCGAACAATCAAGCATTTTATGGCAAATAGCCAACAGGGTCGCAAGAAGCGTGTTGGCCAAAAAAGGCGCAAAATAACTGCCCATGAATTGAGGAAAATCAAGCGTGAAGCTGCCAAGATGCCATTCGCCACCAGCTTTGCCATATTTCAGAGCTGCAACATTACTGGAGTATCAAAAAGCACAAGGTGTGCGATACTCAGGGACATGGCCAAGGTAAGGAAGGCTGAAAAACGACCACCTTTGAACAAGAAACATAAGATAAAATGTCAAGAATGGGCCAAGAAATATCTTGATGGGCAAGATGGATGGGCCAGAGGCTGGATCAGTAAAGGGCAGAGAGCTCCACTTCGACTCAGACGCCAGCAAGGTGGAGGTGGGGTACTGGTATGGGCTGGTATAATCAAAGATGAACTTATGGGACCTTTTCGGGTTGAGGATGGAGTGAAGCTCAACTCCCAGACCTACTGCCACTTTCTGGAAGACAACTTCTTCAAGCAGTGGTACAGGAAGAAGTCGGTATCGTTCAAAAAAAACATGATTTAAATGCAGGACAATGCTCCATCACATGCATCCAACTGCTCCACAGCGTGGCTGGCCAGTAAAGGTCTAAAAGAAGAAAAAATAATGACATGGCCCCCTTGTTCATCTGATCTGAACCCCATAGAGAACCTGTGGTCCATCATAAAATGTGAGATCTACAGGGAGTGAAAACAGAACACCTCTCGGAACAGTGTCTGGGAGGCTGTGGTGGCTGCTGCACGCAATGTTGATCGAAAACAGATCAAGCAACTGACAGAATCTATGGATGGAAGGCTGTTGAGTGTCATCATAAAGAAAGGTGGCTATAATGATCACTAATTTTTTTGTTTTTTGTTTTTGCATGTCAGAAATGTTTATTTCTAAATTTTGTGCACTGATATTGGTTTACCTGGTGAAAATAAACAAGTGAGATGGGATTATATTTGGTTTTTATTAAGTTGCCTAATAATTCTGCACAGTAATAGTTACCTGCACACACAGATATCCTCCTAAGATAGCCAAATCTAAAAAAACACACAGGAGCTCTGTATATAGTGTACAGGTAATACAGTGATCACCAGTGACATTATACATAGGAGCTGTGTATATAGTGTACAGGTAATACAGTGATCACCAGTGACATTATACACAGGAGCTCTGCATATAGTTACAGGTCATACAGTGATCACCAGTGACATACACAGGAGCTCTGTACATTAGTATATAGTGTCATTGTACAGAGAACACACTGACTCACAAGTGACGTCTCTAGTTGAAGTCCTTCATCTTCGCTTTTTTTCACTTTCATCCAGCGCAGACTGACCTCACTTCTTCCAGCCAGGACTCGTCGCTGAATAAAATAGCACACAGTTATCTAGAGCACATTCCCCAAATTCTACATTACGCAGCTGAATACAGATGTGCACCCACCATTAATATATAATTAGTTATTATGCAACCCACTATTCCAAATACAAATTGTAATCCACCACGGCCCCCCACTAACTGTAAATAGCCACTTTCTCCACCCAATAAATATATAAATTAAATAGCACCTGTACTCGTTCCCAATTCATTACCAGTCACACTCCTGCATCCTCAACAACCCCCACTCTGTACCTCCCGCTCCCCCAATTCATTATATTTACATGAACCCCTCCACTCCAATTCATTATGTCATGTTCGTGCTCTCTCCCAACCTGTATTCATAATCATTTATTCTCCCCCACTCCCAATTCATAATTTGCTCTCCCCCACTCCCAATTCATTATTTGCTCTCCCCCACTCCCAATTCACCATTAGCTCTCCCCACCCCCCATTCAACATTTGCTCTCCCCACTCCAAATTCACCATTAGCTCTCCCCACTCCCAATTCACCACTAGCTCTCCCCACCCCCCTCTCCCAATTCACCATTTCCTCCCCCCATCCCCACTCCCCATTCACCATTTTCTCTCCCCACTCCCAACTCATCATTTGCTCTCCCCACTCCCAATTCACCATTTGTTCTCCCCACCCTCCACTCCCAATTCACCATTTGCTCTCCCCACCCTCCACTCCCAATTCACCATTTGCTCTCCCCACCCGCACTCCTAATTCACCATCTGCTCTCTACCCCCCACTTCCAATTCAACGTTTGCTCTCCCCACCCCCACTCACTATTTGCTCCATTCACCATTTGCTCTCCCCACCCCCTATTCCCAATTCACCATTTGCTCTTCCCTCCCCCAATTCATCATATGCTCTCCACACTCCCAATTCACCATTAGCTCTCACTACTGCTCCCTCCCAATTGACCATTTGCTCTCCCCACCCCCAATTCACCATGTGCTCTCCACACTCCCAATTCACAATTAGCTCTCCCCACTCACCTCTCTCAATTAATCATTTGCTCTCCCCACCCACTCCCAATTCATCATTTGCTCTCCCCAACCACTCCCAATTCATCATTTGTTCTCCTCACCCCCCCATTCAGCATATGCTCTCCCCACCCCCCACTTCCAATTCACCATGTACTCTCCCCACCCCCCAGATCATTATCTGCTCTCCCCACCCCCAATTCACCATGTGCTCTCCCCACCCCCCACTCGCAATTCACCATTTGCTCTCTCCACCCCCCACCTTCAATTCATAATTTGCTCTCCCCACCCACCATGTGCTCTCCCCACCCCCAATTAATAATGTGCTCTATCCACTCCTCACTCCCAATTCACCATGTGCTCTCCCCACCCCCCACTCCCAGTTCACCATGTGCTCTCCCTACCCCTTAATTCCAGTTCACCATGTGCTCTCCTCACCCCCCACTTCCAATTCTCCATGTGCTCTCCCCACCCCCGACTCTCAGTTCATCATGAGCTCTCCCCACCCCCACTCCAAAATCATCATTTGCTCTCCCCACCTCCAATTCACCATGTGCTCTCTCCCCCCCCACTCCCAATTCATCATGTGCTCTCCCCTTCCCCCACTCCCTATTCTCCAAGTGCTTTCCCCAACCTCCACTCCCAGTTCATCATGTGCTCTTCCCCAAGACCATTTAATTAATTCTATTAAAAATAAATAAATTGATACTAACCTTTCATATAATCCCCTGCAGCTGCACTTCTGTACTGGCATCTTGGCCCTCTATGCAGACGCGTACGCGATGATGTCTGTAACGGGTCTGGGAGGCGGAACCTCTGAGCTACTATACAAGGGGGCGGTCCTTGTAAGGGAGCGGGTGGCAATCAGGGATGACGGGCAGGCAGTCACAGCAGGTGACCGGGAAAGTCTCTGAGTGGACGGGCTGGAGGTCACGGCAAGTGACCGGGGCAGTCTCTGGAAGAACGGGCAGGAGGCCACGGCAAGTGACCGGGGCAGTCTCTGGAAGAACGGGCAGGGAGTTACGGCAAGTGACCGGGGCAGTCTCTGGATGAACGGGCAGGGAGTTACGGCAAGTGACCGGGGCAGTCTCTGGATGAACGGGCAGGGAGTTACGGCAAGTGACCGGGGCAGTCTCTGGGTAAAGGGTAGGTACGACCTGTGATGGCAGAGCCTCCGGGTAGGCTAGCAGGCAGATGGTAGATGTGTGCTCCCAGGTGAGCAAGCGAGAGTCTCTGGAATGGTAGGTGGTCACAGCACGTGACGGCGAAGCCTCCAGGTAGGCTAGCAGGCAGGTAACAGGTGGGCGCTCCCAGGTGAGCGGGCAGGAGTCTCTGGAAAGGCAGATGGTCACAGCACGTGACGGCGGAGCCTCCAGGTAGGCTAGCAGGCAGGTAACAGGTGTGCGCTCCCAGGTGAGCGGGCAGGAGTCTCTGAAAAGGCAGATGGTCACAGCACGTGACGGCGGAGCCTCCAGGTAGGCTAGCAGGCAGGTAACAGGTGTGCGCTCCCAGGTGAGCGGGCAAGCTGGTCCATAGACAGACTGACAGGAGTTGGAAGGCAGACCGTCGGACCTCAGGCTAGCAGGCAGGTGACTGGATATCAGGCAGGACAAAGGCAGCAAGCTGGCAGGAATCTGGCAGGTAACTGGCAGGTAACTGGCAACGGGACCTGAGGGCTGAAGCACAGGTGAGACACAGGTGCAAACAACATTGCTCGGGCACCTCCATTTTGGAGGAGGTGCCCTTTATATGGGAGGTCCTCCGGCAATTGGCCGGGGACTCCTTAGGACGGCGCGCGCGGTCCCTTTAAGAGAGGGGGAGCGCGCGCGCGCGCGCCCTAAGCACACTGCCGGGGAAGGAGCGCGCGCCGGAAGCAGCGGGGAGAGCAGCGCTGGAGGACGCCGCGCCAGGAGCGGGGAGGTGAGAGGGACGGCGTCTCTGCCTAGAACGGGGCAGAGACGCCGATGCTACAATGTCATTGCGTACGCACCTTCACCAGCACGTCCCATAAGAGGCGGAGGGACTGCACGGCCGTTCAGTTTTTATGGCTGTGAGAGCTCCAAGGGTCTCGGCACACGATACCCCAGTGTCGGCATATAAGTAAGCAAAAAAGATGGTAGCACTTAATAGAAAATTACATAAAAAATGGTGTATTTATTGGCCCGTGTGAACAGGTGCCAATGTTTCGGCTCAAAAGCAAGTGGATTTTTAATGCAACCAAACAAGCCTCATCAGGTCTAAGAAATGTATTTATTTTAATAAAATAAACAGTTTGTATTGTGGAGTCTGCTCCACTTCAGAGTTATTACATATATTGGGATTAACTCTTTAACCCCTTCCCACTTAAGGTACTTTTTACTTTCCTGACCAAGCCAAATTTTTTAAACTAATATGTGCCATTTTATGTGGTAATAATTTTTTTCTTGACACATTGTAGTTTACGTTCGTGGTAAATTTAGGTCAATATGATAGACATTTATATAAAAAATATCAGAAATTTGACAAATATTTAGAAAAAGTCTAAATTTTGAACTTTGAATTTTGTATGCCAATGAAATGTCCCATCCCTCAGTTTTTCAGGACCATCTACACATTTGAAAAGATTTTGAGGGATCTATATGTCATGTATACACCTCAAAATATTCAAAACCGTATTCAGAAATTTTGTATAACCCACAGGGCTTCATGCAAAGTTAAATGAAAAATTACTTTTTATTATTATTATTATTATTAGCATGTGAAGGTATTTGCAAAGGGGGGTAGCAGAGGAATAGTGAGGCGAGAGATGAACTAGTCGAGCAGCAGAGTTGAGGATGGACTGGAGGGGTGCGAGAGTGTTAGCAGGTAGGCCACAGAGGAGGGTGTTGCAGTAGTCGAGGCGGGAGATGATGAGGGCATGAACAAGCAGTTTAATAGATTGAGGGTTGAGGAAAAGATGGATTCTGGGAATACTTTTGAGCTGGAGGCCACAGGAGGTGGCAAGAGCTTGGATGTGGGGTTTGAAGGACAGGGCAGAGTCAAGGGTTACTCCGGGGACAAGGGAAAGTGTGATGTCATTTTTTGTGATAGAAAGATCAGGTGGGGAAGATATGCGAGATGAAGGAAAGATGATGAGTTCAGTGTGCTGAAACAGTTGGCTTATCCTCGAGTATATACGGTATATACTTTATACTCTATAAAGTGTTAGTAACAAGGCAAATCAACAGTAGAACTAATATCAGTAAGCTTGGGATAGCAGAGAAAGTCTTTCACTATTTAACGTTAATGTTCTCTTCACAAAGGTGGTGTGCCCAGTCGTGTGAGTTTCCATGTAAGTTCTCTATGAAGCTCTGGCCCTAGCAGGGATCACTGGGTTTTCCGGCTAGGCCGCAAGTCTCTCTCTGATGTTCACTACTAGGACCAACCCTTCTCAATCACTATGTTTCCACAAAGTAAAATAATAGGAGCTATACTCACCTCCGGTGCTGGCACCATTCCAGCTGGATCACTGAGGGGCTCCCGCAGGAACTGAGCAGTCAATGTCTTTGATCCTAGCTGTTATCTTTAATTAACGCCTTTGATGCCGCAACCTATAGTATCAGTGGCATCTAGGTTGTCAAATAAAGGTAGGGGGCTCTTTTAGTCAACCAACTCTACACAATGGCCCCCACAGCTGCAATTGTAAATCATGCCTCGCAGCATCGTGCAATAAAGCTCAACCAGGTTCACGTTCTGTAAAGGAACTAAAGTAAAAAAAGTAAAAAACAAAACGGTTTATAGAAACAAATAACACAAATCCCAGGTCCCGTTCTTTGATGTGGACTTGGGAACTGAGCCGACAAATGATAGCTGCATTATTCAGCCATCATCTGCCTCTAACAGATGCGAGTGGAGGGAAGCGGCCGTTAACCTGTTATATGCCGCTAACAATCTGTGATGGCAGAATTTACAGTGACTGGTCCAGGTGGGGCACACTGTTCTAACTGTCCCTGCATCATGATTGTGGGGTGCCAAAGGGTTGTCATGACAGCTTGAGGTTTTCTGAACACCCCAGTGCTTGTCATGACAATACTCTGTAGTATCGGTGTCTCTGCGCCTTGACAGGCAGAGACGCCGTCCCTCTTACCGCCGCGCTCCCCTCCCGGCGTCCTCCGGCGCTCCTGCTTCTGCCGGCGCGCGCAGCTTCCCGGGCATTGTGCTTAGGGCGCGCGCTCGCTCCCTCCCTCTTAAAGGGGCTGCGCACGCCGTCCTAAAGAGTCCCCAGCCAATGACCGGAGGACCTCTCATAAAAGGCACCTCCTCCAAGATGGAGGTGCCCATGCAAGGTTGTAGCTTTGTGTGTTAAACTCTGCTTCAGCCCTCAGGTCCCGCTGCCAGCCTGACTACAAGTCCAGCCCGCCAGCCTGACTACAAGTCCAGCCCGCCAGCCTGACTACAAGTCCAGCCCGCCAGCCTGACTACAAGTCCAGCCCGCCAGCCTGACTACTAGTCCAGTCTGCCAGCTTGTCTACTCTCCAGCCCGCCAGTCTGTCTACAGTCAAGTCCGCCAGTCTGTCTATGGGCCTTGCCCGCCTGCTTACCTGGAAGCACCTGCCTGTTACCTGCCGTGCCTACCAGCCAGCCTATCTGGAGGCTCCTGCTTGTTACCTGCTGTGTCTGCCAGTCCGCCTACCCGGATCACCCATCAGCCTGCCTGCCGTGCTCATCTGCTGTACCGGTCAGTCCCTGCCTTCTGACCCGTGGAAGTCACCTGCTCTCATACAAGTTCGGTCCCAGAGTAGCACCTGGTCTCTCTGCTCGGTCCTTCCCTGGTCACGGAGTCGATTGAGCCGCCGTATGACCTTGGTCAGTCCGAGTTGACAGCTACTTACGCCCCTCTGGTCCCTCCTTGCACCGCAGCACAGAGGTTCCACCACCCGGATCCGTAACATACTCCTTTGAACACATGCCTGTGGAGAGTAGGAGACTGTGATTTTTGCTACATACTGAAGCAGGGCTGCCACCAGGAATTTCAGCACCCCATACTGGCAACATTTCCGGGCACCCTTAAGACTCCACACCAGCCCCGCCTCCACCCCTCAAACTTTCCACCGTCCCACCTCCCACGCTTGGAAAAACTCTGCTTCTGCACCTCGGTTTCACCAATCACACATAAACAGTTCCCATCGAACACCATATCACATACACAGCCATCAGCTTTTGTTTTGGCCAAAAGATTTTTTAAGCCTGCCACCACGACAAGGTAGACTCTTTTGGCAGGGCCCTGCTCTACTCTAACCTATTAAACATTTCTTAAACTATCCAATATTCTTTTTAGGTATATTTTGCTTATTTTTCTTTAAGGGAATGAGTGACGTACATTTTTGAAACTAATTGAAACCAGATTGTGATGATTTTTTTAGAATCTGTATTTCTGACTTCAGATTATTGTATCCTGTTTTCTGTACATTTATGGAAATCTGCTGTCTTGCCTGTTTGGAGATATGAACAATAGACATATGGATGTATATATATCACAAGACAAAACAGGGGACTCTAATTCCTAGGGAGAGTTTTCTATACATGTTCTCATGTTTAGTGACATGCAGATGTCATTGTGCAGGAAAGGGGAAGAGGTGAGCTGTGACACGACCTAATGTGAATGGTGGATTCTGTTATCTCTCATTGTAATCCTGCTGGCTATGATAATGAGGTGACTGCTGAAAAGGAATCTCTTCTGGACGTGTTATTCTATTAGAAAAGCAATTTCTGTTTATTTATTATTTATGATATAAGGGGTGACAAACTTTAAAGTAAATTCTTCCAAAAAGTTAAACTATGATTAAAAGGATTGCCAATTTTCTGGTTATTCTTTACCAATGTGTTTGAGATGATGATAAGGCACTTAGTATTATGGTCTTTCTTGAACTTCGGCACTAAATACGAAATATGGGAAATAGACTATATTTCTATGTTGAATTTCTGAATTAAGGGCCTTTTATTCATCTCACACACACATTGGTTAAGAATAACCAGAGCATGGTCAATGCCCTTAACATGAAAGTTTTGTAAAACATTCCCACTAAACATTTCACTAATTAAATCTATTTTTCATAAGAGTCATTTAGTTAAATCCTTTGGTCAATTATGTAAAGTGCAAAATTATAATGTAACAAAACAAAGACAAAACGTATAACCAATTAATACAATGAAAATAAGGTCATTTTGTGATGTCAGAAAACATATTAAAACAACGATCTAAGGAATGAACCATAATAATAAAGACGTATTTCCATAAATTCAAGAACAACAATCAATAGTGCGCTCTATCCTAAAAACTGAGCCCTAATATTAAATGGGTATTCCCATCTGGGGTACGGATAGTGCATCGCAGGGTCAGTCAGGTGCAGGTCTCAGAACTGAAACATCACTATCCGATCTGTTACATCTGTCTAATGCTAGGACTTTGGGTCAGTAATCCCGCAGTCAGGCTAGGACACTCATCCATAATACAGGGGAACATACATGGCAATAACACACTAATGTAAAACTGGCTGCAATGTAGAAGATGTGAAGATGCAAATTTACATGTATGGAACAGGCAGTCGTTTTACCTGCTGGTTAGAAAAATCCTTAATCAGGTCTTTAATATTCAGGTGTCTGGCGAGCTCATGCTCAATTGACAGAAGGGCTCGGCTGTTTAACCGTTGTTCCATCATTGTAGAATGCAGATAGTTCTTGAGAGTTTGCTAATGCTATCTCTCCTTCTGCTACTCAAAGTGGTTGGGTGATAAAAATTCTTACAATACACACCTCTCCAAATCTTGAAGCTCGAATTTGTAGATGGCGTTTAGTAAAGCCAGTGGACCCATGTTTTCTGTAAATGTAGCTTCATAAACTTTCCGAAGACGTTGCTACTCAGAAAGTAACGGTGATGTGAGATCTACCTGCCTTCCCATGGGTTGTTCCATCTCTTGCTATTATTTTGAATTATTTGGTTCTTTCCTAGAATGGGTGGTTAAGTATGAAACAGGTTCCTCCGCTATAATCCATTATCTTGACGATTTTCTTTTTGTGGGACCATCAGATTCCAGGTCCTGTCAATTTTTGCTGGACAATTTTATTTTTTTCGCGTCGTATTTTGGCGTTCCCTTATCCAGTGGAAAAACTTTTGCTACTACTTCGCTATCCTTTTTAGGAATTGAGATTGATTCCGTTGCCATGGTTTTTCACCTTCCCTCAGAAAAAAATTCAAAATTGCTGTCCCAGATTGAAGGATTTTGTTCTGTTCTCAAAGTAACACTATGTCAAATGCAGTCCATGCTAGGCCTCCTTAACTTTGCTTGCACAGTAATGCCTATGGGGAGAATTTTTTCCAGACGTTTATCCCTCTCGACCAAAAGCATCAAGCTTCCCCATCAAAGAATTCGGATAAAACCTCCTTTGAAAGCAGACTTGCTGGTTGGGAAGGAGTTCCTCTTGTCCTATAATGGATATACATGCTTTTAGTCATCGGAATTGACTAATGAGGATCTCTCCCTTTTTTCCGATGCCGCTGGATCTACTGGTTTCAGTGTCATTTTTGGAGACCAATGGTGTGCCGAACCTTGGCCGGAATCTTGGCGCACTGAGGGCTGGGTTAAAAACCTTACTTGGTTAGAGTTATTTCCTATCATCACAGCCATTTCTTTATGGGGCCCATCCCTCAGGGATAAAAGGATCTGTTATTGGACTGACAATATGAGTATTGTACACGCCATAAATCACTTGTCATCCTCATCTCCCCTGGTTATCAAATTACTCAGATTTCTGGTATTAAAATGCTTAAGTTTAAACATCTGGTTTTAAGCCCGCCATGTTCCGGGTACAAATAATGTCATTGCTGATTCTCTTTCTCGTTTCGATTGGCAGAAATTCCGGGAATGTTTCCCCGCGGCCAAACCAGAGGGGCATCCATGCCCATCCCTCATGTGGGAGGTGGTAGAGAAAGATTGATGGAGTTGGTGAGATCTTCAGTGGCCTCGTCTACATGGCGTTCTTACGGTAAGGCATGGAATGAGTGGCATAACTTATTTGGGGATAGATCAGCAGCAGCATCCGACGCTGCCCGTCTGGAGGTCACAATCGAATATTTACTTTACTTGCGCAGCATGGGTGTTTCAGGAGCCGTTGCACAGAACCGCCTATCTGATCTCGGTGTTTATTTTCGCCTCTTAGGTTGGAACGATGTTACTAAGGTTTTCATCATTCGGCAGGCTATTATGGGTTGGAGGAGGGAGCACACTCGTCAGGGGAACAGACCGCCCATTTCTTTCAGTTTACTTACCCGCCTAATCAACCCACTCCCGCTGTCCGCTCTTCTCCTTTCAAGTCTGCTCTACTCTCTGCCGCTTTTTGACTCGCGTTTTTTGGTTTGGTGCTTTGCGCATTAGTGAATTGGTGTCCCCATCCAAGCGCACTTCAGGAGGATTCCAGTATGATGGTGTCACTCCCTGTGACCGAGGTCTCCGTATCCACTTTCGGAAATCGAAAATTGACCCGTCCGGTATTTGTTCATGGGTTCCCCTTCTTACCATCCCTTGTTAATATTTGTCCTTTAACCCTTGTTAATAATTACTTATCGTTCTGGCGATCTGGTGACTCCTTTTTCTCACATGAGGATGGTTCTCCTCTTACGGTTTTTCAATTTCAATCCCTTTTTTGGAAATGTTTAGCTTTCGTAGACCTTCCTCTCAAGGTATTTGGTACGTACTCCTTTAGGATAGCAGCTGCTACCGAAGCAGCCCGTGCTGGTTTGCCTAACTCCGAGATCCAGCGCATTGGTAGATGGCGTTCCTCCTGTTTTGCAAGATACATCAGACCGAATTTATTGCTTCACTAACTTTATTATCTCTTCATAGTTGGTGTAAAACACACAGTATGGATACTGGGCCACTCTTACATCTTCTGGGCATCCCAAAGAGCAGAACGTCGACCAGGTGGCAGAGGTCTTGGGTTCCACGGCATCAACGTTTTTTGGAGAGGAATAAGAGGCTTGACCTGGCCTCAGGTTCTTCCCGAGGTGGTGCGGATAGCTGAGACTGCTTCCTCTCCATTAATTCTAGTCCTGCATGCGGGCGGGAATGATCTCTGCTCCTTTCACCTAGCGGAGCTCCTCACAATCATGCGCTCCGACGTGGATAAATTCCACAGACTTTTTCCAGAGCTTACTCTGATTTGGTCAGAGGTCATGTCACGTGTTGCATGGCAGGGCGCGAGAGATGCGGCGGCAGTGGAACGTTCTGTGCGCACGCTTAATGCCCGCTTCTCCCGCTTTATCCGTTTTAAGGCCGGAGTGGTCATGAGGCATCACCAACTTGAGGGAGACAATTCCAGTCTTATGCTACCCGATGGAGTCCATCTGACGGAAATAGGGCTGGATACTTTTCTCTCCGGTCTCCAGGATAGCATAGAACAAGCTTTTTACCAAATGGGTGGGGGGCGGAGCGCAGTATAAATACTCCGCTCCTCCTTAGCGGTCATTTGCTCCATCTTGATGTTTTTTTCCGGTATGAAGTCTGACTTGCGCTGGGAGTCCAGCTGCGGCATACGGATTTGCACCCGTTTCAGCTGGCTAATAGTGCCTTAACTGAGTTTTATACTAGTTACGTACTGAGCACGTCCTTTTTGGCTGTGACCGACTTCTACCCATTAAAAGGAGTTTTGGTTAAGATCTGTGTGTTGTCGTTATTCCATGGGACTTTTTGAGGAAATATTGTTGTTGGGTCTCAGCAGTCTGCAGGGCACGTCAATCTTTAATTGAATGCCACTTGACTGCTGTGCCCTGCTGAAGGGGTTAAATTGTGTGTCCCATGTTCTTTTTCTCCTCTCCTCCTGACTTTCACCCAATAATCCTCTTCTTCCTCCCTCTTCCCCTCTTTATAAGTCCAGACCCTGTGTGAAGCCCAGCTGTGCTTGGTATCACAGATCCTAGAAGGGTGTATTGACGGATTCCTCCACAAGAGGCCCCCATAACCATTCACACATCTCCACCTTCCACCTCAGACGACCAGAGGGAGCCGTTAGGGATATATAAAGAAGGGAAGGTGGAGCCAGGCAGTCAGTTCCTGCAGAGTGAGACACAGAAACAGGTCAGTCTGCAGTGGAGCTCAGTGACTCAGCAATTCCTCTAGAGAGTTCAGTTAGTGCAAGCCTGAATACAGAGTTGAGCCCGGTTGAGTCGTAGCTCAGAATAGTGAGCTTAGGTGTGCCGGCGCCATAAGATCGGTGAAGCGCGGCAAGCTGCCATTAGTGTGAGTAGCCTATTGAGGGCCCGAGTAGGCCGAAGGCGAGTAGAGAGAGTTAGTACATAGGGGGCAGAGGAGCTTAACTAGCTCACCCCGAAGAAGAATTTACCGGACACCGGGTCCGAAGCTTACCGGGATATCCACGACCCAGTAAAATATAACCGGAATCCCTGGAGAACTACAAGTCCCAGGATCGCTAAAGTGCTGATACCTACCAGAGCCAGGAGACACATAGGCCCCGTAGGTTGGGAGCATGCACTCCAAGAGAAGGCCCTACCACAAGGTCAGCCAGCGCAGGACAGAGACAAAGTTAGGCCTAGCTCCAGGCAGGTCAGAAACTTACTACGTAGAGGCAAGGAACAGGAGGCCCAAAACCCGCTCATTGGGGAGGATCCGGACATACACCCTTCACCCTACAGTGCTCCGGGGAGTGCCTGAATTTCCATCAGTAAAAGGTACTGAAGTGACTATTGTGTCTGTCCCTGTTCTGGCTCTGACGCGGCTGAGTCTCTCTGTTCTGCATACCCCGTCATACACTGCCCTGAGGCCTAGCTCCACCTGTGGGGAGCTATACCATCCAGCTGCCTTATCATCGGCCTCAGTGGACTGCGCAGCGCTGGTGATCCTCACCAGAAGCCACAGGTGGCGTCAAAAACTTTTATAAACTTAACATCTATCAACGCCTTTTTAAAGAGAGACCCCAGAGTACGGGCCCGGGAGCCGACCACCGCGACCTCCTTAAGGCTAAAGGCCCGGGTAACCGAGTCTTCCCCCATCCCCTGGGCTAGTCACCTGCCTCTTCCTGCCTCTCTCCACACAAGCATGGGACCCGCAGTCTGCGTTTCCCACCACCCCTCCCCTTTTTTCCCATGTACAGTGTGTTTTGTTGGTATTATTTGGTTGTTCTGTATTTAAGTCACAGCAGCAGTTATTTGCTCTATCATGATGTTTTTCTCCAGTACGAAGTATGATATGCGCCGGGAGTCCGGCAGTGGAATATGGATTTGTACCCGTTTCAGCTGGCCAATAGTGCCTTAACCGGGTTTTATACCAGTTACGCGCTGAGCACGTCCTTTTTGGCTGTGACCGACCTCTAACCATTAAAAGGAGTTTTTGTTAAATTCTGTATGTTGTCGTTATTACATGGGACTTTTTGGGGAAATTTTGTTGCTGGGTCTCAGGAGTCATCTTACTACTGTTACTGGTAAAAATGATCATAGACATGTGCAATGTTAGTTAAAAAAAATCTGGCCTCCTCCTCCCCTTAATAGCCGGCCATCGCACACCATGTTATTTCTTCTTAGCCCAAGACAGCACCAAAGACTGGAGCTGTTATGAGCAAGAGGAAATCCAATTACCAGTTAATGTAAAATGTTCTGCACATGCCTATGAGTATCATGAAGCGCAGATGTTGTGGCGCTTATACTTACTGCCAGCGTATGAGTAGATCTGCTGGCATCTCTGTCTTTGGTGTCATATATTGGGATCCTCTGTCATTGCTATGCTTAGCTTCATTATTAACTGATCATTTAAAAAAAAAAAATCCGGCCTCCTTCCTCCCCTTAATAGCCGGCCATCACACACCTCTTCCCAACACCCATGACAGCACTTTCATGAGTGTGAGGAAATCTTACTACCGGTAATGGTAAAAATGATCATAGACATGTGCAATGTTAGTTAAAAAAAAAAATCCGGCCTCCTTCCTCCCCTTAATAGCCGGCCATCGCACACCATGTTATTTCTTCTTACCCCAAGACAGCACCGAAAGATGGAGCTGTCATGAGCAAGAGGAAATCCAATTACCGGGTAGTGTAAAATGTTCTGCACATGCCTATGAGTATAGTGAAGCGCAGATGTTGTGGCGCTTATACTTACTGCCAGCGCATGATTACATTGTCTGGCTTCTTCATCTTTGGGGTCAGTGTTTTGGGTCCCTCAGTGTCGTATCCATGGTCATCTTCATTCCAGCAGTGCTTTCAGATGATCATCAAAGTGATGTCCAATCTTCAGTTCTTCAAGGTCTACTGGAGGCTGAGGAAGACAGCTGGCTCTGATGACTATGGAGCTGGTGTCTTGTCAAGGGTTTCCAAGTTGACAAAAGAAAATCCCTTGAACATAGCCTGGTCCTTTGCTTTAAGAGGTGACTTTTTGGCCTCTGCTGCTTCTAATTTCTCCAGATGGTGTGGTCGAGAACTGTGATCAGCTTTAGATGGCTATAAAACAAACAAAAAAATAATTATTACCAAAATCTCAAACGTTCTGGAGAAGGATGATATGAAATGATCTAGACCATCAGACCAGGACCAGCAGCTCTGGATGATGTTGATTTTCCAATGTTAGGCTGTGTGCCCACGATGCGTTTTTAATGCGTTTCTGCAGCATTTTTGCAGCTGCGGAAACGCATTAAAAACGCATGGTAGAAGGGCAACAATGATAATCCGCATGTGCTGTGCACATGCTGCGGAAATATCCGCTGTGGATTATCATTACGGAAAAAAACGCAGCACTACCAATTATTTTGCGGAAATGCTGCGTTTATCGCCGCCATTGACTTGCATTAGAACGCGCCAACTCCGCAAGACTGCATCTGTACTTGCGTAATTGGTGCGTTCTAATGTGCGGATGGTACCCAGGACTAGAGGAGAGGAGACTCTCCTCCGGACCCAGGCACCATTAAAAAATCTGTAAAAAAAGAATAAAATAAAAAATAAATGTATATTTACCTTCCGGCGGCCCGCGCTGCGCTCCTACTTGCTTCCCGGCACTTTGCAGTGGATTGAAGGACCTGCGCTGACGTCAGAGACATGTGACGGGTCATGCGATGCTGACATCGGCAGGTCTTTCAATCCACTGCAAAGTGCCGGCACCGAGCGAAGCAAGCCAGCGCGGGCCATCGGAGGGTAAGTATACATTTGTTTTTTTTATTTTTAACCACTCTCTCGGGTCACACTATATAAATCCATGCAGTTTGAATGGATTTATATAGTGTGACCTAGTTGTCACAAGCACTTTCCAAGTGATGCTAAAATCGCTTGGAAAGCGCTTGTCAATCCGCATGCGGAAATGCATGTGAAGAACGCTTCACATCCGCATGTCCCTGGCAGGAAAAACGCATGTACAATCCGCATGTACAATCCGCATGTATGATCCACATGTACAATCCGCATGCGGAAATGTCAGTGAATAACGCTCCATTTCCGCATGTCCCCGGCAGGAAAAACGCATGTACAACCCGCATGTACGATCCGCATGTACGATCCGCATGTACGATCCGCATGTACGATCCGCATGTACGATCCGCATGTACAATCCGCATGTACAATCCGCATGTGTTTTTTTCTGCCAGGGAGATGCAGAAACGCTCAGGAAAAAATCCTGGGCATTTCTGCATCGTGGGCACATAGCCTAAGTGTCAGCGCTAACTAATACTTAACAGAGGTGCAATGTGATCTGGTCATATACTTACTACAGGGATGTGTGGTGGAGGCACTTTCAGGGCTTCCACAGAGACCCAATCAATACACTGGAAAAACACGTGCTCTCGGATGTTACCATGGACTCCTAAGCGTCTGGCTGGATCTTTCTGTAGGAGCTAAAAACAAGAAAGTAAAACCCATGAAGGTAAGCGGTAGAGGCAATAAAACATTCTCACAACTTCACCATTTAAATGAATATTGTACAACCCCTAGTACTAATAACCTGGAACTATACTGACCTGTTTAATGATGTCATCAATGCCGGAGGATGCCTCATCGAGTGTCAGATGGAACGTACACTCACTGGTAACCATATCTTTTAAGATGACACCAAGAGAATACCAGTCTACTCCGGCGTTATACTCCTCGCCAGCAAAAATCTATCATGGAAGTAAGAACAAAAAGGTCAAAATGTTAACATTCCCATGGACTGTAATTTTAGTGAAAACTAAATAGGAAAGCACTATTATCCCACCTCAGGAGCCATGTAACCGGCAGTCCCAGCGTATTCGGTGGCTGTTCGGTCTCCATGCATGTTGTCAATTGCGAGACCGAAATCTGTGATCTTAATATGGCCCGTTTCAGCCACCAAGATGTTCTCGGGCTTGAGGTCTCTGTGGATGACGCCCTTGGAGTGGAGGTACTGGATTCCACAGACCAGTTCAGCGGCATAGAATCTGACAGAAAGACATGAATGAGTGTAACTTTCCGAGGAGAAGACAAGAAACACAAAGATATTGCTTCCAGCCAATATTATCTACATTGACTAGACGATTAGAACAAGATGACTATATACAGAACATACAACAAATCCTGCCAGATCCCACTGAAGAATAATGAGGCCACTCAGATTTCTGTCAATGTTCTGGTTAATTTCGCTGCAATCTACAATATTTTTTATATTAAAAACACCAGAACCCAAAGGCAGATAATACAGCAGGGAAGTGAACGGATCAATGCTAGACATTTCTATACAGTTATGATCAGGTTTGTAGGTAACATAAAATGTACCTTGCGCTGGGGATGTCAAGCCGCCCCTTCTCCAGAAGGAAGGTGTTAAAGTCCCCGCAGCTCACGTATTCCAGACCAAGCAGCACACAGAGCTGGAGCACAGAAATACAGAAGTAGATTTGTATGCAGGTAAAGTGGCCAAAAGATCACAATATCTACACACCTACTACAGAATAGCTCAGTATAACTATAGGCGGCAGGATAAATGGAAGGTGGTCTACATGTCCCATGTAAGAAGGATTACATTTCACATGTCCCATCATTTGTTTCAATGTTCTAGCTGATGACCATGAGACCCCTGTAATGACACCTTAGGGCTCATAATGATGCTCCTGTGGAGGGTCACTTAAATATGCGGATATGTAGAATGATTTTCTTCAGGGGCATACAGAGATAGAAAGAATTGCTGTACATTTTGTTCGGTTAATGTTCAATGTCCTTTTATGTCAGATATTTATAGGGGTGTCCTGTGATTACTGATGCACAGGGCAGGCATGGCGCCAGTATCTCTTCCCCCGCAGCATCTGGCAGATTTATTATAAAATGATTATGGTTTATGGTAAAAACACGAGGTCAGACCTTGTACAACACTTTAATAAGTAAAAAATGGAGGCATGTTTTCATGAAACTAGCTTCACGTGGCGAGACTCCTTAGATATGGTGCTCGGATTGAATCATGTTTTTCAAAGCATTTAACTCAGACAAAAGAATGAAATCTTTGTGCCCGGAGGTCTCACTAGTTGTATCAGCAGAATAATATATCATACAGAAAATACTTACACATATCTTACTAACCAACAGTCAGGGAGGCCCGACTGGACTGGACGAGTGTAGACTGCAGTGCACAAAGCATGGTTGTTGTATACCCTAATCCAATAATACCAGGCCATAAAAGTGGTGGTCTGAAGGACATGATGCTCCATCTGTTAACCGGTTCAGGACCGCCCACTGTACATAAACGTCAGCGCTGCCTGGGCTCTGTGCAGCGCCGTTTAAAAACGGTGGGTGGTCCCGCAGCGCTCAGAACCCCCAGGGTCCTGCAAGCACTGCGGTTCCGGTGCAGAGCGATAGCTCTGACATGTGAGATCATGGGGACCTGATTGGATCAGGTCCCCATGATGTTAACCTGTTCCTATCTTCTAGATGAAGCGATCCATAGCGATCGCGGCATTTAAAAGATAGTGACACCGGTGGTCGGTGATCCAGACCCCCACATACCTTAGCAGCGAGGGGATCCTGATGCTGTGACCTCTGACCTCATTGAGACCTGATTGGCTCAGGTCTCGATGATGTCAGCATCACACCAGCCAATCAGAGAGGGCGATCTGCCTGATAAATACACTGTTTCCCTCCGATCTCAGTGAGAGAGCAGAGGAGAAACAGTGTGACAAGAGCTGTGTCAGCCTTGCCACTGTGAAAGTAGAAAAAAAGAAAGTAAGAGTTAGGTTAGGGTTAGTCAGTCCTGTCAGTCAGTCAGTCCGTCCTCTCAGGTCAGGTCAGTCAGTCCTGTCAGGTCAGTCCAGTCCAGTCAGTCCGGTCCGGTCAGTCCAGTCCCGTCCGGTCAGTCCAGTCCAGTCAGTCCAGTCCATTCAGTCCAGTCCAGTCAGTCCAGTCCAGTTCCGTCCGGTCAGTCCAGTCCAGTCAGTCCAGTCCAGTCAGTCCAGTCCGGTCAGTCCAGTCCGGTCAGTCCAGTCCAGTCAGTCCGGTCAGTCCAGTCCAGTTAGTCCGGTCAGTCCAGTCCGGTCAGTCCAGTCCAGTCCAGTCCGGTCAGTCCAGTCCGGTCAGTCCAGTCCAGTCAGTCCAGTCCAGTCAGTCCAGTCCGGTCAGTCCAGTCCAGTCAAAAAATATAAAAACAAATAAAATGGCCCGTCAGACTTATACCGCAGAGGAGTTGTATGCCCTGCTATGTTCTGACACTGATGACAGCGCAATCTCAGATGGAGATGTGGATTTTGAGGGCTTTAGTAGCGGCGACACTGAGAGCTCAGAAATGAGCAGTGATTCTGGTCCATCCTCAAGCCCAAGGACCAGTACAACAATAGGGGCAAATAGCGCTACTGGAGAAACGTCTCCAAATCAGGGAACACTGCCCAGTACAAGCGCTGTCCCTGCTACTAGTGAATTGGCGCATGCCAGTGTACAAGGGGCTTTGCCTCGTGATATAGCATTTCCCAGGTGGGGGGCTTCGGATTCGGCTGCTCCATTCAGCCCTGATTTCAGCGCCATTCATGGTATAAATGTGGAGGTGGAAGATTTTGGACCAATTCATTTTTTTAATTTGTTTTTTACAGACAGCTTGCTAGAGCATATTGTCGTGCAAACAAATTTATACGCATCCCAATTCATAAGCCAGAATCCCCGATGTTACTATGCTAGGGCAAATTTATGGACACCAACTAATGTCCCGGAAATCAAAAAAAATTTAGGACTTACATTTGCCATGGGGCTTGTTAAAAAACCGAGCATTCGATCCTACTGGTCCAACCACCCTGTTCAAGCCACCCCTATGTTTTCAGTCGTTCTTCCTAGGACCCGTTATGAAATGCTCATGCGGTTTTGGCATTTTAACGACAATAGTCAATGCCTGCCCAGAAATGCCCCAGAACATGACAGGTTATATAAAATTAGACCCATCATTGAAAATTTGTCATAAAAATTCTGAAGGCTCTACACCCCAACACAAAATATTTCTATAGATGAGTCCCTTGTAAAAATTCAAAGGAAGACTGCACCTCAGCAATTTATAACATCTTAAAGGGCAAGGTTTGGAATAAAGCTCTATAAAATGTGCGAAAGTTCAACCGGATACACATCCGCTTTTCACATATATGAGGGGAAAGATAGCCAACTAAACCCACCAGGATGCCCTACTTATCTGGGGACATCTGGAAAAATTGTTTGGGAGCTGATAAGTCCATTTTTCAAAAAGGCTACAATCTATATGTGGACAATTATTACACCAGCATACCCCTATTTAAAAGTCTGGTTGAACACAACATCGGAGCTTGTGGGACCATTCGTAAAAACCGTCAGGGGTTTCCACAACCATTGGTCAACCAAAAGTTCCAAAAGGGGCAGTCAGGGGCTGTACGTAACGGAGAGCTGCTTGCTCTGAAGTATAGAGATAAGAGGGATATTTTTGTCCTCAGCTCGATCCACACAGATGCCACAAGGGCCACTGTAGAACTAGGATCCACCACTCCGAAGCAAAAACCTGTGTCAGTCATTGACTACAACAAACACAAGGGGGGTGTGGACCTTGCAGACCAGGTTCTACAGCCATACCAGGTATCAAGAAAGTCCTATACCTGGTATAAAAAGTTGGTTATTTATTTGTTTCAGGTGGCCACATACAATTCTTTTGTGTTGTACAAAAAAGCAGGAAATTCCAATCCTTTTCTTGATTATCAAGAAAAGGTAATTGAAAATCTTGTTTTTGAAAGTGTTAGTCCCGCTCATCCATTAGAATCTGAGGATGTGAAAAGACTCATTGAGCGACATTTTATTGCACTTATTCCAGCAACGGAAACGAGAAGGAACCCCCAGAAAAGATGTCGTGTATGTACTAATAGAGGAATGAGGCGTGATACCCGCTACTATTGCCCACAATGCCCATCATTGCCAGCCTTATGCGTCACTGACTGCTTTAAAATCTTCCACACAGAACCACGTTTTTAAACTGTAAAAATGTATCCCATTTTGTCATTCAAACATTTGGTTCATTTAGTGAATGACACATTTGAGTAGAGCTCACTTAATTTCCAGGGGTGGGGGTGGGGGTTCTCCAGAATCTAAACCTTCCATTGTGTGCTTGTTTCTGGTAATCATCCATTGAGTTAAAATGGTCACTAAACCCATAGATGAATTCCCAGACGGGTGTCATTTCCAAAATGGGGTCACTTCAGGGGGGATTCTTTAGTTATGGTACTTAGCGCCTCTGAAAAGTGCCAGAACAGCAGAATCCCCCATGAAGTGACCCCATTTTGGAAATGACACCTCTCTGGGAATTCATCTATGGGTTTAGTGACCATTTACCTATCTACTTATTTTCCCACCACTAGATTAATTTATACAGAGGAGTAGATTGTAAAATTCGGTCACTTGTTGGGGGTTTCCTCTGTTTAGGCACCTCAGGGGCTCTCCAAATGCAACATGGCGTCCGCTATCGATTCCAGCCAAATTTCCAATCCAAAAGTCAAATGGCGCTCCTTACCTTCCGAGCCATGCCGTGCGCCCAAACAGTGGTTTTGCACCACATATGGGGTATCAGCGTGCTCAGGAGAAATTCCACAACACATTTTGGAGTCCATTTTTACCTGTTACCCTTGCGAAAATTAAAAAATATTGGCTCTAAGGTAATTTTTTGTGAAAAAAAGTTAAATGTTCATTGTTTTCTTCCACATTCCAAAAATTCCTGTGAACCACCTGAAGGGTTAATAAAGTTCTTGAATGTGGTTTTGAGCACCTTGATGGGTGCAGTTTTTAGAATGGTGTCACTTTTGGGTATTTTCTGTCATAAAGGCCCCTCAAAGTGACTTCAAATAAGATGTGGTCCCTAAAAAAATGTTTTTGTAAAGTTTGTTGTAAAAATGAGAAATCGCTGGTCAACTTTTAACCCTTATAGCTTCCTAACAAAAAAAAATTTTGGTTCCAAAATTGTGCTGATGTGAAGTAGACATGTGGGAAATGTTATTTATTAACTATTTTGTGTGACATATCGCTCTGATTTAAGGGCATGAAAATTCAAAGTTTGAAAATTGCAAAATTTCCAAAATTTTCCGATTTTTTCACAAATAAACGCAAGTGATGTCGAAGAAATGTTACCACTATCATGAAGTACAATATGTCACGAAAAAACAATCTCAGAATCAGGGGAATCCGTTGAAGCGTTCCAGAGTAATTACTTCATAAAGTGACAGTGGTCAGAATTGAAAAAATTGGCTCGGTCACGAAGGCAAAAACAGGCTCTGGCGCGAAGTGGTTAACGTAGCATCTCAGGTTCTCATACAAGAAGTATTAGAAAAGCAGCTTTTCAAGAGGTTTCAGTAGACTTTGGCTGTGCCCGGGACATTTGCTTACTTGTCTGGGAGATCTCTTTTTTTCTGGAAGCCGACCATAATTTTTAACACGATTGTCTAGAATTATATATGTGTGTATATGTTGCGCCCCTGTGGGTTAAGTCGCCACAGAGGTACTGCATCTCACCCAGAGGTGTGGTATCTCACTCTCAGGTAAGGATAGAGCGCTGCCCGGGACCCTAACACCTGCATCCAACACTACACTACTCCAGACCAGCAGGAGGGGCAAGATGCGTCGCTTCCCTTCTGAGCCCTGTCCCTGGCTGGAGTGGGGGGAACCAAAATAGGTGGAACCATGTAGTGGGTGTGGGTGGAGGAAGTAAATCAGGGGAGCTCAGTAAGAAGTGCTATAAAAAGAAGGTGGAACAATCTAGAAGGGTTCTTCAGTGAGAGGAAGAGTTGGGAGCAGGAGCTCTGTAGGAGCTCTGCTCAGGAGGAGGGCCTAGCCAGAGAGGCCCAAGACTGAAGAGAGAGAGAGAGGAGCAGGAGAAAGGCTCCAGGAGCGTGGAAGGGATCCCAGGGGTACGGGCAGTGCTGGAGGCCACCTGTATGCCCGAATCTGCCAGGCGGTGGAGGGATCAAGCCGCAGAGGGGACCGGCCCCTAACTAGTGAGAATTACAAAGTTCAACTAGGAACCGGAGGCTTCTGTACTTTCAGGGTGCAGTTGCCACATCCGCACTCAAGTCGCCAAAAAGGTAACCACATAGGATCCAGGGAACTCCAGGTTGCCCAGAAAGATCCGAGGATACCGACTAGGGACATTGTTTGGCGAGGCACAGGGCAAGAAGGGTGAGGGCCAGCGCAGAAAGACGGCTGAGAAGGTCATATAGAACGGGGTCCTGTCAGGCACTCTTGAAACACCTGGGAGTTTGCTGCACCCCTGCCTGGTGAAAGCAGCGCGATGTGGGAGGTCGTAGTCCAGAAAGTGTAACCTGAGGAACTAAACAACTGTGAGTAAACCCTGAAGACTGCACCACACTGTCTCTGTGAATTATTCTGGCCGCGCCATCACCCCCTGCACTACAACTGCAACAGCAACATCCATAACATCTCAGCACAGCCCTGGAGCTAAGCTCTACCTGTGGAGGGGTAAACCAACTGTGCTGCATTTACACCAGCTCCAGAGGACCTGCTCCGCAGCGGCGGCTCCATATAGCCGCATACCACAGGTGGCGTCACGAACTGTATATAAAAACTATATATCCCCTGTAAATATCTCCTTTTATTGACCGCCCTGGGTCACGGACCGGGTCACCGCCACTGTGATATCTCCCCTGCACCCACCGGCCCAGCACCGAGTACCCCACGGCCCAGGGAGCGCGTCATATATTATAGCTATATAGATTGATGACTGTCAATCTTCCTTAATCTGGGGCTCCATGCAAGATCTCGCCTCATGAGATAATTCTGAGAAAGGTCAAGAATGGGTCTTTCAGCAGGACAATGACCCGAAATATACAGCCAAGGCAACTAAGGTGTGGCTCCGTAAGAAGCATTTCAAGGTCCTGGAGTGGCCTAGCCAGTCTCCAGACCTGAACCCAATAGAAAATCTTTGGAAGGAGCTGTAACTCAATGCTGCCCAGTGACAGCCCCGAAACCTGAAAGATCTGGAGAAGATCTGTATGAAGGAGGGGGCCAAAATCCCTGCTGCAGTGCGTGCAAACCTGGTCAAGAACTACAGGAAACGTCTGACCTCTGTAATTGCAAACAAAAGTTTCTGTACCAAATATTAAGTTCTGTTTTTCTATTGTATAAAAATACTTATTTCATGCAATAATATACAAATGAATTATGTAAAAATCATACAAAGTAATTTTCTGGATTACTTTTAGATTCTGTCTCTCACAAGTGAAGTGACCTACGATAAAAATTACAGACCTCTCCATTCTTTGTAGGTGGGAAAATTTGCAAAATCGGCAAAGTATCAAATACTTATTTTCCCCACTGTAGAAATGAGCACATACAGTACAGACCAAAAGTTTGGACACACCTTCTCATTTAAAGATTTGTTCTGTATTTTCATGACTATGAAAATTGTACATTCAAACTGAAGGCATCAAAACTATGAATTAACACATGTGGAATTATATACTTAACAAAAAAGTGTGAAACAACTGAAAATATGTCTTATATTCTAGGTTCTTCAAAGTAGCCACCTTTTGCTTTGATGACTGCTTTGCACACTCTTGGCATTCTCTTGATGAGCTTCAAGAGGTAGTCACCAGAAATGTCTTTCACTTCACAGGTGTGCCCTGTCAGGTTTAATAAGTGGGATTTCTTGCCTTATAAATGGGGTTGGGACCATCAGTTGTGTTGTGCAGAAGTCTGGTGGATACACAGCTGATAATCCTACTGAATAGACTGTTAGAATTTGTATTATGGCAAGAAAAAAGCAGCTAAGTAAAGAAAAACGAGTGGCCATCATTATTTTAAGAAATAAAGGTCAGTCAGTCCGAAAAATTGGGCAAACTTTGAATGTGTCCCCAAGTGCAGTTGCAAAAACCATCAAGCGCTACAAAGAAACTGGCTCACATGAGGACCGCCCCAGGAAAGGAAGACCAAGAGTCACCTCTGCTTCTGAGGATAAGTTTATCCGAGTCACCAGCCTCAGAAATCGCAGGTAACAGCAGCTCAGATTAGAGACACAGAGTTCTAGCAGCAGACACATCTCTACAACAACTGTTAAGAGGAGACTTTGTGCAGGAGGCCTTCATGGTAAAATAACTGCTAGGAAACCACTGCTAAGGACAGGCAACAAGCAGAAGAGACTTGTTTGGGCTAAAGAACACAAAGAATGGACATTAGACCAGTGGAAATCTGTGCTTTGGTCTGATGAGTTCAAATTTGAGATCTTTGGTTCCAACCACCATGTCTTTGTGTGACGCAGAAAAGGTGAACGGATGGACTCTACATGCCTGGTTCCCACCGTGAAGCATGGAGGAGGAGGTGTGATGGTGTGGGGGTGCTTTGCTGGTGACACTGTTCGGGATTTATTCAAAATTGAAGGCATAATGAACCAGCATGGCTACCACAGCATCTTGCAGCGGGATGCTATTCCATCTGGTTTGCGTTTAGTTGGACCATCATTTATTTTTCAACAGGACAATGACCCCAAACACACCTCCAGGCTGTGCAAGGGCTATTTGACCAAGATGGAGAGTGATGGGGTGATACGCCAGATGACCTGGCCTCCACAGTCACCAGACCTGAACCCAATCGAGATGGTTTTTGGGTGAGCTGGACCGCAGAGTGAAGGCAAAAGGGCCAACAAGTGCTAAGCATCTCTGGGAACTCCTTCAAGATTGTTGGAAGACCATTTCCGGTGACTACCTCTTGAAGCTCATCAAGAGAATGCCAAGAGTGTGCAAAGCAGTCATCAAAGCAAAAGGTGGCTACTTTGAAGAACCTAGAATATAAGACATATTTTCAGTTGTTTCACACTTTTTTTTGTTAAGTATATAATTCCACACGTGTTAATTCATAGTTTTGAAGCCTGCAATGTGAATGCACAATTTTCATAGTCATGAAAATACAGAAAATCTTTAAATGAGAAGGTGTGTCCAAACTTTTGGTCTGTACTGTATATATATATTATATATATATTTATAACATGGTTGCCAAAAATAAAAAATCCCAATGATTGCACAGATACGTAGCACAATGTGAATGTTAATCTATATAATTGACATTAACTAAGGGGAAATGTAAGCGTCTGTAGAACTACTAAAAGGATATCTTCATAGTGTGACAAAGTCGCTGGTAGTGTGTCAGAAGGGAGGTATGTGTCGCTGAGACTCTTAGACTCAGTGATGTGAAAACATACAAGTTCTCATGCACAAGTAGGTGCAGAGAGAGTTAATAGAACGATATTTACAAGGGAATGTTTTCAGTGGATAATGAAAGTGTAGGGAGGAACGTTATCCACCATCCTTCCAATCAGGGGAGCGTCTGGGCTTTAAATAGTCAGCCCTGACACTCAGGTGTGTTCAGTACCTGGGGAAACTTTGTTCTAGGAAGGAGCTAGCACATGCTGTGATCAACCTGTGTGTAGCTAATTGTGAGTGGCCAGACCTTGGCCGAGATAAGGACTCTGCTGAAAGTTCTGAAAGTTTTGCATTTTGTTTTGTCTCTTTAGCTGAATGGGCTGTGTTTTTATTTATGGACTCAAGGGTAGTTTATGACTGCTAAATAAACTAACCTGAGAATTTAAAGAGACAGTATCTTGTGTTTTACCTACGCATTCAGCCGAGCTTGTCGCTATACCACAATAGACTCACAAGCCCAAGTGGGTACACATATATAGTATATAATATTAAGCTCTATAAGGAATCTCCTATAAAATAAAACATCCAAAATGGATGTTTTGGGGGCCCCTGGTGAAGCAAGGACGAAAGGTACATTGGTGCACATAGGACCACATCCCACATTTACTCACTTGGACATTTAAGTTGCCTTGTAACTACTGCTCCTCCATTTTGAATGTATTATTTTATAGGAGATTCTTTATAGAGCTTAATATTATATACTATATATGTGTACTCACTTGGGCTTGTGTGTGTAAGAAGCTATCTTCTTAGTAGTTCTAAAAACACTTACATTTCCCCTTGGTTATTGTCAACTATATATAGACTAGATGGTGGCCCGATTCTAACGCATCGGGTATTCTAGAATATGTATGCGGCCGACCGGGCGCAATTAGCAAAGCGGTGTTTAAATTTGGCGGCAGTATCGGAGATTGGTCACGGGCGGCGGCCGCGACCAATCAGCGAACCGTGTTAGTGAGAACTGGAGAGCGTGTTTAAATTTGGCACCAAAATCGCTGATTAGTCGCGACCAATCAGCAGAGCGGTTTTTAAATTTGGCGCGAATACTGCTGATTGGTCGCGACCGCCGACCGCGACCAATCAGCAGAGCGATGCAGAGCGTTGTTTAAATTTGGCGCCAAAATCGCTGATTGGCCGCGGATGGCGGCCGCGACCAATCAGCAAAGCGGTGTTTAAATTTTGGGCCAAAGGCGCTGATTGGTCGCGGGCGGCGGTCGCGACCAATCGGCGAACCGTGGTAGTGAGGACTGGAGAGCGTGTTTAAATTTGGCACCAAAATCGCTGATTAGTCGCGACCGCGACCAATCAGCAAAGAGGTGTTTAAATTTGGCGACAATACTGCTGATTGGTCGCGGCCGGCAACCGCGACCAATCAGCAGAGCGGGGTTGAAATTTGGTGCCAAAATCGCTGATTAGTCGCGACCGCGACCAATCAGCAAAGAGGTGTTTAAATTTGGCCCCAATACTGCTAATTGGTCGCGGCAAGCGACCGCGACCAATCAGCAGAGCGTTGTTTAAATTTGGCACAAAAAACGAAGACTGGTCGCAACCACCGGCCGCGACCAATCAGCAGAGTGAGGTTTAAATTTGGCGCCAATACTGCTGACTGGTCACGGCCGACAACCGCGACCAATCAGCAGAGCGGTGTTTAAATTTTGCGCCAACGGCCGCCATCTTTTTTCAGAAATCCCGCGGCGCTGATTGGCCGCTGGCGGACCAATGAGCGGCGCGGGATTTCCTGGACAGACAGACACACAGACAGACAGACAGACGGGATAAGACGATTATATATATAGATTAACATTCACATTGTGCTACATATGCGTGCAATCATTAGGATTTTTTTGGGCAACCATGTTATAGGCATATATCTAATATATATAATTGTCTTATCCCGTCTGTCTGTCTGTCTAGAAAATCCCCCGTCGCTGATTGGTCCGGCCGCGGCCAATCAGCGACGCGGGATTTCAGAAAAAAGATGGCGGCCGTTAGCGGCTCATCTGCCGCACGAAGGTCAGCGGCGATGCAGCCGGGAGATGACCGGCGCTAGCCGGTCATCTCCCGGCTGATCGCAGCAGAACTACCCTGACCGGCGGCGCCGCTGACCTCCATGCGGCTACCGTCGGGAGATCAGCGGCTAGGACCGCTGATCTCCCGACGGTAAGTGTGAAGGGAGGACCGGGGAGCAGCGGCGCCGCCGGTCGGGATGCTTCTGCTGCGAGCAGCCGGTCATCTCCCAGCTGCTAGCAGCGGAAGTACCCGCATAAGCAGCGCCGCTCCCGGGCCCACACTAATACGACGCTGATTGATCGCTGCCGACGGCCGCGACCAATCAGTTATATTGGCGCCAAGTCTAAACACTGCTCTGCGCCAATCAGCACAGCGCCAATATCGCTGATTGGTCGGGGCCGGCAGCCGAGACCAATCAGCACAACGATGTTTAAACTTGGCGACAATATCGCTGATTGTTCGCGGCCGTCAGCAGCGACCAATCAGGGATATTGGCGCCAAATTTAAACACCGCTCTTCACAGAGGTCAGCGGCGATGCAGCCGAAGTACCCCGACCGGCGGCGCCGCTGACCTCCATGCGGCTACCGTCAGGAGATCAGCGGCTAGGGCCGCTGATCTCCCGACGGCAAGTGTGAAGGGAGGACCGGGGAGCGGCGCCGCCGGTCGGGATACTTCTGCTGCGAGCTGCCGGTCATCTCCCGCAGCGCCGCTCCCCGGTCCTCACTAATACAATTCGCTGATTGGTCGCGGCCGGGACCAATAAGCGATATTGGCGCCAAATTTAAACACCGCTGTGCTGATTGCGCCCGGTGTACCGCATACATATTCTAGAATACCCGATGCGTTTGAATCGGGCCACCATCTAGTATATATATATTCACTACTGTCTCTATATATGTGATACTCATGTGTTGGTGACTTGGGGTCCTCCAATGTTATACTCTGTAGAATTGTCTTTTAATTTTTGCAATATTTATTTTAGCGTCAATAAGCACCTATTGTTTTATTTTGGTGGTATCTACAGTCATATACATGTATATACATACAGCAATATATATACTGTATAAGATCTGATGTCTGTAGTCACAGTATGTCAGCAATGTACAGTATGTACTTTATTGTGCACTGACATTAGATCATATATGCCCTGGACTGATCCTGCACCGACTACCAGACATCACATTGTATAGATGGCAGTATAGATATAATCTGTGATGTCCTGTACAGGGCCGGCTCCAGGTTTTCGTAGGCTCAAAAGAGTCTCAGTGGCCCCTTTAACACATACCACAATTCATGATGCACAGATAAGGCGGAGAAATATAGATATAGTACAATGCCAAAAATTTCACTTACAGTATTTTTCGGACTATAAGACGCACTTTTTTCCCTCCAAAATTTTGAAGGAAAATGGGGGGTGCGTTTTATAGTCCAAATGTTGGGGGGGGGGGTATATATATGTAGGGTGTGGGGGGAGCGGTAGAGGAGCGGGGCACAGGAGGCAGCAGCCGCCCGCTGCAGCCTACACTGTCCCCACTGCTAAAGAAAATGAATATTCATGCTCCTTATTAGCAGCACACAGTGTAGCCGCGCTGTGGCTCCTGCCAGAATCGCCTGTGCCCGCTGTTAAAGGGCATGAATATTCAACCTCTCTCCACGCCCATGGGCATGGTGAGGGGGTGAATATTCATGCCCTTTAATAAGCGGGCACACGCGATAGCCCGGCAGTAGCAGGAGCCGCAGCGCGGCTACGGTGTGGGACGGCTATGAAGGAGAGTGAAGTCACTGCTCCCAGCGCACACAGTCCCGGCATGGGGAGCAGTGACTTCTGGCAGCTGATCTCTCCTTGTGAGCCACGCATGGCAGTGATGTCATGCGCGGCTCACATGGAGAGATCAGTACGGGCAGACAGGACGCGGCGCTGGAGGAGAGAAGAAAGGTGAGTATCAGTGTTTATTTTCTTTTATGTGCAGCATGATGGGGATTAGGGGGACCATGCATACCAGGATAAGGAAGAGGGGGCAATACATACCAGGGTAACGCTGAGGGGGCCATACATACCAGGGTAACGCTGAGGGGGCCATACATACCAGGGTAATGCTGAGGGGGCTATACATACCAGGGTAACGTTGAGGGGGCCATGTGCAGCATGATGGGGATTAGAGGTGCCATACATACCAGGACAGCGATGAGGGGTGCCATGCATACCACTATACCAGGATAAGGATGAGGGGTGCCATGCATACCGGGACAGGGATGAGGGGTGCCATGTATACCAGGACAGGGATGAGGGGTGCCATGCATACTGGGACAGGGATGAGGTGTGTCATGCATACCGGGACAGGGATGAGGGGTGCCATGCATACTGGGACAGGGATGAGGGGTGCCATGCATACCGGGATACAGATGAGGGGTGCCATGCATATCGGGACAGGGATGAGGGGTGCCATGCATACCGGGATAGGGATGAGGGGTTCCATGCATACCAGGATGGGGACCACGTATAAAAGGAAGGAGGGGGGCATATATACCAGGATGGGGGATATTGTCAGAATTGGGGGACATTACCCCTATACCAGTGTCAGCAGAAGACCCCCTCCCCCTTAAAAGTGCATCATGAACACATTTTTGGCTTAAATTTTTATTTTTTTATTTTTCTCCTCTAAAACCTAGGTGCATCTTATGGTCTGGTGCATCTTATAGTCCGAAAAATACGGTACTTCTTACATTACATGAGTGATATCTATTGTAAATTCTATAATAGCTCAGAAACCGGCGAATCCTCACAGTGCATGGGGCGTGTCAAGGGGGGATTCAAAAGTTTTCATTTTAGACTGTACATTATAGTCCTCCATACAGTATTATGGGCACCACATAGTCCTCCATACAGTATTATGGACACCACATAGTCCTCCATACAGTATTATGGGCACTACATAGTACTCCATACAGTATTATGGGCACCACATAGTCCTCCATACAGTATTATGGACACCACATAGTCCTCCATACAGTATTATGGGCACTACATAGTACTCCATACAGTATTATGGGCACCACATAGTCCTCTATACAGAATGGGCTCCATACTGAATAATGGACCCCATATAATGTTCCATAAAGAATAATAGGCCCCATATAATGCTCTATACACAATAATGAACCCCATATAATGCTCATTACACCATAATTGACCCCATATATTACTCCATGCAGAATAATGGGCCCCATATAATGCTCCATAGAGAATGGGCCCCATATAATGCTCCATAGAGAATGGGCTCCATACATAAAAAATAAATAAAATACTCACCTCTCCTCATACCCTGCTGGCTACAGGTCCTGTCTCTTCAACACTGAGACGTCACAGAGTCAGAAGACGCAGAGGAGACTGGACCTGCGGCCAGCAGGGTATGACGAGAGGTGAGTATTTCAAACACCGTAAAGCACGTGGGGGGGGGGGGTTACACCGGGCCCCCCCAACTCTCAGGCCCAATAGCGTTCCAGTGTCCCCAACTGTGAGTGTGCCCCCCCCTCTTGCCCAGGGCCCTGGCACTTGCCCTGGTGCAATGGGTGGTTATGCCGGCTCTGGCCCTGTAGCTGGTGCAGGATCAGTCTGGGGCAGGGGTCTGTATAGTAAGGTCTGAAGTGTCTCGATCTCAGGTCCGATGTGATTTGAACATTCATACAGATCGAGAGCTGATGATCTCACACTGACAGCACGACCCCAACCTGCTTGAAGGGTCCATCTGCTACAATAAATCTTTCTGATCCTCAGCAGAGCGACCATAGATAACATTCAGGATCTGGCCCTGGACTTGTCAGGAGGTGAGCAGCATCCTGCCACTTCCACACTCTACAAAAAGTATAAATCTCCTGTCCTGACCACTATCCGGAGCTCAGGCTAAGGCCACGGCCCCACTATCAGTATTTGGTCAGTATATTTTCTCAGGAGTGGGAGCCAAAACCAGGTCAGTAACAATCAGAGAAAAGGTATAATAGAAACAAGTCACCAATTCTGCATTTATCACCAACTCCTGGTTTTGTCTCCCACTCCTGTGAAAAAATACTGACCGAATACTGACCGAATACTGATAGTGGGGTCGTGGCCTTACAAGAATCAAAGATGTCTGCCCTCTCGTACTGCTCAGCGGCTGAAGCTTCTCTCCGGCAGGCATAAGAACGTGGCCTGTGCCGGCTGTTCTGGGCTGCAGATGCCCAGCTGGCACATGTACACAATGAAAGATACAGGGCCGCCCTGCAGTCTGTAAAGAAGCAGCTGCTTGGCCACCGGCTTGGAGGGCATGTGCCCCTCTGGCCCACCTCGCCCCTGGTCAATATGATACCATCTTTTTCATTAGTTGGTGAGGTTAGAAGAAATTTCACTCCAAGACAGTGGATTTTGTACTTTATTCCAGTATATTTATACATAGAAAACATGGCAATGAAAAACAAGTAGATGCACGTGCATAAAAATGTCCCAACATTAATTAAAAAAACCTTTAAGATACAGATAATACTTGTATACAAAAATATTAACACAAAAAGTGCACAAAAGTCAATAGCCCTGACATATAGTGTACACAGGGTCCCCCACATGGTATACACAAAATACAATGTCATCCAGGAAATAACAAAGAATAACAAATACATTTAATCTATTCTGAAATCCCATGTCTATACAAGATAATAATATGTAAAATTCTACAGTGTCAAAGAAATGAGCTAGAGACTACTACATGGCGATGATGCCTCCAAACAAGATAATGCCCAGCTAATGCTGTAAATGATACAAATATTACCAGTCACCCAATTAGACACATGAGGTCCGGGCAAGTGATTTTCTACAGTTCATTGACCTCTATGATGACATCTAATATTTTCAATCATTTATACAGCGGGGTACATTGGGCCTCATTAATAAATCTGCTCACTAGAAAACTAGTTGCCCATACTAACCAATTAGAGCTCAGCTAAGGTTGTTTTAACTGACCTGGAAAAGTAAAAGCTGTTCTGTGATTGGCTGGGATAAGTAAAAAGGCTGTTTTAATAAATGATTCCCAATGTACCAAGCCCCGCCATAAATGTTATTGATTACAGTAGGGGCCACAATATCCCATGTGTATAGTCATCACATTCATCTTATTGTCTGCGGTTACCTTGGGACATGCCATATTGAAATGTAAGATGATATCAGTGGGGTCCATGAGGCAGAGCAGTGTGTGGTACGTGTGACATTTCCTAATATCGAGCAATCAATACTGTACCTTGGTCTGGAATGCAAAGTCTGCGTGGACAAGGAAGGGGCTCCCAGATGCCAGCTGTAAAACCCGTCGCTCCACCATCACACGCTCATCACCGTCAGCAAGCAGGGCTCTTTTGCCGATGATCTTAACAGCAAAATGTTTGCGGGTAGATGAATCTTCCGCCAGCAGGACCGTTCCATAGCATCCCCGGCCAAGCACTTGATGGAATAATAATCTCCTCTTGATGGTATCAGAGACTGTGCTTTTGGAGTCGGTTGGCCGAACACCGCTGCTTCCTTCAGCTTCTTCAGCCTTCTGCTTTAGATCCATGGGTTTCTGTCCTAATGTAATCCTTTTTCTTTTCTTCTCCTTTTTGTCCCCTGATGAGATGAAGATGGCTCCTCTCTTCTTGGCTCCTATCTTCTGACTTTCTACCTTCTCCTTTTCTTCCACTTCTTTCTTCTGGACTGGTTGTTTTGTCCTGTTGACTGAAGACTTCCTCTCATCATCAGATGTGTCATGGGAAGGTCTTAGTCTCTTCGCTCCTTCTCTCCTCACCACGTTCTCCTCTACTTCTTCTTTCTTCTGGACTGGTGGTTTTGTCCTGTTGACTGAAGACTTCCTCTCATCATCAGATGTGTCATGGGAAGGTCTTCGTGTCTTCACTCTTTCTCTGTTCACCACAATCTCCTCCTCTTTTATATCCATATTATTGCTTTGCTTAGAGTTAGCCGACATCTCCTCCACTGTTGTTGGTCAATTCCAACTGTCACTTACAACTGTCACTCAGTGCACTTCATATGGAATCATCATGCATGCACCACCACTGGTCATGTGATCAGCATCTGACCAATGATATTTAAGAGATAAATGAACATTAGCTGAGATTAAATATTCAGGTAATATTCAGATATTCTGTGGAACACAAGGTGCCACATTTACTAATAGTAATAGAACTGCACTAAGTCGACAATTTAATTTACATTGTTACTACAGAGCATCAGATGAATGTAATATAATAAATATTAGCAAGATGTATGATTTCCATCCACTCTACGTTTCATAGAAATACAGATGTACTATCTTTTTATATAGAGATGTAGCAGAAGCCATCCTGATTGTTTGCAGCATGCTATGGTGATGGAGAAGCATGCATGACTGTGCCATGCAAATGGTGAGGAGCACCAAAATGGGACATATGATTCACGTAGCCAGGGGCGTAATGTCCGCGGTCACAGTGGCAGTCACTGCGACCGGGCCCAGGGGGGGTTGGGGCTTGTAAACGCCAGCAGAAATTTCAACAGGATGTGTGTATCGCAGTGCACAGTCGCTTCGGGTCCGTGCGTGACAAATCAGGGGCGGGCTGGGGCCCACCAGGGACATTGACTCCAGGGGCCCACCCACCCTTCAGCTATTTGCAAATACCTGTTAGCCGTTATACCCATTATACTGGCGGCTCCTGCCCATCACTGTGCGCTCACCAGAAATGCGATGTACAATTACTGTAGTTTGCATTAAAGGGTTTTTATTGGTGAAAACAAGTTCTCAGCGATGCACAGGTTGGGAAGGGGATCACTTATTTATTGGTGGAATCCGCACTGTCAGAAGATTGTGGCACTTTGAGTATTTGGTGAGATTTTTACCTCAGTATTTATAAGACAAAACCAGGAGTGGAGCAATCCGAGGTCATGTTTTATGCATTTCTCACCCACTCCTGGTTTTGTCTTATAAATACAGAGGTGAAAATCTCACCAAATGCCAACTTGCTTTCTCTGGTGAACCTCTGTAACTGCATCTCTGCTGCTGTGTAATAGTCACAGGGCAGGGAGGGGTTAAACATCCAAGTATTTAATATCTATTGGAAATAAAGAGGTTTCCCCTTATTGATATCAGATAAAACAAATGACCAACCACAATCCACTCTACCAAGACCAATATTACCAGATAGAAGGCAGAAATACCACCACACCGTGACCAGATGACATATTACCACCACATAGTGCCCAAATAATGCCACATACAAGGCACAAATACCGCCACACCATGACCAAAGCACATAATACCACCACATAGTGATCAAATGCTACCAGATACAAGGTATAAATACTGACACACCATGAGACCACATATTACCACCACATAGTGACTGAATAATACCACATAGAAGGGACAAATATCGTCATGTCATGACCAAAGCACATAATGCCACCACATAGTGACAAATAATGCTAAACTAATAAAAATGTAAAAAAGCTCAGTATATTGGGTCAGTGTACAGGTTATACAGTGATCACCAGTGACATTATGCACAGGAGCTCTGTATATAGTGTACAGGTTATACAGTCATCACCAGTGACATTATACACAGAAGCTCTGTATATAGTGTCAGTGTACAGGTAATGCAATGATCACCATTGATATTATACACAGGAGCTCTGTATATAGTGTCAGTGTACAGGTAATACAGTGATCACCAGTGACATTATGCACAGGAGCTCTGTATATAGTGTCAGTGTGTGTGTATAGGTAATACACATACTCACCAGTGATGTCTCTAGGTGAAGTTCTTTATCTGCAGACCGATATATCACATCTTCTATGCAGGACTTATCTCTGCAGAAAATAACAGTTAGCTATAACTGATCACTTCCAGAGCACAAGCCACACTTTTCCCAAGATTTCTACACTGCATGAAATGACAAAATGCAACATAGTGCCGCACTACACAGTAAAAATAAAACACAAAATACATTTAGGGACTCTATCTTTAATAAAAAAAAAAACATGATGAGAGATCAGAGATTATGGGGCCCAGTCAGGGATCGTACATAGAAATCATGTGGCTCAGTCAGGGGCGTATACAGAAATCATGGGGCCAATCAGGTTAGGGGTGTACATAGAGATCATGGGGCCCAGTCAGCGGCGTACATAGAGATCATGGGGCCCAGTCAGCGGCGTACATAGAGATCATGGGGCCAATCAGGTTAGGGGTGTACATAGAGATCATGGGGCCCCCTCAGCGGCGTACATAGAGATCATGGGGCCCAGTCAGCGGAGTACATAGAGATCATGGAACCCAGTCAGCGGCATACTTAGAGATCATGGGGCCCAGTCAGCGGTGTACATAGAGATCATGGGGCCCAGTCAGCGGCGTACAAAGAGATCATGGGGCCCAGTCAGCGGCGTACATAGAGATCATGGGGCCGAGTCAGCGGCGTACATAGAGATCATGGGGCCCAGTCAGCGGCGTACATAGGGATCATGGGGCCCAGTCAGCGGCGCACATAGAGATCATGGGGCCAATCAGGTTAGGGGTGTACATAGAGAACATGGGGCCCCCTCAGCGGCGTACATAGAGATCATGGGGCCCAGTCAGCGGAGTACATAGAGATCATGGGGCCCAGTCAGCGGCGTACATAGAGATCATGAGGCCCCGTCAGAGGTGTACATAGAGATCATGGGGCCCAGTCAGCGGCGTACATAGAGATCATGGGGCCCAGTCAGCGGCGTACACAGAGATAATGGGGCCCAGTCAGCGGCGTACATAGAGATCATGGGGCCCAGTCAGGGATCGTACATAGAGATCATGGGGCCCCATGAGGTGAGGCTCTCACCTCCCCAGTATGGTGCCCTCAGGGAGGTCTCACAGGACATCACAGGCCTTAGTATGAAGCAACACTAGAAGACTTGTGGAATTGCTTCATACTAAGGCCTGTGATGCCCTGTGGGAGCTACTGAGGGCACAATACTGGGGAGGTGAGATCCTCACTTGGCAGTAGTAGGATCAGCATCTCCATAGTGTGGCATTCACATCACACTACATGCTGCACTGTACAGGACTCCCAGCCGGCAGCAGGACAGATGAGGAGGTAACTGTCTGGGACCAGCGCCGGACTGGACTACCTGGGGCCCACCAGGAAAAAATCAATCTTGGGGCCCACCAGCACCATGCAGTTACCGTATATAGGAATAACATAAGTCCACAAACTCTTTCAAAATGAATCAACTTTATTAACCAATAAATCTCTGCTGCTGTGTAGTAGTCACAACACAGGGAGAGGTTAAACATCCAAGTATTTAATATGTATTGCAAATAAAGAATGTTCCCATTCTTAATATCCAAAAAAACAAATGACTGACAACAATCCACTATACCTAGACTAATAATACCATATAGAAGAGAGAAATACCGCCACACCATGACCAGAACACATACCACCACATAGTGATCAAATACTACCAAGTACAAGGTATATATACTGCCACACCATGAGAAGACCACATATTAGCACAACATAGTGACTGTCTGAATAATACCACATACAAGGGACAAATACCGCCACGCCATGACCATGGCACATAATGGCACCAGATAGTGACTGATAATGAAAATGTAAAAAAGCTCTGTATATAGAGTCAGTGTACAGATAAAGTAGAGATTATCAGTGACATTATACACAGGAGCTCTGTGTATAGTGTCAGTGTAGAGGTAATACAGTGATCATCAGTGACATTATACACAGGAGCTCTGTATGTAGTGTCAGTGTACAGGTAATACAGTGATCACCAGTGACATTATACATAGGAGCTCTGTATATAGTGTCAGTGTACAGGAAATACAGGGATCACCAGTGACATTATACACAGGAGCTCTGTATATAGTGTCAGTGTACAGGTAATATAGTGATCACCAGTGACATTATGCATAGGAGCTCTGTATATAGTGTCAGTGTACAGGTAATATAGTGATCACCAGTGACATTATGCATAGGAGCTCTGTATATAGTGTCAGTGTACAGGTAATATAGTGATCACCAGTGACATTATGCACAGGAGCTCTGTATATAGTGTGAGTGTACAGGTAATATAGTGATCACCAGTGACATTATACACAGGAGCTCTGTATATAGTGTCAGTGTACAGGTAATATAGTGATCACCAGTGACATTATACACAGGAGCTCTGTGTATGGTGTCAGTGTACAGGTAATACAGGGATCACCAGTGACATTATGCACAGCTTTGTATATAGTGTCAGTGTGTGTGTGTATAGGAAATACAGGGATCACCAGTGACATTATACACAGGAGCTCTGTATATAGTGTCAGTGTACAGGTAATACAGTGATCACCAGTGACATTATACACAGGAGCTCTGTATATAGTGTCAGTGTACAGGTAATACAGTGATCACCAGTGACATTACGCATAGGAGCTCTGTATATAGTGTCAGTGTGTGTGTGTATAGGTAATACACATACTCACCAGTGATGTCTCTAGGTGAAGTTCTTTAACTGCAGACCGATATATCACATCTTCTATACAGGACTTATCTCTGCAGAAAATAACATAGTTAGCTATAACTGATCACTTCCAGAGCACAATCCACACTTTTCCCAAGATTTCTACACTGCATGAAATGACAAAAAAAGAAACATAGCACTGCACTACACAGTAACAGTGCTCCAGTGTCATTCTGTGCCTGCTCATCTGTCAGCAGACATATTTGTCTGATGGCAAAGATCTAAGAGAGATGAAGACAGAAGACCTATGGATTCCGTTGGGAGTGAGGATTTTTCTTTATTAAAGATGTAGTCCCTAAATGTGTTTTATTTTTAATAATAATAAAAAAAAAAATTCTGTCTTTTTTTTTTCTGTTTACTAGAAATTGATGGTGGCTATGTCTAATTTGGCGTGAAACCATGAATTTCGGGCTTAGTACCAGCTGATAAGGCAAAGCTGGCCTGGTACTAACCCTATTATTACCCAGGGTGCCACTCACCACCAGGGCCGCTGGAAGAGCCGGGTAAAGCACTTGGAAATGGTGCCATGATGAATGCGCCATTTTCAGGGGTGGCTGTGGGCTGCGATTTTCAGCGTGGAGGGCCAAGAACGCTTGGGCCTTACCATGCTGCGAATCCCAGCCTCCAGCTGCCTGGTTTTATCTGGCTGGTGATCAACATATGGCGGGAAAAAAAAAAGTTAAGTTTAAAACAAATATTCGGCTTCTCTGTCTTTTGATCGCCAGTCAAGGTAAAGCCAGGCAGCTGGGGGTGGCAGTACGTAGCTGTCTGCTTTATCTGCGGTGAGAATCAAAAATTCATTTTTAAAATTTTCTTTTCACACTTTTATATGTGACAGACCCAACAGTCAATCGCAGATGCTGTCAAAGAGGATGGGCTTCTTTGATTGGCTGTTTGAGTAATGTACAATCAGCCCATACATTCTAGTATGGTACTATGTATGGGCAGCTTTCAGGTTACTCAAGCAGCCAGTCACAGACGCCCATTCTCTGTGTCAGCGTCTGTGATTAGCTGTTGGGACTGTCACACATATAGAAGTGTGAAAATAAATAAATAATAAAACAAAAATGACATAGCGCTCTGCAGAATTTTTGATTCTCAGCGCAGATAGAGGTGGCAGCCCGTAGCTGTCTGCTTTATCTGCCTGGTTTTACCTTGACTGGTGATCAAAAGTCAGGAAAGCCCAATGTTTTTTTTAAATTTAAAAAAATAATTAAAAAAAAAAAATGCGTGGGCTCCCGCCATATTTTGATCGGGGGGGCTGGGATTCTCAGCATGGTAAGGCCCAAGCATTCTGGGCCCCCCACGCTGAAAATGGCAGCCTGCAGCCACCCCTGGAATTGGCGCATTCATCGTAGCGCCATTTCCAGGCACTTTATCCGGCTCTTCCAACGGCCCTGGTGGGGGGTGGCACGCTGGGTAATACTGGGGTTAGTACCAGCTTTGTATTATCAGCTGGCACTAAGCCTGAAATTCATGGCGTCACGCCAAACTAGACATGGCCACCATGAATCTCTAGTAAACAGAAAAAAACACAACACAGAATTTTTTTTTTAATAAAAATAAAACACAAAACACATGTAGGGACTCCATCTTTAATTAAAAACAAAACCCTTGCTCTGACGTAATCCACGGATCTTCTGTCTCCAGCTCTGCTACATCTTTGCCATCAGACAAATATGCCTGCTGACAGAGATGAGCAGGCACAGAATGACACTGGAGCACAGTTGTCAGAGAAGTGCTCAGCTGGCCTCCAGCCGCCGACCATGTTTTGCTGTGCGTTGCAAATAATGCATACTTTCAAACACATGCCTATTTTTGCTATGCAAGTCTACGGTACATTGCGTCTGCACTGATTTACAACGGATGCATTGTAACGCACAGTATAAACGCAATGTTAACCCAGCCTAACAGCAGCGAGAAGGGGAGACGGAGCCCTGGAGACCGCCTAGTCAGTCTACTGGTGGTACTATCATGCCCATTGCCCAGTATGTACTGCCAGCCTCTGTGGTATTAGCATTCAAGCTCACATGGCATGTCCTGCCAGCCAGCCACTGGTGTTAGTACTAGCATGATAGTACCACACCACCAGTGGCTGGGTAATGGGCATGCATGATGGTACCACCAGTGGCTGGCAGGACATGCTGGGCATGATTCATGCCTAGTATGTCCTGCCAGCCTCCTTGGTACTATCATGCCCACCCACTATGTCCTGCCAGCCCCTGGTAATAGTACATGCTGCTGGGCATAGTACCAGTAACCAGAGGCTGGCAGCAGGACATGCTGGGCAATGGGCATGATGAGAACCATGCCCATTGTCCAGTAGTATTTACTGCCAGCCTCGGCCAGGGGTCCTCCCAGTCACCCCTCTCCCCTCCCCGTTTCATACTCACGCGTCGAGATGAGCTGCAGCTGCTGCCTGGAGCGACGCAGGGTCCGTACTCCACAGCGCGCACAGGAAGCAGTCCCAGGGCGATGACGTCATCACACTGAGACTGACCTCCTGCGCACGCGCCGGCAGTGTCGCGCTGCGCAGAGGAGGCAAAGGGGCACAGCAGCAGCAGGCAGAGCAGGGAGACCACTCTCCCTGCTCTGCTGCTGCATCGGTCCCATCACTAATCATATCGGCAGTGCTGCGAACCGGGGGGGGCCCTCTGTTCTCTGTACAGGGCCCAGGGGGGTAGGGGGCGGGACCCGGGGTTTTCCCGATCCTCCGGTGGGCCAGTCCCCCCTGCAGAGGGGCATATGTATACATGCAGGTCGGCCACATCCCAGTGGTGCAGACACATCCACACTGCTCCCTGTATACCTGTGCACTGCCGTCTGCTGCAGTGGTAGGAGCCGCCTGAATGCATCTTCTTCCTGCCGGAGAGGAGCTTGTGGGCCTGTGCGGTGAGGAGGTGGACGCTGCGCACCTCCTGAGAAGTATATGGCACTCCATGTATCTGTGCACATAGTATACCACTCTAGTGTATAGCAGAAAGGAGACATCGACCAGAAGAGTCCAGGCATGTGGGTGATGCACATAATTATTATATTGATAACCAGGTGGAAGAGGAGGAAATGCAGAAAAAGGGGGGAATTAAAAACTATACGCAAAGGGGACGGCGAGACAGGAATTACAATTAACACCAGTGGGAGTGGATCATGATTAGAACAGCAAAGGGATAATACAGAGAATCAAGCCCAAATTAATCCAGTATATAAAAATATATATACATATCATTAGTTAGATATATCTGTACATATGATTGTTTAATTATCATAAACTTTACATAAAGTGCAAGTGCCTCCAAAGAATAAATCTACATAAATTATATATCTCCTATGTGAACAAATACAGGTGTTTCTCACTAAATTAGAATATAATCAAACAGTTATTGTTTATTTCTGTTAATGCTGATGATTATGGCTATACGAGTTTCACTTTTTTGTATTGAAGAACTGAAATAAATTAACTTTTTGATGATATTCTATTTTAGTGAGATGCACCTGTGTATGTATATATACAAGGGCTGGTCCCTTATTATTTGGATGTGGGTGTGAATCCTGTAGAGAGTAGTGCACTGACTTGGGCATATGTGCTGTTGACAGATGTGTATTTGTATCCACTTTAAGCGTTTTTAAAAAAGGTGACCACATGTGCATTGTACTCACGCTATAGCAGATGCAGATCCCACTCCTGATTGGCGTCCACCCGATGTATGTTTCGGCTTCTTGTCTTCGTCAGGGGGTGGCATCATTCGGAAAGAGCTAAGAGTTAAACGGCCAACTATAGCCAATCAGGATGGAGGTATGTCTCCACCAACCAATGGGTGCTGAGGAGGCGTGGCGCGATACACAACGCGCACCAACGCTACGAGGAAACTATGTGACCTGTGATGCTGCGAGCACTTGATGGAGACACTTGATCGGGGGTCACGGGGCACATATAGATACAGTCGGGGAGGATGATGTGGAGACGTTCATGTGTATTGCCTCTTCAGCAGACATCTAATCTACTGATTGAGTGTGGATATATCGGATAAAGTGGAAAATCTTCTTAATTTATAATGATGGATAACGAGTATAGGTTATATATTACAGCAATACACAGGAATAGGGGGTAGTGAGTGTTACATGTATATAAGCATAGGCGGATTATAATGAGGACGATCTGGGCTACCGCCCAGGTCCCCAAACCTCCAGGGGGCTCCGGGGTGTCTATGGCCAGATTGTCCTCATTATATGTGCGGCGCCACGGCACATACCGGCACACAGCCGCTGCTTCTTCTTCGGCCGGGCCAGCACTGCAGCAGTTAACTTCCCTGTGCTGGCCCGGCCGCGTCACTGCTAGGAGACACGGCCCTGTGCGCGGCCGTGTCTCCTAGCTGTGACGTCACGCAGTGCGCACCCGGCCTGCAGTGCTGCACCGGAAAAGAGCTGGAGCCGAGTCGGGGGATGGTGAGTGTGTGTGTGTGTATGTATATGTATGTATGTGTGTGTGTGTGCAGGCAGATGTCATTGTGTGATGTCTGTTTATATGTATTTTTGTGTTTCAAATGTGTTTATGCGTGTATGTATATTTCTGTATATGTTTGTGTGTGCGTGACTGCTTGCGGCCTCCTGCTGAGTATAGATGGCGCCGTGCGGCCTCCTGCTGTCTCTGGGGGGGCGCCGTGTGGCCTCCCGCTGTGTATAGATGGCGCTGTGCGGCCTCCTGCTGTTTCTGGGGGGGGGGGGCGCCGTGCGGCCTCCCGCTGTGTATAGATGGCGCCGTGCGGCCTACTGCTGTCTCTTGGGGGGGGGCGCCGTGCAGCCTCCCGCTGTGTATATATGGCGCCGTGCAGCCTCCCGCTGTGTATAGATGGCGCCGTGTGGCCTCCCGCTGGGTATAGATGGCATTGTGCGGCCCCCTGTGTATAGATGGCATCGTGCGGCCTTCCGCTGTTTATAGGTGGGGCCTCCCGCTGTGTATAGGTGGCGCTGTGCGGCCTCCCGCTGTGTATAGGTGGCGACGCCCGCTGTGCATAGGTGGCGCCGTGCGGCCTCCCGCTGTGTATAGGTGGCGCCTCCCGCTGTGTATAGGTGGCGCCGTGCGGCCTCCCGCTGTGTATAGGTGGCGCCGTGCTGCCTCCCGCTGTGTATAGGTGGCGCCGTGCGGCCTCCCGCTGTGTATAGGTGGCGCCGTGCGGCCTCCCGCTGTGTATAGGTGGCACCGTGCGGCCTCCCGCTGTGTATAGGTGACGCCGTGCGGCCTCCTGCTGAGTATAGATGGCGCCGTGCGGCCTCCTGCTGTCTTTGGGGTCGGGGGCGCCGTGCGGCCTCCTGCTGAGTATAGATGGCGCCGTGCGGCCTCCTGCTGTCTCTGTGGGGGGGGGCGCTGTGCGGCCTCCCGCTGTGTATAGATTGCGCCGTGCGGCCTCCTGCTCTCTCTGGGGGGGGGCGCTGTGGGCCTCCCGCTGTGTATAGGTGGCGCCGTGTGGCCTCCCGCTGTGTATAGATGGCGCCGTGCGGCCTCCCGCTGTGTATAGATGGCTACGTGCGGCCTCCCGCTGTGTATAGATGGCTACGTGCGGCCTCCCGCTGTGTATAGATGGCTACGTGCGGCCTCCCGCTGTGTATAGATGGCTACGTGCGGCCTCCCGCTGTGTATAGATGGCTACGTGCCTCCTCCCGCTGTGTATAGATGGCTACGTGCGGCCTCCTGCTGTGTATAGATGGCTACGTGCGGCCTCCAGCTGTGTATAGATGGTTACGTGTGCTCAATATTGAGTCATACAATTAATGTAAGGCTATGTGCCCACGATGCAGAAATGCTCCGGATTTTTTTTGAGCGTTTCCGCATCTCCCTGGCAGAAAAAACGCATGTGGATTGTACATGCGGATTGTACATGCTTTTTTCCTGCCTGGGACTTGCTGATGTGAAGCGTTCTTCACTTGCATTTCCGCATGCGGGTTGACAAGCGCTTTCCAAGCGATTTTAGCATCACTTGGAAAGTACTTGATAACTTGGTCACACTATATAAATCCATGCAACCGGCATGGATTTATATAGTGTGACCATAAAAGAATGGTAAAAAATAAATATATAATTACCTTCTGATGGCCTGCCGACGTCAGCGGTCGCGTGACCCGTCACATGACTAAATGACGTCACGGCAGGTCCTTTTCAGACCATCGCGAGCTGCTGGCAAGCCAGGACGCATCGGATAAAGACACCGGGGGCCATCAGAAGGTAAGTATAATATTTATTTTTTATTTTATTCTTTTTTTACAGGTTCTATGGTACCCGGGTCCGGAGGACAGTCTCCTCTTCTCCAAACCCGGGTACCATCCGCACATTGAAGCGCATGGATTCTGCATGTACAGATCCAGTGATGCGGATTCCATGCGTTCTAATGCAAGTCAATGGCGGCGAAAGCGCCGTGCTTCCGCAAAATAATTGGTAGTGCAGCGGATTTTTCCGCAATGATAATCCGCAGCGGAAATTTACACAGCATGTGCACAGCACATGCGGATTATCATTGGGGAACATGTCCGACCTTCTGTCAAGCGTTTTTAAGCGTTTCTGCAGCGGAATTGCCACCGCGGAAACGCTTAAAATACGCATAGTGGGCACACAGCCTAAAAAAAATTATTATAATTAATATTGTGTTCTCCCCGCCTCAGTCCTCACAGCACAACGCAGAACACGAGCTCCTCATCACCAGTCCTCCTGTCCCGGCACAATGTGCGCACTGCTGCAGCTGCAGGTGGAATAGTGTCCACTGGACTGAGAAGGCCCCGCCCCTTCTGGTGACATCATGATTCCATGAAATCACTCCTCCCCCTCAAGAAATCAACTCCAATCTAGACGCTCCCTTGTTGCTGGGGCGTGGTGACGCTGTAGCTGGGTGATTGCAGTCAGAGTAGTGGTGTTTGGCGTCTGTACTACAGGTAAGAAGATGGGAATGTGCCAAGGTGATTACTACATTCAGGACAATAAGTAGCTAGCTGTAGGTGTGCAGAATCCCACTCCCGATATTGTCAGGGTCTCGCACCCCTTCGTGTCGTGGGCTGTCAGGCTCCCGCACCCCTTCATGTCGTGGGCTGTCAGGCTCCCGCACCCCCTCGTGTCGTGGGCTGCCAGGCTCCCGCATCCCCTCGTGCTGTGGGCTGTCAGGCTCCCGCACCCCCTCGTGTCGTGGGCTGCCAGGCTCCCGCACCCCCTCGTGTCGTGGGCTGCCAGGCTCCCGCACCCCCTCGTGTCGTGGGCTGCCAGGCTCCCGCACCCCCTCGTGTCTTGGGCTGCCAGGCTCCCGCATCCCCTCGTGCTGTGGGCTGTCAGGCTCCCGCACCCCCTCGTGTCGTGGGCTGTCAGGCTCCCGCACCCCCTCGTGTCGTGGGCTGTCAGGCTCCCGCACCCCCTCGTGTCGTGGGCTGTCAGGCTCCCGCACCCCCTCGTGTCTTGGGCTGCCAGGCTCCCGCATCCCCTCGTGCTGTGGGCTGTCAGGCTCCCGCACCCCCTCGTGTCGTGGGCTGTCAGGCTCCCGCACCCCTTCATGTTGTGGGCTGTCAGGCTCCCGCACCCCCTCGTGTCGTGGGCTGCCAGGCTCCCGCACTCCCTCGTGTCGTGGGCTGCCAGGCTCCCGCACCCCCTCGTGTCGTGGGCTGCCAGGCTCCCGCATCCCCTCGTGTCGTGGGCTATCGGGCTCCCGCACCCCCTCGTGTCGTGGGCTGTCAGGCTCCCGCACCCCCTCGTGTCGTGGGCTGCCAGGCTCCCGCACCCCCTCGTGTCTTGGGCTGCCAGGCTCCCGCATCCCCTCGTGTCGTGGGCTATCGGGCTCCCGCACCCCCTCGTGTCGTGGGCTGTCAGGCTCCCGCATCCCCTCGTGTTGTGGGCTGCCAGGCTCCCGCACCCCCTCGTGTCGTGGGCTGTCAGGCTCCCGCACCCCCTCGTGTCGAGGGCTGTCAGGCTCCCGCACCCCCTCGTGTCGTGGGCTGCCAGGCTCCCACACCCCCTCGTGTCGTGGGCTGTCAGGCTCCCGCACCCCCTCCTGTCATGGGCTGTCAGGCTCCCGCACCCCCTCGTGTCATGGGCTGTCAGGCTCCCGCACCCCCTCTTGTCGTGGGCTGCCAGGCTCCCGCACCCCCTCTTGTCGTGGGCTGCCAGGCTCCCGCACCCCCTCGTGTCGAGGGCTGTCAGGCTCCCGCACCCCCTCATGTCGTCGGCTGTCAGGCTCCCGCACCCCCACGTGCCGTGGGCTGTCGGGCTCCCGCACCCCCTCGTGTCATGGGCTGTCAGGCTCCCGCACCCCCTCGTGCCCTGGGCTGTCAGTCTCCCTCACTCCCTCGTGCCGTGGGCTGTCAGGCTCTCGCACCCCCTCGTGTCGTGGGCTGTCAGGCTCCCGCACCCCCTCGTGTCGTGGGCTGTCAGGCTCCCGCACCCCCTCGTGTCGTGGGCTGTCAGGCTCCCGCACCCCCTCGTGTCGTGGGCTGCCAGGCTCCCGCACCCCCTCTTGTCGAGGGCTGCCAGGCTCCCGCACCCCCTCGTGTCGAGGGCTGTCAGGCTCCCGCACCCCCTCATGTCGTCGGCTGTCAGGCTCCCGCACTCTCCCCTTGTCGTTGTCTGTGGAGAAGATTAATACATATTTTCATTTTTCAGGTTTTCTCTTATAAAACAAGATCCCTGAGCTTCTGTCTTTGACCGAAAAAATGGCGTCTGACAAGTCGCTGCTGTCTGCAGAAATGAACACAAACATGGAGGAAGCGCTGTATGAACAGATGCTGATGAAGGTACGAGAGATGAATTGGAGAGGCCAGCAATCACCGGGTGAATGTCTCCTCCGTCAGCCGCCGGGGGCGCGGCAGTCTCCCAACATTTACCTAATGTGTATTGTTGGCTTTAGACCCCTCACAGTTGTACTATTTTGGTGCAGGAAAAATCAGTTTGCAGAACCATCCTGTTCATGTTACTCACTGATTCTCACTTGTTGCCTCATTTCAGGCCAAACAGGAGATACAGAGCAGAATACCGAACTTACCAGAAAGCAGACAGATCAGACCCCAGCCGGGTGAGATGGGCATCCTCTGATTATTATCCAGATTACTTTGTGCATATTATGTGACAGATACCACAGTGGGGCAGTGGGGTCTTATTGACTGCAACGGTCACATGATGCAACCAACGTGGGGGGTCACATAATTTCTTATGCAGTTGATTACATGTAAATGCTGCTTGGCTTTTGCCGATTTTATTGTGTTTTTGTTCACTTTTTGTTTTTATTTCTGTGTTAGGTTTCTGCATTAAAACTCGCACATCCAAAAATACCAAAATCTTTATTAACATCTGCAAGTCGAACCAGATCCCAGCGGCCCCGGACCTGACGGAGCAGGAGTTAGTCAGCATCCTGGAATCTGATGATCCCTCCGGCTATCGAGTCCCCATGAGCCTTGGAGAGCCCCACGTTGAAGTTGATAATAGTACGTTTTTTTTTAATACAGCGCTTCTCTTTTTAAAGGGATAGTCCAGAGATATCCTTAAAGGGGTTAAAATAGCAAGTATTACAACTTACTAATCCTCAATGGTCAAAGGTGCCATCTCCACAGGTTCTGGTAGGTCCACTTCCAGTCTGCGGAATAAAGTTTGACATCTTGTTGTTGACTTTTGAACTTTTTTGGTTTAGATTTGGGACTTAGAGGGACTGTCCACTACTTGGATTCCCCTTTAAGAACTTATACCACTTATTCATAGCAGCCCTACTAAGGTCAATGGATTGAGTCGGCACCGCAAAGTATCTAAGTCCTGGTGCACTTTGTCCTACAGGTAGAGGCGGCTGCTCGGCGTACGACATAGTGATTAATGGCACCTTCTTTGAGAAAATTACGGTAACTGCAATTGCTTATTCCGACATACGAGCTGTCTGCTCTCCTTTGTGTCAGCTCCTTACTTTGTATTTTTTTTATTAGAATAATAAGCTTTTCAGGGAATTTTTTATCACCGTGGCCATGGAGGGACTAGAGAACAAGTACGAAATGGAGCTGTCAAGAGGTAACGACTGCATCACTGATCTTTTCCTTGATTTTTCCATCGACCACACAAGGACTTGTTCTTTCGTGGAGCAAGTTTACCATATAATATATTGAACATTTTTATGTACCAACCTGTTGTATGGCACCGTATCAAATGCCTTTGAAAAGTCCAGATAGACAACATCCACTAAGTTTCCCTGGTCCAACCTGAACTTACCTCTCCATAGAATCTTTTCAGATTAGTTTGCAGGACAGATCCCTCATAATCATATGTTTAGGTTATTCTTATTGAGGTGCTCCAGGTTAGTATCTCTTAGAAAACCCTCAAAGTTGTTGCCCACAGTACAAGTTAAACTTACCGACCTATAAATTCCAGGCTCAGATGTTATCCCCTTCTTGAATATTGGTACCACATTTGCTATGTGGGTGTAACCCTGGTGGATATGGGCCCACTGCCCCACGGGAGGGTTGTGACTAGGTGTCTACTGGGTCTCCACTAGAACCTCTGGTGGTGAGGATAGACTGGGCCGCCAGTAGACACCAGGTACCACTTCAGTGCAGTTCCCGGGACTGCAGCAGCATTCCGGAGGTACCAGGGTACCAGACTCAGGAGAGCGAAGACAAGGACTAGGTCAGACAGTCTGAGATCAGGGCAGGAAGCACAGATTCAGGATAGAGAAAAATGGCAAGGGGGACAGGGGTTTTTGATACCAGAAAACTCCTTTAACGCTTGCAACCTCTGTTGCTTGACTGCTACTCAAACAGTCAAATCAGTCAGTAAGAATTTAGGGAACTTCCATGGCGATATTTTGCATCAGTATTTGTTAGCAGACGCCAGGAGTGGATCCAAAACAGAAGAGGTGAAAGTGTTTCAGTTACTATTTTTCACTGTGTTTGTTCCCCTCTGGTTTTCAGCTTACAAATACTGATGTAAATTAGTGCCCAAAATACTCACTGTGTGAATGAGGCGAGGAAGCTGCTTGTAGTACTGTAATAGAAGTCCTTATTCTGAGGATGAGTTCTGTAATTCTTGTCTTCTCTGCTCCATCAAACTCCCCAGAGCAGGGGCAACCCCTGGAGCAAAACTTCTGGCGGCAGATGTCCAGACGTATGACTCAGTGATGTGTGATGGACCCCGACTCCCAAACAAAATGAATCAGACACATACAAAATAAATACACAAATCATTGCAATTAGGTGTCAAACGTTCTCAACTTTATTTAAATTTACATGACACCGAAAATGGCACAACCCTCGACTCACGAAGAGTCACCCTCCAGCGCTCAGGAGAGGAAAACCCCCTGTGGAGGAAACCTCTAGGGAACCATGGCTGGAAGGCTGCCCTTCCCTTGGGCTTAGAGAGTTAGTGCCGATATATGACGGAGTTTTAGAATTTCTACATATTTACAGAGAACGACATAACAAATATAGACTATTAATGTGATAAACTGGATGTGGGAGAGATCTGGCTGCGATATCTGTCACCACATTTATTGCTGGAACGAATTTAGTTGATCAGATTTCCCAGGTGGATCTACCACTTCTCCCTTACAGATCCAGCTCCGTCTCTCAAGATGTTGGGTACTTGGTTACAGGGGTTGCTCATTATGGATAACCCCTAATAGGATGAGTATCCCCTCCCCCTCCCAATTTATCACCCATTAAAGTCAAGGATCCATCCATGAACTCCCAAAGAAGAGCAGCTCTTTGTACATAGTAACAGAAGGGGATCCTGTTTTGGGGACCCCCCCTCTGTTACCTTCCCTTCCCCCCGGGGTGTCTAAGAAGACAACCCCTTTCCCTGCTAGAACCTCCAAATTACACCAACATTGGCACATTACGTGGGGTGGTCAAGCTCAAGGTCCTCAGGCGCATCATCAGTAATGGCGCTGATCATGGCAGCGCGGCATTCTTTTATGGAATCTTCTTTATGACACTTGTTTATGCCCTCACAATAGTTGTCATGGTTACTACAAGGGCTATTACTAGTGTTGAGCATTCCGATACTGAAATATCGGGTGTCGGCCGATATTCGCGGTATCGGAATTCCGATACTTAATTCCGATACTTTTGCAATATCGTATACCGGAATCGGAAGTTTCCATAATGCAATGAGCCATTTTCATTTTATTCAGCCAATGAGGATCCTAAGAAGTGTGGGCACATCCTATTAGGCATGTAGGCATCTTAACTAATGGCATGGCTGTGATTGGCTGCTGAAATGATGTCATGATGCACTATAAAAGCCGCCGCCGCCATTTTGAGCTCACTCTGCTGTGAATTCAGTTAGGGATAGGATGCTGTTGTTCTGAGGGACAGTTTTAGCTACCTATTTGGTCTATTCTGCTTTACTCAAGCTACTTTATAAATCGCTGTGCCTTGCAGCGCTAGTGCACAGTTCTCTGTGCTGTTCACCGCTTTCTGCAAGGTCTCTGTGTGTGAGTGCAGCTCACCCTGTAGTGTGTGCTTCAACCACGTCTGATTATAGTGCACTCAGTGTGTGTCACTGCCTCATACATTGTCCTTTTTTGCCAATTCATAATTTTTCCTGATATCTCCTATTAGTGCGGTGGTTCCATCCGTATTCAGCTAAATTTGTTCCAAACACACTATATAGGAGTAGATAGAGAAATTTTTTTGGTCTTGCAGCGCTAGTGCACATTGCTCTGCATCTGTACTGTTCACTTCTGTCTGCAAGGTCTGGTGTGTGAGTGCAGCTCACCCTGTAGTGTGTGCTTCAGCCACGTCTGGTTATAGTGCACTCAGTGTGTGTCACTGCCTCATACATTGTCCTTTTTTGCCAATTCATTATTTTTCCTGATATCTCCTATTAGTGTGGTGGTTCCATCCGTATTCAGCTAAATTTGTTCCAAACACACTATATAGGAGTAGATAGAGAAATTTTTTTGGTCTTGCAGCGCTAGTGCACAGTGCTCTGCATCTGTACTGTTCACCGCTGTCTGCAAGGTCTGGTGTGTGAGTGCAGCTCACCCTGTAGTGTGTGCTTCAACCACGTCTGTTTGTAGTGCACTCAGTGTGTGTCACTGCCTCATACATTGTCCTTTTTTGCCAATTCATAATTTTTCCTGATTTCTCCTATTAGTGTGGTGGTTCCATCCGTATTCAGCTAAACTGGTTCCAAACACACTATATAGGAGTAGTTAGAGGAGCCTTTCTGCAGCATTGGGCCCTGCAGCCCCAGCCAGATTAGTATTAGCCTATTTTTTGCAGCCTCATCTATTGCATTGTAGGTTACCTTCCTACATTGTAATAGCTACAAAAAGTTTGTGATACTATCGTTATTACATCTTTAGGCACATCCAGTGTCTTTTTGTGACAAAAAAAACCTAAATAAAGTTCACCAAACACTCCACTTTACAGTTGTGTAGGCCACATTAGCTCATATTAAAGTCTAGTCCACACTTTATAAAATTAGTGTTTCTTATACCTGTTCAGGAATAAGAACACTAGGCCCTTAGTACTTTTCTGCCTATCTTTATCAGTCTACCAAGATGAAGAAGGCAGGGAGTAAGGCATGTGGGCGTGGGCGTGGAGTTTCTGCAGGGAGAGGACGTGAGGATTCTGTGCCTGCAGGGAGAGGACGTGGGGATTCTGTGCCTGCTGCGGGCACCGGTGACTCAGCATCCCCCAGTTTTACCAGGGAACAGTCCTTTATGCGCAGCTTTGTATGAACTCGCCGTACCCCACTGCTGCGGGAGGACCAAATTGAAGCCGTTGTCGGATGGATGGCAGCTAACGCATCGACTTCAATTAGTTCCTGATCCTCTCAGGTCCTGAGCACTGAAGAGCACCCATCTGTCTCTTCACCACCTGCCAAATTGCCCAGGCAGTCAGAGAGCCCTGGACAGGAGCCATCTCTACTTCTGTTCTCTGAATCTCTTGGCTTGGAAAGAGGGGGCCAGCCAAGCAGAATTCGAGAATTTGAAGAAGAGGTAGTATGCAGTGATGTGCAACCGTTTTGTCTCTCTGAATCTGAAGAGGCGGGTGGGCCAGTGCCTATGGTCAGCAGCACACCTCAGTACGCATCTGATGATGAGACTCAGGTGCCACTTTCTGGTGCGTACTGTGCTGTCGAGACTACCCAGGAGAAGCAGTTGTTTGAAGAGGGTGGTGTAGATGATGAGGTCCTTGACCCATCATGGCGTGAGGGACAGGAAGGTGGTGGGAGCAGCTCTGAGGAAGAGATTCCCCGAACAGCCCAAAAAGGAGGGAGAGGGAGGGGGCAGACTTGGTTGCCTGTAGCCTCCACTTCGGCACCCATTAGGAGCATGGCTCTTCCAAAATCCAAAGCGGGCGCTCCCAAGACTTGCAGTGCCTGGTCCTTTTTTGACACAGTTGCAGATGACATTTGCTTTGTCAAATGCAAGCTGTGTAATCAGAAGGTGAAAAGAGGGAATAGTGTCAGCAACCTCAATACCACAAATATGTGGAAACATGTGCGGACCAAGCACGTGGTGGAGTTACAAAAACACACTGAAGACCTAGGCCAACCTACAGCTCCACCTACCACCTCTTCAGCTCGTGTTGTAGCCTCTTCCTCCAGCTCACACACAGCTGGTTCGGCTTCCTCACAGGATCGCCATGGAAGAATCTCTGGCACTGTTGTACAGAGACACAGTGTAATTCCACCCACAGCACCACTTTCCCAGTCATCCTCACACTCCCAGGCCAGTCTACAGCCATCGTTAGCACAGGCATGGGAGAAAAGGCGCCCATACTCGGCAAACCACCCCCGAGCACAGGCTCTGAATGCTGGCATTGCTAAACTACTGGCCCTTGAAATGCTATCATTCAGGCTGGTGGAGACTAACACATTCTGTAACTTTATGGCATTGGCAGTCCCACAATACAAAGTGCCCAGCCGATTTTATTTCAGCAGGCAAGCCGTCCCTGCCCTGCAACATCATGTGGAGGGAAAAATTAAACATGCGCTACAAAACGCCATCAGTAGCAAGGTCCACCTGACCACCGATGCGTGGACCAGTAAGCATGGACAGGGACGATACCTTTCCCTCACTGCCCATTGGGTAAATGTTGTGCAGCCGGGTACAGATCTTGAGAGTGGCGCTGTACGTGTTCTGCCAACTCCAAGGATTGCAGGAATCCAGTCTGTACACATTGACTCCTCCTCATACTCCAGTTCCTCTGAATCAGCGCTGCAGGAGCCGTCACGGTCTACCTCCACATCGACCCGTGAACGGTTACCTGTTATGGTGACCAATATGAGCACAGCCGTGGCCAAACGTCAACAGGCCGTATTAAAATTAATTTCTTTGGGGAATCGAAGCCACACAGCGCAGGAGCTCTGGAATGCCATCAAGCAGCAGAGCGACGTGTGGTTTGTGCCAGCGAATCTCCAGCCAGGCATGGTAGTGTGTGACAATGGCCGAAATCTGGTGGCAGCTCTGGGCCTAGGCAACCTCACTCACATCCCATGTCTGGCACATGTGCTCAACTTGGTCGTGCAGAGTTTTTTGAGGGACTATCCGGATCTTGATGCACTGCTTCACAAGGTCCGCATAGAGTGCGCTCACTTGCGGCGTTCCAGCAATGCAAGATCACGCATTGCAGCTCTGCAGCGCCGATTACGTCTTCCGGAACATCGCATCATATGTGACCTACCCACCAGGTGGAATTCAACGTTACATATGTTGGAGAGGTTGTGTGAGCAGCAGGCAGCAGTAATGGAGTACCAGCTGCAGCAGGCGCAAAGAAGTCGCAGTGCGCGCCGTTCACACTTCACCACCACTGAGTGGGCCTCTATGAAGGACATTTGCCACGTTTTGCGTGCCTTCGATTATTCCACGCGGATGGCGAGTGCAGATGATGCACTAGTCAGCATGACTATCCCCCTTATCTGCCTGCTTGAAAAAACACTGCAAGCACTAAGGGACGAGGTTTTGGAAGAGGTGGAGGATGAGGAGTCACAAATGCCATCTGCTTCTAGACAGTCTGCGCAACGTGGTTCCTCACAAAGGCCTAGGCAGGGGACACTTTGTGAGGAGGATGAGGAGGAGTCAATGGATGAGGAAGACATCTGTCCAGAGGAGGGAGGTACACAATGCTCTAGTAGTCAGTATCTAGAGCGAGGGTGGGGTGATGCAGAGCAGGCAGAGATCACGCCTCAAGCAGGGGACACCGTTTCTTGTCCAGTTGGCAGTCTGCAGCACATGGTTGATTTCATGCTGCAGTGCCTGAGAAACGACCGCCGCATCGCCCACATTCTCAACACGGCTGATTATTGGGTGTCCACCCTCCTAGATCCTCGCTACCGGGACAACTTACAAAGCCTCATAACACCGTTGAACCGGGAGCGTAAAATGCGGGAGTACCAAGACGCACTGGTGCATTCCATCATGTTCTCCATTCCAACCGAGAGCAGTGCTGCTAGTGCTTTACAAAGCAGCTCAGTGCGTCGAGGCAGTGGAGGAAGCTCTGCACAAAGAGGGAGCAGAAGCAGCGCCTCAGCACAAGGCAAGACCAGTATGGCCGAAATGTGGCAAAGTTTTGTGTCCCCGCCGCCACAAATGTCTACACCATCACAGACGGCTCCAGTCAGCAGGAGGCAACATTTCCGTCAGATGGTGACAGACTACATGTCTTGCCCTCTTAGTGTACTCCCAGACGGCTCTTCTCCCTTCAAGTTTTGGGTCTGTAAGCTAGATACATGGCCAGAGCTAAGTCAGTATGCATTGGAGGTGCTAGCTTGCCCTGCTGCTAGTGTATTATCGGAACGCGTCTTTAGTGCCGCAGGTGGTGTACTAACAGACCGTCGCATGCAACTATCCTCCGATAACGTTGACCGGCTTACTTTTCTCAAAATGAACAAGGCCTGGATCTCTCATGAATTTGCCAGTCCTCTTCCAGAATAAATAATTGTTGGCAAAAGTATCCAGGTCTCCTGTTCTGTTCATGTTTCTACCACCTGAACTGTAATCCCTGAGCTCCAACACCGCCAGTTGGCGCTCGGAAGTGCCGTCTGCACAGTCAACACTTGCTGCCGTGTCATTGGGGTTCAGTAACGTCAGCTGTTCCCCGGCTGTGCGGACGGCAATTTCTCCTGCTCTGTCCACATTCTCACTACTACAGATTTTAAAGTTGCTCCAATTACACCTCTGGCTCCTCTGTTTTCAGTATTATCCCTGAGCTCCAACACCGCCAGTTGGCGCTCGGAAGTGCCGTCTGCACAGTCAACACTTGCTGCCATGTCATTGGGGTTCAGTAACGTCAGCTGTTCCCCTGCTGTGCGGACGGCAATTTCTCCTGCTCTGTCCACATTCTCACTACTACTGATTTTAAAGTTGCTCCAATTACACCTCTGGCTCCTCTGTTTTCAGTATTATCCCTGAGCTCCAACACCGCCAGTTGGTGCTCGGAAGTGCCGTCTGCACAGTCAACACTTGCTGCCGTGTTATTGGGGTTCAGTAACGTCAGCTGTTCCCCTGCTGTGCGGACGGAAATTTCTCCTGCTCTGTCCACATTCTCACTACTACTGATTTTAAAGTTGCTCCAATTACACCTCTGGCTCCTCTGTTTTCAGTATTATCCCTGAGCTCCAACATCGCCAGTTGGCGCTCGGAAGTGCTGTCTGCAGAGTCAACACTTGCTGCCGTGTTATTGGGGTTCAGTAACGTCAGCTGTTCCCCTGCTGTGCGGACGGCACTTTCTCCTGCTCTGTCCACATCCACTGTACTACTGATTTAAAACCTCCTCCAAATACACCTCTGGCTCCTCTGTTTTCAGTATTATCCCTGAGCTCCAACACCGCCAGTTGGCGCTCGTAAGTGCCGTCTGCACAGTCAACACTTGCTGCCATGTTATTGGGGTTCAGTAACGTCAGCTGTTCCCCTGCTGTGCGGACGGCAATTTCTCCTGCTCTGTCCACATCCACTGTACTACTGATTTAAAACCTCCTCCAAATACACCTCTGGCTCCTCTGTTTTCAGTATTGTCCCTGAGCTCCAACATCGCCAGTTGGCGCTCGGAAGTGCCGTCTGCGCAGTCAACACTTGCTGCCATGTTATTGGGGTTCAGTAACGTCAGCTGTTCCCCTGCTGTGCGGACGGCTATTTCTCCTGCTCTGTCCACATTCACTGTACTACTGATTTAAAACCTCCTCCAAATACACCTCTGGCTCCTCTGTTTTCAGTATTATCCCTGAGCTCCAACACCGCCAGTTGGCGCTCGGAAGTGCCGTCTGCACAGTCAACACTTGCTGCCGTGTCATTGGGGTTCAGTAACGTCAGCTGTTCCCCTGCTGTGCGGACGGCAATTTCTCCTGCTCTGTCCACATTCTCACTACTACAGATTTTAAAGTTGCTCCAATTACACCTCTGGCTCCTCTGTTTTCAGTATTATCCCTGAGCTCCAACACCGCCAGTTGGTGCTCGGAAGTGCCGTCTGCACAGTCAACACTTGCTGCCGTGTTATTGGGGTTCAGTAACGTCAGCTGTTCCCCTGCTGTGCGGACGGCAATTTCTCCTGCTCTGTCCACATTCTCACTACTACTGATTTTAAAGTTGCTCCAATTACACCTCTGGCTCCTCTGTTTTCAGTATTATCCCTGAGCTCCAACACCACCAGTTGGCGCTCGGAAGTGCCGTCTGCACAGTCAACACTTGCTGCCGTGTTATTGGGGTTCAGTAACGTCAGCTGTTCCCCTGCTGTGCGGACGGCACTTTCTCCTGCTCTGTCCACATCCACTGTACTACTGATTTAAAACCTCCTCCAAATACACCTCTGGCTCCTCTGTTTTCAGTATTATCCCTGAGCTCCAACACCGCCAGTTGGCGCTCGGAAGTGCCGTCTGCACAGTCAACACTTGCTGCCATGTTATTGGGGTTCAGTAACGTCAGCTGTTCCCCTGCTGTGCGGACGGCAATTTCTCCTGCTCTGTCCACATTCTCACTACTACAGATTTTAAAGTTGCTCCAATTACACCTCTGGCTCCTCTGTTTTCAGTATTATCCCTGAGCTCCAACACCGCCAGTTGGCGCTTGGAAGTGCCGTCTGCACAGTCAACACTTGCTGCCGTGTTATTGGGGTTCAGTAACGTCAGCTGTTCCCCTGCTGTGCGGACGGCACTTTCTCCTGCTCTGTCCACATCCACTGTACTACTGATTTAAAACCTCCTCCAATTACACCTCTGGCTCCTCTGTTTTCAGTATTATCCCTGAGCTCCAACACCGCCAGTTGGCGCTCGGAAGTGCCGTCTGCACAGTCAACTCTTGCTGCCATGTTATTGGGGTTTGGTAACGTCAGCTGTTCCCCTGCTGTGCGGACGGCAATTTCTCCTGCTTTGTCCACATCCACTGTACTACTGATTTAAAACCTCCTCCAAATACACCTCTGGCTCCTCTGTTTTTAGTATTTACCCTGGGCTCCAATACCGCTAGTTGCTGCTCAGAAGTGCCGTCTGCACAGTCAACGCTTGCTCCAGTGTTATTGGGGTTCAGTAACGTCAGCTGTTCCCCTGCTGTGTGTCCGGCAAATTCTCCTGCTTTGTCCACATCCACTGTACTACTGATTTAAAACTTGCTCCAATTACACCTCTGGCTCCACTCTGTTTTTAGTATTTACCCTGGGTTCCAGCACCGCCAGCTGGTTCTCGGTAGTTCCATTTGCTCTTGTACCTTCTACTACCCATCCGTGTTCCAGTACCGTCAGCTGGTTCTCGGCAGTGCCTTTGGATTAGGTGCCTCCTTCTCGGTATCCAAGTTCCACCAACGTCTGCTGGTTCTTGGTAGTGCTTTCTGGCACAGGTACCTCCTGCTCAGTAACCGAGTTCCAGTACCGTCAGCTGGTCTTCGGCAGTTACATTGGCTCTTGTACCTTCTGCTATCCATCCGGGTTCCAGTACCGTCAGCTGGTCCTCGGTAGTTCAATTTGCTCTTGTACCTTCTACTACCCATCCGGGTTCCAGTACCGTCAGCTGGTTCTCGGCAGTGACTTTGGCACGGGTACTCCCTCCTGCCCAGCCTGTTTCCAGCACGCCAGCTGTTTCCGGGTAGTGTCAACGTCACTTTGCCTCCAATGCGTTGTCCTGTCGTGTTGCGGTCGGGTTAGCCGACTCTATGGTGCCTGCAGTTTAGGTGACTCCTATGTGGGCTGCGGGATCTGGCAATGAAGGCTGGTTCCATAGTGCCAATAGGACAAGCACCCCCTGTAGGACTGTGGGTTTTGGTAACTGCGGCCGGCTCGCGGCCTTGAACTTTTTTTTACATGGGTACCTTCTGCTACCCATCCGGGTTCCAGTACCGTCAGCTGGTTCTTGGCAGTGCCTTTGGATTAGGTGCCTCCTTCTCGGTATCCAAGTTCCACCAACATCTGCTGGTCCTTGGTAGTGCTTTCTGGCACAGGTACCTCCTGCTTAGTAACCGAGTTCCAGTGCCGTCAGCTGGTCTTCGGCAGTTCCATTGGCTCTTGTACCTTCTACTACCCATCCGGGTTCCAGTACCGTCAGCTGGTTCTCGGCAGTGTCTTTGGCACCGGTACTCCCTCCTGCCCAGCCTGGTTCCAGCACGCCAGCTGTTTCCGTGTAGTGTCAACTTCACTTTGCCTCCAATGCGTTGTCCTGTCGTGTTGCGGTCGGGTTAGCCGACTCTATGGTGCCTGCAGTTTAGGTGACTCCTATGTGGGCTGCGGGATCAGGCAATGAAGGCTGGTTCCATAGTGCCAATAGGACAAGCACCCCCTGTAGGACTGTGGGTTTTGGTAACTGCGGCCGGCTCGCGGCCTTGAACTTTTTTTTACATGGGTACCTTCTGCTACCCATTCGGGTTCCAGTACCGTCAGCTGGTTCTCGGCAGTGCTTTTGGATTAGGTGCCTCCTTCTCGGTATCCAAGTTCCACCAACGTCTGCTGGTCCTTGGTAGTGCTTTCTGGCACAGGTACCTCCTGCTTAGTAACCGAGTTCCAGTACCGTCAGCTGGTCTTCGGCAGTTCCATTGGCTCTTGTACCTTCTACTACCCATCCGGGTTCCAGTACCGTCAGCTGGTTCTCGGCAGTGTCTTTGGCACGGGTACTCCCTCCTGCCCAGCCTGGTTCCAGCACGCCAGCTGTTTCCGGGTAGTGTCAACGTCACTTTGCCTCCAATGCGTTGTCCTGTCGTGTTGCGGTCGGGTTAGCCGACTCTATGGTGCCTGCAGTTTAGGTGACTCCTATGTGGGCTGCGGGATCTGGCAATGAAGGCTGGTTCCATAGTGCCTATAGGACAAGCACCCCCTGTAGGACTGTGGGTTTTGGTAACTGCGGCCGGCTCGCGGCCTTGAACTTTTTTTTACATGGGTACCTTCTGCTACCCATCCGGGTTCCAGTACCGTCAGCTGGTTCTCGGCAGTGCCTTTGGATTAGGTGCCTCCTTCTCGGTATCCAAGTTCCACCAACGTCTGCTGGTCCTTGGTAGTGCTTTCTGGCACAGGTACCTCCTGCTTAGTAACCGAGTTCCAGTACCGTCAGCTGGTCTTCGGCAGTTCCATTGGCTCTTGTACCTTCTGCTACCCATCCGGGTTCCAGTACCGTCAGCTGGTTCTCGGTAGTTCCTCAGCTTTCTTGTACCTTCTGCTACATTTCCAAGTTCAAGCTTTTTGAAATGGTTCTTGGTAATCACTCTGGATCTCCCTGACGAGGACCCTGAAGACGAGGACCCTGAAGACCAACCCTAAGAAGACGAGGACCCCGAAGACAACGACCCTGAAGACGAGGACCCTGAAGACCACCCCGAAGAAGACGAGGACCCTGAAGACCACCCCGAAGATGACGAGGACCCTGAAGACCACCCCGAAGAAGACGAGGACCCCGAAGACGAGGACCCAGAAGACCAACCCGAAGAAGACGAGGACCCCGAAGACGACGACCCCCGAAGACGACGACCCTGAAGACCACCCCGAAGATGACCAAGAAGATGACCCTGAAGAAGTTGACCAAGAGGACAAAGAAGAGAAGACAAGCACCAAGATACAGAAGAACAAGAGACAGAAAACCAAGAAGCAGAAATACAAGAAGCTGCAGAACAAAAAGCGGAAGAACATTAAGCATAAGACTAAAAATCAGAGCAAAAGATAATATCTAAATTATAAGCAGAAGATGACTAAGCAGTGTATGGGGGTGAGTCCGTTCCTCCTCATGGTGCCCCTGGAAAAGACCTGCTGCTGCAGGCCAAACTGAACGCGGACAAATCCTGTTGTAAATCTTTTGTGACGGGCAGAACGAAAGGTGTAATGTCCAACCTTTTATAGATAACAACTACAGGAATGCCTGTCACAAATAAGAATATGATGAAGAAGAAGAATATGAAGAAGATGAAGAAGTAGAATATGAAGAATGTAAAAAAAAAGAATAATACGAAGAAGGTGAAGAAGAAGAAGATGAAGAAGGTGAAGAAGAAGAGGATGAAAAAGATGCTGAGGATGATGAAGGAGAAAGTGTGGGAGAAGTAAAAAAGAAGTTGAAGAGCATAGAAGTAGTGAAACATAAATATCTGACAAAATATAAAAATACTTAACATAGTCAATATTTCCGTAACTCAGAACGTCTTAAAAAAATATTAATTCCTGCTATTCCATTTGATTGGGCTAAACCTCTATGCCTTTATTGTCTCCCCCACCTCCCCCAATACATTCTACATTATTCTTAGTTGTTTTCCTTCATGTAGAATTAACCTACAAGGAAAGAAATGGTTTATTTTCATTCCGATATTTCTGTCCCATTGACTTGCATTGGTTTCCGGTATCGGAATCGGCGATATCCGATACTTTTTCAGTATCGGTCCGATCCAATCCGATCCGATATTTCCCGATATCGGAAGGTATCGCTCAACACTAGCTATTACTGATGCAGGGTCCAAGTATTAACCCTTTCATCATTGGTAATTCACTTTCATTATGGAGGCAAATAACTGCACTTGTTACCAAGCAGGAGTCTTATCATTGCGGCTTCCCTTAGGCACCATAAGAAATACAGATTATAGAACATACGTAGTAAGTGTTTCAGGAGTGTTTTGCACTTTTTAGATCCATAGATTGGGCTTATAACTAGCACTTTACAAAGCGGAAAATTAAGAGGAAATTACTTGTAAAATAATATTATAGGGAATTGCATTTCAAGCATTTTCCTAATGTGCATTCTGCATACTTGCATAGTTACATAGGTTGAAAAAGTTTTAACTTTAATGTCCTAGGTCTATCTCCAAAGTTATACATTTTCTATTACTAGATTATTTATAACCCACAATGTCATGTTTTGTTAAAAACGTATCCAGCCCTTCTATAAATGCTGTTATGCTATCTGCCATTACTATATCTTGTGGTTGGCATTCCACAGTCTGACTGCTCTAACTGTAAAGAATCCTTTCCTATTAAGTTGCCAGAATCGCTTCACCTCCGCTTGTTACGAATGTTCCTGGTGCTTTGTAAGGTCCTGGAAAGTGATAAGTCATGTGCCAGTACTATGCATTGACCACATATGTATTTATACATATAAATGTATATTTATGAAGGAGATGATAATTACCCTTCATAGAGGTGTTACAATCATTCATAAATTGCTTTCATAGGTTTGATCTCCAGGATTAGGAGAGATTTGGGGTGTAAACGTAATAAACAATGAGTAAAACATCAAAGCAAACGAAAAAGGGTTTGTGACCCAAACTGGTAGGTGAGACCGGCTAGCCCCATATTATATCACAACCAGGTTTCGCCTGAGGAGGGCAGCACTAATGAGTCCTCAGGAGCGCATAACCCTGAAATATGCAGCGATTCTACACTGCCCATTATAAAAGGGTTTAATATGCTACTTACTACCATGTTTTAGCTAAGATACAAGGCATACTTGTAAGGAGAGATGAAAAAGGTGATGGGGGATAACATATAAATATACTGAGGAACTCTATACACTAGTGGCCAAAATTGAGGCAACACCCCCAAGATTTATGAATTTTTAGCATTTTGCCAATACAAATACAAATTTCATGAATGTTTTTGATTTCACAGTAAAGTTTTTAAGTAGAAATAAAATCTCATATAGAAACACAATATTAGCAGGAAATTTGTTCATTTGTCAACAAATTGGACACTATTGTCACTCAGATGACTGTGGGAGAAAAGCCATTGATTTGTCCTGTTTTCATATCTAACACTAAATGTTAATACTCAGTTGGACAGCCCTCGGCCTTGATGACTGCCTGGCATCTACTTGGCATGCTATCTACCAGTTTGTGTAAATCAGATGGTGTGATGATATGAAGCCATGATTTGATGATGGCTGCAATGAGTTCCTGCTTGTGTGAAGCCCGCTGTTTTGACACCGCTCTTTTGAGCCGAGCCCAGAGATTCTCAATAGGATTGAGATCTGGGCTGTTTCCTGGCCAATTCAATAGCTGGACATTTTTGTCCTTGAACCAAGAGAGCCATTTTTTAGCTGTATGGCATGGGGCTCCATCTTAAAATGAACGGTGTCCCTTCACCAAATACATCATGTGCCGAAGGAATGAGTTTAGGCTGAAGGACGTCCTTGATGTACTTTTCAGCATTAACTGTTTCTTCAATTACCTGCAGCCGACCACCTGCATCTCTGGACACGCAGCCCCCTACCATAACACTCAGAGGAGGCTTCATGGTGGGTACTGTACCCTCTGGCAACCAGTCCTCTCCAGGTCGTCGTCGAACGTAGCGGACACCGTCGCTGCCAAAGATGGATATGCGTGTCTCATCGCTCCATATAACATTTCTCCATTGTTCAATGGTCCATTTACAATGTTCTTTGGCCCCTGTAGACGTTTCTGACGCTGTGAGGCATTCAGAAATGGCTTTTTACCTGGTATTCTGGCTCTTAACCCCGCGTTTACCAATCGTCGTCGAACCGTCCGATCAGACACTGTCACTCCGGTGTTGACAAGCTCCTTGTTGATGTTAACAGCCGTTTATTTCCTGTTATTTAGGGCGATTCTAACAATTCTTCTATCAGTCTGAGGAGTTGTAGCCTTCTTCCTTTCTCTACCTGGTTTATTCTTTATCGAACCAGTCTCTTGAAACCGCTTACACACTTTGAGAACGAAAACATGTAATTGCTTACCTTCTGATGACAAACTGGCATTAAAATATAAAAACCGCATTTTAATCGCACAATATCTGTCTTAAATCACACCCAGGTCACTATAAACCAACATAGAATACATATGGCAGAAGAGGGCGTGTGTACAAGTAAGTAGGTCAGTGAAAACCTCCATTAAATATTGGTGATGGTGAAAAACTGAAGGTGTTGCCTCAATTTTGGCCACTGGTGTATAACACAAAATATAAACAAAAAAGAAAGGGAAGAACATTTCTGCACAAAAAACCTGTCGCTCGGCAGGAAAATCCCCTTGAAATTGCGTTTTTTGAGATTTTTTTTCCCGTTCTTTAGAAACGCTGCAAAAATACTGAAAGAATAGACATGAAACTGCTTCAAATCTTCAAGGATTCACTTTTCCTGCTTTTCCTGGTACTATCAAACATAGCATTTTTGGGAACTTGGAGCTCTATATTACAAATATGTCCGTCCCTCCAGTTGAAAGAAATTAACATTTTCCTGGAGGGAAGTTTATATTTTACATTATGTCAGTTTTTGTCTATCGATGATAAAGTGCAGTTTGCTGCAATTTTTATTGTGACATATACCCAAATCATTCTCGAAAATATTTCACATTCAACGCGCGTCGGGCGGGCCTGCGTGCTCTCACATGCCAGGCCTGAGTTTCAGTTCCAGTCCGACCCTGTTAATCATCTATGGTTTCCCTTCAGAGTGGAAAATGCTGAAAAATCGGAAGTTCCTGGGATCCATTTTTGAACAGAATATCAGAACCAAATCAAAACCGATGATTCAGGAAATGGACATAATGGGGTAAGTCCCAACTCTAAGGTACAAGTCTATGGCATACAGTCTGTAAAAGACGACAGAGTAGGCTGCTGTTGAGCATCGGCGGCTTCTTCTCTGATGTTCCTCGCTCATCCATGCAGTACATGGTCCGCCATTCAATTGATTGGATGTCTTATAATACCACATTTCCTCTAGGTACACAAAGTATGAAGAGCGCCACTCCTCCTGGTGATAGGTTATACCCAACAGATGGGGCAGCGCCACTCCTCGTGGTGATGGGTTACACCCAACAGATGGGGGAGCGCCACTCCTCCTGGTGATAGGTTATACCCAACAGATGGGGCAGTGCCACTCCTCGTGGTGATGGGTTACACCCAACAGATAGGGGAGCTCCACTCCTCGTGGTGATGGGTTACACCCAACAGATGGGGGAGTGCCACTACTCATGGTGATGGGTTATACCCAACATATGGGGGAGCGCCACTCCTTGAGGTGATAGGTTATACCCAACAGATGGGGGAGCGCCACTCCTCATGGTGATGGGTTATACCCAACAGATGGGGGAGCGCCACTCCTCGTGGTGATGGGTTATACCCAACAGATGGGGGAGCACCACTCCTCGTGGTGATGGGTTATACCCAACAGATGGGGGAAGTTGCAGAATGGCTTGTTATGGTGCAAGAACAATGTGGACATTGTTTTGTTTTTTTGTTTTAACTATTATGCCTTTATGTTCTTTATTTTTTTCCTACAGACCCTCCCAGCTAACTCCAAGCAAGTCCCTCATCTCAGAAGTTGAAAGGTTTGGGTTACTTTGAGGTTTAATGCATGCATTTACTTTTTTTTAGAATCCCATCTTACAAAAGATATAGGATATCCAACTTCTTGGACTCCAAGAATAAGGGGGCTGCAGCCTGGAAGTAACACCGCTGCCCTTTTTAAAGAATATGCTGGTGTGGGGCAGCTACTCCGATATTCACTGTGCAGGAGAACTGCAGCTAATCCCATTCACTTTGCTGGATCTATGCTGTCGTTCCGCTGCACAGTGGAGGCCATGATGCCAATGTGCAGGGAATGACTGTGAAAGGGGCTGTTCCTCATTACCAGCATCAGTGCCCCTTTATTATATTAGAGATCGACCCCAACAGATCATAAATTGATGGTGTACCCTTGCAATATACTGCTTCCTTCCTTTTTTTTATCAGTTCACCCGTGAAACCAGATTACATGATTGTGGCGGAACCTCCTGTAGGACACCCAAGTTTTCTGGTGGCTGAAATCTCTTTACCTAAAGTGGTGAGACCCTCAGATGTGGTTTAGGATTGTGACCTTTTTGCATTTCATGTGATCTCCAATAGTCTTCCCTTATTAAAAGTCTGTGCCAACCTCGTGCTACCAGTCCTCCTCTGCCAACTTTTATCATCACAGCTTTGATGTGTCCACAGTAGCCAATTGCTGGCAGCTGTGACACATTTGCTGGATGATGATGATATCATTTTTTTTTTTCACACCATGGTGGGTTGTTTGCAAGCTGTTGGAATGGGAAAGAAGATCTCTGTAAACGACTCTGTCAGCGGAGAACGACTGTTCAAACCAAGCACAGACGCCCAGTGCTTCACGGCGGGACCAGTCATTTATATAAGCCTCCCCCCCTGCTTGTTTCCCCTCCATCTCCACCATCACCTCTTCTTTGACAGTTCTGGCTTCATAGATCCAGAGAGGAGATAGAGGGAAAACAAGCTGGTGGGAAGATGTATATATTATTATTATTATTTAATTATATAGTGCCATTGATTCCATGGTGCTGGTGCATATAAATGATGTTATAATGATGATATAAATGATGAAAGAGGCTTGTTGCAATAGTGTAGAACACGCCGCTCTTTATTTTTTCTATATTAATGCGACATTTGGAGGAATTGCACAGAAAATGCTTTAAATGTATTTATTTTTTAATTTGATTTTTCTCATGTCCATGATTCACTTTGCGTTAAATGAGGCATAATGAAGATGAAGAATGTTTCAGCTAATGTAGCCTTCATCAGACAGGATAATGTAGCTTAAGGGTCCCACTTGGTTAAATATAGGGGTCAGTTCTGGTCTTCCCAAAAAGCAGATGAAGTAGTCACCACACAGGAATCTGGTGATTACGGGGTTTGCTTTTGGGGACCCCAGATTTCTTCATATAACCGAGTGGGCCTTCTGCCTAATGAAGGCTACATTATCTGAAATTCTGGTACCATTCATTATGCCTCACTTAAAGGGGCTGTCTGGCACTTTAATATTGATGACTTATCCTAAGGATATTCCATTAGTATTAAAGTGGTGGACAACCCCTTTTAATGCAGTGTGAATCCTAAAAAATATTTTTCAGCATTTTCTGTGAGCAGTTCCTCCACGTGTCAGATTTAATGTATGAGACGTGTGGAGCTACACAGTAACTTCTAGTTGGCCACGTATCAAGATAAAAGTTTAGATTTTTGTGCACTTGTTGGTTACAACTGTCTTTCCCGTACAGAAGCATTCAGCGACATAAGCGTTGTTACCACGCTGGTCTTCTCTTTACAGTCTTCTGCTAGATCTCTTGTGTTGGACTTGGGTGAAGACAGAATAGTCGGACGTCCCGATTTGTATCATCTAGACGTCTTCATTCCTTACAATATCATCCAAGAACAAAGTGGAGCTCAGTTCAACAAGGACAGTAAGGTGAGACAATTAAGCAAAGCTGGACATGTCTTATAGCCCATTCTGAAATCTCCTTCTTAAAGAGGTTCTCTGTGAAAATGTATAAAATAAAATTTTAAAAAATGTATACATTTATTTAGCAAAAATAAATTCTTTTAATTAGTGGATAATTCTATGTGAATACTTTTATGCCCAAAAATGGCAAAAGTATTCTTGGAGTGATACCTTTATTGGCTAACCAGAAAAAAAAATATATGCAAGCTTTCAGAGCACAGAGGCTCCTTCTTCAGGCAATATTACAAATGAATTCTTAACATTTGTAATCCTGCCTGAAGAAGGAGCCTGTGTGCTCTGTAAGTTTGCATATATATATTTTTTTTCTGGTTAGCCAATAAAGGTATCACTCCGAGAATACTTTTGCCATTTTTGGGCATAAAATTATTTCCATCAAATTTTCTGGCTAACACGGTACCACAATATAAATTTGTACTGTACATCACAATTAGGGGATAATAATTGCATATGGACATAATGGCCAACGATGTCAGCAGCCATCCATCCTAGATGGGTGAAGGTAAACTAATTGAGACGGACATCTCTGACCTACCTGTCGGAATCAAGAACGTGCATCTGTCATTGATTGACTGACTGATCACGTCCATGAGTCAACATGTTGTAAACCTGTCATGATGAGTGAGCAGATAGGATGCTGCCCCTCATCCTGACAGGAACTTATCTATCACAACATATAGTTGCCCAGAGACATCTGAATGCATCGGCTTTCCTTTATGCCATTCATCAAACATGTCGTATATTTTGTGTATAGCGAGTCACAAGCCTCACACTGCTCTGCGTCTTATCATTTGGTTCTATGAGCTGCAGTAAAACGTGACGTATATTCCAGGTGCTGACGATCACAATGCCGGTGCAGCCAGCATAGCGGTGGGCTCAGAAGATCGGCTTTGGAAAACGTTCCTCTTATATAGATCCAGTGGATCCTACTTACATTCGCTGCTGTTTACATTGTATGGTTACAATTCTATTTACACTTCAATATGACTCCAGAATAAATTTTTGTCTTTCTTATACTTGCCGTATATTTTTCCCAAGGAAGGGGTTTAGGTATTGTGCTTTTTTTTTTTTTATTTCTACTGTAATATTTCATAATATCTGTGAATAAGTCTTGAAAATAATTTGCATTGAAAAGGTTGAGATCCTCTGAATCTACAGGGATTTTTAGGAATTAAAAATCTACAGCAGTAAATCTGCAGCAGAATTTACATTTTGCACCATGTCTGGATTTAGTAGCAGCTGCCCCTTTAAATGGAATATGTCAGCAGGTTTTTGCTATCTCATTTGAGAGCAGCATAATCCGAGGCCCTGATTCCAACGATGTATCACTTACTGGGCTGCTTGGTGTTATTTTGATAAAATTGCAGGTTTTTTTTTCTCATGCAGATCTCTGAATGCTGAGCTCTGTATAATAACCCCACCCACACCTCTGATTGGCCGCTTTCTGTGTACACTGTATATAAACTGCCAATCAGTGGTGGGGGGCGTGGTTGGACTACCTGGCTGCAGGTTTACTAGTCCTCTAGTGATAATCTTCTGCTAATAAAAGACCTGTAAGGGGTCTTTGTCTCTACATCATGCTGCTCTCAACAACAACCAATATATAGTACATCCGACAAGGGGTCAATGTGTTAAAAAAGACCTTTATTATAATAATTTGGGTACATGGCGGCAAAGAAAAGAGCACACACACATATATATAGTAATACCATATAATAGTGAGGAGGTATAATGTAAATATTTGAATTGCAGAGACACCAGGGCTAAATAGTAGTAGCTCCAATTGTGCTAATGCATACTGATAGTATATCCTAGGTCACATAGTAAAAGGATATAATCCCAAATAATAAAAGCCAATATAGGCATTCCCAAGATAATGACCTTTTGGTATATACATATCAAGGGATGTATTATATCCAAGTAGGTTAATTCCCAAGTAACAATAATGTTGTATTGGATTCATTCATACCTGGTATATATTGTCTGCACGTCTTGCAATAGCTCTGGGCTCGGTGGTCCTACTCCTAGTGTGGCGCTCACCCCATCATGCTGCTCTCAGAATAGCCAAGAAAAACCTGCTGACAGATTCCCTTTACAAATAGCTGAAATGGCTCCTAGATACCAGAGAAGGAAAACGTTATTAAAACGGTTCTGTTTCCTAAATAGAAAAGCAAATTAAACACCACTGGATAATGTGGTGTGTGAAACCGTCCATTGGATTGCTGTTTCGGGTGGGCTCAGGAGCAGAGCCCCCATCCTACACAGCTGACATCTTGCTGTAACAGCAGCGGCCAGAGCGAAGCGTCAATCACTGCTGTTTAACCATTTATATGCTGTCAATCACTGATGGCAAGTTAAATAGCGCAATCACCGGTACGCTATGCAATGTTACTAGAATTTTTTTTTGTTACTTTTCCATTTCCTTGAATTACTTGTTGTGATTTGCGGATCCATTGACTGGCCAAGTGGAAGGGCTGCAGCCGATCATTCATGTCCGTAGCAGATACACATTTACATGTGTAAATAGGCCCTTATAGAAATCAATCAATAGAACGTATACCTGCATATCCAGGTTTATCCTTTGCATACATTTAAAGAGGTATAAGTCATGGCATATTACTAGGATGTCATTCTTGGGGGTCTGACAGCCTAATTTAGAAAGAAGTGGATGCATTATTTTTTTCACATTCCCAATTTAACAATTTGAGTACAGTTGGATCTATTGTTTTTTTTATTTTTTGCACTATGGGTGGGTGGTTGGGAGCACAGCTGTGCAGGAAAAAAAAAGCTTACAGGTTCTCAATTCCTTCATTCTTGGGATCGGTGGCGGAACCACAGGTCGGACCATCGCCAATCAAGATATTATATCCCTTCACACTCATCATTGCTCCCAATTAACAATTTGAGTACGTGCATTTTTTTAGGGTATTTTTGCGCAATGGGTGGGAGCACAGCTGTGCAGGAAAAAAAGCTGATAGGTTCCCCATTCCTTCTTTCTCAGAATCAGTGGATGGAACATCGCCTATCACAATATTATATCCTTCACACTAATCGCTGCTCCCAATTATCAATTTGAGTACGGTTATACCTATTGTTTTTTTAGGTTTTTTTTTTTGCACTGTGGGTGGTTGGGAGCACAGCTGTGCAGGAAAAAAAAAAGCTGATAGGTTCCCCATTCCTTCATTCTCAGGATCAGTGGTGGAACCAGAGGTTGGATCATCTCCAATCAAAATATTATATTATTCACACTAATCATTGCTCCTAGTTAACAATTTGAGTACGGTTGAACCCATTGTGTTTTTTTAGGGTTTTTGGTTTTTTTGCACTATGGGTGCAAGTTATCGTAATATGTGTCACCGTAAAAAAAAAAACTAATAGTATCTCCTGATTGTTCAGACACAAATATATCTGTTGAAAATAGTCTGGTATACACCAGTAAATTATAACTGTGGTTTTGCTGTTCCACGGTAAAAAATCTCTATTATCCTGCTTTTGGCATTTTTTGCCGCAAAGAAAAACAGTAGTAGTGTCTCCTGATTGTTCAGACACAAATATATCTGTTGAAAATAGTCTGGTGTAGGCCCGAGAAATACAAGTGTGGTTTTGCAGTTCCACGGGTCAAATCTCTGTATTATCCTGCTTTTTTGCATTTTTTGCTGTAAAGAAAAACAGTACTGTCTCCTGATTGTTCAGACACAAATATATCTATTTAAAATTTTCTGGTATACCCCAGTAAACAATAACTGTGGTTTTGCCATTCCACGGTAAAAAATCTCTATTATTCACCTTTTGGTATTTTTTCCGTAAAGAAAAACAGTAATAGTTTCTCCCTGATTGTTCAGATTGTTTAAAAGAGTCGGGTGTAGGCCAGAGAAATAGAACTGTGGTTTTCCTCTTCCACGGTTCTAATCTACTTTATTACCCTTTTTCCATTGATGGTTCGAGTGTAAGCTATTTTACTTACTTTACAATGGGCAAGGCGCGTGGCAAGGGACATGGAAGTGGACGTTCTGGTGATGGTGCATGCAGAGGACGGGGCCGTGGCCAAGGTGAAAATGTGCCACAACCAACAGCCATATCTTCTCGCTCCCACTTCTTGACCGAATTACTAGGGAAGCACAGAACAACACCAGATCAGTGTGAACAGGTTATTAATTGGATAGCAGATAATACTTCCAGTTACCTGGGCACCACCACCTCCGGTCTGTCTTCCACACGGTCAACTCTTAGTAGCCATGAGTCTCGACCGCATACTCCTCCTCACCCTGATGCTCCTCCCTCCCACCATGCCGAGTGTCGTCAGACAGCAACTGATCCCACACTTGGACACTCTGAAGAGCTGTTCACTGGTCCATTTCCAGATTTGTGCCCCTCGCCTGCTCCGCTTGAAGTGGTGGAAGAGGAGATCCCATGTAGAGATGCCCAAATATTTGAACAGCCACGGCCAGAGGAAGTCAACGCTGGCAATTTGTCACAAGAGGTTGACGATGACGAGACACAATTGCCAGGAAGTGAGGAGGAGGATCGTGGTGCGCAAGTGGAAGAGGAGGAGGTGGTGGATGATCTAGTAACTGACCCAATGTGGCAGGAGGACATGCAGAGCGAGGCCAGCAGCAGACAGGGTGAGGGAGGCAGAGTACCCCAACAGGCAGAAAAAAGCAGTGTGGTGGCCGCACACAGAAGGCCGGCAACAGTTCCCCGTAACACCAACACGAGGGACGTTGCCAGTACAACCTGTAGGTCTTCCAGAGTCTGGAATTTTTTTAAAGACTCTGCTGATATCCCCAAAAAGGCCATTTGTACCACCTGCCATGCCAGCATCAGCAGGGGTGACAAAACTACCAGCCTGACCACCACCAGCATGATCAAGCACATGGCAGCAAAGCACCCGACTTTGTGGGGCGAACCCCAGGGTCCATGACCAGTGTCAGCGGGTGTCACCTGTTGTGTGTGCATGGCAATCCCCTGTCCATACTGCATGCAAAGATGCCCCCTCCTCTCAGTCTTTATGGCAGTCTCTCAAGAGTGTGCAAAGCAGTCATCAAAGCAAAAGGTGGCTACTTTGAAGAACCTAGAATATAAGACATATTTTCAGTTGTTTCACACTTTTTTGTTAAGTATATAATTCCACATGTGTTAATTCATAGTTTTGATGCCTTCAGTGTGAATGTACAATTTTCATAGTCATGAAAATACAGAAAAATCTTTAAATGAGAAGGTGTGTCCAAACTTTTGGTCTGTACTGTATGTACCATCTTGACAAACTTTGAGGAGTCCACCAAGATGGTGAGTGGCGATGACGCCATCATTAGCGTCAGCATTCCACTTGTCTTTCTTTTGCAATGCTCTCTGCAGAGAATTAAAGAGGAGGCATTGCAGCCAGAGTATGATGAAATGGATCAAGAAGCCGTAGCGGTCGATTACACACAGCCCAGCTTCATCTCATCCCAACGTGCATTGGGGGACAATGAGGGAGAGGAGGAGGAGGAAGAACAGGAGCTTGTATCATGCGCTGTAGACGGTAGTACCTGTACAACTGTCATACTGTCAGTTCAGCGTGGGTGGCCTGAGGACAGGGGGGGGGGAGGAGGAGGAGGAGGAGAGCATGGTCAGTCGTCATCTTGGTGAGGACACGGAAGTCTTGCCCGTTACCAGTCTGGCACGCATGGCTGACTTTATGTTACTCTGCCTTAACCGTGACCCTCGCGTTGTCAAAATGTTGGGTGACAGTCATTACTGGTTGGTGACACTTTTAGACCCCCGCTACAAGGAGAACTTTCACTCTCTTATTCCTGAGGTGGAGAGGTCTACGAAAATGGGGCAGTACCAGAAGGCCCTTGCTGCAGAACTGTTAAAAAAAAATTCCCATCTGAACACGCTAGCGGCAGAGGTCACAGTTCGTTGACCAACCAAGGCGTACAAGCGAGAGAGAGGCAACTCCAATCCAGCAGAGGCAGGGGAACACTGTCAACATTCTGGGACAGTTTTCTGAGACCTGCCCAGCTTACAGGCCCTGAGGCGCGGGGTACTCTCACAAGCAGTGGAAAGTTTCAAAAGATGGTGAGGGAGTACCTTGCCGACCGTACCAGCGTCCTCCGTGATTCCTCTGTGCCTTTTAATTATTGGGTATCCAAGCTGGACACTTGGAATGAAATCGCTCTGTACGCCTTGGAGGTCCTGGCCTGCCCTGCCGCTAGCGTGTTATTAGAGCGTGTTTTTAGTGCTGCTGGGGTAATTATAACTGATAAGCGCACTCGCCTGTCAACTGACAATGCTGACAAGCTGACCCTTATCAAAATGAACAGTAGCTGGATTGGGCCAGACTTCTCATCACCACCAAATGACAGCAGAGTAACATAAAGTCAAATCCACTGTGTTATTTCGGAAGGTGTATTCACATGCACTGCTTCACACCCACACATGGGTATACGCTTCCTCATTTCGGCTGTTTTATGTTCTTCTCCTTATCCTCAGCCTCCACCACCACTATACCACTAGGGTGACCGTGGTCCGTGTTGCCATTATTGAAAGTTCCTCCGTCCTTATTTTTGTCAGCTTTTGCTTGGAAGGCATAAGCAAAGACTGTGGGAGACCCACTCCCCAATAATGGGAATAATATTTTTAAAATGCTGTACTGTATGGCTCTTGTAAGGGGCATTAAAAGCGTCTTGTTAAGCTACTGCGACCTCCACCACTTTTCCGAGGAGCATTAAAACCGTCTTGTTAATCTACTGGGACTTCCACATCTCTTCCAAGGGGCATTCAAACCGTCTTGTTAAGCTACTGGGACCTCCACCACTTTTCTGAGGGGCATTAAAAGCGTCTTATTAAGCTACTGGTACGTCCACCACTTTTCCGAGGGGCATTAAAAACGTCTTGTTAAGCTAGTGGGACCTCCACGTCTCTTCCAAGGGGCATTCAAACTGTCTTGTTAAGCTACTGGGACCTCCACGTCTCTTCCAAGGGGCATTCAAACCGTCTTGGTAAGCTACTGCGACCTCCACCACTTTTTCGAGGGGCATTAAAAGCGTCTTATTAAGCTACTGGGACCTCCACCACTTTTCCGAGAAGCATTAAAACCGTCTTGTTAAGCTACTGGGACCTCCACGTCTCTTCCAAGGGGCATTCAAACCGTCTTGTTAAGCTACTGGGACCTCCACGTCTCTTCTGAGAGGCATTAAAAGCGTATTGTTAAGCTACTGGGACCTCCACCACTTTTCCGAGGGGCATTAAAACCGTCTTGTTAAGCTACTGGGACCTCCACCACTTTTCCGAGGGGCATTAAAACCGTCTTTTTAAGCTACTGGTACCTCCACGTCTCTTCCAAGGGGCATTCAAACCATCTTGTTAAGCTACTGGGACCTGCACCACTTTTCCAAGGGGCATTCAAACAGTCTTGTTAAGCTACTACGACCTCCACCACTTTTCCAAGGGGCATTAAAACCGTCTTGTTAAGCTACTGGGACCTCCACTTTTCCGAGGGGCATTAAAAGCATCTTGTTAAGCTACTGGGACCTCCACCACTTTTCCGAGGAGCATTAAAACCATCTTGTTAAGCTACTGTGACCTCCACGTCTCTTCCAAGGGGCATTCAAAGCGTCTTGTTAAGCTACTGGGACCTCCACCACTTTTCCGAGGGGCATTAAAAGCATCTTGTTAAGTTACTGGGACCTCCACCACTTTTCCGAGGAGCATTAAAACCATCTTGTTAAGCTACTGTGACCTCCACGTCTCTTCCAAGGGGCATTCTAACCGTCTTGTTAAGCTACTGTGACCTCCACGTCTCTTCCAAGGGGCATTCAAACCGTCTTGTTAAGCTACTGGGATCTCCACTTCTCTTCTGAGGGGCATTAAAAGCGACTTGTTAAGCTACTGTGACCTCCACCACTTTTCCGAGGGGCATTAAAACCGTCTTGTTAAGCTAGTGGGACCTCCACGTCTCTTCCAAGGGGCATTCAAACTGTCTTGTTAAGCTACTGGGACCTCCACGTCTCTTCCAAGGGGCATTCAAACCGTCTTGGTAAGCTACTGCGACCTCCACCACTTTTTCGAGGGGCATTAAAAGCGTCTTATTAAGCTACTGGGACCTCCACCACTTTTCCGAGAAGCATTAAAACCGTCTTGTTAAGCTACTGGGACCTCCACGTCTCTTCCAAGGGGCATTCAAACCGTCTTGTTAAGCTACTGGGACCTCCACGTCTCTTCTGAGAGGCATTAAAAGCGTATTGTTAAGCTACTGGGACCTCCACCACTTTTCCGAGGGGCATTAAAACCGTCTTGTTAAGCTACTGGGACCTCCACCACTTTTCCGAGGGGCATTAAAACCGTCTTTTTAAGCTACTGGTACCTCCACGTCTCTTCCAAGGGGCATTCAAACCATCTTGTTAAGCTACTGGGACTTGCACCACTTTTCCAAGGGGCATTCAAACAGTCTTGTTAAGCTACTACGACCTCCACCACTTTTCCAAGGGGCATTAAAACCGTCTTGTTAAGCTACTGGGACCTCCACTTTTCCGAGGGGCATTAAAAGCATCTTGTTAAGCTACTGGGACCTCCACCACTTTTCCGAGGAGCATTAAAACCATCTTGTTAAGCTACTGTGACCTCCACGTCTCTTCCAAGGGGCATTCAAAGCGTCTTGTTAAGCTACTGGGACCTCCACCACTTTTCCGAGGGGCATTAAAAGCATCTTGTTAAGTTACTGGGACCTCCACCACTTTTCCGAGGAGCATTAAAACCATCTTGTTAAGCTACTGTGACCTCCACGTCTCTTCCAAGGGGCATTCTAACCGTCTTGTTAAGCTACTGTGACCTCCACGTCTCTTCCAAGGGGCATTCAAACCGTCTTGTTAAGCTACTGGGATCTCCACTTCTCTTCTGAGGGGCATTAAAAGCGACTTGTTAAGCTACTGTGACCTCCACCACTTTTCCGAGGGGCATTAAAACCGTCTTGTTAAGCTACTGGGACCTCCACGTCTCTTCCAAGGGGCATTCAAACTGTCTTGTTAAGCTACTGGGACCTCCACGTCTCTACCAAGGGACATTCAAATCGTCTTGTTAAGCTACTGCGACCTCCACCACTTTTTCGAGGGGCAGTAAAAGCGTCTTTTTAAGCTACTTGGACCTCCACCACTTTTCCGAGAAGCATTAAAACCGTCTTGTTAAGCTACTGGGACCTCCACTTCTCTTCCAAGGGGCATTCAAACCATCTTGTTAAGCTACTGGGACCTCCACGTCTCTTCTGAGAGGCATTAAAAGCATCTTGTTAAGCTACTGTGACCTCCACAACTTTTCCGAGGGGCATTAAAACTGTCTTGTTAAGCTACTGGGACCTCCACGTCTCTTCCAAGGGGCATTCAAACCGTCTTGTTAAGCTACTGGGACCTCCACGTCTCTTCCAAGGGGCATTCAAACCGTCTTGTTAAGCTACTTGGACCTCCACGTCTCTTCCGAGGGGCATTAAAAGCGTTTTGTTAAGCTACTGTGACCTCCACCACTTTTCCGAGGGGCATTAAAACAGTCTTGTTAAGCTACTGGGACCTCCACGTCTCTTCCAAGGGGCATTCAAACCGTCTTGTTAAGCTACAGGGACCTCCACGTCTCTTCCAAGGGGCATTCAAACCGTCTTGTTAAGCTACTGCGACCTCCACCACTTTTCCAAGGGGCATTAAAACCGTCTTTTTAAGCTACTGGGACCTCCACCACTTTTCTGAGGAACATTAAAACCGTCTTGTTAAGCTACTGGGACCTCCACGTCTCTTCCAAGGGGCATTCAAACCGTCTTGTTAAGCTACTGCGACCTCCACCACTTTTCCAAGGGGCATTAAAACCGTCTTGTTAAGCTACTGGGACCTCCACCACTTTTCTGAGGAGCATTAAAACCGTCTTGTTAAGCTACTGAGACCTCCACGTCTCTTCTGAGGGGCATTAATAGCGTTTTGTTAAGCTACTGTGACCTCCACCACTTTTCCAAGGGGCATTTAAACCGGCCAGTTAAGCTACTGGGACCTCCACGTCTCTTCCAAGGGGCATTCAAACAGTCTTGTTAAGCTACTGGGACCTCCACTACGTTTCTGAGGGGCATTAAAACCATCTTGTTAAGCTACTGGGACCTCCACCACTTTTCTGAGGAGCATTAAAAGCGTCATGTTAAGCTGCTGGAACCTCCACGTTTCTTCTGAGGGGCATTAATAGCGTCTTGTTAAGCTACTGTGACCTCCACGTCTCTTCCAAGGGGCATTCAAACCGTCTTGTTAAGCTGCTGGGACCTCCACGTCTCTTCTGAGGGGCATTAATAGCGTCTTGTTAAGCTACTGCGACCTCCATCACTTTTCCAAGGGGCATTAAAACCGTCTTGTTAAGCTACTGGGATCTCCACGTTTCTTCTGAGGGGCATTAAAAGCGTCTTCTTAAGCTACTGTGACCTCCACCATTTTTCCGAGGGGTATTAAAACCGTCTTGTTAAGCTACTGGGACCTCCACCACTTTTCCAAGGGGTATTAAAACCGTCTTGTTAAGCTAATGGGACCTCCACATCTCTTTTGAGGGGCATTAATAGCGTCTTGTTAAACCACTCTGAACTCCACTGCTCTTCCAAGGGGCATTGATATGTTGTTTTTAATTAACTCTAACCTCCACGACTCTTCGAACGGGCATTGCAGTTCCTCTTAATTTTTGGCAGCTTTTTCTTGGAAGGCATAAGCAAATACTATGGGAGACCCACTCCCCAATAATGGGAATAATGTTTGTAATATGCTGTACTGCATGGCTCTTGTAAGGGGCATTGCAAGCTCCTTCGTCCTAATTTTTGGCAGCTTTTGCTTGGAAGGCATAAGCAAAGACTATGGGAGACCCACTCCCCAATAATGGGAATAATGTTTGGAATATGCTGTACTGCATGGCTCTTGTAAGAGGCATTGCAAGTTCCTCCGTCCCAATTTTTGGCAGCTTTTGCTTGGAAGGCATAAGCAATGACTATGGGATACACACTCCCCAATAATGGGAATAATGTTTGTACTATGCTGTACTGTATGGCTCTTGGAAGGGGCATTAAAAGCCCCTCTTCCGAGGGGCATTCAAACCGTCTGGTTAAGCTACTGGGACCTCCACGTCTTTTCCGAGGGGCATTAAAACCATCTTGTTAAGCTACTGTGACCTCCATGTCTCTTCAAAGGGACATTAAAACAGTCTTCTTAAGCCACTCTGAGCTCCACAGCTCTTCCTAGGGGCATTGAAATGTTGTTTTTAATTACCTCTAACCTCCACAACTCTTCCAACGGACATTGCATTTCCTCCTAATTTTAGTCAGCTTTTGCTTTTCAATGCAAAGGCGAATACTAAGGGAGACCCACTCCCCAATAGTGGGTAGAAGGTTTTTAGTACGCTATAATCCACGTCTGTTTCAAGGGGCATTGCAGTTCCTCATAATTTTTGGAAAGCCTTCCATTCACTGTTTAGGCCAACAGTGTACAGGAGACCCAGTTGCTATAAATGGAAAAAACTGTTTAGTTAAGGCCCTCTGACCTCCATGTCATTTCCAAGGTACATTGGAGTGCCTCGAAATTTTTGGTAGGCATTGCACTCACTGTATGCCCTATAACTGTGTAGCCAAACCGCTCCTTTTGTTACAGAAACATATCCTACAAGACATATGTGGTTGACTGGCCTGATATTGATGTGAATGGTCCATGTTCCTCCTGCTCTCCTTTGCCACCACCTCATCCATCATTCATCACCTGAAGCTTTGTTTTAACGGGAGTCATAGAACTGGGATAGTAGCAGGAAAACATCCAGCAATCCTCGGAGGAGGTAGGATATGCGCCAAAACGCTGACCACCTCAGGCCTTGCCGCTACTACATACATGCGCTTGCATTCCAACAAAACAAAGCAGATGCTAACTTGTATCATCATCATGGTCCTCACCTTGGCACTCTCAACTCCCCTGATGGAGAAGCCAGGGCCCACCGGAGGAGTCTGGTTCTCTGGTGGGCTCGTCCAATGCTACCCTAAAGCAGGCCAGGCTAAGAAAAGTGTGTGGGTGGATGTTCCAAGGAGAAATAGGGGCGGCTGGGGACCGTTTATGGACACCCGGCTGCCCCCAGGCGGCTGGCGACCGAGTATGGACACCCGGCCGCCCCCTGGCGGTTGGGGACCGAGTGTGGACACCCTGCCGCCGGGCGGCTGGGGACTGAGTATGGATACCAGGCCGCCAACGCTGCCATGAGATGGTGGCCAGATTCCACCTCCACATGCCTAAAAGGCCCAATTTCAAGTGCAAGCAAGCAGTATGGTATTGCAGCCTGGGGGTGGGTGGGTGGTTGGCTGCATATTTGCGCTTGCATTGCAAGGAATGGGGGAGGTACAATTGAACCCTGCCCTGGGACAAGAACTTGCACGGGGATAGTTGCAAGTCTGCATCTTCTGATGCTGCAATGATGACTTCTGATGGGCACACTTTTAGGCAGTGACCGGGGAGTCAGAGATGCTTCCAGGGGTCTTCCCCATGCTGTCCCCATGTCTTTTCAGCACTGTATGCATGTGTCACACAGCACATGGCCAGATAAGGTTGTAAAATGTTAAAATGACATTTCCCGGTGAATGCATTTGTCACGGTTGAAGCAATACAAAAGTGCAAAAACACATTAAAAATGCTACTTGTGAACATAGCCCAAGGTGTGGAGGAGTATTTTTTTTTTTTTTTGTTATTTATTTTTCCGTATACACAAGTCTTTACCCTGGAAAGGAACTTCCTTAACATATTTCACAGGAAAGCAGTTTCAGTTTAGTTTTTGAACGTTTTATTGTGAGCCCTTAAAAGTGGCTTAATACCTCTGACCACGTTGTTGACAGAAGTGACCTGGGGGTGAGAAATGCTTCCTGGGGCGATCCCCATGCTGTCCCCATGTCATTTGAGCACTGTCACTATCGTTTTGGGCACTTGTTAGGCTTTTAAAAGACAGCCGGGGATGCCTCCGCGAAAATGCTCGGGTCTCCCATAGACTAACATTGGGCTCGTGGCTCAGGTCGAGCAACCGAGTATCATGGCGAGCTCGGCCCGAGCTTTGAGCATCCGAGCATTTTAGTGCTCGCTCTTCACTACTAAATACCCTTCATTATTTATTATTTTTGCACTTTGCGATTTACCCATTTACTTCTAGTTACTTGGGTATTTTGCTTGCCTTTGGTTTTTCTTTGTCTAGTGTCCTTGTGTGAACATGCATTTACATTTTGCATGCACATCAATTTATGTTTCAGTTCAGACTTCTAGGTTTTTTCTTTGTAGTTCAGTGTGCTTTAGTACATATTAGGGCAGGGCTCGACAAACCCAGGCGCCTGGTCGCCAGTGTCGCCTAGAAAATGTTGTCTGGCGCCTAGAAAATGTTGCCTGGTGCTCACTGTCGGGGCCCTGGCCGCTTCCTCGGCACCTGTTCAGGGACGCAGGCGCTGCTTGATTGCCGGCACTTCCCCCAGACATGGCCGCGCGCTGTCCGGCTGTGTCTGCTAGTAATGACACGGCAGGGTCGACGGCACTGCACCTTGAATTGTGCCGCGTCATTACTAGCAGACACAGCCGCACAGCGTGCGGCCATGTCTGGGGGAGTGCCGGCAATCAAACACCGTCGGAGCGGAGGTCCTGCACAGATGGGCGGGAGGGGCCCGGACCCGACCGCAAGTGGGCCCCTCTGATGTTCCAGGGCCATGAAGTCTGTGACACGCCGGGGGCCCTGCACTGCCCCATACCCGAGGAGCTGCTGGACAGGACACTGGACCGGGGACAGGTGAGTGAGGCTTCCCCAATCCCCATATTAAAAATATTAGTAATGGGTCTGTGTGAGTGCATGTATGTGAATGTCAGTGTATATGACTGTGTATATATATTTGTGTTTTATCTATGTGTATGTCTGTATGTGTACATATGTCTGCGTACCGTGTGTGCGCATGCATATGTCTGCGTACCGTGTGTGCGCACGCATATGTCTGCGTACCGTGTGTGCGCACGCATATGTCTGCGTACCGTGTGTGCGTGCATATGTCTGCGTACCGTGTGTGCGCGCGCATGTGTCTGCATACCGTGTGTGCGCACGCATATGTCTGCGTACCGTGTGCGCGTGCGCATATGTCTGCGTACCGTGTGTGTGCGTGCATATGTCTGCGTACCGTGTGTGCGCGCGCATATGTCTGCGTACCGTGTGTGCGCACGCATATGTCTGCGTACCGTGTGTGCGTGTGCATATGTCTGCGTACCGTGTGTGCGTGTGCATATGTCTGCGTATGTGAAGGATGAGGGGGCAGGCTGGGCCATGTGTAATAAATATATATATTTATTTATATATATTTATTTCTCCGCCGTATCTGTGCATCATGAATCGTGTATGTGTTAAAAGGGCCCACTGAGACTCTTTCGCCCGGGGCCCAGAAAAACCTGGAGCCGGCCCTGGGGGGAAGGATCGCTGTGGCCGGGGGCCCGTTCTCAACTCCCGCTACCTGTGTAAGTACATACAAAGGCCGTGCTCCCCGGGGAGACGCCGTGTGTGAGAGGGTCTATATGTACAGTTTGTCAACAAAAAAAATTCTGGCTCCTAAATTTTTTGGCTGGCTCCTAGAGTCTGAACAACTTTGTCGACCCCTGTATTAGGGTGTGGCCACCCTTTGTCTGAGCTGAAATGTTTATTCTGCCTCAGGTCTATGCTTCTACTAGGGGGTTAGTCTCTCTGCCCTTATCCATATGTACGTCACTTGACAAATGGTAAGGTTTTAATATTAGAGTTAGGACTGTCCCACAAGGGTTGCTATGACGTGGCGGGATAGCTTTTACATTATTTTGATCAAAATTATGTTAACTAAATACCCTTCATTATTTATTATTTTTGCACTGTGCGATTTACCCATTTACTTCCAGTTACTTGGGTATTTTGCTTGTCTTTGGTTTTTCTTTGTCTAGTGGCCGTGTGTGAACATGCATTTACATTTTGCATGCACATCAATTTATGTTTCAGTTCAGACTTCTAGGTTTTTTCTTTATATGATATATATGCTGTATGTGCGGGAAGGGAGCTTGTCTGTACACTGCTTGCTATGTGTGGGGGAGGGAAGCTGTCGGACAAAGAGGGGTCCTGCAAACATCCAACTAATGGCCCCCCATATATATTACAGGAAGGTAGGTCAAACCCAAGGATTTTTGCTGGAGCAGCCGACCATGTGCTGTGTATGGGGCCATCTCCCCCACACATATAACCACATTCATGTATATGGGGGAGTCGGGATGTGTTGTGTGGACAAGCGTCCGGTCTAAAGCTAACTAGTGTATGGGCATCTGAGACTAAGGCAAGTTATCATCCAGAAAGTCATTCTCCAGCCTGCTGCAAAAATACCGGCTAGAGAAAGGCTTTTATCACCTAAGCCAGATCTCACTGGAGGGGAAGCAAGAAGAAAAAAGGAGAAATGTAAAATAAGACACAAGTTCAGACAGTTGTCATCCAAAACTTTATCTGGTATCGACCAAGAAAATTACAATCAGTAAAAGTATAATCTACATTTAGGAAAAACACAGATGAGCTGCGGGACCATCGCTTCTTCTTCTGGGACTTTTTGGCGGACAGGTTGCTCTGCTGTCGGAGGCCTTTCTTGTTCTTGGACTTCTCCTTCATGTGGATTCTGAAGACTAGGAGGCTCCTGAGGGTCCATCTCTCCTGCCGGCAGCTCAGAGTGACTTGGAGATATGTTTCCTTCAGTCCAGGAAAGCAAGAGAGGAAAAAGATGAATGTGATGTAATAACAAGACAAACCTTAAAAAAAAAACATGTATAAAAAATCATGTAACTGCAAACTGCACAAAAATGACCCCAATAACGTAAGTGCTGTAGTATTAAAGAATCTGCAAAACGAGTGGTGTGAAAAGACCTGGGACTTGTCAGAAATATGTAATGTTTTGTCTAAAATGACAAAAAAAAAGAAAAGATTCAAGGGATCAGCAGCATTTTATAACAGGTAAAAATATACAAATTTGTGACAAGTGACCGGTATTAAGTATTGTGGATGATAACCAGACGTTTATTTCAACTGAAGAGTTTAATGAACGTCTTGTATTCGGCCAATTGGAACCTTCCCGGAAATGTCTGCGCCGGTGATAAAATCTACTTACTAATAGAGCTCCCGACTGGACACAAAGAACTGCAGCTCATGGAGGAATGAAGCTTCTTTCCTTCTCAGCCAAGAACTTCTTATACCAGTCCCGTACGGCCTCTATCATGTCCTGATATCTAGCAGAAAGAGAAAAAATCAATTATAAACTAAATAAAATTTATTAAAGAAAAAAAAACCTCCTGCAAACATGAAGCATTTGTAGCAAAGCACAGCCATTATTTACAGAGCACAATTGTTTTACTTTATTCTATATTAGTGGCCGCTCTGTGGAAAAACTTGTGGGAAATTACTGCAGCGCTAATATTGTCCGTCCAGAGAGCACCCAAGTATTCCCCAATTTCTGACTCCACCGCCCGATTGCCCCCACAAGCACAATGCTGCACCGCTGTCACCTGCCTGGTACAGGCTCCTTTATAGGGTCCTTTCAGCTGTTGTTCACCAAGATGTGAAGTAATCCGAGTACAGGGTTTCCCATGTCTGAGTGCAGGGGTGGAGAGCAGAGAGGATCAGACAGGGACAGGCCCATACACAGACTGCTGGTATATAGAGGACAAATCTCGCTGAACAGCAGCCACAAGAAGCTTCTGGATGGGGGCAGTGGGGGTGAGACAGCACTTCAGCAACGTGTTTGGGAGAGAAGGAAGAAAATAAGCAAATGAAGAAAATTTATAAAGTTCACAAGTCTGCAATGTGAGGAGGATAATTACATGAAGAAAACCCTCTAGGTGCAGCGTCCGCAACCGGAAAACCGCCCCAAGGTCCACCTGTGTCATCAGCGCCCCCCTGCTGGACCCCTAATCAGTTGTACTGCAGACTCTGATGATTGATAGTGACACTAGGTCAGCTCTTTCCCAATGGCGGCACTAGCTGACCATCCTGTGGATAGGACAGGTGCCGGATCATTCAGTCCTTTCCCTCTTCCCCAACGTGAAGCAAACATCCCTCTGACCAGACAAACATCCCCCTGACCAGGCAAACATCCCCCTGACCAGGCAAACATCCCCCTGACCAGGCAAACATCCCTCTGACCAGGCAAACATCCCTCTGACCAGACAAACATCCCCATGACCAGGCAAACATCCCTCTGACCAGGCAAACATACAACCCCTTTTTTTCTTTCCCATTTTACTTGCTTTATTAATTTCACCTCCAACATTACTGACAACTCCAAGTTCAATAGTTTGATAGTCTCATCTCCTGCCTTTGTATGTGGAGGAGGCAATAAACAGCCGTATACATCCTAAACCTGTCACAAGGACTTTCTCTGCAACTCCCTACTCTCAGCTGTCCCCCTGTAACAATCCACCTTTTTCTCTTTCTCGCTCATACATTTCAGACACTTTATTAACATGTTAATCATATTTCCAAACTTACTGCATTCCACTTCATCTGATCATACATCACCGTTTAAAAGAATCACAATCACTTACTTGTCTGCTGCGGTAATTCTTGGATTGTTTTCTTGCTGTTGCTTGGTCTTATTTTGCTGTTTGCTGTCCTTAAACCACCATCTGCCGCACAGTGTCCACATCTTGTTCCACCGGGTCGCTCTTTTGATCCCTGCAACAACAGACACTATGCGAGTATGACTTCACATGTGACATTTCCAAGTCCCTTGACCATTGTGGTGCCAATGGAGTACCCCTTTTCTCGTTATCATGCCACCGAAGCACACCATTTCCCGCTAGCATGCCACCGTAGCACACCTTTTCCCGTTAGTATGCCACCGGGCACACCTATTCCCGTTAGCATGCCATCGGAGCACACCTATTCCCGTTAGCATGCCACCGGAGCACACCTTTACCATTAGCATGTGACCGCAGCACACCTTTACCGTTAGAATGCCACTGGAGCACACCTTTACCATTAGCATGCCACCGGAGCACACCTTTTCCCGTTGGCTTGCCACCGGAGCACGCCACAGTCCCGATGGCTTGCCACCGGAGCACGCCACTTTCCCGTTGGCTTGCCACCGGAGCACGCCACTTTCCCGTTGGCTTGCCCCTGGAGCACGCCACTTTCCCGTTGGCTTGCCACCGGAGCACGCCACTTTCCCGTTGGCTTGCCACCGGAGCACGCCACTTTCCCGTTGGCTTGCCACCGGAGCACGCCACTTTCCCGTTGGCTTGCCACCGGAGCACGCCACTTTCCCGTTGGCTTGACACCGGAGCACGCCACTTTCCCGTTGGCTTGCCACCGGAGCACGCCACTTTCCCGTTGGCTTGCCACCGGAGCACGCCACTTTCCCGTTGGCTTGCCACCGAAGCACGCCACTTTCCCGTTGGCTTGCCACCGGAGCACGCCACTTTTCCCGTTGGCTTGCCACCGGAGCACGCCACTTTCACGTTGGCTTGCCACCGGAGCACGCCACTTTCCCGTTGGCTTGCCACCGGAGCACGCCACTTTCCCGTTGGCTTGCCACCGGAGCACGCCACTTTCCCGTTGGCTTGCCACCGGAGCACGCCACTTTCCCGTTGGCTTGCCACCGGAGCACGCCACTTTCCCGTTGGCTTGCCACCGGAGCACGCCACTTTCCCCGTTGGCTTGCCACCGGAGCACGCCACAGTCCCGTTGGCTTGCCACCGGAGCACGCCACAGTCCCGTTGGCTTGCCACCGGAGCACGCCACTTTCCCGTTGGCTTGCCACCGGAGCACGCCACTGTCCCGTTGGCTTTCCACTGGAGCACGCCACTTTCCCGTTGGCTTGCCACCGGAGCACGCCACTGTCCCGTTGGCTTGCCACCGGAGCACGCCACTGTCCCGTTGGCTTGCCACCGGAGCACGCCACTGTCCCGTTGGCTTGCCACCGGAGCACACCACTGTCCCGTTGGCTTGCCACCGGAGCACGCCACTTTCCCGTTGGCTTGCCACCGGAGCACGCCACTTTCCCGTTGGCTTGCCACCGGAGCACGCCACTTTCCCGTTGGCTTGCCACCGGAGCACGCCACTTTCCCGTTGGCTTGCCACCGGAGCACGACACAGTCCCGTTGGCTTGCCAACGGAGCACGCCACTTTCCCGTTGGCTTGCCACCGGAGCACGCCACTTTCCCGTTGGCTTGCCACCGGAGCACGCCACTTTCCCGTTGGCTTGCCACCGGAGCACGCCACTTTCCCGTTGGCTTGCCACCGGAGCACGCCACAGTCCCGTTGGCTTGCGACCGGAGCACGCCACTTTCCCGTTGGCTTGCCACCGGAGCACGCCACTTTCCCGTTGGCTTGCCACCGGAGCACGCCACTTTCCCGTTGGCTTGCCACCGGAGCACGCCACTGTCCCGTTGGCTTGCCACCGGAGCACGCCACTGTCCCGTTGGCTTGCCACCGGAGCACGCCACTGTCCCGTTGGCTTGCCACCGGAGCACGCCACTGTCCCGTTGGCTTGCCACCGGAGCACGCCACTTTCCCGTTGGCTTGCCACCGGAGCACGCCACTTTCCCGTTGGCTTGCCACCGGAGCACGCCACAGTCCCATTGGCTTGCGATCGGAGCACGCCACTTTCCCGTTGGCTTGCCACCGGAGCACGCCACTTTCCCGCTGGCTTGCCACCGGAGCACGCCACTTTCCCGTTGGCTTGCCACCGGAGCACGCCACTTTCCCGTTGGCTTGCCACCGGAGCACGCCACTTTCCCGTTGGCTTGCCACCGGAGCACGCCACTGTCCCGTTGGCTTGCCACCGTAGCACGCCACTTTCCCGTTGGCTTGCCACCGGAGCACGCCACTTTCCCGTTGGCTTGCCACCGGAGCACGCCACAGTCCCGTTGGCTTGCCACCGGAGCATGCCACTTTCCCGTTGGCTTGCCACCGGAGCACGCCACTTTCCCGTTGGCTTGCCACCGGAGCACGCCACTTTCCCGTTGGCTTGCCACCGGAGCACGCCACTTTCCCGTTGGCTTGCCACCGGAGCACGCCACTTTCCCGTTGGCTTGCCACCGGAGCACGCCACTTTCCAGTTGGCTTGCCACCGGAGCACGCCACAGTCCCGTTGGCTTGCCACCGGAGCACGCCACTTTCCCGTTGGCTTGCCACCGGAGCACGCCACTTTCCCGTTGGCTTGCCACCGGAGCACGCCACTTTCCCGTTGGCTTGCCACCGGAGCACGCCACTTTCCCGTTGGCTTGCCACCGGAGCACGCCACTTTCCCGTTGGCTTGCCACCGGAGCACGCCACAGTCCCGTTGGCTTGCCACCGGAGCACGCCACTTTCCCGTTGGCTTGCCACCGGAGCACGCCACTTTCCCGTTGGCTTGCCACCGGAGCACGACACAGTCCCGTTGGCTTGCCACCGGAGCACGCCACTTTCCCGTTGGCTTGCCACCGGAGCACGCCACTTTCCCGTTGGCTTGCCACCGGAGCACGCCACTTTCCCGTTGGCTTGCCACCGGAGCACGCCACAGTCCCGTTGGCTTGCCACCGGAGCACGCCACTTTCCCGTTGGCTTGCCACCGGAGCACGCCACTTTCCCGTTGGCTTGCCACCGGAGCACGCCACTTTCCCGTTGGCTTGCCACCGGAGCACGCCACTTTCCCGTTGGCTTGCCACCGGAGCACGCCACAGTCCCTTTGGCTTGCCACCGGAGCACGCCACTTTCCCGTTGGCTTGCCACCGGAGCACGCCACTGTCCCGTTGGCTTGCCACCGGAGCACGCCACTGTCCCGTTGGCTTGCCACCGGAGCACGCCACTGTCCCGTTGGCTTGCCACCGGAGCACGCCACTTTCCCGTTGGCTTGCCACCGGAGCACGCCACTTTCCCGTTGGCTTGCCACCGGAGCACGCCACTTTCCCGTTGGCTTGCCACCGGAGCACGCCACAGTCCCGTTGGCTTGCCACCGGAGCACGCCAGAGTCCCGTTGGCTTGCCACCGGAGCACGCCACTTTCCCGTTGGCTTGCCACCGGAGCACGCCACTTTCCCGTTGGCTTGCCACCGGAGCACGCCACTTTCCCGTTGGCTTGCCACCGGAGCACGCCACTTTCCCGTTGGCTTGCCACCGGAGCACGCCACTTTCCCGTTGGCTTGCCACCGGAGCACGCCACTTTCCCGTTGGCTTGCCACCGGAGCACGCCACAGTCCCGTTGGCTTGCCACCGGAGCACGCCACTTTCCCGTTGGCTTACCACCGGAGCACGCCACTTTCCCGTTGGCTTGCCACCGGAGCACGCCACTTTCCCGTTGGCTTGCCACCGGAGCACGCCACTTTCCCGTTGGCTTGCCACCGGAGCACGCCACTGTCCCGTTGGCTTGCCACCGGAGCACGCCACAGTCCCGTTGGCTTGCCACCGGAGCACGCCACTTTCCCGTTGGCTTGCCACCGGAGCACGCCACTTTCCCGTTGGCTTGCCACCGGAGCACGCCAATTTTCCCGTTGGCTTGCCACCGGAGCACGCCACTTTCCCGTTGGCTTGCCACCGGAGCACGCCACTTTCCAGTTGGCTTGCCACCGGAGCACGCCACAGTCCCGTTGGCTTGCCACCGGAGCACGCCACTTTCCCGTTGGCTTGCCACCGGAGCACGCCACTTTCCCGTTGGCTTGCCACCGGAGCACGCCACTTTCCCGTTGGCTTGCCACCGGAGCACGCCACTTTCCCGTTGGCTTGCCACCGGAGCACGCCACTTTCCCGTTGGCTTGCCACCGGAGCACGCCACAGTCCCGTTGGCTTGCCACCGGAGCACGCCACTTTCCCGTTGGCTTGCCACCGGAGCACGCCACTTTCCCGTTGGCTTGCCACCGGAGCACGACACAGTCCCGTTGGCTTGCCACCGGAGCACGCCACTTTCCCGTTGGCTTGCCACCGGAGCACGCCACTTTCCCGTTGGCTTGCCACCGGAGCACGCCACTTTCCCGTTGGCTTGCCACCGGAGCACGCCACAGTCCCGTTGGCTTGCCACCGGAGCACGCCACTTTCCCGTTGGCTTGCCACCGGAGCACGCCACTTTCCCGTTGGCTTGCCACCGGAGCACGCCACTTTCCCGTTGGCTTGCCACCGGAGCACGCCACTTTCCCGTTGGCTTGCCACCGGAGCACGCCACAGTCCCTTTGGCTTGCCACCGGAGCACGCCACTTTCCCGTTGGCTTGCCACCGGAGCACGCCACTGTCCCGTTGGCTTGCCACCGGAGCACGCCACTGTCCCGTTGGCTTGCCACCGGAGCACGCCACTGTCCCGTTGGCTTGCCACCGGAGCACGCCACTTTCCCGTTGGCTTGCCACCGGAGCACGCCACTTTCCCGTTGGCTTGCCACCGGAGCACGCCACTTTCCCGTTGGCTTGCCACCGGAGCACGCCACAGTCCCGTTGGCTTGCCACCGGAGCACGCCAGAGTCCCGTTGGCTTGCCACCGGAGCACGCCACTTTCCCGTTGGCTTGCCACCGGAGCACGCCACTTTCCCGTTGGCTTGCCACCGGAGCACGCCACTTTCCCGTTGGCTTGCCACCGGAGCACGCCACTTTCCCGTTGGCTTGCCACCGGAGCACGCCACTTTCCCGTTGGCTTGCCACCGGAGCACGCCACTTTCCCGTTGGCTTGCCACCGGAGCACGCCACAGTCCCGTTGGCTTGCCACCGGAGCACGCCACTTTCCCGTTGGCTTACCACCGGAGCACGCCACTTTCCCGTTGGCTTGCCACCGGAGCACGCCACTTTCCCGTTGGCTTGCCACCGGAGCACGCCACTTTCCCGTTGGCTTGCCACCGGAGCACGCCACTGTCCCGTTGGCTTGCCACCGGAGCACGCCACAGTCCCGTTGGCTTGCCACCGGAGCACGCCACTTTCCCGTTGGCTTGCCACCGGAGCACGCCACTTTCCCGTTGGCTTGCCACCGGAGCACGCCAATTTTCCCGTTGGCTTGCCACCGGAGCACGCCACTTTCCCGTTGGCTTGCCACCGGAGCACGCCACTTTCCCGTTGGCTTGCCACCGGAGCACGCCACTTTCCCGTTGGCTTGCCACCGGAGCACGCCACTTTCCCGTTGGCTTGCCACCGGAGCACGCCACTTTCCCGTTGGCTTGCCACCGGAGCACGCCACTTTCCCGTTGGCTTGCCACCGGAGCACGCCACATTCCCGTTGGCTTGCCACCGGAGCACGCCACTTTCCCGTTGGCTTGCCACCGGAGCACGCCACAGTCCCGTTGGCTTGCCACCGGAGCATGCCACTTTCCCGTTGGCTTGCCACCGGAGCACGCCACTTTCCCGTTGGTTTGCCACCGGAGCACGCCACTGTCCCATTGGCTTGCCACCGGAGCACGCCACTGTCCCGTTGGCTTGCCACCGAAGCACGCCACTGTCCCGTTGGCTTGCCACCGGAGCATGTCACTGTCCCGTTGGCTTGCCACCGGAGCACGCCACTGTCCCGTTGGCTTGCCACCGGAGCACGCCACTGTCCCGTTGGCTTGCCACCGGAGCACGCCACTTTCCCGTTGGCTTGCCACCGGAGCACGCCACTTTCCCGTTGGCTTGCCACCGGAGCACGCCACTTTCCCGTTGGCTTGCCACCGGAGCACGCCACAGTCCCGTTGGCTTGCCACCGGAGCACGCCACTTTCCCGTTGGCTTGCCACCGGAGCACACCACTTTCCCGTTGGCTTGCCACCGGAGCACGCCACTTTCCCGTTGGCTTGCCACCGGAGCACGCCACTTTCCCGTTGGCTTGCCACCGGAGCACGCCACTTTCCCGTTGGCTTGCCACCGGAGCACGCCACAGTCCCGTTGGCTTGCCACCGGAGCACGCCACAGTCCCGTTGGCTTGCCACCGGAGCACGCCACTTTCCCGTTGGCTTGCCACCGGAGCACGCCACTTTACCGTTGGCTTGCCACCGGAGCACGCCACTTTCCCGTTGGCTTGCCACCGGAGCACGCCACTTTCCCGTTGGCTTGCCACCGGAGCACGCCACAGTCCCGTTGGCTTGCCACCGGAGCACGCCACTTTCCCGTTGGCTTGCCACCGGAGCACGCCACTTTCCCGTTGGCTTGCCACCGGAGCACGCCACTTTCCCGTTGGCTTGCCACCGGAGCACGCCACAGTCCCGTTGGCTTGCCACCGGAGCACGCCACTTTCCCGTTGGCTTGCCACCGGAGCACGCCACTTTCCCGTTGGCTTGCCACCGGAGCACGCCACTTTCCCGCTGGCTTGCCACCGGAGCACGCCACTTTCCCGTTGGCTTGCCACCGGAGCACGCCACTTTCCCGTTGGCTTGCCACCGGAGCACGCCACTTTCCCGTTGGCTTGCCACCGGAGCACGCCACTTTCCCGTTGGCTTGCCACCGGAGCACGCCACTTTCCCGTTGGCTTGCCACCGGAGCACGCCACTTTCCCGTTGGCTTGCCACCGGAGCACGCCACTTTCCCGTTGGCTTGCCACCGGAGCACGCCACTTTCCCGCTGGCTTGCCACCGGAGCACGCCACTGTCCCGCTGGCTTGCCACCGGAGCACGCCACTTTCCCGCTGGCTTGCCACCGGAGCACGCCACTTTCCCGCTGGCTTGCCACCGGAGCACGCCACTTTCCCGCTGGCTTGCCACCGGAGCACGCCACTTTCCCGCTGGCTTGCCACCGGAGCACGCCACTTTCCCGCTGGCTTGCCACCGGAAGCACGCCACTTTCCCGCTGGCTTGCCACCGGAAGCACGCCACTTTCCCGCTGGCTTGCTAAGGGAGCACGCCATCATCCATTTAATAAAATGGGCCACACTTAGCTTTTTCTTTTATATAATGGGTCCATATAGTTTTTCATTGAATATATTGGGCCCTACATAACCTTACATTTAATATATATAATCGTCTTATCATGTCTGTCTGTCCTTCTGTCCAGGAAGTCCTGCGTCACTGATTGGTCCGACCGTGGTCAATCAGCGACGTGGGATTTCAGAAAAAGATGGCGGCCATTAGCAGCTCATCTGCCGCACGGAGGTCAGTGGCGATGTAGCCGGGAGATGACCGGCGCTAGCAGCAGAAGTACCCCGACCAGCGGCGCCGCTGACCTCCATGCGGCTACCGTTGGGAGATCAGCGGTTAGGGCCGCTGATCTTCCGACGGAAAGTGTGAAGGGAGGACCGGGGAGCGGCGCCACCGGTCGGGATACTTCTGCTGCGAGCAGCCGGTCATTTCCCGGCTGCTCGCAGTGGAAGTACCCGCACAGGCAGCGCCGCTCCCCTGTCCTCACTAATACGATTCGGCGGCCACGACCAATCAGCGATATTGGCTCCAAATTTAAACACCGCTCTGCACAGAGGTCAGTGGCGATGCAGCCGGTCATCTCCCGGCTGCTCGCAGCAGAAGTACCCCGACCTGCGGCGCCGCTGACCTTCATGCGGCTACCTTCGCTAGATAGGCGGCTAGGGCCGCTGATCTCCCGACGGCAAGTGTGAAGGGAGGACTGGGGAGCGGCGCCGCCGGTTGGGATACTTCTGCTGCGAGCAGCCGGTCATCTCCCGGCTGCTCACAGTGGAAGTACCCTCTCTCCGGTTCTCACTAATACGATTCGCTGATTGGTCGCGGCTGCCAGCCGTGACCAATCACCGGTTTTGGCTCCAAATTTAAACATGCTCTCCGGTCCTCACTAACACGGTTCGCTGATTGGTCGCGGCCGGCCGCATACATATTCTAGAATACCCGATGAGTTAGAATCGGGCCACCATCTAGTTTAATATAATGGGCCACAAATTGCCTTCTAGTTATTACAAGAGGTCCTGCATAGTCTTCCATTTATTTTAATAGGCCCCATATAACCTTTCAGCATCTGAAACAACGGATACTGAAAGCCTATGCTAGCATTTCTTCTGCGGTGTTGCTATCAGTGTGTCAAGAGTGGGAGAAGAGGGTTGCATTGACAATCCAACACAATGGGCAGCACTTTAAACACATTTTATAAGTGGTCATAAACTTGTAAAAAATTCATGAAAGAATAAAGTTATGTTAAAACCAAGCACACCATTGTATTTTCTTATGAAATTCTCAATGAGTTTGATGTGTCACATCACCCTCTTCCCATTGAAAAAAATAAAGTTAGATCCAAAATGGCCGACTTCAAAATGGCCGCCATAGTCACCACCCATCTGGAAAAGTTTCCCCCTCCCATATACTAATGTGCCATAAACAGGAAGTTGACATCACCAACCATTCCATTTAATTTAGGTGTATCCATATAAATAGCCCACCCTGTATTATTACCATTTTTATTATTGCTGTACATACTGTAGCTTTTCATTTAATTTATTGGGCCCCATATAGGCTTCCATTTAATATAATGGGCCCCACATAGCCTTCCATTTAATTTAATGGGGTCCACATAGCCTTCCATTTAATTTAATGGGGTCCACATAGCCTTCCATTTTATTTAATGGGGCCCACATATGTTTTTATTTAATATAAAGAGCCCCACATAAGCCCCTAATTCATATAATGGGCCCCACCTTGCTTTCCATATAAAATAATGGGTCCCACATAGCCCTCCCTTTTGTTATGATGAGCCTTACATATCACACCATTTCCCGATGGTCTGCCACCGAAGTACACCATTGGCTGCTGGGGTGCCACTGGAACACACTCTTTACAGTTGGGGTGCCAAAAGAGCACACCTTTCACCATTAGCATGCCACCGGAGTACACTTTTTGCCACTGGCATGCCACTGAAGCACACCCTTTACCATTGGAGTACCATCGGGCACACCCTTTACCGTTGGTGTGCCATCGGAGAACTCTATTTCCCGTAGGCCTACCAGAGGGGCCCAATATGTGACCTTTTTTGCTTACCACCGGGGCACCCATCTTGGGCTTTTTAGCTTCCACCGGGGTGCACTCTTTGGCCTTTTAGCTTACCACCGGGGCACCCAACTTGGGCTTTTTAACTGCGACCGGGGTACACTCTGACCATTTTGCTTACCACCGGGGCACTCATTTTAGGCTTTTTTAGCCTGCCACCGGGGTGCACTTTTTGGCCTTATTGCTTACCACTGGGGCGCACTCTAGGGCTTTTTAGCCTACCACCAGGGTACATTCTTTGGCCTTATTGCTTATCACTGGGGCGCACTCTAGGGCTGCTCAGTCTGCCACCAGAGTCTACTCTTTGGCCTTTTTGCCATTGGTGTGCCACCAGAGCACACCCTATGACGTTGGAGTGCCACCGGAGCACACCCTTTACCTTTGGAGTGCCACCGGAACACACAATTTGCCATTGGCAAAAGTATAATGGACCCCCACATAGAATTCTATAAAGTATAATGGCCCCCACATAGCCCTCTATATAGTATAATGAGCCGCACATTGCCTTCCATGTACTATAATTTAAGTTATTGGGCTCCACATAGCTTTTCATTTAATTTATTGAACCCCACATAACCGTCAATTTAATATAATAGGCCGCACTGGACTCCATTTAATATATTGGACCTGACATAGCCTTCCATTTAATAAAATGGGGCCAAAATATCCCTCTATTTAATATAATGGGCACCAAAAAGCCTTCCATGTTTTATATTGGGCACCACATAGCCCTCTATTTAATACAATTGGCCCCACTTAACCTTCCATTTAAAATATTGGGCCCCACATAGCTTTACATTTAATTTACTGGGCTCCATATAGGCTTCCATTTAATATAATGGGCCCCACATAACCCTCCATTTAATATAATGGTCCCCACATTGCCTTCCATTTATTATAATGGAGCCAAGATACATCTCTATTTAATATAATGGACAAAACACAGGCTTCCATTTAATATAATTGGCGCTACATAGCCCTTTATTTGATAAATGCGCCTCACATAGCCCTCCATATAATATTATGGGCCCCGCAACGCTTTCCATTTAATTTAATAGGCCTCACATAGCCCTCAATTTAATACAGAGGGCCCCACAAAACCTTCCAGATAACATAGTGGGCCCCAATATAGCTTTCTTTTTAATGTATTGGTCCCCACATAGCCCTCTATTTAATATAATGGGCCTCACATAGCCTTCCATTAAATATCATGGGCCCCATATAGAATTTATCATATACGTAGATGTCCCTTTAAGAAAACGGGCCCCACATAGCTTTCCCTTTAATATAATGGGCCCCACATAGATTTTATTATTATATAATGGGCCCCACATAGCTTTCCCTTTAATATAATGGGCCCCACATAGCTTTCTCTTTAATATAATGGGCCCCACATAGCTTTCCCTTTAATATAATGGGCCCCACATAGCTTTCTCTTTAATATAATGGGCCCCACATAGCTTTCTCTTTAATATAATGGGCCCCACATAGCTTTCCCTTTAATATAATGGGCCCCACATAGCTTTCTCTTTAATATAATGGGCCCCACATAGCTTTCTCTTTAATATAATGGGCCCCACATAGCTTTCTCTTTAATATAATGGGCCCCACATAGCTTTCTCTTTAATATAATGGGCCCCACATAGCTCTCTCTTTAATATAATGGGCCCCACATAGACATCCATTTAATATAATGGGCCCTACGTAGATGTCCCTTTAAGATAACGGACCCCACATAGCTTTCCCTTTAATATAATGCGCCCCACATAGCTTTCCCTTTAATATAATGGGCCCCACATAGCTTTCTCTTTAATATAATGGGCCCCACATAGCTTTCCCTTTAATATAATGGGCACCACATAGATTTTATTATTATATAATGGGCCCCACATAGCTTTCCCTTTAATAAAATGGGCCCCACATAGCTTTCCCTTTAATATAATGGGCCCCACATAGCTTTCTCTTTAATATAATGGGCCCCACATAGCTTTCCCTTTAATATAATGGGCCCCACATAGCTTTCCCTTTAATATAATGGGCCCCACATAGCTTTCCCTTTAATAAAATGGGCCCCACATAGCTTTCTCTTTAATATAATGGGCCGCACATAGCTTTCCCTTTAATATAATGGGCCCCACATAGCTTTCCCTTTAATAAAATGGGCCCCACATAGCTTTCTCTTTAATATAATGGGCCGCACATAGCTTTCCCTTTAATATAATGGGCCCCACATAGCTTTCCCTTTAATATAATGGGCCCCAGATAGCTTTCTCTTTAATATAATGGGCCCCACATACCTTTCCCTTTAATATAATGGGCCCCACATAGCTTTCCCTTTAATATAATGGGCCCCACATAGCTTTCCCTTTAATAAAATGGGCCCCACATAGCTTTCTCTTTAATATAATGGGCCGCACATAGCTTTCCCTTTAATATAATGGGCCCCACATAGCTTTCCCTTTAATGGGCCCCACATAGCTTCCCCTTTAATATAATGGGTCCCACATAACTTTTTCTTTAATATAATGGGCCCCACATAGCTTTTTCTTTAATATAATGGGCCCCACATAGCTTTCTCTTTAATATAATGGGCCCCACATAGCTTTCTCTTTAATATAATGGGCCGCACATAGCTTTCTCTTTAATATAATGGGCCCCACATAGCTTTCTCTTTAATATAATGGGCCCCACATAGCTTTCTCTTTAATATAATGGGCCCCATATAGCTTTCTCTTTAATATAATGGGCCCCATATAGCTTTCTCTTTAATATAATGGGCCCCACACAGCTTTCTCTTTAATATAATGGGCCCCACACAGCTTTCTCTTTAATATAATGGGCCCCACATAGCTTTCTCTTTAATATAATGGGCCCCACATAGCTTTCTCTTTAACATAATGGGCCCCACATAGCTTTCCCTTTAATATAATGGGCCCCACATAGCTTTCTCTTTAATATAATGGGCCCCACATAGCTTTCTCTTTAATATAATGGGCCCCACATAGCTTTCTCTTTAATATAATTGGCCCCACATAGCTTTCTCTTTAATATAATGGGCCCCACATAGCTTTCTCTTTAATATAATGGGCCCCACATAGCTTTCCCTTTAATATAACGGGCCCCACATAGCTTTCCCCTTAATATAATTGGCCCCACATAGCTTTCCCTTTAATATAATTGGCCCCACATAGCTTTCCCTTTAATATAATGGGCACCACATAGATTTATTATAATATAATGGGCCCCACATATCCGTCCCTTTAATATTATGGACCCCACATAGATTTATTATAATATTATGGACCCCACATAGATTTGTTATAATATAATGGGCCCCACATAGATTTGTTATAATATAATGGGCCCCACATAGATTTATTATAATATAATGGGCCCCACATATCCGTCCCTTTAATATTATGGGCCCCACATAGATTTATTATAATATAATGGGCCCCACATAGATTTATTATAATATAATGGGTCCCACATAGATTTATTATAATATAATGGGCCCCACATAGATTTATTATAATATAATGGGCCCCACATATCCGTCCCTTTAATATTATGGGCCCCACATAGATTTATTATAATATAATGGGCCCCACATAGATTTATTATAATATAATGGGTCCCACATAGATTTATTATAATATTATGGACCCCACATAGATTTATTATAATATAATGGGCCCCACATAGATTTATTATAATATAATGGGTCCCACATAGATTTATTATAATATTATGTACCCCACATAGTTTTATTATAATATAATGGGCCGCACATAGATTTATTATAATATAATGGGCCCCACATAGATTTATTATAATATAATGGGCCCCACATAGATTTATTATAATATAATGGGCCCCACATAGATTTATTATAATATAATGGGCCCCACCTAACCCTCCAGTTTATACACTGCAGTCGCTCTCTTTCTTCTCTTCTTTACCTAGTCCAGTCTTTCGTGACGACTTCCCGCCATGATTCGTCTTTGCAGTTTGCTGTCCAGGTTTCGGCTGCTCCGCACTTTTCAGCAGATCACCGCACTCCTGAAAAACAAAAATGTTACAAATATAAGTGACTTAAATAAATAATGCTGCCCACTGTGCCACCAAATGCAAATATGTGCCACACTGTGCCCATGAGTATATCATTCACCACAATGAATCCTGCTCCACTGAGAATATAAATCAGTCACTAGCTTGTGCCCCCGTTATAAATAGTGTTGAGCGAGCACTAAAATGCTCGGGTGCTCGAAGCTCGGCCCAAGCTCGCCGTGATACTCGGGTGCTCGACCCGAGCAACGAGCCCATGTTAGTCTATGGGAGACCCGAGCATTTTTGCGGAGGCACCCCCGGCAGTCTGTAGAAAGCCTAAAAAGTGCCCAAAATGATAGTGACAGTGCTCAGATGACATGGGGACAGCATGGGGATCGCCCCAGGAAGCATTTCTGACCCCCAAGGTCACTGTTGTCAACAACGTGGTCAGAGGTATTAAGCCACTTTTACAGGCTCATAAGAAAATGTTCAAAAACGAAAGTGAAACTTTTTTCCTGTGAAATATGTTAAGGAATTTCTTTTCCAGGGTAAAGACTTGTGTATAAGGTAAAATAAATAACCAAAAACAAAAATACTCCTCCACACCTTGGGCTATGTTCACAAGTAGCATTTTTTATGCGTTTTTGCACTTTTGTATTGCTTTCAACTGTGACAAATGCATTCACCGGGAAATGTCATTTTAACATTTTACAACCTTATCTGGCCATGTGCTGTGTGACACATGCATATAGTGCTGAAAAGACATGGGAACAGCATGGGGAAGACCCCTGGAAGGATCTCTGACTCCCAGGTCACTGCCTAAAAGTGTGCCCATCAGAAGTGATCCTTGCCGCATCAGAAGATGCAGACTTGCAACTATCCCCGTGCAAGTCCTTGTCCCAGGGCAGTGTTCAATTATACCTCCCCCATTCCTTGCAATGCAAGCGCAAATATGCAGCCAACCACCCACCCACCCCCAGGCTGCAATACCATACTGCTAGCTTGCACTTGAAATTGGGCCTTTTAGTTTTGAGGAGGCCGAAGCTGGCCACTACCTCATGGCTGCTTCGGCAGCGAGGTATCCATACTCAGTCCCCAGCCGCCCGGCGGCCGGGTGTCCACACCTGGTCCCCAGCCACCTGGGGGCGGCGGGGTGTCCATAGACGGTCCCCAGCCACCCCGATTTCTCCGTGGATCATCCCCACACACTTTTCTTAGACCGGCCTGCTTTAGGGCAGCATTGGACAAGCCCACTAGAGAAACCGACTCCATCAGGGGAGGTGAGAATGCCAAGGTGAGGAGCATGATGATGATAGAAGTTAGCATCTGCTTTGTTTTGTTGGAATGCAAGCATAAGTGTGCAACCTGCCACCAACCCACCCCGAGGCTGCAATACCATACTGCTAACATGCGTGCACTTGAAATTGGGCCTTTTAGGCATGTGGAGGCCAGAGCTGGCCACTACCTCATGGGTACTTCGGCAGCGAGGTATCGATACTCAGTCCCCAGCCGCCCGGCGGCCGGGTGTCCATGCTCGGTCCCCAGCCGCCAGGGGGCGGCCGGGTGTCCACACTCGGTCCCCAGCCGCCCCGCGGCCAGGTGTCCATAAACGGTTCCAAGCCGCCCCGATTTCTCCGCGGAACATCCCCACACACTTTTCTTAGACTGGCCTGCTTTAGGGCAGCATTGGACGAGCCCACCAAAGAACCCGACTTCTCCGGTGGGCCCTGGCTTCTTTATCAGGGGAGTTGAGAGTGCCAAGGTGAGGAGCATGATGAGGATGATAGAAGTTAGCATCTGCTTTGTTTTCAAGGAATGCAAGTGCATGTATGTAGTAGCGGCTAGGCCTGAGGTGGTCAGCGTTTTGGCGCATATCCTAGCTCCTCCGAGGATTGCTGGATGTTTTCCTGCTACTATCCAAGTTCTATGACTCTCGTTAAAACAAAGCTTCAAGTGATAAATGATGGATGAGGTAGTGGCAAAGGAGAAAGAGCAGGAGGAACAGGGACCATTCACATCAATATCAGGCCAGTCAACCACATATGTCTTGTAGGATATGTTTCTGTAACAAAAGGAGCGGTTTGGCTACACAGTTATAGGGCATACAGTGAGTGCAATGCCTACCAAAACTTTTGAGGCACTCCAATGCCCCTTGGAAATGACATGGAGGTCAGAGGGCCTTAACTAAACCTTTTTTTCCATTTATGGCAACTGGGTCTCCTGTGCACTGTTGGCCTAAGCAGTGAATGGAAGGCTTTCCAAAAATTATAAGGAACTGCAATGCCCCTGGAAACAGATGTGGATTACAGCGTACTAAAAACCTTCTACCCATTATTGGGGAGTGTGTCTCCCTTAGTTTTCACCTTTGCATTGAAAAGCAAAAGCTGACTAAAATTAGGAGGAAATGCAATGCCCGTTGGAAGAGTCATGGAGATTAGAGGTAAGGTAATTAAAAACAACATTTCAATGCCCCTTGGAAGAGCTGTGGAGTTCAGAGTGGCTTAAGAAGACGCTTTTAATGCCCTTTGAAGAGACGTGGAGGTCACAGTAGCTTAACAAGACGGTTTTAATGCCCCTTACAATAGCCATACAGTACAGCATCTTAAAAACATTATTCCCATTATTGGGGAGTGGGTCTCCCATAGTATTTGCTTATGCCTTCCAAGCAAAAGCTTCCAAAAATTATGAGGAAATGCAATGCCCGTTCGAAGAGTCGTGGAGGTCCCAGTAGCTTAACAAGACGCTTTTAATGCCCCTCAGAAGAGACGTGGAGGTCAGAGTGGTATAACAAGACGGTTTTAATGCCCCTTACAAGAGACGTGGAGGTCACAGTAGCTTAACAAGATGGTTTTAATGCCCCTTACAATAGCCATACAGTACAGCATCTTAAAAACATTATTCCCATTATTGGGGAGTGGGTCTCCCATAGTATTTGCTTATGCCTTCCAAGCAAAAGCTTCCAAAAATTATGAGGAAATGCAATGCCCGTTCGAAGAGTCGTGGAGGTCCCAGTAGCTTAACAAGACGCTTTTAATGCCCCTCAGAAGAGACGTGGAGGTCAGAGTGGTATAACAAGACGGTTTTAATGCCCCTTACAAGAGACGTGGAGGTCACAGTAGCTTAACAAGACGGTTTTAATGCCCCTTACAATAGCCATACAGTACAGCATCTTAAAAACATTATTCCCATTATTGGGGAGTGGGTCTCCCATAGTATTTGCTTATGCCTTCCAAGCAAAAGCTTCCAAAAATTATGAGGAAATGCAATGCCCGTTCGAAGAGTCGTGGAGGTCCCAGTAGCTTAACAAGACGCTTTTAATGCCCCTCTGAAGAGACGTGGGGGTCAGAGTGGTATAACAAGACGGTTTTAATGCCCCTTACAAGACACGTGGAGGTCAGAGTGGTATAACAAGACTCTTTTAATGCCCCTTACAAGAGACGCTCATTATTCTGGCATTTGGCAAATATTAAAAATGATGGTAATCCTAATTGACCTAAAATGGGAAAGGTTTATTCTGATTTCATGTCAGATATTGAGAAAAACCTGCAGATGTGTCTATTTATACAGTGTATGGAAACTTCTGATTTCAACTCTGTATATATATATATATATATATATATATATATATATATATATATATATGTGTATAATATATACACAGCGAAGCTCACACAACACAACACCCACAGCAGAGGAACTGGCTGCACACACACCTGCTCCTGTCAGTGCTGTGAGCGGCCCTCATATCGCTGTTGGCTCCGCCCCTCACATCGCTGTTGGCTCCGCCCCTCACATCGCTGCTGGCTCCGCCTCTCATATCGCTGCTGGCTCCGCCCCTCATATCGCTGCTGGCTCTGCCCCTCACATCGCTGCTGGCTCCGCATCTCATATCACTGCTGGCTCCGCCCCTCATGTCGCTGCTGGCTCCGCCCCTCATATCGCTGCTGGCTCCGCCCATCAGCCGCTCACAGTCCTCAGCAATATGGAGACATCCGCACTGATCAGAATCCTCGGGGGGCGTGGCCTGTCACTGTAGTCACACAAAGGTTGTCATGGAGATCTCAAGGGAAGGCAGGTGGGCGGGGCTTAGAGCAGGAAGTAGAAGCCGTGCAGTGTGATTGGCTCTTTACCTTCTGACAGTAATGGAGCAGATATATGGCTCCTATATAATGGAGGGGGCTCAGGAGGGGTTCCCCACCCTAAAGGTCAGGGGATAAATAATACTGGACATGAGCGAGGGCAGGAGGACATTATTCTATATTGTAAGAAATCTGATTTCTTCTTTCCTCACAGTTTTTCCTGTGCAAGGCCACATGTATTGTGCGATAATCTGTGAATATGGGGGGGATCTGCTCCTCACATCCACATCAATCCCCCCACGTCTGAGCTCTCCCTTACAGGGGTCTTCTGCTCTGCACATTGATGCCGTATCCATGGAGATGACATCATGGCCGGCACATGCGGATCTCCCCGATGGGACCCTCATGTATCTGGAGGACGAGGCACTGCTGCTCCTCGGGGAGAGGGGGCACAATTCCTGTACACATGATACAGGGGCTTCTGCCATCTCTGGGCTGAGAATAATGCTGGCAGCGCGCAGTCTACATGATGTGAGGATTACAAGTCTGCAGTCACAGAGAGTCACACAGATGACTGCAGCCTTCAGCTTCACACCGGACAATCCCTTTAAATACATGTATATTGGTCTAAAAATACTTTTTACTATTTTGCTTCTTGTAACATTTGCTCTGTTCGGCCTTTACCAGCTTTTTGTTTCCCAGCAGCACATTGATGGCTGCAGAATGAGTTAACTTGAGATTCAGTCAGTGAGCTCCTTATGATGTGGAGTTTCCAGCGCTTTTATTTCTGCGATGATTTATGACTGCATCAGAGATCAGCCCAACTTTCATGCTGGTCTGTGAACATAATCAGCACAGAGAAGGTCAGAATGAGCTCACTGATAAATTCTCAGTGAGCTCATTCTGCAACTAGCAATGCAAAGGAAATAAAAAAGACAAATTGTTTATGAAACGTTATTGAAAAAATATTTGTATGTATATATTTAGCCCAAAATGTCTGAGTGTCCATATCCTTAGTACCAGCACAGCTGAGGATTTGGTATAATCAGGGGCGTACATAGGACGCAGAAATTCTAATTGGGCCCCCCCCCAGCAATAAAAATGTAAATAATTGTCGGGGTCGCAGAAGATCAGATCTCACAACCTTCCAGCCTTTACATAGTAATTTTCCTCCTGCTGAAGTCCTAGATCCCTTTTTCATTGCCCATAAAGTGTGGTGCCAACAAAAGTGCCCCCCAAACACGGTATGATACCCCCATGGTGAATTCCTCCATATGCGCAGTACAATGACCCTACTGTACCCGACCTCAACTCCCAGGGTAAAGTATGATCCCCCAACTGCCCCACACCTCTCCACACTCCATAAAGTATAATGCACTCAGTATAAGACTCTCGCCATGGTTCTCCACACAGTATAAGGCACTCGCCATGGTCCTCCACGCAGTATAATGCACTCCCTTGTGGTCCTCCACGCAGTATAATGCACTCCCACGTGGTCCTCCACACAGTACAATGCACTCCCCGTGGTCCTCCACACAGTATAATGGACTCCCCCATGGTCCTCCACACAGTACCATGCACTCCCCCATGGTCCTCCACACAGTACAATGCACTCCCACATGGTCCTCCACACTGTACAATGTACTCCCCCATGGTCCTCCACACAGTATAAAGCCCCCGTCTCACATAGCAATATCGCTAGCGAGATCGCTGCTGTGTCACGGTTTTGGTGACTCACCAGCGACCTCACCAGCGATGTCGCTATGTGTGACACTTTGCAACGATCAGGCCCCTGCTGTGAGGTTGCTGATCGCTGCAAAGTGTCCTGGACCATTTTTTGGTCGTTGGCCTCCCGCTGGCCAGCACACATCGCTGTGTGTGACCAGCGGGACCAACGATCTGGCTGGTAACCATGGTAAACATCGGGTTACTAGGGGCACGCGCGCACTTAGTAACCCGCTGTTTACCATGGATACCACTCTGCTACGGTGCGCGGAGGCTACCGTTCACCTTAGCAGAGTCGTATCCATGATAAACAGCGGGTTACTAGGGGCACACGCGCACTTAGTAACCCGATGTTTACCATAGTTACCAGCCTGCTCCTGCTTAAGCAGCAGGCTGGTAACAGGAGCAGGACATCGTGGAACGATTCTTTCCACGATATCGCTGCTCCCCTGATCGCTGGTGAGCCTGCCTGTTTGACAGCTCACCAGCGATGTATTAGCGATGCAGCAACGATCCCTGACAGGTCGTATCGTTGTCGGGATCGCTGCTGCATCGCTTAGTGTGACGGGGCCTTAAGACACTCGCCATGGTTCTCCACTCAGTATAATGCATTCCCCCATGGTCCTGTACGCAGTATAATGCAGCCCCCCATAGGGTAAAATGCAGCCCCCCCCACCCGTAGGGTAAAATGCAGCCCCAGTCCTCCAGTATTATCAGTACACAATGATTTAAAAAATAAATACATACTTACCGCTCCTCGTTCCCCGCTGCTTCAGTCTCTGCAGCTAATCACCTCAGCAGCTGCCAGCTCCACTGTCTGACACAGCGTGGCGCGTCATCATGCCGCTGCGTCAGACGCAGAGGAGGAATGATGGGAGAGGGAGTGTCACATGATGCTCCCTCCTTCAGGTTTTCGTGGGCCCCGGGCGAAAGAGTCTCAGTGGCCCCTTTAACACATCCAACCATTCATGATGCACAGATACAGCAGATAAATTATAGATATAGATATAGTACAATGCCAAAAATGTCACTGACTTCTTACATTTCATGAGTGATATCTTCTGTAAATTCTACAATAGCTCAGAAACCGTGAATCCTCACAGCGCACAGTGCAGACCGGACAGTATAGTCCTCCATACAGTGTTATTGCACCACATAGTCCTCCATACAGTATTATGAGCCCTATATAATGCTCCATACAAAATACTGGATCCCATATAATTCACCATAGAGAATACTGCCTGGTCCCCATGTAATGTCATATGCAGGCTGGACCCCATACAGAGGCCCCACAAACCCGCTGCATCCTCCCCGGGGCCCCCACAAGCCGGCTGCATCCCCCCAGGGCCCCCCTCAAGCCTGCATCACTCCCCCCAGAGCCCCCACATGCCTGCAGCATCCCCCCCATAGACCCCACAAGCCTGCAGCATCCCCCCCAGAGCACCCACAAGCCCACAGCATCCCCTCCAGGGCCCCACAAGCCCGCAGAATCCCCCCCAGGGCCCCACAAGCCCGCAGCATCCCCTTAGGGCCCCCACAAGCCCGCAGCATCCCCCCGGGGCCCCCACAAGCCCTGGACCGTACCTGCATCACCACCAGTAAAGGTATTGAAGTTTACCCTTGTGTGTGTGCCTTTTCTTCCTCTGGGACCGTCCTGCCGTCTCCCTCCTGCTTCCACCATCTTTCTACACCTCTACACTGCCCTGAGGCCTGCTCTACCTGTGGGGAGCCGTCCCATCATAGCTGCCCCTAACATCAGCCTCAGTGGACTGTCGCAGCGCTGGTAACCTCTTACCAGAATCCACAGGTGGCGTCACGACAATTTCCCCTATAAGCATCCCCCCCCCTTTGAGTGACCGCCCTGGGCCACGGACTGGGCCAGCCACCGTGATATCCCCCGGCAACCAGAGGCCCGGCTGCCGAGTGCCCCACGGCCCTGGGGGCGAGTCACTATGCACAGTGGTTCATGAATTAATATTCACAGTGACCCTCCATCCTGTGATTAAAAGGGTCCGTACATTTGACACCTCCGTCTGACTCCCACAGTCTCCTCCGCACAGATCGATATTAAGATGGCCACCGCAATGGCATGGGGAGTGCAGCGGTGAGTCCAGAGCGCAGCTCCTCGCTCTAAAATGCCCATCAGAAAGAAGAGGTCAGACATTTATTTTCTATGGGCGCTCTATTATCCTATTTATCAAACATCAGCACTACAAGAATCCGTCCTGAGCCGTGCTGGGATCTTTGAACGTGGGCCCCCGGGAGGATCGGGCCCCTCATGGTGGAGCGGATCACACTCATTATAATCCATCACTGATAGAAGATACATAAACAACAACACAGGATGATTGTAAAACAGTGAGGTAATATTTTATTGAGCCACCAAACACACAATAAACATATCGAACAGTCCCAGCAAATACCTAATATGGTGCAAATTACAGAGTCTCACCCTTCCGCTGACTCGCTGGGATTAAAGCAGCTGCCAATCCGAGGGGCTTATGGGGCTGACTACCCCCACCAATGGCACCCCCACCAAAGAGCACCCACAAAGAGGAGGTAACAACAAGCTTAGAAAGCTGACAGTCCATTGAGGTACGTGGCCAGGAGACCAGAAAGTTCCAACCTGGCTTCTCCGAACATATCCATGGAACTAGGTGACCGGAAGGTCCCGACTTGGCTTTTTCCGAGCATATTCACGAGTTCCAGGTGGCCGGAGTGTCCCAACCTGGCTACTCCAAACATCTCCATGGGACCAGGTGACTGGTGGGTCCCAACCTGGTTTTCCCAGATGTATCCATGGGTTCTATAGTAGTCAATGGAGCAGATCTGTATTCCTCCAGCCAGGGCTGTGGTCCCTTAAGCTGGCATCCTGTAGAAACCAAATCTGTGTCCCTCTTAATGGATTCATGGTGTTCTGTAGAGCTGTCCCATAGAGTGTTCCTGGCAGTGGTTTTGTAAAAAGACTCCTTTATGTAGTTCACAACTGTCCTTCTTCATGACTTCATCCACAGGTCAAGAGAAAGGGGTGGTGTTACTAATTCCCATTACTGGAGCATCCACAGTTCATCCCCCAAATGTTGACTTGCAAACATTGCAAACATTGAAGGATAAACTATAAATTCCGAAACAATGCAAGTCAACAAATTGCATGGACTTATAAAATGGTAATCAACATATTTAGCAAACATCCATTGTTCAAAGAGCCTGCGTCCCTGTATTGTAAAGATAACAGTACAATAAACCAGAAGAGTTGATATAAGAGGTAAATAACCATTTATCAATGAACAAATATCACCTCAACCTACAAGATGAGTCAACATTCAGACTCATGACAAAAGATCATGTGCGTTGACCAACCGAAGAAAGAAACACATAAATTCAATAGTTAATAATTCAGGCAATAGTCTATCATTCTGGGCCTATGGAATTTACATCTGGATAATTACGATTAAATGCTGTGTCGTCACAGGCCCCTTTAGTTTTAGGGACTGGCAGGGGTCCTTTACAGTTGCTCTCCCACTAGTTCATCCTTCTTTCCTTTACTCCGTTTCAATAAAATATTTGGAAATATACAAAGTAAAAACTCAAATATAATTTTTTTTCTTACATTAAAACTAGATTTTATTAAAATAAACCCCCAAAAAACAAGAACAAAAAAACTAAACCTGATTAACATCGCAAAGAACAACAACCCAAACTGTACAACGATCACATGATTTATCCGGCACGAAAAACAGCATCAAGAATAAAATAGTAATAATTAATGGCAAAATTGTAGCTTTTGTTCATTTTGTCTCTATACTGCACGATAAATGCTGGAAAGAAAAAATATAAGAACCATTCCTGGGGTTTTGCCATTGAATGCTGGAAAAAATAAAAAAACATCAGCAGAATTGTTTTTTATTAATCTCACGCAAAAGAAAAATGGAATAAAAATTATAAAAACTTTGTCTGTTCCCCAAAATGTTACCAGTGAATCCTATAGCGGCTCCGCATGGACCCAAACTGGTAAACTAAAAACTCCTGCATGCCCCGTGTGTGTGTATATGTATGTATATATATACATACACATATATATATACTCCTCTGTACTATATGCACGGCAGAGCTCACACACCACAACACGCTCCGCTGCGGCGCCACAAAAAGAGCGGACCTGGCTGCACACACACCTGCTCCTGTCACCTGTATACACAGTTGAAACCAGAAATTTACATACACTATATAAATGTTAGAACCCTCCTGTTTGTTTTTTCCATCTTGTGTTTTGCGGTCACAAGACCATCTGCCTTTATATTCCAGCTCCGCCCTTTTGGCTGTGTTGGACTTCAGTGTTGTTTGACTGCTTTGCTAGCCAGGTGCTTCTGTGCCTTTCTCTGTCAGTTCGCTTGGTCCTTCTGGGACCTCTAGTACCTTTTTGTCAGTTTATCTTTTTGTGTTCTGTAACAACTTCTCTGTTTAGGAGATGTCCCATTTTTGTTCCAGTCCTTAGTTCTTTTAGGGACCCCTCTCCTTTATGCTATAGGTCTTCGTTCAGACTAGCCGAGGACTAAGGCGGGTCTGTTCGCTAGGAACAGGCAGCCCGCTACATCGTAGGGATTCAGCTTAGTCTTACTGTAGGGATAGCTTTCTCCTTTCTTTCCTTAGTACTTGTTGCAGATCATAACAATAAAAAGACACATCTGCATGTTTTTCTCAATATCTGACATGAAATCAGAATAAACCTTCTCGTTTTAGGTCAATTAGGATTACCATCATTTTTAAGATTTGCCAAATGCCAGAATAATAAGAGAGAGAGAGAATGTTTTAAAGCATTTTTATTACTTACTGCAAAGTCATAAGTTTACATACACTAATATTGCTATACCTTTAAAAAATTCTGGACTGCCCATATGATGATGTCATGTGTTTGGAAACTTCTGATAGTTTTTTTGGCAACATCTCAGTTAATTAGAGACACACCTGTGGATGTATTTTAATGCACACCTGAAACACACTGCTTCTTTGTGTAGCATCATGGGAAAGTCTAAAGAAATCAACCAAGATATCAGGAAGAGAATTGTGGACTTGCACAAGTCTGGCTCATCCTTGGGTACAATTTCAAGATACCTGAAGGTGTCTCGTTAATCTGTACAAACAATTATATGCAAGTACAAACAAGATGGGAATGTCCAGCCATCATACCGCTCAGGAAGGAGACGGGTTCTGTGTCCCAGAGATGAACGTGCTTTGGTCCGATATGTGCATATCAAGGACAAAAGCAAAAGATCTTGTGAAGATGATAGGGGAAGCTGATAAGATTGTGTCAATATCCCCAGTGAAATGAGTACTGTATCAATATAGGCTGAAAGGCCACTGTGCCAGGAAGAAGCCATTGCTCCAAAAGAAAGATAAAAAAGCCAGATTAATGTTTGCAAATGCACACAGGAACAAAGACCTTAATTTTTGGAGACATGTCCCGTGGTCTGATGAAACTAAAACTGAACTTTTTGGGCATAGTGACCATCGTTACTTTTGGAAGAAAAAAGGAGAAGCTTGGAAGCCTAAGAACACCATCCCAACTGTGAAACACGGGGGAGGCAGCATCATGTGGGGTTGATTTCCTGTAGGAGGGACTGGCGATAGCGCCACTCACAGGCATCACGTGACCCCCCGGCAGCAGCCGGCTCTTTCTTCCGCTGATGTCACGTCAAATGAGGGGTGACATTAGTGTCGCGGACCCCGCGGTGGATGCTGGGCTGTGGGCGGGGGTTACCCCGCGCGTCCCACCCAGCATCCTCCGCGCCCCACTCCCAATGAATGAGGAGAGGGAAAGAGGGAAACTTTTGACTTAGCAGTAAGTAATAAAAATGTCCTAAAACATTCTCTCTCTCTCATTATTCTGGCATTTGGCAAATATTAAAAATGATGGTAATCCTAATTGTCCTAAAATGGGAAAGGTTTATTCTGATTTCATGTCAGATATTGAGAAAAACCTGCAGATGTGTCTATTTATACAGTGTATGGAAACTTCTGATTTCACCTGTGTATATATATATATATATATATATATATATGTGTGTATATTATATACACGGCGAAGCTCACACACCACAACACCCACAGCAGAGGAACTGGCTGCACACACACCTGCTCCTGTCAGTGCTGTGAGCGCCCCTCATATCGCTGCTGGCTCCGCCCCGCTTATCGCTGCTGGCTCCGCCCCTCATATCGCTGCTGGCTCCGCCCCTCATATTGCTGCTGGCTCCGCCCCTCATATCGCTGCTGGCTCCGCCCCTCATATCACTGCTGGCTCCGCCCCTCATATCGCTGCTGGCTCCGCCCCTCATATCGCTGCTGGCTCCGCCTCTCATATCACTGCTGGCTCCGCCCCTCATATCGCTGCTGGCTCCGCCCCTCATATCGCTGCTGGCTCCGCCCCTCATATCGCTGCTGGCTCCGCCCCTCATATCGCTGCTGGCTCCGCCCCTCATATCACTGCTGGCTCCGCCCCTCATATCGCTGCTGGCTCCGCCCCTCATATCGCTGCTGGCTCCGCCTCTCATATCACTGCTGGCTCCGCCCCTCATATCGCTGCTGGCTCCGCCCCTCTTGTCGCTGCTGGCTCCGCCCCTCATATCGCTGCTAGCTCCGCCCCTCATGTCGCTGTTGGCTCAGCCCCTCATATCGCTGCTGGCTCAGCCCCTCATATCGCTGCTGGCTCCGCCCCTCATGTCGCTGCTGGCTCCGCCCCTCACATCGCTGCTGGCTCCGCCTCTCATATCACTGCTGGCTCCGCCCCTCATGTCGCTGCTGGCTCCGCCCCTCATATCGCTACTGGCTCTGCCCCTCACATCGCTGCTGGCTCCGCCCCTCATATCGCTGCTGGCTCCGCCCCTCATGTCGCTCCTGGCTCCGCCCCTCATATCGCTACTGGCTCTGCCCCTCACATCGCTGCTGGCTCCGCCCCTCATATCGCTGCTGGCTCCGCCCCTCACATCGCTGCTGGCTCCGCCCATCAGCCGCTCACAGTCCTCAGCAATATGGAGACATCCGCACTGATCAGAATCCTCGGGGGCGTGGCCTGTCACTGTAGTCACACAAGGGTTGTCATGGAGATCTCAAGGGAAGGCAGGTGGGCGGGGCTTAGAGCAGGAAGTAGAAGCCGTGCAGTGTGATTGGCTCCTTACCTTCTGCCAGTAATGGAGCAGATATATGGCTCCTATATAATGGAGGGGGCTCAGGAGGGGTTCCCCACCCTAAAGGTCAGGGGATAAATAATACTGGACATGAGCGAGGGCAGGAGGACATTATTCTATATTGTAAGAAATCTGATTTCTTCTTTCCTCACAGTTTTTCCTGTGCAAGGCCACATGTATTGTGCGATAATCTGTGAATATGGGGGGATCTGCTCCTCACATCCACATCAATCCCCCCACGTCTGAGCTCTCCCTTACAGGGGTCTTCTGCTCTGCACATTGATGCCGTATCCATGGAGATGACATCATGGCCGGTACATGCGGATCTCCCCGATGGGACCCTCATGTATCTGGAGGACGAGGCACTGCTGCTCCTCGGGGAGAGGGGGCACAATTCCTGTACACATGATACAGGGGCTTCTGCCATCTCTGGGCTGAGAATAATGCTGGCAGCGCGCAGTCTACATGATGTGAGGATTACAAGTCTGCAGTCACAGAGAGTCACACAGATGACTGCAGCCTTCAGCTTCACACCGGACAATCCCTTTAAATACATGTATATTGCTCTAAAAATACTTTTTACTATTTTGCTTCATGTAACATTTGCTCTGTTCGGCCTTTACCAGCTTTTTGTTTCCCAGCAGCACATTGATGGCTGCAGAATGAGTTAACTTGAGATTCAGTCAGTGAGCTCCTTATGATGTGGAGTTTCCAGCTCTTTTATTTCTGCGATGATTTATGACTGCATCAGAGATCAGCCCAACTTTCATGCTGGTCTGTGAACATAATCAGCACAGAGAAGGTCAGAATGAGCTCACTGATAAATTCTCAGTGAGCTCATTCTGCAACTAGCAATGCAAAGGAAATAAAAAAGACAAATTGTTTATGAAACGTTATTGAAAAAATATTTGTATGTATATATTTAGCCCAAAATGTCTGAGTGTCCATATCCTTAGTACCAGCACAGCTGAGGATTTGGTACAATCAGGGGCGTACATAGGAATCATGGGGCCCCATAGCAGAAGTTCTAATTGGGCCCCCCCCCAACAAAAAATTGTAAAAATGTAAATAATTGTCGGGGTCACAGAAGAGCAGATCTCACAACCTTCCAACCTTTACATAGTAATTTTCCTCCTGCTGAAGTCCTAGATCCCTTTTTCATTGCCCATAAAGTGTGGTGCCAACAAAAGTGCCCCCCAAACATGGTATGATACCCCCATGGTGAATTCCTCCATATGCGCAGTATAATGACCCTACTGTACCCCACCTCAACTCCCAGGGTAAAGTATGATGACACCAACACAGTATGATTGCCCCAACTGTCCCACACCTCTCCATACTCCATAGAGTATAATGCACTCGCCATGGTCCTCCACACAGTATAAGACTCTCGCCATGGTCCTCCACACAGTATAAGGCACTCGCCATGGACCTCCACGCAGTATAATACACTCCCCATGGTCCTCCACGCAGAATAATGCACTCCCTCGTGGTCCTCCACGCAGTATAATGCACTCCCACGTGGTCCTCCACACAGTACAATGCACTCCCCGTGGTCCTCCACACAGTATAGTGCACTCCCCCATGGTCCTCCACACAGTACAATGCACTCCCCCATGGTCCTCCACACAGTACAATGCACTCCCCCATGGTCCTCCACACTGTACAATGCACTCCCCCATGGTCCTCCACACAGTATAAGACACTCGCCATGGCTCCTCACTCAGTATAATGCATTCCCCCATGGTCCTGTACGCAGTATAATGCAGCCCCCCATAGGGTAAAATGCAGCCCCAGTCCTCCAGTATTATCAGTACTCACTGATTTAAAAATAAATACATACTTACCGCTCCTCGTTCCCCGCTGCTTCAGTCTCTGCAGCTGATCACCTCAGCAGCTGCCAGCTCCACTGTCTGACACAGCGTGGCGCGTCATCATGCTGCTGCGTCAGACGCAGAGGAGGAATGATGGGAGAGGGAGTGTCACATGATGCTCCCTCCTCCTGGTTTTCGTGGGCCCCGGGCGAAAGAGTCTCAGTGGCCCCTTTAACACATCCAACCATTCATGATGCACAGATACAGCAGAGAAATTATAGATATAGATATAGTACAATGCCAAAAATGTCACTGACTTCTTACATTTCATGAGTGATATCTACTGTAAATTCTACAATAGCTCAGAAACTGGTGAATCCTCACAGCGCACAGTGCAGACCGGACAGTATAGTCCTCCATACAGTGTTATGACACCACTAAGTCCTCCATACAATATTATGGGCACCACATAGTCCTCCATACAGTATTATGAGCCCCATATAATGATCCATACAAAATACTGGATCCCATATAATTCACCATAGAGAATACTGCCTGGTCCCCATGTAATGCCATATGCAGGCTGGACCCCATACAGAGGCCCCACAAGCCCGCTGCATCCCCCCCGGGGCCCCCACAAGCCTGCTGCATCCCCCTGGAGCCCCCACAAGCCTGCAGCACCCCCCCCCAGAGCTCCCACAAGCCTGCAGCATCCCCCCCAGAGCTCCCACAAGCCTGCAGCATCCCCCCCAGAGCCCCCACAAGCCCGCAGCATCCTCCCAGAGCACCCACAAGCCCGCAGCATCCCCCCCCAGAGCACCCACAAGCCCACAGCATCCCTCCCAGGGCCCCACAAGCCCGCAGCATCCCCCCCAGGGTCCCACAAGTCCACTGCATCCCCCCCAGAGCACCCACAAGCCTGCAATATCCCACCAAGGGCCCCCACAAGCCCACAGCATCCCCCCAGGGCCCCACAAGCCAACAGCATCCCCCCTAGGGCCCCCACAAGCCCACAGCTTCCCCCCCAGGGCCCCACAAGCCCACACCATCCCCCTCAGAGCACCCGCAAACCCACAGCATCCCCCCCAGGGCCCCACAAGCCCACAGCATCCCCCCCAGGGCCTCACAAGCCCACAGCATTCCGCCCCCAGAGCCCCCACAAGCCCGCAGCATCCCCCCACCCCAGGGCCCCACAAGCTCGCAGCATCCCCCCCCCAGGGCCCCCACAAGCCCGCAGCATCCCCCCCAGAGCCCTCATAAGCCCGCAGCATTCCCTTAGGGCCCCCACAAGCACGCATTATCCCTGCATTATTCCCCAGAGCCCCCTAAGATCTCCACAAGCATTAATTAACCCCACCAGACTGCCCTCCAGCATTAACCCCCCCCAAATCCCTCACTCGCAAGTATCAAGCCCCCTCACCCCAAAAACAACAAGAAGAAAAGACATCAGACCAGCAATTAATAGAACAATCTCCTGTTTCTCAGCTTAGGATACTGACCTCCTCCTGCAGCTTCACCGGCAGCTCTGTCTCTGCATGAGACTCTGGCGTCTGGTGCTGAACTAGAACACGCCCCCGGAAATGACATCACACCTGGAAGGATCCCATACATTCTAGCGTCTAGGGCACGGGAAGAGGTAAGTATTGTGCCGGCCGGGGCCCTGAGCAGGCGGGGGGGGGCCCATAGTGCGCCGGGATGCCCGATGGTGAGTAAGCCCCCTGCCTGCTCAGGGCCCCGCCTCTTGCCTGGGTGCAGGAGAGGGACCCGATGCGGGGGTACACAGTGCAGGCGACTGCTATGGGGCCCCCCCAGCTCACGGGCCCCATAGCAGTCGCGTGGCCTGCCGCCAATGGCGGGACGCCACTGGGTACAATGGTGTCTGGCCTGGACAATCCTCTGTAATGGAAACCAAGTCCGAACTGATAGATTTTCCCTGCACTGATACATTGTAGCAAACGGTCAGGACAGGAGGGGGATCGTCTAGACTGAATACCATTGTAATAAATGCTCCGCTGCTGTCAGGATTAGATTTTTTTCAGGTTCTGGATATTAACAAGAATGATTTTATTCTCAGACAACAAGCAGAGATCTTACAAATGGCAGAAAAGTGGAATAATCCTTCATTGCAGAGAGGAGAACTTTCCTCCTGTATCCGGCGGATCGTCCTGTGGCTGAGAACAGTCTTTGCGGAGCGATTCCTCCCTATGAGGGGAACGTCGGCGCGGTGGAGCTGCTGTATCTGCCACGGAGGGGAATGAAGAGCAAGAAAGATTTATCCCTCATCCTGGAGGATCCGGAACTGAAGACTACGGAGATCAAAGCTGAAGGTGAAGCCACATGTGATCTGTATACATCGGCAGAGGGGTCGTCACATGAGGAAATCCCCCCATATATATGGAGATGGCGATCTGTGGGGGCCGGACACAGAATGGGTGTGTGGTGTAACCAAAGAGAACACTAAGTCAGCACAGGAGCTGTGTACACAAAACGGAAGCATTCTGCAAAGTTACTTTATTCTCTTTATCCCCTTCCCGACATCCACAGAATTTAAGTGTCGCAATTCCAATGAGTTGTGGATTTTTGGTTCAAGTTGCCCAACGGGAGCAAAAAATAATGTGATAGAAAAGGATTAAAATTGAAATTTATATATATAAAAAAAATCCTTTTAAATTTCCTACCTCCATTTGTCAATACAAAACAAGACTAAAAGATTATATATATTTATTTATTTATTTAGTATTGACACACTGACAAAAAGTCCGATCTATCAAATCATAAATATATTAACCCCTACAGCAAATGCCCAACAGCAAAGATAATCTAAACACCCAATTTTTTTTTCTTTTTGGGTAATTTTACCTCCCAAAAAATGCATCAAAAAGAGATGAAAAGTTTGTAGACAGCAGAGAATGGCATCAATAACCCCCGCAGGTCGGCGAGCAGAAAGCGAACCTCGCCCAGATTCATCAGCAGAAACATGGAACAAATGCAGGGTCTCACAAAATGGTGACACAATACCGGGTTATTTATTACTGTTTGGTGACACCATAATACGGCAATTCTGGCTTCTTAATTTATTTTTCTGCTATTTAACGTGCGGTTTAAATAATTTGGGCTTTGATAGGTCGGACTTTTACAGACACGACAATATAAAATGTTTCTTTTTTAATTTCTTTTTTTTTACCTTGGAAAATAGGGGTGATTTAACATCTTTGTTTATTTTTTTTCCTTTGTAAAACTTTTTTCTTTTTTTTCCATTTTTACTTTATTTTTTTATGTCCCCTTAGGGCACTTGAACCTGCAATCTCTTGACTGCTTATTCTATATACAGTAATCCTCTAGTAATGCAGTATACAGTTTATAAGATTAAGTCCAGACTGTGGATGAACTTCACAGGAGTACCAAGATGGCCGCCATGCAGGCCTTCACCATTCCCCTGACTGCCATTGTCATCCATTTCCTGGCGATAGCGCAATATAAATGCTGCTGTCGGCTCAGGTCACCGCTGTTCTGGGCTGGCTGGCAAATTGCACACAGTAGCAACCCATCCTTATTGAGTTTTATCTGTGGCTGATTCATAAAGTGAGTAAAGGTTACAAAGCTTTAAAAAGATAAAGCCGGTGTTATGATGTAATAGTTGAGGTCAAATGCCGACTAGATTCTCATCCACTTCTATCAGTGGGCTACTCAGAGAGGTGTCTGAGACTCTAGTCAGCATGTGACCAGGCTCGGACTGGCCTGCTGGGGAATTCCCCGGTGGGTCCCACTGCAGGGCCAGCACTGACAAGAGAAGGAAGGCTCCTCCCACTCCTACCCTAGCACAGCTATGCACTTGTCTATACATCTTATGCTGTGTGTGTGGGGGTGTGTGGTTTGACTTGTCTATATACTGTATGCTGTGTGTGGGGGACTTGTCTATATACTGTATGCTGTGTGGGGGACTTGTCTATATACCGTATGCTGTGTGTGGGGGACTTGTCTATACACTGTATGCTGTGTGTGGGGGACTTGTCTATATACTGTATGCTGTGTGTGGGGGACTTGTCTATATACCGTATGCTGTGTATGGGGGACTTGTCTATATACCGTATGCTATGTGTGTGTGTGGGGGACTTGTCTGTATACCGTGTGTGGGAGGTGGGGGACTTGTCTATATACCGTATGCTGTGTGTGGGGGACTTGTCTATACACTGTATGCTGTGTGTGGGGGACTTGTCTATATACTGTATGCTGTGTGTGGGGGACTTGTCTATATACCATATGCTGTGTATGGGGGACTTGTCTATATACCGTATGCTGTGTGTGTGTGTGGGGGACTTGTCTGTATACCGTGTGTGGGAGGTGGGGGACTTGTCTATATACCGTATGCTGTGTGTGGGGGACTTGTCTATATACTGTATGCTGTGTGTGTGTGGAGGGGACTTGTCTGTATACCGTGTGTGGCAGGTGGGGGACTGGTCTATATACCGTATGCTGTGTGTGGGGGACTTGCCTATATACTGTATACTGTGTGTGGGGGACTTGTCTATATACCGTATGCTGTGTGTGGGGGACTTGTCTATATACTGTATGCTGTGTGTGGGGGACTTGTCTATATACCGTATGCTGTGTGTGGGGGACTTGTCTATATACCGTATGCTGTGTGTGGGGGACTTGTCTATATACCGTATGCTGTGTGTGGGGGACTTGTCTATATACTGTATGCTGTGTGTGGGGGACTTGTCTATATACTGTATGCTGTGTGTGGGGGGGACTTGTCTATATACCGTATGCTGTGTGTGGGGGGGACTTGTCTATATACCGTATGCTGTGTGTGGGGGACTTGTCTATATACTGTATGCTGTGTGTGGGGGACTTGTCTATATACTGTATGCTGTGTGTGGGGGACTTGTCTATATACCTTATGCTGTGTGTGGGGGACTTGTCTATATACCGTATGCTGTGTGGGGGACTTGTCTATATACCGTATGCTGTGTGTGGGGGACTTGTCTATATACCTTATGCTGTGTATGGGGGACTTGTCTATATACTGTATGCTGTGTATGGGGGACTTGTCTATATACCGTATGCTGTGTGTGGGGGACTTGTCTATATACCGTATGCTGTGTGGGGGGGACTTGTCTATATACCGTATGCTGTGTGGGGGGGACTTGTCTATATACCGTATGCTGTGTGGGGGGGACTTGTCTATATACCGTATGCCGTGTGTGCTGGACTTGTCTATATACCGTATGCTGTGTGTGGGGGACTTGTCTATATACCGTATGCTGTGTGGGGGGGACTTGTCTATATACCGTGTGTGGGAGGTGGGGGACTTGTCTATATACTGTATGCTGTGTGTGGGGGACTTGTCTATATACTGTATGCTGTGTGTGGGGGACTTGTCTATATAGTGTATGCTGTGTGTGGGGGACTTGTCTGTATACCGTGTGTGGGAGGTGGGGGACTTGTCTATATACTGTATGCTGTGTGTGGGGGACTTGTCTATATACTGTATGCTGTGTGGGGGACTTGTCTATATACCGTATGCTGTGTGTGGGGGACTTGTCTATACACTGTATGCTGTGTGTGGGGGACTTGTCTATATACTGTATGCTGTGTGTGGGGGACTTGTCTATATACCGTATGCTGTGTATGGGGGACTTGTCTATATACCGTATGCTGTGTGTGTGTGTGGGGGACTTGTCTGTATACCGTGTGTGGGAGGTGGGGGACTTGTCTATATACCGTATGCTGTGTGTGGGGGACTTGTCTATACACTGTATGCTGTGTGTGGGGGACTTGTCTATATACTGTATGCTGTGTGTGGGGGACTTGTCTATATACCATATGCTGTGTATGGGGGACTTGTCTATATACCGTATGCTGTGTGTGTGTGTGGGGGACTTGTCTGTATACCGTGTGTGGGAGGTGGGGGACTTGTCTATATACCGTATGCTGTGTGTGGGGGACTTGTCTATATACTGTATGCTGTGTGTGTGTGGAGGGGACTTGTCTGTATACCGTGTGTGGCAGGTGGGGGACTGGTCTATATACCGTATGCTGTGTGTGGGGGACTTGCCTATATACTGTATACTGTGTGTGGGGGACTTGTCTATATACCGTATGCTGTGTGTGGGGGACTTGTCTATATACTGTATGCTGTGTGTGGGGGACTTGTCTATATACCGTATGCTGTGTGTGGGGGACTTGTCTATATACCGTATGCTGTGTGTGGGGGACTTGTCTATATACCGTATGCTGTGTGTGGGGGACTTGTCTATATACTGTATGCTGTGTGTGGGGGACTTGTCTATATACTGTATGCTGTGTGTGGGGGGGACTTGTCTATATACCGTATGCTGTGTGTGGGGGGAACTTGTCTATATACCGTATGCTGTGTGTGGGGGACTTGTCTATATACTGTATGCTGTGTGTGGGGGACTTGTCTATATACCTTATGCTGTGTGTGGGGGACTTGTCTATATACCGTATGCTGTGTGGGGGACTTGTCTATATACCGTATGCTGTGTGTGGGGGACTTGTCTATATACCTTATGCTGTGTATGGGGGACTTGTCTATATACTGTATGCTGTGTATGGGGGACTTGTCTATATACCGTATGCTGTGTGTGGGGGACTTGTCTATATACCGTATGCTGTGTGGGGGGGACTTGTCTATATACCGTATGCTGTGTGGGGGGGACTTGTCTATATACCGTATGCTGTGTGGGGGGGACTTGTCTATATACCGTATGCCGTGTGTGCTGGACTTGTCTATATACCGTATGCTGTGTGTGGGGGACTTGTCTATATACCGTATGCTGTGTGGGGGGGACTTGTCTATATACCGTATGCTGTGTGGGGGGGACTTGTCTATAGACTGTATGCTGTGTGTGGGGGACTTGTCTATATACCGTATGCTGTGTGTGGGGGACTTGTCTATATAGTGTATGCTGTGTGTGGGGGACTTGTCTATATACTGTATGCTGTGTGGGGGACTTGTCTATATACCGTATGCTGTGTGGGAGGGACTTGTCTATATACCGTATGCTGTGTGGGGGACTTGTCTATATACCGTATGCTGTGTGGGGGACTTGTCTATATACCGTATGCTGTGTGGGGGACTTGTCTGTATACCGTATGCTGTGTGTGGGGGACTTGTCTATATACCGTATGCTGTGTGTGGGGGACTTGTCTATATACTGTATGCTGTGTGGGTGACTTGTCTATATACTGTATGCTGTGTGTAGGGGACTTGTCTATATACTGTATGCTGTGTGGGTGACTTGTCTATATACTGTATGCTGTGTGTGGGGGACTTGTCTATATACCGTATGCTGTGTGTGGGGGACTTGTCTATATACCGTATGCTGTGTGTGGGGGACTTGTCTATATACCGTATGCTGTGTGGGGGACTTGTCTATATACTGTATGCTGTGTGTGGGTGACTTGTCTATATACTGTATGCTGTGTGTGGGGGACTTGTCTATATACCGTATGCTGTGTGGGGGACTTGTCTATATACCGTATGCTGTGTCGGGGGGACTTGTCTATATACCGTATGCTGTGTCGGGGGGACTTGTCTATATACCGTATGCTGTGTGTGGGGGTCTTGTCTATATACCGTATGCTGTGTGGGGGACTTGTCTATATACCGTATGCTGTGTGTGGGGGACTTGTCTATATACCGTATGCTGTGTGGGGGACTTGTCTATATACCGTATGCTGTGTGTGGGGGCTTGTCTATATACCGTATGCTGTGTCGGGGGGACTTGTCTATATACCGTATGCTGTGTGTGGGGGTCTTGTCTATATACCGTATGCTGTGTGGTGGGGGAGGGGGTTCTGGACTTGGTTCTCTTTGCTATATGTGGGGGAGGGAGCCCTGGATAAATATGCTATACATGGAGGAGGGGACCTGGCTATATACTTTGTGTGGGGGAGTGGGGACCTGGATAAATATGCTATACATGGAGGAGGGGACCTGGCTATATACTTTGTGTGGGGGAGCGGGGACCTGGCTATATACTTTGTGTGGGGGAGCGGGGACCTGGCTATATACTGTGTGTGGGGGAGCGGGGACCTGGCTATATACTGTGTGTGGGGGAGCGGGGACCTGGCTATATACTTTGTGTGGGGGAGCGGGGACCTTGGCTATATACTGTGTGTGGGGGAGCGGGGACCTGGCTTTATACTTTGTGTGGGGGAGCGGGGACCTGGCTATATACTTTGTGTGGGGGAGCGGGGATCTTGGCTATATACTTTGTGTGGGGGAGCGGGGACCTGGCTATATACTTTGTGTGGGGGAGCGGGGGCCTGGCTATATACTTTGTGTGGGGGAGCGGGGATCTTGGCTATATACTGTGTGTGGGGGAGCGGGGACCTGGCTATATACTGTGTGTGGGGGAGCGGGGACCTGGCTATATACTTTGTGTGGGGGAGCGGGGACCTTGTCTATATACTTTGTGTGGGGGAGCGGGGACCTTGTCTATATACTTTGTGTGGGGGAGCGGGGACCTTGGCTATATACTTTGTGTGGGGGAGCGGGGACCTGGCTATATATTGTGTGTGGGGGAGCGGGGACCTGGCTATATACTGTGTGTGGGGGAGCGGGGGCCTGGCTATATACTGTGTGTGGGGGAGCGGGGACCTGGCTCTATGTGGTAGGTGTGGGGCAGTTGCTGTTACGGGGGCAGCTTTATTGTGAATGTATATGTAGTGGGTACAATGTGGAGGACTCTTTATAGATCACAGACATCATATGTGCTGATCAGGAGCCTTTCTGTGAATGCTATGTGTCAGGTCAGAGCTGCACTATTGCTAGATGATCTTGTGGGTGAACGTCTCATTCAGACGTCTGTTTTTTTACATCCATGTTATTGACAGACATAATACGCACTTTTATCATCTATGGGGCAGTTCACATATCCATATATATATATTTTTTTATTTGCATATAGTAACAAACATTGATACAATTCGGATCGATCCCTTTGATGAAAATCAGTTTTGTTTTTTTTCCTTTTTTTTAATGTACCAGAAAACTACAGATGTCTGAATGAGGCCTGAAGATCTGTTCAAATGTGGCAGATTGTTCCTGGAGGATTTCCATAGAAAATCAGAGCAAATTAGCAAGAATCCGCAAGAAAATCCACAACAGCAAATTTGCACTGCATGATTATGGTGCAGATCTTTCTGGTAATTCACTGTGGAAAACAGCAGCGTGTAAAATAAAAAGAAATAAACTTGCTGGAAGTTGTAGTCCCTCACCACATACTGCAGTGTTATCATGACGCAGTGATGGTTTAGTTACATGACCGGTGCCTGCGCTGTCACTTGCTGGGAGTTGTAGTCCCTCACCACATACTGCAGTGCTATTATGACGCAGTGATGGTTTAGTTACATGACCGGTGCCTGCACTGTCACTTGCTGGGAGTTGTAGTCCCTCACCACATACTGCAGTGCTATTATGATGCAGTGATGGTTTAGTTACATGACCGGTGCCTGCGCTGTCACTTGCTGGGAGTTGTAGTCCCTCACCACATACTGCAGTGCTATTATGATGCAGTGATGGTTTAGTTACATGATCGGTGCCTGCGCTGTCACTTGCTGGGAGTTGTAGTCCCTCAGCACATACTGCAGTGCTATTATGATGCAGTGATGGTTTAGTTACATGATCGGAGCCTGAGCTGTCACTTGCTGGGAGTTGTAGTCCCTCACCACATACTGCAGTGCTATTATGATGCAGTGATGGTTTAGTTACATGACCGGTGCCTGCTCTGTCACTTGCTGGGAGTTGTAGTCCCTCACCACATACTGCAGTGCTATTATGATGCAGTGATGGTTTAGTTACATGATCGGTGCCTGCACTGTCACTTGCTGGGAGTTGTAGTCCCTCACCACATACTGCAGTGCTATTATGATGCAGTGATGGTTTAGTTACATGATCGGTGCCTGCGCTGTCACTTGCTGGGAGTTGTAGTCCCTCACCACACACTGCAATGCTATTATGATGCAGTGATGATTTAGTTACATGATCGGTGCCTGTGCTGTCACTTGCTGGTAGTTGTAGTCCCTCACCACATACTGCAGTGCTATTATGATGCAGTGATGGTTTAGTTACATGATCGGTGCCTGCGCTGTCACTTACTGGGAGTTGTAGTCCCTCACCACATACTGCAGTGCTATTATGACGCAGTGATGGTTTAGTTACATGACCGGTACCTGCGCTGTCACTTGCTGGGAGTTGTAGTCCCTCACCACATACTGCAGTGCTATTATGACGCAGTGATGGTTTAGTTACATGATCGGTGCCTGCGCTGTCACTTGCTGGGAGTTGTAGTCCCTCACCACATACTGCAGTGCTATTATGATGCAGTGATGGTTTAGTTACATGATCGGTGCCTGCGCTGTCACTTGCTGGGAGTTGTAGTCCCTCACCACATACTGCAGTGCTATTATGATGCAGTGATGGTTTAGTTACATGATCGGTGCCTGTGCTGTCACTTGCTGGGAGTTGTAGTCCCTCACCACATACTGCAGTGCTATTATGACGCAGTGATGGTTTAGTTAAATGATCGGTGCCTGCGCTGTCACTTGCTGGGAGTAGTAGTCCCTCACCACATACCGCTGTGCTATTATGACTCAGTGATGGTGAATTGTGTATCTAATCCTATCCTGTGTGATACTGTCTGCTGAGCCGTGTATCTAATCACGCCCTGTGCGATACTGTCTGCTGAGCTGTATCTCTAATCCTCTTCTGTGTGATACTATCTGCTGAGCAGTGTATCTAATCCTACCCTGTGTGATACTGTCTGCTGAGCAGTGTATCTAATCCTATCCTGTGTGATACTATCTGCTGAGCCATGTATCTAATCCTCTCCTGTGTGATACTGTCTGCTGAGCTGTGTATCTAATACTCTCCTGTGTGATACTGTCTGCTGAGCAGTGTATCTAATCTTATCCTGTGTGATACTGTCTGCTGAGCTGAGTATCTAATCCCCTCCTGTATGATACTGTCTGCTGAGCTGTGTATCTAATCCTCTCCTGTGTGATACTGTCTGCTGAGCCGTGTATCTAATCCTACCCTGTGTGATACTGTCTGCTGAGCCGTGTATCTAATTCTCTCCTGTGTGATACTGTCTACTGAGCTGTGTATCTAATCCTCTCCTGTGTGATACTGTCTGCTGAGCTGTATCTCTAATCCTACCCTGTGTGATACTGTCTGCTGAGCCGTGTATCTAATCCTCTCCTGTGTGATACTGTCTGCTGAGGTGTCTATCTAATCCTCTCCTGTGTGATACCGTCTGCTGAGCAGTGTATCTAATCCTCTCCTGTGGGATATTGTCTGCTGAGGTGTGTATCTAATCCTCTCCTGTGTAATACTGTCTGCTGAGCCGTGTATCTAATCCTCTCCGGTGTAATACTGTGAGTTGAGCTGTGTATCTAATCCTCTCCTGTGTGATACTGTGTGCTGAGCTGTGTATCTAATACTCTCCTGTGTGATACTGTCTGCTGAGCAGTGTATCTAATCCTCTCCTGTGTGATACTGTTTGCTGAGCTGTGTATCTAATCCTCTCCTGTGTGATTCTGTCTGCTGAGTCATGTATCTAATCCTATGCTGTGTGATACCGTCTGCTGAGCTGTGTATCTAATCCTCTCCTGTGTATCTAATCCTCTCCTGTGTATCTAATCCTCTCCTGTGTGATACTGTGTGCTGAGCTGTGTATCTAATACTCTCCTGTGTGATACTGTCTGCTGAGCTGTGTATCTAATACTCTCCTGTGTGATACTGTCTGCTGAGCAGTGTATCTAATCCTCTCCTGTGTGATACTGTTTGCTGAGCTGTGTATCTAATCCTCTCCTGTGTGATTCTGTCTGCTGAGTCATGTATCTAATCCTATGCTGTGTGATACCGTCTGCTGAGCTGTGTATCTAATCCTCTCCTGTGTATCTAATCCTCTCCTGTGTGATACTGTCTGCTGAGCTGTGTATCTAATCCTCTCCTGTGTGATACTGTCTGCTGAGCTATGCATCTAATCCACTCCTGTGTGATACTATCTGCTGAGCTGTGTTTCTAATCCCCTCCTGTGTGATACTGTCTGCTGAGCCGTGTATCTAATCCTCTCCTGTGTGATACTGTCTGCTGAGCCATGTATCTAATCCCCTCCTGTGTGATACTGTCTGCTGAGCAGTGTCTCTAATCCCCTGCTGTGTGATACTGTCCGCTGAGCCGTGTATCTAACCCTATGCTGTGTGATACTGTCTGCTGAGCTATGTATCTAATCCTATGCTGTGTATCTAATCCTCTCCTGTGTGATAATGTCTGCTGAGCCATGTATCTAATCCTCTCCTGTGTGATACTGTCTGCGGAGCCGTGTATCTAATCCTATCCTGTGTGATACCATCTGCTGAGCAGTGTATCTAATCCTATCCTGTGTGATACTGTCTGCTGAGCTGTGTATCTAATCCTCTCCTGTGTGATACTGTCTGCTGAGCCGTGTATCTAATCCTCTCCTGTGTGATACTGGTGTGCTGAGCTGTGTATCTAATCCTCTCCTGTGTGATACTTTCTGCTGAGCCATGTATCTAATTCTCTCCTGTGTGATACTGTCTGCTGAGCTGTGTATCTAATCCTCTCCTGTGTGATACTGTCTGCTGAGCTGTGTATCTAATCCTCTCCTGTGTGATACTGTCTGCTGAGCTGTATCTCTAATCCTACCCTGTGTGATACCATCTGCTGAGCTGTATCTCTAATCCTGTCCTATGTGATACCGTCTGCTGAGCAGTGTATCTAATCCTCTCCTGTGTGATACTGTCTGCTGAGCCGTGTATCTAATCCTCTCCTGTGTGATACCATCTGCTGAGCAGTGTATCTAAGCTGTGTGATACCTTCTGCTGAGCTGTGTATCTAATCCTCTCCTGTGCGATACTGTCTTTTGAGCTGTGTATCTAATCCTCTCCTGTGTGATACTGTCTGCTGAGCCGTGTATCTAATCCTCTCCTGTGTGAAACTGTGTGCTGAGCTGTGTATCTAATCCCATCCTGTGTGATACTGTCTGATGAACTGTGTTTCTAATCCTATCTTGCGTGATACTGTCTGCTGAGTCGTGTATCTAATCCCGCCCTGTGCGATACTGTCTGCTGAGCCGTGTATCTAATCCACTCCTGTGTGATACTGTCTGCTGAGCTGTGTATCTAATCCTCTCCTGTGTGATACTGTCAGCTGAGCCGTGTATCTAATCCTCTCCTGTGCGATACTGTCTGCTGAGCTGTGTATCTAATCCTCTCCTGTGTGATACTGTCTGCTGAGCTGTGTATCTAATCCTCTCCTGTGTGATACTGTCAGCTGAGCTGTGTATCTAATCCTCTCCTGTGTGATACTGTCTGCTGAGCTATGTATCTAATCCCCTCCTGTGTGATACTGTCAGCTGAGCTGTGTATCTAATCCTATCATGTGTGATACTGTCTGCTGAGCTATGCATCTAATCCTGTCCTGTGTGATACCGTCTGCTGAGCTATGTATCTAATCCTTTCCTGTGTGATACTGTCTGCTGAGCTGTATCTCTAATCCTACCCTGTGTGATACTGTCTGCGGAGCCATGTATCTAATCCTCTCCTGTGCGATACCGTCTGCTGAGCAGTGTATCTAATCCTCTCCTGTGTGATACTGTCTGCTGAGCTATGCATCTAATCCACTCCTGTGTGATGCTATCTGCTGAGCTGTGTATCTAATCCCCTCCTGTGTGATACTGTCTGCTGAGCCGTGTATCTAACCCTATGCTGTGTGATACTGTCTGCTGAGCCATGTATCTAATCCCCTCCTGTGTGATACTGTCTGCTGAGCAGTGTCTCTAATCCCCTGCTGTGTGATACTGTCCGCTGAGCCGTGTATCTAACCCTATGCTGTGTGATACTGTCTGCTGAGCTATGTATCTAATCCTATGCTGTGTATCTAATCCTCTCCTGTGTGATAATGTCTGCTGAGCCATGTATCTAATCCTCTCCTGTGTGATACTGTCTGCTGAGCAGTGTATCTAATCTTATACTGTGTGATACTGTCTCCTGAGCTGTGTATCTAATCTCCTCCTGTGTGATACTGTCTGCTGAGCTGTGTATCTAATCCTCTCCTGTGTGATACTGTCTGCTGAGCTGTGTATCTAATCCTATTGTCGTCACTGAATTTTGGGTCTTCTATCCTTTGGATTACGAGCTCGGAGAGAATGAAGACACAGGACAGGATGTTTGTGTCTAAACATACTCTAAAAACTTTATTACAAAACACAGGGCTAATATACACCCTAAAAGGCAGGAAACGGATTTGCCATATATGGTTCGATTATACAGTTTAGCTGAACAAGTGAAAAAAAGCTAGTTTCTGTATGCTTTAAAATATTTAATTAGACTTATCTAGTTAGCAAGGTCATTTCATCTTTCTGCAAGAACACATTATTGCTACAAGAAACATCTGGCCAGGGAGTATACTTTATGTTCTCCCAAGGACACGCTATTGATACAAGAAGGAACATTCATAGCTGTTGTTTTCACCTAAAATAACTGTCAGACTTATATAGCATAGATAGGGCCATTAAACTTGAGGGACTCCATCTTCTGCTATAACATTCCATCCTTTTGTTCCTTCATTTATCAATACGAATTTCTATGTTTTCTTTTAGTACAACGCTGAATACACATTAAAAAAAAGCTTAAAAACCAAATAAACCGCAAGACACATTAGCAAAACCTGTAAAATCACTTGTACTATACCAGCCAACCACCCACCAATACCTTTAAACCAATTTGTGGGATTTAGAAAGGAAAATCTCTGTGTGGAATTATTGGCCCAAGTATCTGAACAGTTCACCCAAAAGTTTATCTCTTCCCATGAGACCGGGACAGCGAGAAAGGGTATGCTAGTGGACGTCACAGGGGCATGTGTACATATCCAACAATTAGCAATGATCTGGTTTTGCTCCTTTAGTCCATCGATTAGAGCAAGATGGTGTCTAATGAATCTATTGTCATCTCCATCCATGGTGCCTAACGTAGTCCATGCACCTGTGGTTGTAAGTATGCAGGTAAGTATAAATGTCATCATTCTTTGTCCGCTGGTTCTCCTAGTATCTTTTTGCAATGGGACGCGTGGATCCAGGTCTCTTTTCCCTCTAGCTTAACGGCTGTACTTGTGGTCAGCAGAACTTGAAAGGGTCCGTCAAACCGTGGATCTAGGCTTTTCCTCACGTGTCTTTTTATAACCACCCAGTCTCCAGGTTGCAGCGTATGGCTGCTAGAGTCTTGATCTGGATCTGGAAGAGAACTGAAGACATTATCATGTACTTGCTTAATCTTTTTGTGTAAAGCCCTTACATAGGAACTTAGCACATGGTTGTTCATTTCTAATGCTTGCGGATAGAAACACCCTAGGCTGGGTACGTTGCCAAACAATATCTCATATGGAGAGAGTCCAGTCTTTCTATTAGGCGTGTATCTTACTGAAAACAGAGCAAGTGGTAAACAGTCCGGCCATGGTTTTCCTGTCTCAGCCATGGCTTTCTGAATTTTTAATTTCAATGTCCCATTCAGTCTTTCCACTTTACCACTACTTTGTGGGTGATATGGGGTGTGGAATGCTTGTTGAATTCCTAGAGCTGACATGACTTCATTCATTATTTCACCCGTGAAGTGTGTACCTCTGTCACTCTCAATTACCTCTGGTACCCCATACCTGCAGACCACCTCCGCAAGCAGTTTCTTTGCGGTTGCCACAGCCGTGGCTTTGGCAATCGGGAAAGCCTCTGGCCATCCTGAGAACAAATCAATACAGACCAACACATATTCCCATGATCCTGACTTTGGCAGCTGAATATAATCAATTTGCAGTCTCTGGAATGGATAGAGGGGCCGGGGGGTGTGTTTGCGTGGTGTTTTAACTACTCTACCCTGATTATGTGTAGCACATATCATGCACCCTTGTACCAGGTTTTCAATACAGGTGGAGAATCCTGGTGCCACCCAATGTTTCTGCATCACACTCATCACACCCGTTTTAGATTGGTGTGTCGGCCCATGTAGTATCTGGGCAGCTGCTGGGTACAGTGCCCTTGGAAGGCATCGTCGTGTCCCTTTCCCCCATACCCCATTTGCTTCATTCAGGCATGCACCTTCCTTTAACCACTTATCAACCTCCTCCTTTTGAGCCTGAGCCTGCATTTGGGATAAGATGTCCTCCGACACAAAGGGGTTTTTAGGGGCACTTAACTGACGTACTGTTGACCCTTGTTGCAGCTTACAGGCTGCTGTTTTTGCCGCTGCATCTGCCATCGCATTTCCTCTGCTTACCTGGTCGGTGCGTCTGGTATGTGCTCTTACCTTTATGACAGCTACTTGTTTAGGTAGTTGTAGCGCATCAATTAACTGCTGGACCGCATCAGCATTCTTAATGGGGTGTCCTGCTGCCGTCAGGAAACCTCTTGACTTCCATATTGGACCAAAATCATGCGATATACCGAATGCGTACCTAGAATCTGTGTAAATGTTAACAATACTGGTCTGTGCCACTTGAGACTGGGTCTGTGCCACTTGATTGGCGACAGGCGAATGTAGTGCCAATATTCAAAAAGGGAGCGAAAAGTGATGCCGGAAACTATCGGCCGGTGAGTCTGACGTCTGTTGTGGGCAAAATTTTTGAAAGCTTCATTAAAGAGGCAATTACGGAGCATCTTGATGCTAATAATCTTTTAATCCCGAACCAACATGGATTCATGAGGAATCGCTCCTGCCAAACAAACCTGATTGACTTCTACGAGGAGGTTAGCTCTCGAGTAGATCAGGGGGAACCAGTGGATGTCGTGTATCTCGACTTCTCAAAAGCATTCGATAGCGTGCCACATAATAGGTTGGTATACAAAATGAGAATGATGGGGCTGGGGGAAAATGTCTGCAAGTGGGTAGCTAACTGGCTAAAGGATAGAAGGCAGAGGGTGGTTATAAATGGAATATACTCAGATTGGGTAAGCGTCACTAGTGGGGTACCACAGGGGTCTGTACTAGGCCCAATGTTATTTAATATCTTTATTAACGACATAGTCAACGGGATAAATAGTAAAATATCAATATTTGCAGATGACACAAAGTTATGTAAAACAATTAATACAAAAGAGGACAGTGCAGACCTACAGAGGAATTTGGATAAGCTGGGTAGGTGGAGCATTAAATGGCAAACGAGGTTTAACGAGGAGAAATGTAAGGTCATACATATGGGAAGGAAAAATGGAAGTCACCAGTACTCACTGAATGGGAAATCATTGGGGAATTCAGAGATGGAGAAGGACTTGGGCATCTTGATTGATAGCAAACTAAATTGAAGTGCCCAAAGTCAGGCCGCTGCTGTAAGGGCAAACAGGGTAATGGGATGTATCAGAAGAGGTATAGCTGCAAAGGATGAGAACATTGTTTTTCCACTGTACAAAGCACTGGTCAGACCACACTTGGAATACTGTGCTCAGTTATGGGCCCCAATATATAGAAAGGATATAAATGAGCTTGAAAAGGTACAAAGGAGGGCAACAAAATTAATAAGGGGAATGGAGGGACTGCAATACCCAGAGAGGTTGGCAAAACTAGGACTATTCAGCCTGGAAAAGAGAAGGTTGAGGGGGGACATAATAAATGTGTACAAATATGTTAGGGGACAGTATAGAGATCTTGCCAGAGATTTGTTCAAAAGGAGGGATATTACGGTAACAAGAGGGCATTCACTAAGACTGGAAGAGAAAAGGTTTCAGCACCAGCATAGGAAGGGGTTCTTTACGGTAAGAGCAGTGAGAATATGGAATTCACTCAGTGAGGAGACGGTAATGTCGGATTCACTAAACCAGTTCAAGCGGGGACTGGATGCATTTCTAGATACCAGGCAGATTTCAGCATATACTTAAAAATAAAATAAAATAGTAGGTTGATACAGGGATTTATTCTGACTGCTGGTTTCAGAGTCGGGAGGGAATTTTTCCTCAGGTGAAGATTGGCCAAATCATTTGGGGTTTTTGCCCTCCTCTGGATCAAATTTAGCAATTACAGAACTAACAGGTCGAACTTGATGGACGCAAGTCTTTATTCGGCTTTACAAACTATGTTACTATGTGCTGCTGAGAGGTGAGCGGGTTGCACTTGATTCAATATAGTGTAGACATCATGAGGTGTTAGCACGGTGAGCGGGTGGTCAAGAACAATGTCTGCGGATTTATGGAGTAATAGTCCAACAGCATACAGAGCACGTACGCAGGATGGTGCACCTCTGGCTACCGCATCCAATCTGCCACTAAAGTAGGCAACAGGTCTCTGATTATCACCGTGTGTTTGAGTAAAAACTCCTGCTGCATGTCCAGCTTGTTCATGAAGGTACAGAGTAAATGGGAGCTCATAATTAGGGGTACCCAAAGCTGGAGCGGCCAAAATACTGTTCTTGAGAGAATAAAAACAGTCTATTGCCTCTGATGTTAGCACAAAAGGTGTTGGGGTAAGACAGTCATAGAGGGGCTGCATTAAAACAGAGACGGCATGAATCCACTGTCTGCAATAGGAAACAAGTCCAAGAAAAGTTCTGAGGGCTGCAACATTAATGGGGACGGTGAATGCCTGTACTGCTTGTTTACGTGCATTTGTTAAATGACGAGCTCCTGGTGTAATGCAATGTCCCAAAAAGCTGACTGAAGATTTACAAAACTGAAGCTTATCTTTCGATGCCTTGCAGCCAGCGCGATAGAGAAACAGCATAAGCGATATAGTTTCACTATGACATTGTTTCCTGGAGGGGGCACAAATGAGCAGGTCATCGACATATTGCAAAACAACGATATGTGGTTCAGACCATCCCTCCAGTATTTCCTGCAGACTTGCAGTGTACATTGTGGGTGAATTCTGGGCACCCTGTGGCAACACTGTCCATGTATATTGACTGCCCTGGAACGTGAAAGCAAACAGGTACTGGCAGTCAGGATGTAATGGTACACTGAAAAATGCATTTGCCAAATCAACCACTGAAAAGCAAAGAGAGTTAGAAGGTATCTGTGACAGAAGAGTATGCGGGTTGGGCACAACTGGTGTTAGAAGTTCTGTGGCTTTGTTAACCAACCGGAGGTCATGGACCATTCTATATGCGGCTGGTTGTCCTGGCACGCTCTTTTTCTTTACTGGGAACAGGGGAGTGTTGCAAGGGGACTGGGTTTTGACTAGGACTCCTCTCTGTAGTAATTTTTGGACTTGCTGGGCTATGGCATTCTCCTGAGCCGAGCTAAGGGGATACTGCCTCTGTTGAGGCAAGATGGCTCCTGGTTTTAATTTCACCATTACTGGTTGAACTCTTAACCTACCAACATCTGTTTTGTCTGAGGCCCAAAAATCATGTGGTACAGCCTGCTCCAATTTCGGGGGAAACTCATTTGTCTCTTCTATGCTGACAATATCTAGTGACATAATTTTGCAAAGGGTACTTGGTTTTAAACCTGGGGTCATGGTGACAGTGCCATCATGATGATAGTCAATATGTGCTTGTAATTGGGACAACACATCATTTCCCAAAAGGTTACATTGGCCTTGGGGCGATACCATGAGCTGGCTATGTACAGTAGCTCCTTGAATTTGCAGGGGAATTCTTTTAGTGACAGGAAGCAGGACAGACGGGGAATTGAAGGGGGTGGCAATGACATGATGTGAAAAATCAGTGTCAGTATATGGCCAATCACCTTGCGTAATTACTGAATTGTCGGCCCCCGTATCTACTTGGAAATCGATTTCATGTCCCCCTGGTAGGTTCACCTGCACTATACAACTGGGAGTTGGGGGTAAGGAGATGAGTGGGTTCATGTGCAAGCTACCCTCATCCTATGGGGGCGTTGTTTGGTCGGCTGGAGGACCCGTACTCTGAGCATTTGGATACTGGTTGGTCCTACAGTTCTTTCTAAAATGTCCTGGCTTTTTACATTCGTAACACAGTTTCTGTCCTCCTCCTTCAGTCCGTCCTCTGCCTCTGTTGTTTCTGGGGGTCGTCTCTACTACATGTATTCTGGCAGCTCTTTTTGCCTGCGCTATGTCATGCTGTGCCCCCTGAGCGATTCTAGCTAAATCTTCTGCCTTCACTGATCTCCAGTCCGGTCTACTTGCTTTTACCTTCTCTGCAATCTCTTTCTTTAGTCCATTCATGAAAGCACTTGCTAATACCCTCTCACTAGTCTTATTCCCGGGGTTGAACCCCATTTCTGACCAGGTTTTCTTTAGTGCATAGAAATAATCCTTAGGATCTTCCTCCTTTCCCTGCACTCTATCTTCTAGTGTAACTTGCTTTTCTGCTTGCCTGTCTTGACATGCTTTTACCAACGCTGCTGCGAATAGGACTCCAGCTGCTGCATCATTAGATTCTGCATCTACGGGTCCGGTCCTATTGGCATACTGTTTTTTTGTCTCATCTATCAACCTATCATAGCGGGCTTCATCTGCCAATTTTCCCTTAATTACCCCCTGCAGATCTATTCTAGTGGCATGGTACGTATCCTGTATGGTGGTGATCATTCTAGCGAAACCCATAGGGGACTGGGATGGGTCTGGCAGCTGGGAGATCAGTGCCAACTGCTCTGAAGGACTCCATGGTCTATACATTAACATTGTACGAGCTTCCTGACCTGGAACCACTGCATCCCCCCCTGCTGCTGCTGCTACTGCTCCCGGTGCTCCTGGCATAACTACCGTCCTCATTGGGAATAGACTAGTTGGGTGGGGTCTCGGTCCTCCACATGCCACACAGATGTCTACTGTCAAGGGGTTCTGCTGTCCACATCTGGGGCAAACCCAACATTTAGGTTCTTGAGAATTCTGGTACTGGGGTGGGGGTGACGTCGGGAGCGGACAGGGAGGAAAATCTGTCATTCCAGTTTTTGTCAGTCTGTAACGTCCGTCTCCTAATTCTTCAATCTTTCCTTCAAAATAAGCGCATGCATTCATCCATACATCCTCTGTCTTCAACAGACCCTTATCTTTCAACCATCCATGATAGGAGTTAAAGAAGGATTTCCATTTCTCTCCATTCATCTCTCCATTCTCATTCATTCCCGCTTTACACAATATTTTGTCAATTCCAATCAGTGCCTGTTTCCCTTCTCTGCGTACCACTAAGTCTTTGGCTATAATGCCTTCCTTGGCATTTTGGTTCCCCATTTTTTTCGGTTCTCCTCACCTAGAAGAGACTCCTCAGTCACTTAGACAATGGTCACTTAGACAATGGGCCACAAAGGTTTCTGAACCATTCCACTACTAGCCTCTCTAGGACTTATACGCCAACCAGAAAAACAGACCAAAAACATCAATCCCGGGACACATCCACAACACAATCATCGGATCCATACTTTCATTCTTAAATTCTCTAAAGGATAGAAGGCAGGACTGTCAATTTATCTGAGGGATTCTACTGGTTCAAAGGGACCTGAGCCAGACAACAATCTGTTGAATTACCTGGGGAGCCGACCGCTCGGGGGTGAGGGAGTCTCTTCTATGCAGTGATATAATTAGGTAGAATATAACAGTTATTCTTACCTCAGCGCTGTATATATCACCAACAGAGAGCTTCACTCGTCCCACGTCTTTGACCGGTCGAGCACCCTTGGGTAGATTAACTCAAGGTCCCTGTTCGGGCGCCAGCTGTCGTCACTGAATTTTGGGTCTTCTATCCTTTGGATTACGAGCTCGGAGAGAATGAAGACACAGGACAGGATGTTTGTGTCTAAACATACTCTAAAAACTTTATTACAAAACACAGGGCTAATATACACCCTAAAAGGCAGGAAACGGATTTGCCATATATGGTTCGATTATACAGTTTAGCTGAACAAGCGAAAAAAAGCTAGTTTCTGTATGCTTTAAAATATTTAATTAGACTTATCTAGTTAGCAAGGTCATTTCATCTTTCTGCAAGAACACATTATTGCTACAAGAAGAAACATCTGGCCAGGGAGTATACTTTATCTTCTCCCAATGATACAAGAAGGAACATTCATAGCTGTTGTTTTCACCTAAAATAACTGTCAGACTTATATAGCATAGATTGGGCCTTTAAACTTGAGGGACTCCATCTTCTGCTATAACACTATCCTGTGTGATACTGTCTATTGAGCTGTGTATCTAATCCTATCCTGTGTGATACCATCTGCTGAGCTGTGTATCTAATCCCATCCTGTGTGATACTGTCTGATGAGCTGTGTATCTAATCCTATGCTGTGTGATACTGTCTGCTGAGCTGTGTATCTAATTCTATGCTGTGTGATACTGTCTGCTGAGCCGTGTATCTAATCCTCTCCTATGTGATACTGTCTGATGAACTGTGTATCTAATCCTCTCCTGTGTTCTACTGTCTGCTGAGCTGTGTATCTAATCCTATGCTGTGTGATACTGTCTGCTGAGCTGTGTATCTAATCCTATGCTGTGTGATGCTGTCTGCTGAGCTGTGTATCTAATCCTATGCTGTGTGATACTGTCTGCTGAGCCGTGTATCTAATCCTCTCCTATGTGATACTGTCTGATGAACTGTGTATCTAATCCTCTCCTGTGTGATACTCTCTGCTGAGCTGTGTATCTAATCCTCTCCTGTGTGATATTGTCTGCTGAGCTGTGTATCTAATCCTCTCCTACGAGAGTCCCTATCCACATTCTACAAGTACTCAACAACAGGCCCAGCCGATCTAACCTACCCGTCGCACCTGAGAAGGAAGATTAATTTCAATCATCAAATTTCTTTCTATGTTTTATGTTTTTATCATATTAGCCTGGAGCATTTTTAAAGAAATTTGTACACTAATCCTGGTGATACATATCACCCTTTTAAAACTTATTTTTTTTCCCACCCCCATATATTTTATATTTTATATCTTAATAAAAGCTTCAAGCAAATTAAGTTATCCACCTCTGGTTTTCTTTCTCCAAACCCACTACCATTAGCGCGAATTTACACAATTATCTTAACCCTAGAACAAAAGATCCTCTAAAGCTAGACATCATGCTGCGATCCAAAGAAATTCAGGACCAAATGAGAAGCAAAGTAATTGAGATCTATCAGTCTGGAAAAAGTTCTAAAGCCGTTTCTAAAGATTTGGGACTCCAGCGAACCACAGTGGGAGTTATTATCCACAATAGGCGAAAATATGGAACAATGGTGAACTTTCCTAGGCGTGGCCGGCTGATCAAAATTACCCCAAGAGCGCAGCAACGACTCATCCAAGAGGTCACAAAAGACCCCACAACAACATCCAGAGAACTGCAGGTCTCACTTGCCTCAGTTAAGGACAGTGTTCATGACTCCACCATAAGAAAGAGACTGGGCAAAAATGACACGCATAGCAGAGTTCCAAGACAAAAACCACTGCTGAGCAATAAGAACAAAGGCTCATCTCAGTTTTGGCAGAAAACATCTTGATGATCGCCAAGACTTTTGGGAGAATACTCTGTGGACTGACAAGACAAAAGTTGAACTTTTTGGAAGGTGTATGTCCCATTACATCTGGCGTAGAAGTAACACTGCATTTCAAAAAAGGAACATCATACCAACAGTAAAATATGGTGGCGGTAGCGTGATGGTCTGGGACTGTTATGCTGCTTCAGGACCTGGAAGACTTGCTGTGGTAAATGGAACCATGAATTCTGCTGGTTAACCAAAAAATCCTGAAAGAGAATGTCCGGCCATCTGTTCATGACCTCAAGCTGAAGTGCACTTGGGTTATGCAGCAGGACAATGATCCAAGACACACCGTTAAGTCCACCTCTGAATGGCTTAAGGAAAACAAAATTAAGACTTTGCAGTGGCTTAGTCAAAGTCCTGACCTTAAGAAAGCGGTTCATGCTCGGAAACCCTCCAATGTGGCTAAATTACAATAATTTTGCAAAGATGAGTGAGCAAAAATTCCTCCAGAGTGTTGTAAAAGACTCATTGTCAATTATCCCAAACACTTGATTGTAGTTGTTGTTGCTGAGGGTGCTTCAACCAGTTATTAGGTTTAGAGGGCAATCACTTTTTCACACAGGGCCCTGTAGGTTTGGATTTCTTTTTCCCTTAATAATTAGGATCTTCATTTAAAAACTGCATTTTGTGGTTACTTGTGTTATCTTTGTCTAATATTAAAATTTGTTTTGAGATCTGAAATATTTAAGTATGACAAACATGCAAAAGAATGAGAAATCAGGAAGGGGCAAACAACTTTTCACACATACACATATACATATATATATATTCATCCCACAATGTCACATTCATGGTAGAAGAGAGGGATTGGTAAGATGGGACAACCATTACAAACCAGCCACCTGATCAGACGTTATTGAACACCTTTCCAGAAGCTTTAATCAATCTTATCTACTGTTATTTTCTGAAGAGAGGAAACAAATGTCCTAAAAATAAAAAAATATAAAAATGAAAGTTAAAAAAAGGTTAAAAATAATAATAATAATAGTCTCACCTCCACTATGAGCATTTTTTGCTCTTCTAATAATCCAAGCTTTCCTAATTGTTCTTCTATTTGCTCCTGCGTCTTCATATTCCTCTCCAGCACAAATGATGCATGCTGGGGCTGTAAGAGCTGTAATAGAAGCCTAGAAGAACCATCAGAGGTCAGGCCCATCTGGTTACAGAAAGAACACAGATACACGCTGTATAAGACAATGGGATGGAAACAAGATTTTAAAAGGAGTTATCAAACACTTTTATACTCCACTGGATAGGTCATTAATATAAGATAGGTGGGGGTCCAACCATCGGCCCCCCGATGATCAGCTGTCATCACCTCTGGCAAGATGCAGGCAATGTTCAAAGTGGAACAAAACCTCTCCGTACACTGCGGCCGCTGCCGGGTGCAGACCAGCTATTGAGGAGTACCGGAGGTGATCTGCAGCACCAGGCAGTGGCCACTGGGGTGCGCTCTGTTCACAAGTTACATCCGGCCATTGCCAGAGCTATAAACAGCTTATTGGTGGGGAGCCAAGAGTCGGACCTACAACGATCTGATATAGACCACCTATTTTATGCATAAATCATCTGCATTAAAGTATTAGAGAACGTCTTTAAGAGCCCGGCATTTTCAGAGCCAAACTTCAGTGAACATCTAATAACCAATTACAATGTCTTTCTTAGGACTCGTTCACACGAATGTATTTTCAGTAGGAAAGTTGTCTGTGGAACAAATGGACGGCACTCAGACCAATGGGATTCAATGGGAAAGTGCAGAGGAGTCATTTTTCTTTTTTGTCACTGATCGAATCTGTGTGTGAGCAAAAAATAAAGAAAGAAAATGGCAGCATGTCCTCGTTTCATCTGTCAGACAAGATTCACCCATTCAAGTCTATGGGCACAGAAAAAAATCTGCTTTATACAGATACATTGCAATCCTGTAGCCCTGGAAACTGTAAATGGTTAAAAAGCCAGATTAGATCTGGACTGCACATGGATGACAAGTGAGGAAAGAATTCTCCCACTTTTCTGGATGAAACTCTGAATGATATTTTATCTGCTTGTGTGAACAGGCCCTTAGAGGTCTCGACAAGACGGAGGAGCTGATCCAGAGTGTCCAGGTAAAGCTAGCAGTCCAGGTAATGGCGGATACGGAGGCAACCATCCACATCGTGCTCCATGCCCTTCTAATCTGACCTCCGTGACAGTGATGCTCAGTGTAAAGCCTGAGCTCAGGAGATGTGGGCTCGGACCCTGTTCAGACACACTGGCACTGATCAATCTCCATTCAACATTATGAAGGTAAACCTGGAGCACTGGCCCCACTCAAATATATTGTATTATGGTCAAATCATTCCCTTTAGGAGCTGAGTGCTGTGTAATAGAGGAGGATAAGGCCCCCCGTATACAGCAATCTATTCTCTGATAGGCGAGAGGGAAGAGACGTCATCTCCTCCTTTCTGATAATGTCCCCTGTATCCGGCTGACAGTGATTGTGCCATCCCAGCCGGTGACACTAGAGCCGCTCCCCGCTCTTAGGCTATGTGCCCATGTAAAACCGTCTGCCATGCAAAGCAATGTGAATTGGGATGTGCTGTGCACATGATGCGCTAATTAGCGCGCCGAATTCGCATTGCAACACGCAGCATGACCATTTCTACCGCGATTACGCGGCCATTGAAAAGCAGCAAACCCGCAGGTATATGTGGATTTACTGCGTTTCAATTAAATTCAATGGCCGAGAATTTGCAGCGTAATCGGGGTGCGTGTGGTACCCAGGATGAAGAAGAGACTACAACTCCTCTTCATCCCGGCTACCAAGCGGTGAAAAAAAGAAATAAATAAGTTAAAAATAAAAAAACCTGTATACTCCCCTCTCCGGTCTGCTCCCGGCGGCGTTCTCTCTCCTCGGCGTCCAGCGGTGTACTGGCAGGACCTGAGGTGACGTCATCTAGTCAGCTGATGGTCACGCGACCGCTGACGTCAGAGGTCAGGTGATGGTCGCGTGACCATCAGCTGACTAAATGACGTCACCGCAGGTCCTGCCAGTACACCGCTGGACGCTGAAGAGAGAGAACGCCGCCGGGAGGAGACTGGAGAGGTGAGTATACAGGGTTTATTTTATTTTTAACTTTTTAATTCTTTTTTTTTTTACTATAGATGCAGCATTTAAAGCATCTAAGTTGGTCACACAATGCCGGTTGCCGGTTGCATGGATTTATATTGTGTGACCAACTTGTCAAGCACTTTCCAGGTGATGCTCAAAATCACTTGGAAAAGTGCTTGAAAAAACGCTGAAAAAACACTTCTGTCTGGCAGAAAAAATGCATGGAAATCTGCATGTAAATCTGCTACGTGGGCACATAGCCTTAGCGTGTATGTGCTGTACTTATCATTCAGGACTGTGCAAAGATCTGCCTGTGACCAAAAGAACAACAAGGCTGTGTGCACACGCTGCAGATTTGGTGCGTTTTTCAATGGAACAGGCTGCCACGAGAGGTGGTGAATTCTCCTTCAATGGAAGTCTTCAAACAGAGGCTGGACAGACATTTGTCTGAGATGCTTTAGTGAATCCTGCATTGAGCAGGGGTTGGACACTAGGACCCTGGAGGTTCCTCCAATTCTAATGTTCTGGGATTCTATGTATAAACACCAGCTGCAATCTTCCATGGAGAAGTAACTGTGGTTTCAGGAGAACTTGCAGCAGAAGGTCTGTGCCTTCCGCTAGCTCCTCCCCCTTCCGCTAGCTCCTCCCCTTCCTTCTGTAAAGAGTATTAATAGCACTAACTGTCATCTATCTCAATAATAGGAAAGTTTGTCTTCACTGAATACAGATTTTACAGATGTTACCGCGAATTGAGACTGAAAGATCAATCCAGCAGGAAAAAGAAGACTTCTCTGATAAGATTATAAAATTACTTATTTTCATGTGTAATATTAATTTACAAAACAAAAATTAAAACAACGGTTATTCTTTAACTAATAAAGCACTTAGGACATGGATTCATTAAGACTGGCCATATTCAAGCTGCTCTTGATGAGGGAGCGTGCTGGAGTCAGACGGTCCAGATTCATTAAGTGGAGCATGAATTATGCGCTTCTGACAAGTGGTGTGTGCACCTTGCCACAAATCTTACTCCAGTCACGGACTGGAGTAAGATTTCTGGTGTAAGGGAAGCCACAGTTCGCTATGAATTAGACAAGCTGTGGTGCCACACTTCCATCCTGCCCCAACTCTGCCCATTTTGGTGAAGCTGCGCAAAACTGACGTGAAAACACCAACTCAACAATGTACGAGGTTTATGAAGCGGAGCCGCGCGTGGACAAGGTGTGCAGAGCGGAGCCACGCGTGTACGAGGTGTATGAAGCGGAGCCGTGCGTGGACAAGGTGTGCGGAGCGGAGCCGCGCGTGTACGAGGTGTGTGGAGCAGAGCCGCGCGTGTACAAGGTGTGCGGAGTGGAGCCCCGCGTGTACGAGGTGTACGGAGCGGAGCCGCGCGTGTACTAGGTGTGCGGAGCGGAGCCGCGGGTGTACGAGGTGTACAGAGCAGAGCCGCGCATTTATGAGGTGTGCGGAGCAGAGTCGACCGTGTACGAGGTGTGCGGAACCACGCGTATACGAGGTGTGCGGAGCAGAGCCACACGTGTACGAGGTGTGCGGAGCGGAGTCGCGCGTGTACGAGGTGTGCAGAGCAGAGCAGCGCATGTACGACGTGTAAGGAGCGGAGACGCGCGTGTACGAGGTGTGCGGAGCAGAGTCGCGCGTTTACGAGGTGTGCAGAGCAGAGCAGCGCATGTACGACGTGTAAGGAGCGGAGACGCGCGTGTACGAGGTGTGCAGAGCAGAGCCGCGAATGTACAATGTGTACGGACCGAGGCCGCGCAAGTACGAGGTGTACGGAGCGAAACTGCGCAAGAACGAGGTGTGCGGAGAGGGGCCGCGCGTGTACGAGTTTTACGGAATGGAGACGCGCGTGTACGAGTTGTACGGAGCGGAGACGAGCGCGTCTGATGTGTGCGAAACGGAGCCGCGCGTGTACGAGGTGTATGGAGCAGAGCTGCGCATTTACGAGTGTGCGGAGCGGATCCGCGCTTGTACAAGGTATACTGAGCGGAGCTGTGCGTGTACGAGTTGTGCGGAGCAGAGCCGCGCGTGTACGAGGTGTGTGGAGCGGAGACACGCGTGTACAAGGTGTGCGGAGTGGAGCCGCGCGTGTACGAGGTGTGCAGAGCAGAGCCGTACGTGTACGAGGTGTGTGGAACAGAGCCGCGCGTGTACGAGGTGTGTGGAGCAGAGCTGCACATGTACGAGTGTGCAGAGCGGAGCCAATCGTGTACAAGGTGTGCGGAGCAGAGCCGCGCGTGTACGAGGTGTGCAGAGCAGAGCCGCACGTGTAAGAGGTGTGCGGAGCAGAGCCGCGCGTGTACAAGGTGTGCGGAGCAGAGCTGCACATGTACGAGTGTGCAGAGCGGAGCCAATCGTGTACAAGGTGTGCGGAGCAGAGCCGCGCGTGTATGAGCTGTACAGAGAGGAGCCGTGCATGTACGAGGTGTGCAGAGCGGAGCTGCACGTGTACAAATTGTATGGAGCGGAACCATGCGTGTACAAGGTGTACGGAGCAGAGCCAATCGTGTATGAGTTGTACGGAGCGGAGCCGCATGTATACGAGGTGTGCGGAGCGGATCCGCGCGTGTACAAAGTGTACAGAGAAAAGCCGCGCGTGTACGAGCTGTACGGAGCGGGCCGCACGTGTACGAGGTGTACGGAGCAGAGCAGCGCGTGTACGAGTGTGCGGAGCGGATCCACGCGTGTACAGGGTGTACAGAGCGGAGCTTAGCGTGTACGAGGTGTGCAGAGCGGAGCCGTGCGTGTACGGGGTATGTGGAGCAGAGCCGCGCAAGTACGAGGTGTGGAGAGGAGAAACGCGTGTACGAGGTGTGTGGAGTACAGCCGCGCGTGTACGAAGTGTGCGGAGCGGAGTCGCGCGTGTACGAGGTGTGCAGAGCAGAGCCGCACATGTACGAGTGTGCGGAGCGGAGCCAATCGTGTACTAGGTGTGCGGAGCGGATCCGCGCGTGTACAAAGTGTATGGAGCGAAGCCGCGCGTGTATGAGCTGTACGGAGCGGAGCCGTGCATGTACGAGGTGTGCAGAGCGCAGACATGCGTGTACGAGGTGTGCGGAGCGGACCCACGCGTGTACGAGGTGTGCGGAGCAGAGCCGCAAGTGTACGAGTGTACGGAGCTTAGCCGCTAGTGTACAAGGTGTACGGAGCGGAGCCGCGCGTGTACGAGGTGTATAGATCGGAGACACGCGTGTATGAGGTGTGTGGAGCGGATCCGTGTGTGTACAAGGTGTACGGAGTGGAGCCGCGCGTGTAGGAGCTGTACGGAGCGGAGCCGCGCGTGTACGAGGTGTATAGAGCGGAGACACGCGTGTATGAGGTGTGTGGAGCGGATCTGTGTGTGTACAAGGTGTACGGAGTGGAGCCGCGCGTGTAGGAGCTGTATGGAGCGGAGCCGCGCGTGTACGAGCTGTACGGAGCAGAGCCGCGCGTGTACGAGCTGTACGGAGCGGAGCCGCGCGTGTACGAGCTGTACGGAGCGGAGCCGTGCGTGTACGATGTGCAGAACGGAGCTGCGCGTGTACAAAGTGTATGGAGCGGAACCGTGCGTGTACGAGATATGCGGAGCAGAGCTGCGCATGTACGAGTGTGCGGAGTCACGCGTGTACGAGGTGTGCAAAGCGGAGTTGCGCGTGTACGTGGTGTGCGGAGTGGAGCCGCGCATGTACAAGGTGTGCGGAGCGGAGCCGCGCATGTACGAGGTGTGTGGAGCGGAGCCGTGTGTGTATGAGGTGTACACAGCAGAGCAGCGCGTGTACGAGTGTGTGGAACGGATCCGCGCATGTACGAGTGTGCGCAGCGGAACCGCGCGTGTACGAAATGTGCAGAGCGGAGCCGCGCATGTAAGAGGTGTGTGGAGCGGAGACACGCGTGTACGAGGTGTGTGGAGCTGAGCCGCGCGTGTACGAGGTGTGCGGAGCGGAGCCGCGCGTGTACGAGTTGTACGGAGCGGAACCTTGCATGTACGAGGTGTGCGGAGCAGAGCTGCGCTTGTACGAGCTGTACGGAGCGGAACCTTGCATGTACGAGGTGTGCGGAGCAGAGCTGCGCTTGTACGAGGTGTGCGGAGCGGAGCCACGCGTGTACGAGGTGTACAGATCAGAGCAGCGCGTGTACGAGTGTGCGGAGCGGAGTCGCGCGTGTATGAGGTGTACGGAGCAGAGCCACGCGTGTACGCGGTGTACGGAGGGGTATTGCGCGTCTATGAGGTGTACGGAGCAGAGCCGCGCGTGTACGAGGTGTATAGAGCGGAGCCGCGCTTCTACGAGTTGTACGGAGTTGAGCCGCACATGTACAAGGCGTACGGAGCAGCGTCGCGTGTGTACGATGTGTGCGGAGCAGAGCCACCCATGTACGAGGTGTACAGAGCAGAGCAGCATGTGTACGAGTGTGCAGAGCTGGAGAGGAGCCGCGCGTGTACGAGATGTACGGAGCGAAGCAACGCATTTACGAGGTGTACGGAGCGCAGCCACATGTGTACTAGGTGTACGGAGCAGAGCCGCGCATGTACAAGGTGTGCGGAGCGGAGCCGCATGTGTACGAGGTGTACAGAGCAGAGCAATGAGTGTACGAGTGTGCGGAGCAGATCCGCGCTTGTACTAGGTGTACGGCGCGGAGCCGCACGTGTACTAGCTATACGGAGCATAGCTGTGCATGTACGAGGTGTACGAGTGTGCAGAGCGGAGCCGCGCATGTACGAGGTGTACAGAGCAGCGTGTGTACGAGTTTGCGGAGCAGATCCGCACGTGTACAAGGTGTACGGAGCGGAGCCGCGCATGTACAAGCTGTACGGAGCGGAGCCGCGCGTGTACGAGCTGTACAGAGCGGAGCCGCGCGTGTAAGAGGTGTACGGATCAGTGCTGCGTGTGTACGAGTGTGCGGAGCGGAGCCGCACGTGTATGAGGTGTACGGAGCGGAGCCGCGAGTTTACGAGGTGTACGGAGCGGAGCCACGCATTTACGAGGTTTACAGAGCGGAGCCGCACGTGTACGACATTTAAGGAGTGGAGCCGTGCGTGTACGAGCTGTACGGAGAGGAGACGTGCGTGTACGAGGTGTGCAGAGCGGAGCCCAGCGTGTATGAGGTTGTGGAGCAGAAACACACGTGTACGAGGTGTGCGGAGCGGAGCCGTGCGTGTGCGAGGTGTACGGAGCGGAGCCGTGCGTGTGCGAGGTGTACGGAGCGGAGCCACACGTGTATGAGGTGTACGGAGCGGAGCCGCACGTGTACTACGTGTAAGGAGCATAGTCACGCGTGTAAGAAGTGTGCAGAGCGGAGCCGCGCATGTACGAGGTGTACAGAGCGGATCCGCAAGTGTACGAGCTTCACGGAGCGGAGCCGAGCGTGTACGAGTTGTACGGAGCGGAGTCGCGCATGTACGAGTGTTTGAAGCGGAGCTGCGTGTGTAAGAGGTGTACACAGTGGAGCCGAGTGTGTACGAGGTGTACGGAGCTGAGTCGCGCTTGTATGATGTGTGCGGAGCAGAGCCGCGCGTGTACGAAGTGTATGGAGCAGACTCGCGCGTGTACGAGTGTGCGAAACGGAGCTGCGTGTGTACGAGGTGTACAGAGTGGAGCCAAGTGTGTACGAGGTGTACGTAGCTGAGTCGCGCTTGTATGATGTGTGCAGAGCATAGCCGCGCGTGTGCGAGGTGTACAGAGCAGCGCGTGTACGAGTGTGCAGAGCTGGAGCGGAGCTGCACGTGTACGAGATGTACGGAGCGAAGCCACGCGTTTACGAGGTGTACGGAGAGGAGCCACGCGTGTACGAGGTGTACAGAGCGGAGCCGCGCGTGTACGACCTGCACGGAGCGGAGCCGAGCGTGTACGGAGCTGAGTTGCGCGTGTACGAGTGTGCAGAGTGGAGCCGAGTGTGTACAAGGTGTACGGAGCGGAGTCGTGCTTGTATGATGTGTGCGGAGCGGAGCCACGTGTGTACGAGGTGTATGGAGCAGAGCTGCGTAATTACGAGTCTGCGGAGAGGAGCTGCGCGTGTACGAAGTGTATAGAGCAGAGCAGCGCGTGTCCGAGTGTGCGGAGCAGAGTCGGACGTGTACGAGGTGTACGGAGCGGAGCCACGCGTGTATGAGGTGTACGGAGCGGAGCCGCGTGTGTACTAGGTGTACAGAGTGGTGCCGCGCATGTACGAGTTGTACGAAGCTGAGCCGCGCGTGTACAAGACGTACGGAGCAGCGTCGTGCGTGTACGATGTGTGCGGAGCAGAGACGCGCGTGTACGAGTATGCGGAGCGGAGCCGCCCGTGTACGAGATGTGCAGAGCGGAGCCGCACGTGTACGAGATGTGCAGAGCGGAGCCGCGCGTGTACGAAGTGTACAGAGCAGAGCAACGCGTGTACGAGTGTGCGGAGCTGGAGCGGAACCTCGCGTGTACGAGATATATGGAGCGGAGACACGCGTGTATGAGGTGTGCGGAGTGGATCCGCGCGTGTACAAGGTGTATGGAGCGGAGCCGCGAGTGTATGAGCTGTACGGAGCAGAGCCGTGCGTGTACGAGGTGTGCAGAGCGGAGGCACGCGTGTATGAGGTGTATGGAGCGGAGCTGTGCGTGTACGAGGTGTGCGGAGCGGAGCCGCACATGTACGAGTGTGTGGAGGCCAGCGTGTATGAGGTGTGCAGAGCGGAGCCGCGCGTGTACGAGTGTGCGGAGTGGAGCTGTGCGTCTACGAGGTGTGCGGAGTGGAGCCGCGCGTGTACGAGGTGTGTGGAGCGGAGACACGCTTGTACGAGGTGTGTGGAGCGGAGACACGCGTGTACAAGGGGTGCGAAGCGGGGCCACACGTGTACGAGGTCTGTGGAGCAGAGCCAATCGTGTACGAGGTGTACGGAGCAGAGACAATCGTGTACGAAGTGTACGGAGCAGAGCCGCGCGTGTACGAGGTGTGCAGAGTGGAGCGGATCCGCGCGTCTACAAAGTGTACGGAGAGGAGCTGCTCGTGTACGAGCTGTACGGAGCGGAGCCGCGCGTGTACGAGCTGTACGGACCAGAGCCGCACGTGTACAAGCTGTACAGAGCGGAGCCGCGCGTGTACGAGGTGTGCTGAGCGGAGTCACGCGTGTATGAGGTGTGCGGAGCAGAGCCGCACGTGTACGAGTGTGTGGAGCTTAGCCGCTCGTGTACGAGGTGTACGGAGCGGAGCCACCCATGTACGAGGTGTATGGAGCGGAGACACGCGTGTATGAGGTGTGCGGAGCGGATCCATGCGTGTACAAGGTGTACGGAGTGGAGCCGCACGTGTAGGAGCTGTAAGGAGCAGAGCCGCGCATGTACGAACTGTACGGAGTGGAGCCGTGTGTATACGACGTGTGCAGAGCGGAGCTGCGCGTGTACAAAGTGTATGGAGCGGAACTGTGCGTGTACGAGGTGTGCGGAGCAGAGCTGCGCGTGTACGAGTGTGCGGAGCCGCACGTGTACAAGGTGTGCAAAGCAGAGCCGCACGTGTATGAGGTGTGCGGAGCGGAGCCGCGCATGTACGTGGTGTGTGGAGCGGAGACACGCGTGTACGGGGTGTGTGGAGCGGAGCCGTGCGTGTACAAGGTGTGCGGAGCGGAGCCACGCGTGTACGAGGTGTGTGGAGCGGAGCCGTGCGTGTTCGAGGTGTACAGAGCAGAGCACTGCGTGTATGAGTGTGCGGAGCGGATCCGCACGTGTACGAGTGTGCGCAGCGGAGACGCACGTGTACGAAATGTGCAGAGCAGAGCAGCGCGTGTACGAGGTGTGTGGAGCGGAGACACGCGTGTACGAGGTGTGTGGAGCACAGCCGCGCATGCATGAGGTGCGCGGAGCGGAGCGGATCCGCACGTGTACAAGGTGTACGAAGCGGATCCGCACGTGTACAAGGTGTACGAAGCGGAGCCGCGCGTGTACGAGCTGTACGGAGAGGAGCCGCGCGTGTACGAGCTGTACGGAGCGGAACCGTGCATGTACGAGGTGTGCAGAGCGGAGCCGCACGTGTACGAGGTGTGTGGAGCAGAGACACGCGTGTACGAGGTGTGTGGAGCAGAGCCGCACGTGTACGAGGTGTGTGGAGCGGAGTCGAGCGTGTACGATGTGCGTGGAGCTGAGCCACGCGTGTATGAGGTGTGCCGAGCGGAGCCGCGCATGTACGAGGTGTACGAAGCAGAGTCGCGCGTGTACGATATGTGCAGAGCGGAGCCACGCGTGTATGAAGTGTACGGAGAAGAGCCGCGCTAGTACCAGTGTGCGGAGCGGATCTGCGCGTGTACAAGGTGTACGGAGCAAAGCCACGCGTTTACGAGGTGTGCGGAGTGGAGCCGCACGTGAACGACGTGCAAGGAGCAGAGCCGCGCGTGTACGAGGTGTACGGAGCGGAGCCACGCTTGTACGAGGTGTACGGAGCGGAGCCGCGCGTGTTCGAGGTGTACAAAGCGGAGCCACGCGTGTAGGAGGTGTATGGAGCAGAGTCTCCAGTGTACGAGTCTGCGGAGCGGAGCCGCGTGTGTACGAGGTGTACAAAGCGGAGCCACGCGTGTAGGAGGTGTATGGAGCAGAGTCTCCAGTGTACGAGTGTGCGGAGCGGAGCTGCGTGTGTATGAGATGTAAAGAGCAGAGCCGCGCATGTACGAGTGTGCGGAGCGGAGCCGCGAGTGTACGAGGTGTACAGAGCAGAGTCACGCGTGTATGAGGGGTACGGAGCAGAGCTGCGCATGTACGAGGTGTACGGAGCAGAGCCGCGCATGTACGAGTGTGCGGAGCGGAGCCACGCGTGTACGAGTGTGCGGAGCGGATCTGCGAGTGTACGAGGTGTACGGAGCAGAACCGCGCGTATACGAGTGTGCGGAGCGGAGCCGCGCGTGTACGAGTGTGCGGAGCCGCGGGTGTACGAAGTGTACAGAGTAGAGCCGCGCGTGTACGAGTGTGCGGAGCGGAGCCGCGTGTGTACGAGATGTAAGGTGCAGAGCTGCGCGTGTATGAGTGTGCGGAGCGGAGCCGCGAGTGTACGAGGTGTTCGGAGCAGTCACGCGTGTATGAGGTGTACGGTGCAGAGCCGCGCGTGTACGAGGTGTACGGAGCAGAGCTGCGCGTGTACGAGTGTGCGAAGCGGAGCCGCCCGTGTGCGGAGCGGAGCCGCGCGTGTACGAGGTGTACAGAGCAGAGCCGCACGTGTACGAGGTGTACAGAGCAGACCAGCGAGTGTACGACGTGTAAGGAGCGGAGCCACGCGTGTACGAGGTGTATGGAGCGGAGCCGCACGTGTACGAGGTGTGCAGAGCGGAGCCGCGCATGTACGAGGTGTGCAGGGCAGAGCCATACGTGTACGAGGTGTACAGAGCAGAGCAGCGCATGTACGACGTGTAAGGAGCGGAGCCACGCGTGTACGAGATGGAGCGAAACCGTGCGTGTATGAGGTGTGCGGAGCAGAGTCGCGCATTTACAAGGTGAGCAGAGCAGCGCGTGTACGAGGTGTACGGAGCGGAACCGCACGTGTACGATGTGTGCGGAGCGGAGTGGAGCCGCAGGTGTACGGAGAGACGCCGCCAAGTACGAGGTGTACGGAGCAAAACTGCGCAAGTACGAGGTGTACGGAGCGTAGACGCGCGTGTACAAGGTGTGCGGAGCAGAGCAGCGCGTGTACGAGTGTTCAGAGTGGAGCGGAGCCGCGCATGTACGAGGTGTACGGAGCGGAGCCACGCTTGTATGAGGAGTACGGACCGTAGCCACGCGTTTACGGAGCAGAGCCGCGCGTGTTCGAGGTGTACAGAGCGGAGCCGCGCGTGTACGAGTGTGCGGAGCGGAGCCGCGTGTGTACGAGATGTAAGAGCAGAGCCGCGCGTGTACGAGGTGTACGGAGCAGAGTCACGCGTGTACAAAGCAGAGCTGCACGTGTACGAGGTGTACGAAGCAGAGCCGCGCGTGTACGAGTGTGTCGAGCGGAGCCGCACGTTTACAAGGTGTACGGAGCGGAGCCACACATGTACGAATTGTACGGAGCTGAGCCGCGCGTGTACAAGGCGTACGGAGCGGCGTCGTACGTGTACGATGTGTGCGGAGCAGAGCCGCCCGTGTACGAGATGTGCAGAGCGGAGCCGCGCGTGTTCGAGGTGTACAGAGCAGAGCAGCACGTGTACGAGTGTGCCGAGCTGGAGAGGAGCCGCACGTGTACAAGGTGTACGGAGCGAGACCGCACAAGTACGAGGTGTGCGGAGCCGCCCGTGTTCGAGGTGTACAGAGCAGAGCGTGTACAAGTGTGCAGATCTGGAGCGGAGCGCGGCGTGTACGAAATGTACAGAGTGAAGCCACATGTGTACGAGGTGTACGGAGCAGAGCCGCGGGTGTACGAGTGTGCGGAGCGGATCCGCTTGTGTACAAGGAGTACGAAGCGGATTCGCATGTGTACAAGGTGTACGGAGCGAAGCCACGCGTGTACGAGGTGTACGGAGTGGTGCCACATGTGTACGAGGTGTACGGAGCAGAGCCGCGAATGTACGAGTGTGCGGAGCGGATCATCATGTGTACAAGGTGTACGGAGCGGCGTCACGCGTGTACGATGTGTGCGGAGCAGAGCAGCGCTTGTACGATGTGTGCGGAGCTGGAGCGGAGCCGAGCGTGTACAAGATGTACGGAGCGAAGGCACGCGTGTATGAGTTGTACAGAGCGGAGCCACATGTGTACGAGGTGTACGGAGCAGAGCCGAGCGTGTACGAGGTGTTCGGAGCGGAGCCGCGCGTGTACGAGGTGTACAGAGCAGAGCAGCGCGTGTACGAGTGTGCGGAGCGGATCCGCACGTGTACAAGGTGTACGGAGCGGAGCCGCGCGTGGACGAGCTGTAAGGAGAGGAGCCCCCGTGTACGAGCTGTAAGGAGAGGAGCCGCACGTGTACGAGCTGTACGGAGCGGAGCCGAGCGTGTACGAGGTGTATGGAGCGGAGTCGCGCGTGTACGAGTGTGCGAAGCGGAGCCGCGTGTGTACGAGGTGTACAGAGTAGTTTGCACGAGTTGTACGGAGCGGAGTCGCGCATGAATGATGTGTGCGGAGCGGAGTCGCGCGTGTACGAGGTGTACAGAGCAGAGCAGCACGTGTACGAGTGTGCCGAGCTGGAGAGGAGCCGCACGTGTACAAGGTGTACGGAGCGAGACCGCACAAGTACGAGGTGTGCGGAGCCGCCCGTGTTCGAGGTGTACAGAGCAGAGCGTGTACAAGTGTGCAGAGCTGGAGCGGAGCGCGGCGTGTACGAAATGTACAGAGTGAAGCCACATGTGTACGAGGTGTACGGAGCAGAGCCGCGGGTGTACGAGTGTGCGGAGCGGATCCGCTTGTGTACAAGGAGTACGAAGCGGATTCGCATGTGTACAAGGTGTACGGAGCGAAGCCACGCGTGTACGAGGTGTACGGAGTGGTGCCACATGTGTACGAGGTGTACGGAGCAGAGCCGCGAATGTACGAGTGTGCGGAGCGGATCATCATGTGTACAAGGTGTACGGAGCGGCGTCACGCGTGTACGATGTGTGCGGAGCAGAGCAGCGCTTGTACGATGTGTGCGGAGCTGGAGCGGAGCCGAGCGTGTACAAGATGTACGGAGCGAAGGCACGCGTGTATGAGTTGTACAGAGCGGAGCCACATGTGTACGAGGTGTACGGAGCAGAGCCGAGCGTGTACGAGGTGTTCGGAGCGGAGCCGCGCGTGTACGAGGTGTACAGAGCAGAGCAGCGCGTGTACGAGTGTGCGGAGCGGATCCGCACGTGTACAAGGTGTACGGAGCGGAGCCGCGCGTGGACGAGCTGTAAGGAGAGGAGCCCCCGTGTACGAGCTGTAAGGAGAGGAGCCGCACGTGTACGAGCTGTACGGAGCGGAGCCGAGCGTGTACGAGGTGTATGGAGCGGAGTCGCGCGTGTACGAGTGTGCGAAGCGGAGCCGCGTGTGTACGAGGTGTACAGAGTAGTTTGCACGAGTTGTACGGAGCGGAGTCGCGCATGAATGATGTGTGCGGAGCGGAGTCGCGCGTGTACGAGGTGTATGGAGCAGAGCCGCGCAATTACGAGTCTGCGGAGCGAAGCTGCGCGTGTACGAGGTGTGCGGAGCCACGCCTGTACGAGGTGTACAAAGCAGAGCAGTGCATGTACAAGTGTGCGGAGCGGAGTCGCACGTGTACGAGGTGTACGGAGCTGAGCCACGCGTGTACGAGGTGTACGGAGCGCAGCCGCATGTGTACTAGGTGTACAGAGTGGAGCCGCACATGTACGAGTTGTATGGAGCTGAGTCGCGCGTGTACAATGTGTGCAGAGCAGAGCCACGCGTGTACAAGATGTGCAGAGCGGAGCCGCGGGTGTACGAAGTGTACTGAGCAGAGCAGCGCGTGTACGAGTGTGCGGAGCTGGAGCGGAGCCGCGCGTGTACGAGATGTACGGAGCGGAGCCACGCGTGTACAAGGTGTGCGGAGGAGAGCCGCATGTGTACGAGGTGTACAGAGCAGAGCAGCGCGTGTACGAGTGTGCAGAGCGGAGTTGCACGTGTACGAGGTATAAGGAGGGGAACCGCGCGTGTACAAGGTGTGCGGAGCCACGCGCGTACGAAGTGTACGGAGCAGAGCCGCGCGAGTACGAGTGTGCAGAGCCGCGTGTGTACGAGGTGTGAGGAGCGGAGCCGTGCGTGTACGACGTGTAAGGAGCGAAGCCGCGCGTGTACGAGGTGTATGGAACGGAGCCATGCGTGTACGAGGTGTGCGGAGCGGATCCACGCGTGTACAAGGTGTACGGAGCGGAGCCGCGCGTGTATGAGGTGTGCGGAGCGGAGCCACGCGTGGACGAGGTGTACGGAGCAGAGCCGCGCGTATACGAGGTGTGCAGAGCGTAGTTGTGCGTTACGAGGCATGTGGAGCGGAAACACGCGTGTACGAGGTGTACGGAGCGGAGCTGCGCGTGTACGAGGTGTGCGGAGTGGATCCGCGTGTGTACAAAGTGTACGGAGCGGAGCCGCGCGTGTACGAGCAGTACAGAGCGGAGCCGCGCGTGTACGAGCTGTATGGAGTGGAGCCGCGCGTGTACAAGCTGAACGGAGCAGAGCCGTGCATGTACGAGGTGTGCGGAGCAGAGCTGCGCATGTACGAGTGTGCGGAGCGGAGCCACGCGTGTATGAGCTGTGCGGAGCAGAGCCGCACGTGTACAAGTGTGCGGAGTGGAGCCGCTCATGTACGGAGCGTAGCCGCACGTGTACGAGGTGTATGGAGCAGAGACACGCGTGTATGAGGTGTGCGGAGCGGATCCATGCGTGTACAAGGTGTACGGAGCGGAGCCGTGCGTGTACAAGCTGTACGGAACGGAGCCGCGCGTGTACGAGTTGTACGGAATGGAGCCTGCGTGTAAGAGCTGTACGGAGCGGAGCCGTGCGTGTACGAGGTGTGCAGAGCGGAGCTGCGCGTGTACAAAGTGTATGGAGCGGAGCCGTGCGCGTACGAGCTGTACAGAGTGGAGCCGTGCGTGTACGAGGTGTGCAGAGCGGAGCTGCGCGTGTACAAAGTGTATGGAGCGGAGCAGTGCGTGTACGAGGTGTGCAGAGCGGAGCCGCGCGTGTTCGAGGTGTGTGGAGCAGAGCCGCACGTGTACGAGGTGTCTCTGCATACAGCTGAATTTTACCACCACAAAAGGACTAGGTGGACTCTGGCTAGCAACAGAAAAAAAATTATATTTTTTTTACTGTGCATACAAATCAATTTCACCCCCAAAAACTGATAAGGTGGGCTACTATAGCTTGCGCTATCACACTGGCAAATTATAAAAATATATTTTTGTGTTCTGCACTCAGCTCTGTATAACAGCTGAATTTCAATCCCACAAAATGAAAAGGTGTGCTAGTCTCTATTAAAGCCATAAAAATTAAATAAAAAGTTGAATAAAATGTAACACTAAAGCCAAGTTCACACAACATGAAGACTGCATTTTTTTATGCAGGTGTCCGCACCATACAACAAAATAACAATCTTATTATTGTGTGTTTGCTGAGTTTCTTTTGAGTTTTCCCCCTTAAAATGTGTTTTGGTGAAGCTGTGAATCTACATTTTTAATACTACAGAAAAACTTAGATTTTTGAGCTTAAAAATGTTGTTTTTTTTTACAGGCTCCACAGAGGCTTATATATATATATAAAAAAATGCATGAAATCCGCACAGTTCAGCAGCGTCTTTAGACTCACTGCAGGCGTAGATTTCATTAAATCACATCCACTGCACTTGCACATTTAGGCCGTGTTCAGATGTAGCATAAGTGCTGTGTTTTTTCAGCTGCTTTTTTGGAACAGTCATTTTGCAGCATTTAAATGGCCAAGAAAAGTGGATGTGATTTCATGAAAACGGCTCTGTGGTCTAAAGACGCTGCTGATCTGTACGGTTATGGTTTATTTTACGTCTAGAGGCTTCTATGTGGAGCCTAAAAAGAGAGAAAACGCAGGTAAAAAGACTGCAGGTACCTTAAGTGCAGAATCAAAGCCATTCTGTATTATAACAAAAAATGAACAATGCGGCTTCACATCTGCACCAAAAAACATCAAATAAGGGGGAAAAGGCATAAAAAAATGCAGCAAGTACGCAATAATCAGAGAAGATTGTTATTGTGTAGTTTGGTGTGGACATCTGCAGAAAACAAAAAAAAATACAGTATTTATTCAACATGTGAACACGGCCTTGCAGACACAAAAAAGCCAATGTCAAATAGTGAAGCTACAAAAAGATGAGAAAGTGGAATGGACAGAAAATAAATCCATAGATCCTAAGTGAAAGAAGCACGACGCACAGATGACACCATGCCAGCCTCATCAAAAGTCACGCCGGATGAGGTAAGGTTAGTAGTGACGCATGAGCGTGTTCTCTTAACCCTCTCACAGAGCACGCTCAGGTGCTGCCTGAGTATTTTCGGCATCTATGCTTGAGCCGCCGCGGCTGCATGTGTCGCGGCTGTTAGACAGCTGTGACACATGCAGGGATTGCATGTTTGTTAGGCAATCCCTGCATGTGTCACAGCTGTCTAACAGCCCCAGCGGCCCGAGCATAGATACCGAGCACGCCGAAAATACTCGGGCAGCACCTGAGCGTGCTCGGTGAAAGGGTAAACCGAGCATGCTCGTGCAACACTATAGGTAAGAGATTCGTGGCCTCCTGTCCAGCGTCCCAAGAATTGATCCTCTCAGCTCTAGTTCCAACTGTCCCGGATACGGTGAACAGCCCCGTATAAATAAACTAGCTACTGTGAGCGAAATACGCTCTCTTCTACGCCTTCCGAACTCCAAATTAATAAGATTTGTTTTACGAGCGCTCGGGAAATCAATACAGCACAGCCTTGTATGGTGTACTAGAAAAGACTTCTGCTTTATTAGCACATGTGGCACTTTAAATAGGGTCAGAGACAAAGGAAGAGTTCCCTCTGACCTATGAACCAATAGTAACCTTAAGGGAGTGAATAGTAATGTGAAACCTCACTGCCCATCAGTGTTACCTGATGACCATTACATAAGAGTGAAAACAAAATGGATACCACAGAGAAACAAGATGGATTCTTTTCTCTCACACTACTGAATCCGTTCTACACCCGGGTGGCGAGCATCTTTATTGGTATATGGTCTCCCATGCTGGTATGTGCTGCCCCCCTCCTGGTATTTGTGCTGCCCCCATCATCCTATACTGGGATGCATGGCACCCCTCATCCCCATTGCTGGTATGCGTGGCCCCCCTCATCCCCATTGCTGGTATGCTTGGCACCCCTCACCCTCCAATCCTAGTATGCGTGGCACCCCTCATCCCTATTCTGGTATGTATGGAGCCCCTCATCCCCCAATCCTGGTATGTATGGCGTCCCTCATCCCCCAATCCTGGTATGCATGGGGCCCCCTCATCCCCCAATCCTGGTATGCATGGGGCCCCTCATCCCCCAATCCTGGTATGTATAGGCCCCTCACCCCGCAATCCTGGTATGCGTGGTACCCCTCATCCCCCAATCCTGGTATGCGTGGTACCCCTCATTCCCCAATCCTGGTATGCGTGGCCCCCCTCATTCCCCAATTCTGGTATGCGTGGCACCCCTCATCCCCATTGCTGGTATGCTTGGCACCCCTCACCCTCCAATCCTAGTATGCGTGGCACCCCTCATCCCTATTCTGGTATGTATGGAGCCCCTCATCCCCCAATCCTGGTATGTATGGCGTCCCTCATCCCCCAATCCTGGTATGCATGGGGCCCCCTCATCCCCCAATCCTGGTATGCATGGGGCCCCTCATCCCCCAATCCTGGTATGTATAGGCCCCTCACCCCGCAATCCTGGTATGCGTGGTACCCCTCATCCCCCAATCCTGGTATGCGTGGTACCCCTCATTCCCCAATCCTGGTATGCGTGGCCCCCCTCATCGCCCAATGCTGGTATGCGTGGCCCCCCTCATCGCCCAATCCTGGTATGCATGGCGTCCCTCATCCCCCAATCCTGGTATGCATGGGGCCCCTCATCCCCCAATCCTGGTATGCATGGGGCCCCTCATCCCCCAATCCTGGTATGCATGGGGCCCCTCATCCCCCAATCCTGGTATGTAGGGGCCCCGTATCCCCCAATCCTGGTATGTATGGCGTCCCTCACCCCCCAATCCTGGTATGCATGGCGTCCCTCACCCCCCAATCCTGGTATGCATGGGGCCCCTCACCCACCAATCCTGGTATGCATGGGGCCCCTCACCCCCCAATCCTGGTATGCATTGGGCCCCTCACCCCCCAATCCTGGTATGCATGGGGCCCCTCACCCCCCAATCCTGGTATGCATGGCGTCCCTCACCCCCCCAATCCTGGTATGCATGGCGCCCCTCACCCCCCCAATTCTGGTATGCATGGCGTCCCTCACCCCCCAATCCTGGTATGCATGGCGTTCCTCACCACACAATCCTGGTATGCATGGCGCCCCTCACCCCCCCAATTCTGGTATGCATGGCGTCCCTCACCCCCCAATCCTGGTATGCATGGCGTTCCTCACCACCCAATCCTGGTATGCATGGCGTCCCTCACCCCCCAATCCTGGTATGCATAGGGCCCCTCACCCTCCAATCCTTGTATGCATGGTGCCCCTCACCCCCCAATCCTGGTATGCATGGCGTCCCTCACCCCCCAATCCTGGTATGCATGGCGTCCCTCACCCCCCAATCCTGGTATGCATGGCGTCCCTCACCCCCCAATCCTGGTATGCATGGCGTCCCTCACCCCCCAATCCTGGTATGCATGGCGTCCCTCACCCCCCAATCCTGGTATGCATGGCGTCCCTCACCCCCCAATCCTGGTATGTGTGTCCCCCTCATCCCTTTCACGCTGCACACACATACAAAAAAATAAACACTTATACTCACCTTTCTTCCCTGTGCTCCAGCGCTGCTGTGTCCTGTTCTGCCGGGGGAGGAGTGCGGCGCCGGAGTACGTGCGTGCTCATACTGCGCTGTCCGGTGCCACTTTGCTGAAGACACACTGCAAATGTGTCTTCAGTAAAATGGCGCCGGATAGCGCTATGCACATGAGCTGATCCGACGCCTCACTCCTGCCCCGGTCTCCGGCGAGAAGAGAAGCGCCGCTGCAACGCTCCTCCCGGTCAAGTAAGTATATAAGTATGGCGCCGGAGAACGCGGTATGTGTTCAGTGTCTCGGCATACCGCGATCTCCGGCGCCATACACTCCTCTTACCTGTAACAGCTCCATGCGTTCTTCTGTCTAGAGCCAGACTGCGCGTCACACATGCGCAGTCTATCGAGGCTTCAGACAGAGGGACGCTTAGCCGATTATATTATAGATATAATTATAACACTGTTTATCAATGTACTATATTTTGTTGCTGTGGTGCTCTTTCAGTCATATTTTGATTTATTTTTTTTATCTGCAGCATGTGGTCAGAAGAGCGGCAGGCACTATCTAGTACCGTCCTCCCGTGTGGTCTGAAGAGCGGCAGGCACAATCTAGTACCGTCCTCCCGTGTGGTCTGAGGCACGGCAGGCTCTATCTAGTACCGTCCTCCCGTGTGGTCTGAGGCACAGCAGGCACAATCTAGTACCGTCCTCTCGTGCGGTCTGAGGCACGGCAGGCACTATCTAGTACCGTCCTCCCGTGTGGTCTGAAGCACGGCAGGCACTATCTAGTACCGTCCTCTCGTGTGGTCTGAGGCACGGCAGGCACTATCTAGTACCGTCCTCTCGTGTGGTCTGAGGCATGGCAGGCACTATCTAGTACCGTCCTCCCGTGCGGTCTGAGGCACGGCAGGCACTATCTAGTACCGTCCTCTCGTGTGGTCTGAGGCACGGCAGGCACAATCTAGTACCGTCCTCCCGTGCGGTCTGAAGCACGGCAGGCACTATCTAGTACCGTCCTCCCGTGTGGTCTGAGGCACGGCAGGCACTATCTAGTACCGTCCTCCCGTGCGGTCTGAGGCACTATCTAGTACCGTCCTTCCGTGTGCTCTGAGGCACGGCAGGCACTATCTAGTACCGTCCTCTCGTGTGGTCTGAGGCACGGCAGGCACTATCTAGTACCGTCCTCCCGTGTGGTCTGAAGCACGGCAGACACTATCTAGTACCGTCCTCCCGTGTGCTCTGAGGCACGGCAGGCACTATCTAGTACCGTCCTCTCGTGTGGTCTGAGGCACGGCAGGCACTATCTAGTACCGTCCTCTCGTGTGGTCTGAAGCACGGCAGGCACTATCTAGTACCGTCCTCCCGTGCGGTCTGAGGCACGGCAGGCACTATCTAGTACCGTCCTCCCGTGCGGTCTGAGGCACGGCAGGCACTATCTAGTACCGTCCTCCCGTGCGGTCTGAGGCACGGCAGGCACTATCTAGTACCGTCCTCCCGTGCGGTCTGAGGCACGGCAGACACTATCTAGTACCGTCCTCCCGTGCGGTCTGAGGCACGGCAGGCACTATCTAGTACCGTCCTCCCGTGTGGTCTGAGGCACGGCAGGCACTATCTAGTACCGTCCTCCCGTGCGGTCTGAGGCACGGCAGGCACTATCTAGTACAGTCCTCCCGTGCGGTCTGAAGAGCGGCAGGCACAATCTAGTACCGTCCTCCCGTGTGGTCTGAAGCACGGCAGACACTATCTAGTACCGTCCTCCCGTGTGCTCTGAGGCACGGCAGGCACTATCTAGTACAGTCCTCCCGTGTGGTCTGAAGCACGGCAGGCACTATCTAGTACCGTCCTCTCGTGTGGTCTGAGGCACGGCAGGCACAATCTAGTACCGTCCTCTCGTGTGGTCTGAGGCACGGCAGGCACTATCTAGTACCGTCCTCTCGTGTGGTCTGAGGCACGGCAGGCACTATCTAGTACCGTCCACTCGTGTGGTCTGAGGCACGGCAGGCACAATCTAGTACCGTCCTCCCGTGTGGTCTGAGGCACGGCAGGCACTATCTAGTACTGTCCGACTTCTTTACAGCACTCTAGGGCATACAGGTGGTGGTCGTACTTTATATGGGGAAAAACAGGTGACAGGTTCCCTTAAGGCTGTGTGCCCACGATGCATTTTTTAAGCAAAAACGCTGCAGAAACGCTTAAAAAACACATGGTAGAAGGCCTGCCATGTTCCCCAATGATAATCCGCATGTGCTGTGCACATGCTGCGGAAATTTCCGCTGCGGATTATCATTGCGGAAAAAACCATAGCACTACCAATTATTTTGCGGAAGTGCTGCATTTTCGCCGCCATTGACTTGCATTAGATCGCATGGATTACGCATCACTGTATATGTAGATGCGCATTCCATGCGTTCTAGTGTGTGGATGGTTCCCAGGTATAGAGGAGAGGAGAGGAGACCGTCCTCCGGACCAGGGTACCATAGAAAACTGTAAAAAAAAAAAAGAATAAAATAAAAAATAAATATATATTTACCTTCTGGCGGCCCCCCGCTGCACTCCTCCTCTCATGCCGGCAGTTCGCCATGTACTGAAGGACCTGCGCTGACGTCATAGTCATGTGACAGGTCACGCGACGCTGACGTCGGCAGGTCCTTCAGTGTATCGCTGCTGGCAAGGGAGAACGGAGGGAAAGCAGGACACCGGGGGCCATCAGAGGGTAAGTATATATTTATTTTTTGACATTCTCTAGGGTCACAGTATATAAATCCATGCCGTTTGCATGGATTTATATAGTGTGACCAAGTTGACAAGCACTTTCCAAGTGATGCTAAAATCGCTTGGAAAGCGCTTGACAACCCACATGCAGAAATGCAAGTGAAGAATGCTTAAGGCTGAGTGCCCACGTAGCGTTTTTCAAGCGTTTATGCTGCGGAATTTCCGCAGCGGAAACGCTTGTGAAACTCTAGGTAATCCGCACCCCATGGTCCCCAAGGGGATTCCGCATGTTCTATGCACATGCTGCGGATTTTTCCACAGCGTTTATGCTGCGTAAAAAAATCCGCAGCATGTCATTTAATTTTGCGGAAGCGCTGCGGAACTCCCGCCATTGACTTGCATTGAGACGCATAGAAACCGCGACTGTACATTTGTACAAGCGGCTTCTATGCGTCTCTATGTGCGGATGGTAACCAGTTCTGGAGGAGAGGAGACTCTCATCCAGACCTGGGTACCATAGTACCTGTGAAAAAAAGAATAAAATAACAAATAAAGTTATATTCACCTTTCCGAAGGCTTCTCTCTGAATGCCGACATCGCTGAAGGACCTGCGGTGACGTCACAGTCATGTGACCGCAGGCCCTTCACCGCTCTGTCTCGCGATATGCCGGCAGCCGGGAACCAGCCAGGAAGCAGCGTTGCAGCCACGCCGGGCATCGGGGGTGAGTATAGCTTTATTTGTTTTCATTTCTACGGTTCACACTGTATAAATCCATGCTGTTTGCATGGATTTATATAGTGTGACCTAGTTGTCGAGCACTTTCCAAGTGATGCTATCGCCTGGAAAGCGCTTGTCAATCTGCATGTATTCTGCAGGAAAAACGCATGCACAATCTGCCAGGGAGATGCAGAAATGCTGCAGAAATTTTCTGCTTCATTTCTGCATCGTGGGCACATAGCCTTACATCAGCAAGTCCCTAGCAGGAAAACGCATGTATAATCCGCATGCACAATCCGCATGCGTTTTTTTCTGCCAGGGAGTTGCAGAAACTCACAGGATAAAATCCTGAGCATTTCTGCATCGTGGGCACACAGCCTAAAGCAGGTTTTCATCTATGCAGCTTGTACAAGTGAACTTCATTGTTTGAAAAGTGGGTTACCTGTCTAAGCCATGTTATTATAGTACCTTTTATATGGTTTACACAGGTGCATCATGGGCTTTTCCTGCCCTATGAGTAAAATGAAAGGCTAAAATACAATGTGGAAACTTAATCAGAGAAATGTTTTATTTACATTCAGAACAAGTTTAAAAGAAACAAAATAACCATTACCACAGAAATCTCAAACGTTTAATTGTAGAAATATTATAGAAATAACATTTTACCATTATGTATAGAAATAATTCTAATTTTATAAAAGTGCATTTATGGGAGGATTGTGGGTAAGGTCTTTGGCTTTGCCCCGACCCCTCATCCTGCCTCCGGTGTCTGATGTCTCAGCGTCCTGGAACTGAGATCATGATTCCTGCTTTGGATAGCAAATCAATAGCCTTGAAAAACCCAGGAATAAGGGAAGGGGGTCTTTAGGGAAATTGGTCTCGAAAACAAGGCAGCATGGAAAAATCTATTTTGTGGCTGTAGGCGACGTCTCAGACCCAAGAGTTGTTGACTACCGAGAGCCACTCATCCTGGAACCAAAGGAGACGGCCGCCCACCCCGAGAAACATCCCAGGTGGGAATCTTCTAGATCCGGGCCTGGCAGACCAGCGCTGGTGGGTTCGTTGATGCCAGGAGGGGGCTAGCTTAAAGGAAGGTCTCTTCTTTTCCTGGTGGGCTGGAGAGTTGTCCTTTTGGTTGCTTTTCTACACTGAAAATTTCCGAAAGGACCATAACTGGACTGTGCGTCTATTGGGAGGAGGGCATTTGGCCCTCTGTTGTGGAAGCAAAATACTCTTACCCGCCATGGCATTCGAGATCATCTTATCTAGCTCTTCGAAAAGGCGGGAGCCCTGGAAGGTGAGGCTGGTGGACTTTTTGGAAGCTGAATCTACGTTCCATGATTTCAGCTATGAGGCCATGGGGATGGTGATGTTGCCGGCTGCCAGGGCTGAATAGGTGGCTGCAGGGGGGCGGGAACACTCTCCTTATGGGGTCTCTGGGGGGATATAATGTTTGCAGGGGGCCGTCTGCTGGGACGCGCCCCCACCACAAGCGTGCATCCTCCGCCACCCCCCCACCACAAGCGTGCATCCTTCGCCGCCCCCCCACCACAAGCGTGCATCATCCGCCGCCCCCCCACCACAAGCGTGCATCATCCGCCGCCCCCCCACCACAAGCGTGCATCATCCGCCGCCCCCCCCCACCACAAGCGTGCATCATCCGCCGCCCCCCCACCACAAGCGTGCATCATCCGCCGCCCCCCACCACAAGCGTGCATCATCCGCCGCCCCCCCCACCACAAGCGTGCATCATCCGCCGCCCCCCCACCACAAGCGTGCATCATCCGCCGCCCCCCCACCACAAGCGTGCATCATCCGCCCCCCCCCACCACAAGCGTGCATCATCTGCCCCCCCACAAGCGTGCATCATCAAGCCCGCAGCATCCCCCCCAGAGCCCCCACAAGCCCGCAGCATCCCCCCCAGAATACTTCCAGAGCCCGCAGCATGCCCCCAGCATCCCCACAGAGCACCCAGAGCCCGCAGCATGCACCCAGAGCCCCCACAAGCCTGCAGCATCCCTCCAGAGCAACCACCAGCCTGCAGCATGCCCCCACCAGAGCCATAGACATACCACCACAGCCAGCAGCATCCCCACAGAGCCCCCACACGCGTGCATCATCCGACCCCCCCCCACCAGAGCCCCCACACGGGTGCATCACCCCCCCCCATATTACCTCCAGAGCCAGCAGCATGCTCCCACACAACCCGCACCAGCCCCCCAGAGCCACCACGAGCCCGCAGCATGCCCCCACAGACCCGCAGCATCCCTCCAGAGCCCCCACCAGCATCCCCATGAAGCCCCCACAAGCCCGCAGCATCCCTCCAGAGCCACCACCAGCCCGTAGCATGCCCACAAAGCCCCCACCAGAGGCATAGACATGCCACCACAGCCTGCAGTATCCCCAGAGCCCCACACGCGTGCATCATCAGCCCCCCCCACACGCATGCATCACCCCCCCACATAGCCCCCAACAGCCCGCAGCATGCCCCAAGCGTCCCCACAAGCCCGCAGCATCCCTCCAGAGCCATCACCAGCCCGCAGCATGCCCACACAGCCCCCACCAGAGCAATAGACATGCCACCACAGCCCGCAGCATGCCCCCAGCATCCCTCCAGAGCCACCACCAGTCCGCAGCATTCCCACAGAGCTCCCAGAGCCCCCACACGCGTGCATCATCATCACGCACGCTCGTCGTCATCATCATCATCATCATCAATCACACGCGCGCATCTGAGTGCAGTCCCATTTTTCACGGATTGACGTAACGGAGAAGATGGAGAATTTTTTTTGACCTATGTCTTGTATCTTGTTTTGTGTCACTTTATGTACAGTTCTGGCCAAAGTCTTGTGACTGATAGAAATTTTGGTGTTCACTTCAGTGTTTTTAGATCTTTTAGTCAGATGTTTCTGTGGTTACTGTAGTACAATTATCAGCATTTTATAAGTTTTACACTTTTATTGACAAATACATCAAGTTTATGGAAAGATTCAATATTCAGTGTTGACCCTTATTTTTCAAGACTCGTTCCCTTCGCCTTGGCAGCTGGATATCGGCTGCTGGGCCAAATCCTGACTGACGACGGACAATTTTTGTCTAATCAGTGCTAGGAGCTCACTACATACATTTCTGTTTGTCCACCCGCTTTTTGAGGAATGACCACAATCTAATTGAGATCTGGAGAGTTTACTGGCCATGAACCCAAAATGTTAATGTTACCCAGACACTTAGTTGTCACTTTTGCCTTGTGACATATTCTCCGTCATGCTCATATATGCATTGTTAATCACCAAAAATGCTCCTGCAGTGTTCTTAGGCAAAATTGTGAGTGAGCCCACTCCCTTTTGATGATGGATAACTCCACACATGACTCGTCTCGGGGTGCTTTACTGTTGGCATAACACAGGACTCAAAGTAGCGCTCAGCTTTTCTTCTCCGAACATTCATTCTTCCATATGTCCCTAACAGTTTGAAGGGGGCCTTCATCAGGGAAATAACTTTACCCCAGTCCTCTGTAATCCAATCACTGTAGTTTACTGCATTTTATAATCCTGTTCTTAATCTTTTTCATGGAGAAAAGTGGTTTCTTTGCTGCCCTACTTGACACCAGCACAGCCTCCAAAATCCTTCTCCTCACGGTGTGTACAGATGCACTGATGCCCGCCTGCTGCCATTCTTGAGCAAGCTCTGCACTGATGTTGAACCAATTCCATAGCTGAATCCTATGTAGGAAGTGATACAGGAACTTGCTGGACTTTCTTCGGAGTCCTGAAGTCTTCACAGCAAATTAACCTCCCCCTATTAAGTTATTATTTTTTATAGTGCCATTTATTACATGGAGCTTTACATGTGAAAAGGGATATACATAGCAAAAAACAAGTACAATAATCTTGAACAAAAACGAATCACCGACTGGTACAGGAGGAGCGAGGACCCTGCCCGCGAGGGCTTACAGTCTACAATGAATGGGTGAGGATACAGTAAGTGAGGGTAGAGCTGGTCGTGCAGTGGTTTGATGGAGCGATGGTTACTGCAGATTGTAGGCTTGTCAGAAGAGGTGGATCTTCAGCTTCCTTTTGAAGGTTTCCACGGTTGGCAACAGTCTGATATATTGGCGTAGCGAGTTCTAGAGTAGGGGGATGCATTGGAGAAATCTTGCGTGCGATTGTGGGAAGAGGAGATAAGAGGGGAGTAGAGAAGGAGATCTTGTGAGGATTGGAGGTTGCGTACAGGTAAGTACCGGGACACTAAGTCACAGTTACAGTTATATGAAAAAGTTTGGGCACCCCTATTAATCTTAAGCTTAATGTTTTATAAAAATTGGTGTTTTTGCAACAGCTATTTCAGTTTGATATATGTAATAACTGTTGGACACAGTAATGTTTCTGCCTTGAAATGAGGTTTATTGTACTAACAGAAAATGTGCAATCTGCATTCAAACAAAATTTGACAGGTGCATAAGTATGGGCACCCTTATCATTTTCTTGTTTTAAACACTCCTACCTACTTTTTACTGAGTTTTTTGGTTTTGTAACCTCATTGAGCTTTGAACTTCATAGCCAGGTATATGCAATCATGAGAAAAGCTACTTAAAGTGGCCACTTGCAAGTTGTTCTCCTGTTTGAATCTCCTCTGAAGAGTGGCATCATGGGCTCCTCAAAACAACTGTCAAATGATCTGAAAACAAAGATTATTCAACATAGTTGTTCAGGGGAAGGATACAAAAAGCTGTCTCAGAGATTTAACCTGTCAGTTTCCACTGTGAGGAACATAGTAAGGAAATGGAAGAACACAGGGACAGTTCTTGTTAAGGCCAGAAGTGGCAGGCCAAGAAAAACATCAGAAAGGCAGAGAAGAAGAATGGTGAGATCAGTCAAGGACAATCCTCAGACCACCTCCAGAGAGCTGCAGCATCAACTTGCTGCAGATGGTGTCACTGTGCATCGGTCAACTATACAACGCACTTTGCACAAGGAGAAGCTGTATGGGAGAGTGATGCGAAAGAAGCACGCCACAAACAGAGTCGGCTGAGGTATGCAAAAGCACATTTGGAGAAGTCAATTTCTTTTTAGAAGAAGGTCCTGTGGACTGATGAAACCAAGATTGAGTTGTTTGGTCATACAAAAAGGCGTTATGCATGGCGGCAAAAAAACACAGCATTCCAAGAAAAACACTTGCTACCCACAGTAAAATTTGGTGGAGGTTCCATCATGCTTTGGGGCTGTGTGGCCAATGCCGGCACCGGGAATCTTGTTAAAGTTGAGGGACGCATGGATTCCACTCAGTATCAGCAGATTCTTGACAATAATGTTCAAGAATCAGTGATAAAGTTGAAGTTACGCAGGGGATGGATCTTTCAGCAAGACAATGATCCTAAACACCGCTCCAAATCTACTCAGGCATTCATGCAGAGGAACAATTACAATGTTCTGGAATGGCCATCCCAGTCCCCAGACCTGAATATCATTGAACATCTGTGGGATCATTTGAAGAGGGCTGTCCATGCTCGGCGACCATCAAACTTAACTGAACTGGAATTGTTTTGTAAAGAGGAATGGTCAAAAATACCTTCATCCAGGATCCAGGAAATCATTAAAAGCTACAGGAAGCGACTAGAGGCTGTTATTTTTGCAAAAGGAGGATCTACTAAATATTAATGTCACTTTTCTGGTGAGGTGCCCATACTTATGCACCTGTCAAATTTTGTTTGAATGCAGATTGCACATTTTCTGTTAGTACAATAAACCTCATTTCAAGGCAGAAACATTACTGTGTCCAACAGTTATTACATATATCAAACTGAAATAGCTGTTGCAAAAACACCAATTTTTATAAAACAATAAGCTTAAGATTAATAGGGGTGCCCAAACTTTTTCATATAACTGTATATGGAGGAGACAGGTTCTGGATGGCTTGGTGTGTCATGGTTAGGGTTTTCAACTGGAGTCTCTGGATAATGGGGAGCCAGTGAAGGGATTGACAGAGGGGAGAGGCCAGGGAATAGCGGGGGGGACAGCTGGATTAGTCGGGCAGCAGAGTACAGTTATCTGACAGGAGAAAACAAACTCCTTTGCCATGCTTGCCGATGAGGCGAAGGGTGTGGGAAAGGTGGAATCCAACGTATGAAAGTGCAGCTGGAGACGCCATGTCAGAGGGGGTGAGTCAGGTACCATTGATGCCAGGGAAGGAAAGTTTGTTAGTAATGAAAAGGTCATGGATGTAGGAAAGTTTGTTGCAGACGGAGAGAGCGTTCCATAGAGCTCCTGTTAGTGGGATTGGGGAAGCGGGGGACCCCACAGGCCATGTTTTCAGAATCTCCTTAGTATTGCACAGGTGGGAGAATTCCTGATGCCTTGATGATACTTCAATCACCTGTGTAATACTAAGGAGATCCTGAAAATATGACCTGTGGGGTCTGTGAGGATGGGGTTTGGGAAACACTGCGTTATACCTTTTGTGTATCTGTTGTATGGTGGCAAAAGGTGCCAAGCCCCCCCTGCTTTGGGCAGAGGGGGGGGGGTATGTAAGGTTGCTGCCGGACAGGTCGTGGACGGGAGGTATGTGTCCCCGAAGTGCCAAGCTTTGGTGATGTAGGGCCCGGAGAAGCAGGCTCCAGCACACATAGTGTAGGGAGTTAGTGGGCCCTTATTAAAGGGCCGAGTTTTATGAGCAGCTGAAAGAGCTGTTATGTCTTGTTTTCCTGCTTGGTTTATGGACATTTAATAAACCACCAGTTTGTTTTGGAACCTGCGGACTGCATTCCTGTGTGAACCTGCGCCTACCCAAGAGCTGATCCGTCACAGCACGTATATGATGCACCGCAGACTAAATTCTTAATGATCCCATAAATGGTTGATCTAGGGGCAATCTTACAAGCAGCAATGGCCTTGCCTGCAAAGCAATGATGACTGCACATGTTTTCTTGAAGGTAATCAGAAGACAATGATTTGAAGCACCAGCCTGCTCTTGGAATTCAGTAAGCATGACTGTGGAAATGGGGGTTTTGTGGTTAAGCAATTTCTTTGGGAAAAAATTAATATGCATTTTTTTTTTAACAATTCATCTGATCATTCTTCATAACAATCTACAGTTAATGCAAATTGACGCTATAAAAACTGAAGCAGCAAACTTTATGAAAGCCACAATGTGTTTCAGTCTCCAAACTTGACGACTGTGTATTATTGTGTTACCTCTTTTGTATATTATTGTCACCTCTTATCTTGTGTATCGCTTCTCTTTTCAGTTTGTTAGCCACATGCTGCCAGGCGAGAGCTTGTGGGCACAATCATGCGGCTGGTGATTCTTGATGACTATGCCCTGGCCAGCGAATGGGCAGCAAAATACATAAGTAATCGCATCGCCCAGTTCAATCCTGGACCCGACCATTACTTCACACTTGGGCTACCCACAGGTAATGTGCCTTTTATCTATCTTTATCCAGTTTTCCACGAGTTGGTTCAAGCATTTTAGTTGTGGATTGAACTATTTTTGCACATGTGAATTACGAGAAGTCCTCAGGAGTAAGTCAGATGTGTACGGCAAAGCTTCATAGAGGAGGGAGACTCCAAGTTCACTGCTGAACATCTGCTCTCTCCATGTTTCGTTGCGATCTACCAGTGTCTCCGTAAGATTTGGCCATTCTCTACTGTTATATGCAAGAGTGTGCCAATTTTCCAAAGGAACAAGGAGATTGAGTAGCTCAACAGCCTCTTGCCACTGATCGGCAAACAAATTTGGAGAAAATAATTGGACAAAGCCTGAAGGACGCTGTAATGCAGGGCTGTGTTCTGGGGGATCGATGAAGACATAAGAAGCATGATCTGTGCTGAACAGTATGGATGGTAATCTAAAACCTCCATAACCAAGCTTGGCATGGAAGGCTCTCGGGAAATAGGAGTGTGAGTTGGGGGTCTCCCAGTGGTAATACAGTTGGATTCACTGCCTTATTAATACAACGGGGAACTGTTTTGATTTCAATTAACAATTTAAAGGGGTTGTCCGTACCCTACACTGATTTAATCCTAAATCTCTATTTAATTTAATAATCTACCGTATTTTTCGGACTATAAGACGCACTTTTTTCTTACAAAATTTTGGAGGAAAATGGGGGGTGCGTCTTATAGTCCGAATGTTGGGGGGGGGTGTATATATATATATGTGTGGGGTAGCGGGGCACAGGAGGCAGCGGCCGCCCGCTGCAGCCGACACTGTCCCCGCTGCTAAAGAAAATGAATATTCACTGCGCTGCGACTCCTGCTGCTGCCGGAATCGCCTGTGCCCGCTGTTAAAGGGCATGAATATTCAACCTCTCTCCACGCCCATGGGCGTGGGGAGGGGGTGAATATTCATGCCCTTTAATAAGCGGGCACACGCTATAGCCCGACAGCAGCAGGAGCCGCAGCGCGGCTATGCTGTGTGCCGGCTATGAAGGAGAGTGAAGTCACTGCTCCCTGCGCACACAGACCCGGCATGGGGAGCAGTGACTTCCGGCAGCTGATCTCTCCATGTGAGCCGCGCATGGCAGTGACGTCATGCGCGGCTCACAATTTAGAGATTAGTGCGGGCAGACAGGATGCAGCGCTGGAGGAGAGAGAAGAAAGGTGAGTATGAGTGTTTATTTTTTTTTATGTGCAGCTTGATGGGGATTAGGGGGGCCATGCATACCAGGGTAAGGATGAGGGGGCCATAGATACCAGGGTAAGGATGAGGGGACCATACATACCAGGGTAAGGCTGAGGGGGGCTTTACATAACAGGATAAAGATAAGGGGGCCATACATAACAGGATAGGGATTAGGGGGGCCATGCATACTAGGATAGGGATTAGGGGTGCCATGCATACTAGGATGGGGATTAGGGGTGCCATGCATACTAGGATGGGGATTAGGGGTGCCATGCATATTAGGATAGGGATTAGGGGTGCCATGCATACTAGGATAGGGATTAGGGGTGCCATGCATACCAGGACTGGGATTAGGGGTGCCATGCATTCCAGGATAGGGATTAGGGGTGCCATGCATACCAGGACTGGGATGAGGGGTGTCATGCATACCAGGACGGGGATGAGGGGTGCCATGCATACCAGGACGGGGATGAGGGGTGCCATGCATACCAGGACGGGATGAGGGGTGCTATGCATACCAGGATGGGGGATGAGGGGTGCCATGCATACCAGGATGGGGGATGAGGGGTGCCATGCATACCAGGATGGGGGATGAGGGGTGCCATGCATATCAGGATGGGGGATGAGGGGTGCCATGCATACCGGGACAGGGATGAGGGGTGCCATGCATACCGGGACGGGGATGAGGGGGGGTGCCTTGCATAACGGGACGGGGATGAGGAGTGGCATGCATACTAGGATGGAGGATGAGGGGTGCCGTGCATACCGGGATGGGGGATGAGGGGTGCCGTGCATACCGGGATGGGGGATGAGGGGTGCCGTGCATACCGGGATGAGGGATGAGGGGTGCCGTGCATACCGTGGATGGGGGATGAGGGGTGCCGTGCATACCGTGGATGGGGGATGAGGGGTGCCGTGCATACAGTGGATGGGGGATGAGGGGTGCCGTGCATACCGTGGATGGGGGATGAGGGGTGCCGTGCATACCGTGGATGGGGGATGAGGGGTGCCGTGCATACCGGGGATGGGGGCATGAGGGGTGCCGTGCGTACGGGGATGGGGGATGAGGGGTGCCGTGCGTACCGGGATGGGGGATGAGGGGTGCCGTGCATACCGTGGATGGGGGATGAGGGGTGCCGTGCATACCGGGGATGGGGGATGAGGGGTGCCGTGCATACCGGGGATGGGGGGTGCCGTGCATACGGGGATGGGGGATGAGGGGTGCCGTGCGTACGGGGATGGGGGATGAGGGGTGCCTTGCGTACCGGGATGGGGGATGAGGGGTGCCGTGCGTACCGGTATGGGGGATGAGGGGTGCCGTGAGTACCGGGATGGGGGATTTTATCAGAATTGGGTATTACTCCTATACCAGTGTCAGCAGAAGACCCCCCTCCCCCTTAAAAGTGCATCATGAACAATTTTTTGCTTAATTTTTTTTTTATTTTCCTCCTCTAAAACCTAGGTGCGTCTTATGGTCCGGTGCGTCTTATAGTCCGAAAAATATGGTAATTGCTTTTCTAATATACTTTAATTAAAAGTTAATCTAAATTTATCTAACTGGGGTGTGTTTGCATGTGTGTATACATTTGTTTTTTTTACCAACTTCCTGTTTGATAACATTTAGTTTGAAAATCCCCAGTGCATCCTGGGATATGAAGACGGACGTGATCAGGAGCAGAGGCTGCGGTCCCTGCTGCTGCCTCTTTCCCCACCCTGAATGAAGCGTCATCAGTGATGCCTGTTTCAGGGGATGGGCTAGTCCCTGCTACTCTGCGCATGTGTCGGTTGTCAATTCTAACTCTCAGTTGCTCAGCAGGATCTTGTCACTGTGCAATATTCTTTTTAATGCGCAGCGTCAGGGATTCCTCAGAGACGACACCGGGGAGATCACGCAATATCTCACCCTGCCATCACTGTGTCACGGATTTCGTCCGGAATCGCGAGCACACGATCCAGATTACTCAACAGTTCAGCAGTTTTTGGGGATTGCGAATCTCAAGAATGCTACCTCCCGGAAGCTAAAATACGATAAATGAGGGGCCCGGTGAAGAAAGCCATAGCAAATTCGGTCATGTCCCTTGGAGGTGCAATGTACCTGTTGGGTACCCTGATATCGTGGGTTCTGTGAGCACAATACCATTCCAGGGTTTTACAGTGGGATCTGCTACATAATGAAGTTTCTCTTAAGGGGCACTTGGAAAGGAAGATGTCCTTATTAGTGTTGAGCCACCCCCGTAGTGTTCGGGATCGGTTCGTCGAACACCGGGATGTTCGTGGAACTGTTCGTCGAACACCGTTAAAACCAATGGCAGGCAAACAAAAACACATAGAAACACATAGAAAACACCTTCAAAGGTGTCCAAAAGCTGACAAACTGCTCAGAAGACACTCTCTTAAAAAAAAAAAAGCCGGCCGGCTATTCAGCAGCCGCATATGTGGCACCCCAGGGGTCTGGTTTCCACAGTAATAGCAATATTACGTCTGAGAGCAGGTGGGAGGTCTCCTGGTCAGGAATCCTAAGCATGCCACACCTCCTGCCCAGTCCTGGGAGGGGAAGAACTTCCCCTATATAATCTGGGGGCTGAGGCAGGGTTAGAGGAAAGAGAGATCAGGAGCTCTGTGGGAGCCGTGCTAAAAGAGGTCAGGGTCTGGAAGCTGTAGAGCTCGCCCTGATTGAAGAGTTCTCACCGGACCCGGAGTCCGAGGCTGTGGGGACTAATCCTTACCCAGCAGCAGAAACCGACCGGCAGGGGATTTCAGGTCCTCTGGCCAAGAAACCCGAAGGCACGGTCACACGCAAGGGACCAGCACCGCCGTCGTGAAGCGGAAGCTACCAGAAGGCCCCGAGTCACCGGCCATACGGGTGAGCACCACACGGTACACTCAGGGACGTGGGCTACTTTTACCCGCCTCTAGCAAGGTAGCCAGAAGAGTACAATTAGTTGGGGAGGCCTACAACTCCGCCTGGCCAGGGGAGATCCCATCTGCTCACGGACTGACCAGGCCCCGACCGCTAGCCAGTACTCCGGGAGGGTCTACCTTTGCCACCAGTAAAGACCCTGAACTACACCGCATTGTCTCTGAGTGGTTCCTGGTGCCTGCGTGCAACTCTGCTAACCCCATCATCCACGTCGGCTGCCCTGAGGCCGTACCCCTCCCGTTGGGGGTTATACTATCCACGCTGCACAACCGTACCACCGGCCTCAGCGGTCTGCCCTGCAGCGGCGGTTTCATAACCGCATTCAACGGGTGGCGTAGTCGAACAATATAACACCTTATGCCAAGCACCGCCACTTAGTTTGACTCCCTGGGCACGGACCGGGTCACCGCCACGAGACTACTACCCCTATCAGATCCGGCTCCGGGTAGGCCCCCGCGTGCGCAATGCTACTCAGCACAGGCCCAGGGGCGCGTCAACTTTTGGCGTAGTCGGCAGGATTTCGTGCCCGCAACCACCGGGTACTGCGTGCCTGGAAAAGGACTGTTAAACTCACCTGTGGTGAAGATTCCCGCCATTGGACGCCATCTTCTGCCTTCTTCCCGCCATCCGTGGAGTTTTCCCGCCATTGGACGCCATCTTCTGCCTTCTTCCCGCCATCCGTGGAGTTTTCCCACCGTTGGACGCCATCTTGAAGACGCCGCGCGGGAAGAAGAGGGGCGTGGACTCCGAAAGCGCGCGAGAACTGAAGCTCCGCCTCACGTCCGGACGTTGCGTAAGGTCCTGGAAGGAGCCCAGCAGACGCCGACGTCACAGGAGCGCGACGGAAGGTCCTCAACCCTGACGATCCACTGCGGAGCCGCGGCCTACGGAAGAGGATCATCGCAAGGTAGGCCACGGTCCACTAGGGGGGAGGAAGATGTCGGATACGGAGGAGAGCTTCACTGCCGCAGCCACCGCCAGCGCCACCGCTGCTGCGGTCATGCCTTTCACCATGCCCTATATCCCGGGGGCAGCCTGGCTACCCCAGTACTCAGGGGAGTCACATACCCTAAATGACTTCAGAGAAAAGCTGGATAGCCTCTTCCAGGTGTACCCCCTCACAGAAGAGCAAAAAGTGAGCATCCTGGTGGCTCAATTAACAGGGGCAGCCCAAAGGGAGGTAAAGTCCTGGCCACTTGGGAGGAGGAGGACTGTCGCAGAGATACTAACCCGGCTGAAGAACACCTTTGATACCCGCACCTCAGCCGAGATCAAGCTTAGATTCTACGGGTGCAAGCAGCGAGCACATGAGAATATAAGGGACTATGCACTAAACCTACAAGAGGCCCTGAGAGCCATTAAGCAGGCCGACCCTGATGGCGTGGGAAACGAAGACAAGCTGTTGACTGAACAATTTATAGAGGGTTTACATTGCAATGCCCACCGAACCCAGTTGCGGGCAATGGCCTTACAGGACCCTCATCTGGACTTTGCACAGTTCAAGGACAGGGCCATCCGGGTGCTCCGAGAACCGGCACCAGGTGGCGTTGTGACCCACAGACGCCCTACTACCACTTACCACCAGGAGGCGACACCCTTGTCGGCAGGGCCTGTGGGGGCTGATGCGCAGGCTTTAAACAATGACCCGGCTACAGACCTGCACCATCAGGTCCAAGAGCTAACTAAAAACGTTGCCGTGCTAACCCGAACTGTGCAGTCTTTACAGGTTTCTACTCCAGGGAAGATCCAGCTGGCGTCCGGACCGGAGGATATCCCGTGGCGCCGACCAAGGAGGACCCCACCGGCCAGAGGAAGACCCAGCGACCGATACAACGAGGACGGACAACCCATCTGCCGTCGCTGCAATCAACCTGGACATATGGCAAGGTACTGTCCTTTAAACTGGCACAACCTGGGGTAGAGGGCCAACCCCTAGGAATAAGATCACCAGGCCCATCGAACTGGCGTGACAAATATGTGGGAGGACGTCCAGTCTTGCCTGTGGTACTGGATGGCATTCTTATGAGTGCCCTACTGGACACCGGGTCACAGGTCACCACCATCCCGTACGTGCTCTTCAAGCAGTACTGGAATGACTCGGATATAACCCGCTACCCTGACGACGACTTGAGTATCATCGCCAGCAATGGTCAGCCCGTGCCACAGATCGGATTTAAAGAGGTGACCATTAAAATCGGTAAAGTCGAACTGGCAGCACAGGGACTGATCATTGTGGATATTGACAAGCGCGAGAGTCACCCAAAGATAACTCTAGGAACTAATGTGATTGAAAATTGTCTTGCAGAGGTGATTCTCATTTTACAGCAGGTTGCCAAGAACGCCAGCTCCGGCCAGCAGCGAGTGCTCCAAAAAGAGATCCGGGCACTGATGCGACGGCAACAGGTGGAACTCTCCGGTGGTGAGATTGGTAGCGTGAGAATGTGTGACCCTTTCCCTATTGCCATGCCCCCGAAAAGTGAAATGATGATTTGGTGCCGGGCAGCTATTGGTCTGAGAGGTAGAGATTACCAGGCAATGGTAGAACCAGTCTACTCAGACAGTAGGCCCACCATTTTGACGGCACGGGGGGTGGTTGATGTACGCCATGGGAGGGTGCCCGTTCGCATAATAAATATCGGGAAGAGGGAAGTGTACCTGCCCCGGTATGCTACGCTAGCCAAATTGTATACCATCAACCAAAACTCTGTACAGTCCGTGGAACCCTTGCCTCCATCTCATCCAGAGGAAGGTAACGGCTCTAAGCAACAAATGGAGGACTGGTGTCAGCAACTGCATTTGAGTACTGACTCCACACCCGCTCACCACAAGCAGGGAGTCTACCGGGTGATCCAGGAATACGAGAGAGTGTTCAGTAAACACCCGCTAGACTTCGGGCGAGTAAAGGGGGTAGAACACCACATCCCCACGGGAGACCATCCTCCCATAAAGGAGAGATACCGACCCGTACCCCCTGCACACTACCAACACGCCAAGGGGATGCTTAGAGACATGAAGGAGGCTGGAGTAATCAGGGATAGCTGTAGCCCCTGGGCAGCTCCACTAGTCTTGGTTAAAAAGAAGGACAACACCATGAGAATGTGTGTAGATTACCGGAAAATCAACCGTATCTCACACAAAGATGCGTACCCCTTACCAAGGATAGAGGAGTCTTTGGCTGCTTTAAAATCTGCTAACTTCTTCTCCACTTTGGATCTCACTAGCGGGTACTGGCAGGTTTCTGTAGCAGAGGCGGACCGGGAGAAGACCGCATTCACCACCCCGATGGGACTTAGTGAGTTTACCTGCATGCCGTTTGGACTCTGCAACGCACCAGGAACCTTCCAACGATTGATGGAATGCTGTCTGGGACACCGGAACTTTGAGACGGTCCTGCTGTACCTGGATGATGTTATAGTTTATTCCAAAACCTACGAGGACCACCTGAAACACCTGGCAGAAGTGTTCGAAGCTCTGGCAAACTACGGCCTAAAGGTGAAACCCTCCAAGTGTCACCTCCTGAAACCAAAGGTGCAGTACCTGGGACACGTGGTGAGTGCTGACGGAGTGGCTCCCGACCCTGACAAGATCACCGCAATTAAGGAATGGCCAAGACCCTCCAGCGTAAGGGAAGTGCGGCAGTTCCTCGGGTTGGTAGGCTACTACCGAAGATTCATTCCCGGTTTCACCAAAAAGGCAGCTCCTATGCAGGACCTCCTGATAGGCCAGTCCAGGAAGGCCAAGAACCAGAAGCCGCCCTTCAGATGGGAGAAGCTGGAAGAAGAGTCCTTCCACCAGCTGAAGATGGCCCTCACGGGGGATGAAATCCTGGCGTACCCTGATTACAGCCAGCCCTTTATCCTCTACACCGACGCAAGTAACATTGGGCTAGGAGCCGTACTGTCCCAGATCCAGCAGGGAAGAGAACGGGTAATTGCTTACGCCAGCCGAAAACTGCGACCCACCGAAAGAAACCCTGTGAATTACAGCTCATTCAAGCTAGAGTTCCTGGCAGTGGTGTGGGCAGTCACCGAACGCTTTAAGCACTACCTCGCCTCTTCCCGGTTCACCGTGTACACGGATAACAACCCGTTGACACATCTGGACACTGCAAGACTCGGTGCCCTGGAGCAGAGATGGATGGCCCGCCTGTCCAACTATGAGTTCACGATCAAATACCGGGCAGGACGCTCCAATACCAACGCGGATGCCTTGTCCAGAATGCCAAACCTACCGGACGTAGGGGAAGATCCAGAGGAACTGAAAGAAGTTGAACTCCCCGCGTTCCACCGTCATGGGACTATCCAGTATTCCCACCGTGTAAGGGGTAAGCAATCCGCTACGTTTAACCCCTTACCTCATTACAACTGGGCGGAAACGCAAGACAGTGACCCCGCTGTCCGACTGGTGAAGGAGATGCTGACTCAGCCAGATGCACGCCTTGACCCAGACGCTCCGGAGGAGACCAAGCAACTGTGGGTTGAGAAGAGTCGACTGTTCCTTTACAAGGGGAAGTTGTGCCGCAGAATGGTTAACTCTCGGACGCATGAACTGATCTGGCAAGTAGTGGTGCCAAGAAGAGACGCGGCTATGGTACTGGAGGCATACCACGACGGAGCTGGGCACTTCGGATGGAAGAAGCTGGAGTTCCTGCTGCGCGGGCGGTTCCACTGGGTAGGCATGAGAGGAACCATCGAGAGGTGGTGCAGGGACTGTGGCCCATGCAGCCTAAGAAGGAAGGACCGTGCCAGCCAGAAGACTCCCCTGCAGTCCATCGTCACCAGGCAGCCGTTGGAACTGGTAGCCTTGGACCATGTAAAACTGACCCCCAGCAGAAGTGGCTACGTCTATGCGCTAACCATCGTGGATCACTACTCCCGGTTCTTGGTTGTAGTCCCCGTCAAGGACTTAACGGCTCAAACAGCAGCTAGAGCCTTCCAGCAGCACTTCTGCCGTCCACACGGATACCCAGAGCAGGTGCTGACGGACCAGGGACCTGCCTTTGAAGCGGAAGTCTTCCAGGAGTTCTGCACTCTGTATGGCTGCCGGAAGATAAGAACAACACCCTATCATCCGCAAACCAATGGACTCTGCGAGAAAATGAACCAGGTGGTGATAGACCTTCTGAAAACATTGCCCCTGGAAGAACGCAGTCTGTGGCCTGAGAAACTGCCTGATCTGGTGGACCTATACAACCACATCCCTGTAGGTTCTACCAACTGTACCCCGGCTTACCTAATGAGAGCAAGACCTGGTAAGCTGCCTGTTGATCTGGATATGGGAGTCCTGACACCCGAGGACACTTCACCAGAAGCAGACTGGGACACAGAGAGGCAGCAGCAGTACCGGAAAGTACAGGAGAGCGTTGAGCGAAGTCTCTGTCAAGCAAGAGAAAGACAGGAGAAGACTTACAACCAGTATGCTCCCGCTGTTCCCCTGGTACCTGGAGAGCAGGTCTTGAAGAGGAAAAGACGGCTCCACAAGTTGGACGACCAGTGGGAGAAGGACCCGTACACCGTACTGCCATCAAGCCATGAAAACCCAAAAATCTGCACAATCAGTAAGGATGGAGGAGAAACCACAGCCATTGTCTCCCGAGATCACCTGAAGAAGTGTCCCGAGCAGCTACGAAACCCTGAAGAAGATCAAGAAAACCCTCGACCCGCAGAGGAAAGGGAAGAGATGGTCAGTACTGTACTCGGAGACTTCCCTCGGTCTTGGACACAAGTGAATGGCGCTGTTGTGGTACCCGTCCTCACCTTCCTCCAGCCAGCATCCCAAGTGGCTACGGAAAAACAGGTAGAGCTGGAAGAGCAGCCGGTCCAGGAGGCAGAAGACCCCACACAAGCAGACCAGGAGAATCGACCCTCTGCTTATAGTGAGCCTGCCGTGCCCCTAGTGAGCCAAAGAGCCCGTAGACAGTTGCCCAGCTCACCTTTGACAGCTCCTACACCCTGTAGCTCAGGACCAGTCAGTCAGCTCCGTAGGTCTACTAGGGCCACTAGAGGCCAGTTGCCCGTACGTTGGAGGATCTAAAGTGTTTAGACTGTTTTATTTGTATTTACCTGTTTATTGTTGCTTGTAAATAATTATGTATTTCTAGTTATTTTATAGGTGTCTTTTATGGATTATCCGGAATCCTTTGTATATATGTTTGGAGCGTAACCCAGGAAAGGACTAAGACTGTTAAAGACTCGGGGTAGGACAGACCCCCACCTGGTTACGGCTCCCTGTTCTTTGGTGAAATGGACACCCTTGTTTTCTTCAAAAACTGCACCCGGTTGCGGACACGCCGTGACCATCCTAATGTGTTTTTCTTTATTGTACTGTTTCTGTTTATAACTTGTTATGTTTACAAAAATATGTTTAGTCCCGGAGTACTAAATTTTACTAGGGGGGAATGTGGCACCCCAGGGGTCTGATTTCCACAGTAATAGCAATATTACGTCTGAGAGCAGGTGGGAGGTCTCCTGGTCAGGAATCCTAAGCATGCCACACCTCCTGCCCAGTCCTGGGAGGGGAAGAACTTCCCCTATATAATCTGGGGGCTGAGGCAGGGTTAGAGGAAAGAGAGATCAGGAGCTCTGTGGGAGCCGTACTAAAAGAGGTCAGGGGCTGGAAGCTGTAGAGCTCGCCCTGATTGAAGAGTTCTCACTGTCCCGGAGTCCGAGGCTGTGGGGACTAATCCTTACCCAGCAGCAGAAACCGACCGGCAGGGGATTTCAGGTCCTCTGGCCAAGAAACCCGAAGGCACGGTCACACGCAAGGGACCAGCACCGCCGTCGTGAAGCGGAAGCTACCAGAAGGCCCCGAGTCACCGGCCATACGGGTGAGCACCACACGGTACACTCAGGGACGTGGGCTACTTTTACCCGCCTCTAGCAAGGTAGCCAGAAGAGTACAATTAGTTGGGGAGGCCTACAACTCCGCCTGGCCAGGGGAGATCCCATCTGCTCACGGACTGACCAGGCCCCGACCGCTAGCCAGTACTTCGGGAGGGTCTACCTTTGCCACCAGTAAAGACCCTGAACTACACCGCATTGTCTCTGAGTGGTTCCTGGTGCCTGCGTGCAACTCTGCTAACCCCATCATCCACGTCGGCTGCCCTGAGGCCGTACCCCTCCCGTTGGGGGTTATACTATCCACGCTGCACAACCGTACCACCAGCCTCAGCGGTCTGCCCTGCAGCGGCGGTTTCATAACCGCATTCAACGGGTGGCGTAGTCGAACAATATAACACCTTATGCCAAGCACCGCCACTTAGTTTGACTCCCTGGGCACGGACCGGGTCACCGCCACGAGACTACTACCCCTATCAGATCCGGCTCCGGGTAGGCCCCCGCGTGCGCAACGCTACTCAGCACAGGCCCAGGGGCGCGTCACATACACCGGTACCCGACAATTTAGACAAGAAGGAATAGAGCATCACACATAGATTAGATAGATAGAAACATGTCAGTCACATATATAAGAAGTACAGTGACAGTGTTGGTTACTGTACTTGTCACTTAGTGTTAAAGGATTTTTAAAAAAAAATATTAGTGTTTTCATGCACTGTCTCTTTAAAAAAGCCAGCCGACAATTCAGCAGCGGTACCCGACAATTTATAACAGAAAGAATAGAGCATCACACATAGATTAGATAGATAGAAACATGTCAGTCACATATATAATAAGTACAGTGATAGTGTTGATTACTGTACTTCAGAGACACTGCAGAGCGCAAGCATGCCTGCGCTCTGCAGTGTCTATGAAGGATGGCATGCTGGATGGCATCGCTCAGCTGTGATCCAGCCTGTCATCTCAATGCCATCCCAGCGTGGGAGAATTCTCCTGCTCAAGCGCTGAGCGCTGAGAATTTTCCCACGCTGTCAGTGACGTGCATGAGGTGAACTAAGTTCATTGGACATGAGCTCACCTCATGCACGTCACTGACAGCGTGGGAAAATACTCCTGCACTCACCGCATGCGCAGGAGAATTTTCCCACGCTGTCAGTGACGTGTATGAGGTGAGCTGAGTTCATTGGACATGAACTCGGCTCATCTGGATGCCGTCACAGCCAGACACTGAGGAGCGCAAGCATGCCTGCGCTTCTTAGTGTCTGCCGCATGGCAAGCTGGATGGCAGCGTTCTGCTGCGGTCCAGCCTATCATGTGAATGTAGCAGAGCTGAAGCTGTCGTGGGAACCATGGAAAGGTAAGGATGATGTTGCTTTATTATTTTACTTTTATTGCAGGAGATCGTTGGCTTCAGCTGGAATGGGCGTGATGGTATGGTTTAATTTAGAACAATAAAGAATTGTGTGTTTATTTCAATTAAAGGACTTTATTCTGGGTGTTTGTGTTTTTTTGTAACTTGGACTATGGGGTTAGTAATGGGGGTGTCTTATAGACGCCTCTCCATTACTAACCTGGGCTTGATGTCAGCTGGCATTATAAGCTGACATCAACCCCAACCCTATTACCCACTGCTACCGCTACAGGGCAGTGGGAAGAGCGAGGCTAAGTGCCAGAATTAGCGCATCCTATGGATGCGCCATTTCTGGGGCGGCTGACGGCTGTTGTTTCTAGCCTGGGAGGGGGCCAATATTCATGGCACCCTTCCTGGGCTAATAATATCAGCCCCCAGCTGTCTGCCTAGCCTTTGCTAGCTATTAAAATAGGGGGGACCCCACGTCATTTTTTTGGGGGTCCCCCATTTTAATAGCTAGTAAAGGCTAGGTATTCAGCTGGGGGCTGATATTAGTAGCCTGGGAAGCTCCGTGGGTATTACCCCCTTCCCAGGCTTCAAACACCTGCCCCAGCCGTCTGCTTAACCTCCGCTAGAGACTAAAATTACGGGGAACCCCACGCCATTTTTTTTTTAATAAATCCTTTATTTTAACACTAAATGACAAGTGCAGTAATCAACACTGTCACTGTACTTCATATATATGTGACTGACATGTTTCTATCTATCTAATCTATGTGTGATGCTCTATTCTTTCTGTTATAAATTGTCGGGTACCGCTGCTGAATTGCCGGCCGGCTTTTTTAAAGAGACGGTGCATGAAAACACCAATATTTTTTTTAATAAATCCTTTAACACTAAATGACAAGTACAGTAACCAACACTGTCACTGTACCTCTTATATATGTGACTGACATGTTTCTATCTAATCTATGTGTGATGCTTTATTCTTTCGGTTCTAAATTGTCGGGTACCGGTGTATGCCGCTGCTGAATTGACGGCTTTTCATGTTTCACTGTGAGCACTGTTCCCATCGATTTGGGCAACCACTGTAATGCCACAACCACCATGGCTGTGGCATTACAGTGAGTGGCAGACAATCCCTGCATGATTGGTGCTCTAAATAGCACCAGACATGCAGGACACGCTTTTGGTGCATGAACAGTTATCGAACATAACCTCGAACAGCCGAATTTTTCGCAAATCGTTCGCGTTCTTCGAACGACTCGAACACCACCCAAAACAGCTCGAATTTGAGATTGGCGAACAGTTCTAGTCGAACACCGCTTATCTCTAGTCCTTATCACCCCGGTCAGTAAAATCTTTATAGAGGTTAGGCTCATCCTGCCACCAATCTCGAGGAGTTCCCTGGGTACTTGGGGTCACTAGCACAATTACCACAGATGCGAGTCCCAGAGGGTGGGGAGCCCAGGTGACCTGGTCAGATATCGAAAAGGGTCTCTCCTCCAATGCAAAAGAACTTCTGGCGGTAGACAAGGCGGTGAATAATTTCTTACCTTTCTTTCAGGGCCAGAATGTAAAGATCCTCTTGGATAATCTAGTTGCGGTAGCATATGTGAACCACCAGGGGGACACATGGTCAAGATTGCTGATGAGTGACAGATCATCTCTTCCAGATTACAGAAAGTCACCTCCTTTCCCTGATGGCCCTCCATATAAGGGAAAAAGAAAACACCAGAGCAGATTTCCTAAGCTGCTATCCTCTGATGCAAGGGGAATGGGAACTAAATCAAGGAATTTTTACCCAAATAGCCGAAGATGGGGGGGTGGGGGGTCCTCCGGTCAGGTTGATCTGTTTGCCACAAAACTAAATCGGAAGACAAAGATCTTGTGTTCCCTAAATCCCCTAGCTGTGGATGCTCTCCTGATACGTTGGGATTTCAGCCTGGCGTATGCCTGCCCCTGGTTGGCTCTTCTTCTCATAGTCATAAGAAAGATCAGGGAGGACAAGGCCAGGGTTCTGCTGATCGCAGCCTTTTGGCCCAGGAGGCCCTGGTTCTCATGCCTGAGGAGCATGTCCATCTCCGATCCTTGGGTTCTTCCAGAGATTCCGTATCTCCTCAAGCAACTGGCCTCCACTTGACGGTGTGGAACTTGAAAAGACACTGCTAAATCGGAAAGGTTTTTCCCAAGGTCTAGTAACCATCCTGATGCACAGCAGAAAACCTGGGGTTGATGGGGGGGGGGGGGGAGGCGCCAATAGGAAAAATCTTGGCGTTTTTACAAAAAGGTCTTGAACTAGGGTTATCCTCCAGACCCGGGTACCATGGTACCTGTAAAAAAAAAAAAAAAAAAGAAAGACAAGAAAAAAAGACATTATACTTACCTTCTGATGGCCCCCGGTCTTTTCTCCGCTGCGTCCAGTCTCTTGTACGGCTCGTCGGCGGTCGCGTGACTTGTCACATGACTAAATGACATCATGGAACGTCCTTTCACACCACCGTGAGCCGTACAAGAGACCAGGGGCCATCACAAGGTAAGTAAAATGTTTTGTTTTTGTTTTTTTTACCATTTTTAATCTTTTTTCTTCAACTATTAACTTGGTCACACTATATAAATCCATGCTGGTTGCACGTATTTATATAGTGTGACCAAGTTGTCAAGCACTTTCCAAGTGATGCTAAAATCGCTTGGAAAGCGCTTGACAACCCGCATGCGGAAATGCATGTGAAAAAACGCTTCACTTACGCTTGTCCCTGGCAGGAAAAACACATGTACAATCCGCATGCATTTTTTTCTGCCAGGGAGATGCAGAAACGCTCAGGAAAAATCCAGAGCATTTCTGCATCGTGGGCACTTAGCCGTAGACTGGCAGACTCGGGAGGTGGTAAAATGGAGCGAGTATTGCCAAGAACACTGCTTGGTCACTCGGATAGCCACGGTGGGTCTGATTTCAGGAATGTGTTTTCTGAACAGGGGTGTCAAGAACTTCCACCCCATCATCCTTATGATTGCGTCGGTAATATTATTCCTGGGGCCAAGCTGCCAAAAAAACAGGTTATATAATATCTCTGGTTCAGAGAGGCAGGCCATGAAAAACTAGATCACTGAAAGTCTACCAAAGGGCCATATAAGACGTTCTTCATCTCCCATTGCAGTGGGGTTTTTCTTTGTCCAAAAAAAAAAAAAGGACTAGGGGTTGCGCCCCTGCCTTGATTTTTGCGAGTTTAATCAGATTACGGTCTGGGATGCATATCCTCTCCCTCTCATCCCAGACCTCTTTAGAAAACCATTTGGCTCCTACAATTTGATTAAACTAGACCTCAGGGGGGCTTATAATCTCATTCACATTGAGGAGATGAGTGGAAGACGGCCTTCAATACTCCCGAGGGGCACTATGAAAACCTTGTGATGGCATTTGGGTTGACTAATGCTCCCATTTTTACTCATCTGGCAGGTAGATCACAACAAACCCATCTTGATGACCTAATGGTAGACTCCATACTAAATAAGGAGGGAGTCACTGACTGTGGTGGCCCCTCCCCGGGCCGTGGCGATTGGTGACCCCCCCCTTCGCTGCCCCTTACTGACCAGTGATCCTGAACCCCCGGAAGGATCCAATGAAGCGAAAGGGACGGCTACTACAAGCCGTCCCATGGATACATAAACACCAGGACATCCCACGTTACTTACTTTCTTTGCTGGTCCCGGAGTCGAACGTCATGGAGAATTCAGGATCAGGTCAGATTGCTGAGGCCCTCCAGGCTGGGTTTGCACAGGGGGGCGAGCGCTGGTTACAGGCTCTCATGTCGGGGCTCAGCACTCATCCCCCTGGCCCCAGCTCTAAATCCCCAGATCACCCTGCCCCTAGCCCTCAACCCCTTATGGGAACATCATAATCCTCAGTCGCAGTCCCCTCACCACTTGAGCCTACTCACCCACTCCAATTGCCCATGGTACAACGGTCCCCTCCACGGCGGTCGGGTCATCTGGAACGGGGGGCTGCATTACTTCCGCAGCCTGGTCCCGATCCCCGTCCTCACCCGACCGCCGCATCCGCACAACTTTACAGTGTTCATCGGGCCACTCAACCCGGCGCGGGGCGGCAGGCAGCTGCGGTAGTGCTGCGGGCGCGCGCTGACTCGGGGAAGCGGGCAGCCGTGGCAGTCCGGAAGCGGGCGCGCGACTCCACTAGGCTGGAGAGGCATGTTGGGGGAGGCGGAGGTGGAGGGCAAGAAGCGCTCGATGCACATGTGCGGGGCACGTGTCCGCCCCACGTGACCCCGCAGGTCACGCCCCCCAGTCCAGAATGCTGTGGGGCGGAGCAGGAAGCTGAAGCTAGTGCGGCGATGGACCCTGCACCTCACTCACAGCGGGCGCAGGGCTCCGCTGCACTAATAAATGAGTGCTGGCTGTCTGCCGTGTCGGCGGCGGGCACAGAGGGGATTCAGGTCTCCTGCCTGCCGCCGGCGCTGGAGACAGCACAGAGCCTGTTGTTCCCCACCCCCGTTAACACTCCTGTCCCGCATCCTGCCGAGGAGCGCCCTGGAGGGCAGAGGTCCAGCAGGCACTCCCGTCCTCCAGAGCGCTTTAGGCACAGCACCCCGCAGCCTCACAGAAGAAGCTGCGGGCCACTTAGTAACCATTCCCCGCCCCCTCAACGCACAGCAGGGGCTGTGGCAGAGCAGAGCTCCAGACAGGAATCCTCTGCCGGGGTCTGTGCTCTGCCTCCCCCCAAACAATCCCCCACAGAAAAACTCCTATTAAAAATAAAAGAAAAAGTTCCCAAAACAGAACATGTGACACTACACATCCTGGGGACATTGCGGCCCTGTAATCACCGCAGCCCATCCAGCGCCCAGTCACAGTATCAATACCCCGCTTATGGACACGATATGGAGCCTAAACACTTCAGCGACCATCCTCGCCTCCCCCATATACCCCTATAATAGCGCAGCGACGCACGCGCTTGACACCTCTATAGCATCGCCCTGGCCACAAATAGCACCGACATGTCCCGGCGGGACACATGTAAACTGCGCAGAACCACCCATACACCCTCAGGGACACAGAGACTCCAGGCGTACTCACTCTAGGCGAACTCGCTGTAGTTCCTCCGACAACAGATCTACGCCATCGCACACAAGTCACCGGCGAAGGAAGCGGTTGTCACAAGCAAAGCGGAGATCGGCATCCCACAGGAGGGGTCACAGGTCGCGGTCCACAAGGTGGCGCTCACCATCCTCTGCATCAGAGATGTCGAGCGCATCGTCGAGCCCCAACAGCCGCTTGCACCGATCCCGTCCTCCGGGGGACAGAAACGATACAATGGCACCCTCCAGAGCTTACAGTCTGCACGATACAACGATTTCACGCAGGTCTACGAGCAGAGGCACGAGCGCACCCCGAGCGAGACTGGTATCAGAGTCCCTCCACACATCGGAGTCCCTCCTCCAGCCGCAGGAATGGGTGCGTGCAATATAAGTATAACTGAAATGGGAAATAGTAACACCAACTTAATAGCGGCCCTTAAGGCCATAGTCGAACAACTATCCGTGCCACCAGGCGCTATACATAATTCTACTAAAACAACTCCACCATTAACCAGCGTACACAAGGACGCATTCTTTTGCTGGATAAGCCCAATGGGCTCACACATAGACGAGGAAACCAGAATTAAAATATGGAATAATGACTACATCGACATTTGGTCACTTGTAACTGCTGACCAACATACTATAGACAAAGAGAAAAGGATAGCCGACAGACCATTCGACAGAAACAGACAAAAGGTCGCAAAGACAATGAGTAACTGGTTACAGGCGTTCTCTGTGCTGGGTTGCATCATGGGCCAAAAGCATCCGGAACGCTGCTCGGAACTATTCATATACCAGGATATGGTGTATAACTCATACAAAGCCCATGGCGGTTCAGCATGGTGGCGCTACGATGAAGAGTTCCAGAGGCGGTTGGCCCTGCAACCACAGCTAGGCTGGGGGGTAAAAGCTACAGACGTATGGTTGCGATTAATGCTGTCACAGAAACACCATCCCTTTCCAACAATGGCTACTGGACAACAGGCAACAGCAGGCCAAAATTCGGTGGTAGTACGTAGACCAGGGGCCTGCTGGCAGTGCAATGAGGGACACTGTCGTTTCTACGCCTTATGCAGATACAAACATGAATGCTCAGCCTGCGGTGCAGCCCACCCCGCGGCAAGATGTTCTCATCCCGCAAGCAAATTATCAATTAAACTCCCACAATCAGAATCCAAGGACCCCGGTGAGCGTAAACGCGATGGGCCCCTGGCTAGACCAATATCCTAAGAAAGACGCAGCGGGGCAGTTATGTTTTGGTTTCACATACGTTTTTTTCATCCCTTTCAAACTTAATAAATCGCCCACCTTTGCAAATAACCTTAAATCTGCAAAAGAGCACCCTGAAATACTTAGGCAAAAAATACGAAAAGAAGTAGCTCTAGGCAGAGTGGCGGGCCCTTTCCCAACACCACCATTCAGTAACCTAAGAGTTTCCCCTCTGGGAATAATCCCCAAAAAAGAGCCAGGTTCATTCCGGCTTATCCATCATTTATCTTACCCAAAAGGAGAGTCTGTAAATGACGGTATTTCGTCTGAAGACGCCTCGGTCTCCTTTGCGTCGTTCGACAGAGCAGTAATGTTAGTACGCGATACGGGGCCTGGAGCGCTGCTCGCTTAATCCGACATAGAATCCGCCTTTCGCCTACTACCGGTGGACCCAGATTGCTACCACCTGCTGGGATGCTAAGTGGACAATGAATACTTCTACGACACTTGCCTCCCAATGGGTTGTTCAATATCTTGTTATTACTTCAAACTATTCAGTTCCTTCCTAGAATGGGTGTTGAGGTGCGAAACCGGCAATAGGTCCGTCACACATTACCTAGATGACTTCCTATTCGTCGGACCCAAAGACTCAAATCAATGCCAATCATTACTTAACGAATTCACAAACATCTCTCGACGGTTTGGAGTCCCATTATGCCCTACAAAAACCATAGGCCCCACAACAAAGCTATCGGTCTTAGGCATCAAAATCGACACCACAGCAAGGTTATTCCACCTCCCAACAGAAAAAATACAAAAAACACTACACCTCATCGAGGGATTTTGCACAGTACGGAAAGTAACACTACAACAGATGCAAGTGTTACTAGGTCTCCTCGTGTTCGCGAGCCGGGTGATGCCAGTCGGAAGGGTTTTTTCTCGTCGTTTATCCCTTGCAACAAAACGTGCATTAAAACCGAGTCATAGAATCAGAATCAGCAGGCAGCTTCGGGCGGACTTAGAGGTGTGGAAAACCTTCTTACAATCATTCAATGGTCACATGTTATTTATGTCAGCAGAACAGTCCAACATTGAACTAACATTATTCACCCTGGCAGCAGAAGCGGGCTGATACTAGATAACCAGTGATGCACAGGCTTATTGCCTCCGTATTGGTCTGAACAAGGGTTAACAAAAAAACAGACACTCCTGGAACTTTTCCCAATAGTGGTAGCCATAGAAATATCGGGCACGTACCTAGCGAACAAAAAATATACGCTTCATAACAAATAACACCAGCCTAGCGCACTGCATTAATAAGATGGCATCATCGTTTCTCCCAGTGCTAGGCCTACTACGCCGGCTAGCATTCCTGTGCCTAAAACACAATGTATGGGTCCGCGCAAGCCACAATGTGGAGGGGGGGATCTAACGCTGCTGCTAACGCTTTATCACAATTCAATTGACAGGTTTTCAGAGAGCTCCTCCCCAACGCCCACCCGTCGGGCACCAGTTGCCCACCCTCCCTATGGGATCTAGTGGTGAACAGCTGATGCCATTAATCAGAGCGTCAGTCGCCTCGTCAACGTGGAAAGCATACGGTAAGGCATGGGAAGACTGGACACGACTAGTAGCAGGCAGACGGGTTGACCAATGTGAACAAGCCAGACTAGATGTAACCATAGAATTTCTCCACCAGATAATGATGAGGGGCATATCAGGGGCGTCAGCGCAGCGGTGGCTGACCGGAGTAGCATTTCATTTCCAACTACTGAATTGGGGAGATGTGACAAAAAGATTCATCATCAGTCAAGCCTTAAAAGGGTGGAAAAGAGGTCAGCCAAGTCAGGAGTGCAGTCGTCCCGTGTCACTAAATCTGCTCTCAAAAATCATATCCCTAACACCATTAACATGCCACTCACAATTTGAAGCAACACTACTGTCTACTGCATTTGTGATCGCCTTTTTCGGGGCGCTATGTATAAGCGAATTAGTCCCTCGATCCAAAATCACCACCAGTGGAGGCTTATTACACCAGGACGTAGTCATAGCCAATAATGCAATACGCCTACGTATAAGCAAATCCAAAACAGACCCAGCGGGCAAGGGCACTTGGGTGCTTCTAAAACCCACAAACAGTACACTGTGTCCGGTAACAATAGTAAAAACATATACAGCCATCAGGCCACAAAGTAATTTCTTCCTATCACACATTGATGGAACGCCATTATCAAGATATCAGTTCCAATTTATATTTAATAAATGCCTAACATCAGCAGGGAACCACCCCACCAAAGATTACGGGACACACTCATTCCGCATAGGCGCGGCCACGGAAGCAGCTAGAGCAGGACTGTCAGAAACGGAAGTGCAGAGGATAGGCAGATGGCGATCCGCGTGTTTTGCGAGATACATAAGACCGGACTTCTTATCCTAACGTGGTTTGTTTCTTTTACAGGTGACGATAAGCCAACAGTGTGGGTGATAGGACACTCGTACATATACTGGGCAGAAAAAAGGGCGACAGTCCGCCCAGGCGGGAGGAATATGGGGTTTCATGACACATATTTCAACTGGAGAGGTATTAGAGGCCTGCGATGGCCACAGGTACTAATGGAGGTAATCAACATAGGGAGAGAAGCAACAGGTCCGGTTATCTTAGTTATACACGCCGGGGGGAACGACTTCGGTCATTACAAGAGCGCAGAACTAATGGCAATAATGAAGCTAGACACTGAGCGCTTCAGAGCATTTTTTAGTAAACAAACTATAGTATGGTTAGAGATTGTGCCGAGAGCGGTATGACGAGGTGCGCGAGACAGTGCAGCCATCGAACGGACAAGGTGGCTAATAAATATTCGGATGGCAAGATTTTTAAAGGAAAGAGGTGGTGTAGTGATAAGACACCGAGAACTGGAAGGAGATAAAGCAGGCCTCATACGGCCCGACGGTGTTCATTTAACGGATATTGGACTGGACATAATCCTGTCAGGACTCCAGGACGGAGTGGAGCAAGCGTTAATGATGATGGGTGGGGGTCGGAGTCCTGCATACGGGTACGCAGGATCCTCCGTGGCCTGAAATAGAAAGGACATGTTGGAAAGTTACTCTTGTTGGCCAACTTGCCGGTGTGGAGACACAGGGCATGCTGCAACAAGCGGAATTATTTTTGGAAATAAAATGCCTTTCTAATGGAATGAGTTAAAGAGTTAATAAAGCTGTGACCGATCCTCACCCATCCAGTTGTAAGAGTTATATTACTGTATTGTTAAGGAAGGGGTGGCGGTAGGGGGGCTGAGCGTCGGGGTTTCTTTGGGGGTCCCCACAGTCTAATTTATTCACCTCGTATCATATCAGGTACATGTCAGGCAGGTCTTACAGATACTCAAAGATAATACATTTCTCTGGTTTGACAAATAATTTATGTTCTCCATCAGGAGGTCCCTTTTTTGGGTTATTTCTTATCATTCACTGTTGTTTGCATGGATCTGGCAAAAGTCCGGACGGTACTGGATTGGTATTATATTCAGGACTTAAAGGCGTTACAAAGTTTTTTGGGTTTCGCCAGCTGCTACTGTAAGTTCATCAAAAACTTTTTGGTAGTGGCCAAACCTCTGATGGACGATTTTGCCAAATAATAAAATCTTAATTTTTTTTTTTCTATTTTTCTTTCCATTCTTGTAGCTAAACACAATCCAGCTATGTTTTAAAATTGAAATGAAGCCCCTGTACCCCCCTCTCTAGGTGCTTCTGTAGCAACTCCTCCCTGGTCCAGGACAGTCTCTGTATCACGGCCTCCATCAATAACCTATTGACACATGATTGTGGCAGCCCTCACGTGCTGGTATATCACGCTGCCAATAGAAATGGGAAGCGGCACAGAAATCACAAAATAAAGGCAGTGTTTGTGGTAATGCAAGAATCCAACAAGCAGAGTAGTCCACACGTCGTACAACAGCCCAACATGGATGATGAAAAGCAGTGACCAGCCCAGGGGATGGGGATGACTCGGTACCCGGGCCTTTGCCTGGCCTTGGGGATGTCGCGGTGGTCGGCTCCCGGGCCCGTACCCTGAGGTCACTCTTTAAAAGGGTGGTTGTTTGTTAATTTTATGAACGTTCGTGACGCCACCTGTGGTTTCTGATGATAATCACCAGCGCTGCGGCAGTCCACTGAGGCCGGTGATGAGGTTGCTCGATGGTATAGCTCCCCACAGGTGGAGCTAGGCCTCAGGGCAGCGTATGCAAGGGGAATGCAGGACAGGCGAGACCCAGCCGGGTCAGAGCAAGAACGGGGACGGACACGGTAGTCACTTCAGTACCTTTTACTGATGGAAAGTCAGGCACATCCCGGAGCACTGTAGGGTGAAGGGTGCATATCAGGATCCTCCCCAATGAGCGGGTGTAGGGCCTCCTGTTTCTTGCCTCTGCGTAGTAAGTTTCTGACCTGCCTGGAGCTAGGCCTAACTTTGTCTCTGTCCTGCTCTGGCTGACCTTGTGGTAGGGCCTTTTCTTGGAGTACACGCTCCTCAGCTTGCGGGGCCTATGTGTCTCCCGGCTCTATTACGTATCAGCACTCTAGCGATCCTGGGACCTGTAGTTCTCCAGGGATTCCGGTTATGCCTTACTGGGTCGTAGAGATCCCGCTAAGCTTCGGACCTGGTGTCCGGTAAATTCTTCGGGGTGAGCTAATTAAGCTCCTCTGCCCCCTATGTACTCACTCTCCACTCACCTTTGGTCCCGCTTGGGGCCCTCACTAGGCAACACACACTGCAGCCGGGACACTGCTCTTCTTCGCCGCTCTCAGAGCGTCGGCACACTCCTAGCTCTCTATCCTGAGCTGAGTTCTAGTCTGGAATCACTCTACAGACTGTATTGAACTCTTTCTGCAGGAACTGCTAGGCTCTGGCTCGACTGCACTGAGTCCTTCTGGGTCTGAGCAGGAAACTGCTGAATCACTTTCTGGGCTGCCTGGCTCCACCTTCCCTTTATATATCCCTAACGGGCTCCCTCTGGTGGTCTGAGGTGGAAGGTGGAGGTGTGTGAATGCTTATGAGGGCGTCTTGTGGAGGAATCCATCAATGCACACTTCTAGGATCTGTGATACCAAGCGCAGCTGGGCGTCACAGCAGCGAACGTCGCGTCTTCAGGCGTCTGTGTAAGAACATCACATTTTTGTTTTCCTCCCTGAATAAGCACCAAATGGAATAGCTGAATGCCAGGATACAGAGACCGGCGGGGGGCAGGGAGGCGCTGTCCGCTGGATTTTGTGCTGGTTTCACAAGCGGTCACCCTGCAGTTTTCTCTGAATTTGCTGTGGAGACTTTTCACAACACATCTAATAATTGTGAACCTTCCACCTCACATGTTTATTATCTTGTCAGCTGGGCGGGATGAAAGCCGGACAAGAATGATCCTTATTACATATTGTAACGGGTCTGGGAGGCGGAACCTCTGAGCTACTATACAAGGGGGCGGTCCTTGTAAGGGAGCGGGTGGCGACCAGGCAGGCAGTCACAGCAGGTGACCGGGACAGTCTCTGGAAGAACGGGCAGGAGGTCAAGGCAAGTGACCGGGGCAGTCTCTGGATGAACGGGCAGATGGTCACGGCAAATGACCGGGGCAGTCTCTGGGTAAAGGGTTGGTACGACCTGTGGCGGCTGATGGTAGACGTGAGCTCCCAGGTGAGCAGGCGAGAGTCTCTGGATAAACGGGTGGTCACAGCATGTGACGGCGGAGCCTCCAGGAAGACCAACAGACAGGCGGCAGATGAGCGCTCCCAGGTGAGCGGGCAGAAGTCTCTGGACAGGCAGGTGGTCACAGCACGTGACGGCAGAGCCTCCAGGTAGGCTAGCAGACAGGCAGCAGATGAGCGCTCCCAGGTGAGCGGGCAGGAGTCACTGGACAGGCAGGTGGTCACAGCATGTGACGGCGGAGCCTCCAGGTAGGCTAGCAGGCAGGTAGCAGATGTGCGCTCCCAGGTGAGCGGGCAAGCTGGTCCATAGACAGACTGACAGGAGTTGGAAGGCAGACCGTCGGACCTCAGGCTAGCAGGCAGGTAGCAGAATATCAGGCAGGAATAAGACAGCAAGCTGGCAGGAATCTGGCAGGTATCTGGCAGGTAACTGGCAACGGGACCTGAGGGCTGAAGCAGAGTAGTGAACAGTGCAACAACATTGCTCGGGCACCTCCATTTTGGAGGAGGTGCCTTATATATGGTGAAGTCCTCCGGCCATTGGCCGGGGACTCCTTAGGACGGCGCGCGCGGCCCCTTTAAGAGGGAGGGAAAGCGCGCGCGCCCTAAGCACAGTGGCCGGGAAGGAGCGCGCGCTGCCAGCAGAGCGGGAGGAGGACGCCGAGCACAGAGCAGAGAGGTGAGGGGAACAGCGTCCCTGCCTAGCAGAGGGCAGGGACGCCGGCGCTACAGTACTACAGTACCCCCCCCTTTAGGCCCCCCCTTTTTTAGGCCAGACAAAAATTTAGCAAGGATAAGAGGGGCATGGATGTTCTCCCGGGGCTCCCACGTTCTCTCCTCAGGACCAAACCCCTTCCAATCTACTAGAAAAAAGGTCTTTCCTCTTACCCTTTTGGTGGCAAGAATGTTCTCTACCTCAAACTCGTCCTCAGCAGAAACCGGAGCAGGAGGCGTACCTGTAGACTTGGAAAAAGAGTTAAGTACCACAGGTTTGAGGAGAGATACATGGAAGGAGTTAGGGATCCGTAAGTTGGCCGGGAGTTTCAATTTATAAGCCACCGGGTTGATCTGACTGATGACCTCCAGAGGACCGATGAACCGAGGCCCTAACTTGTAAGAAGGTATCTTGAGTCGGACATATTTAGATGAGAGCCAGACTTTATCTCCAGGACGAAATTGTGGAGGATCCAGGCGTTTTTTGTCAGCGTGTCTTTTCATCCGTTCAGACGACTGAAGGAGTGCGGATCGGGTACTCTCCCAAATGGAGGAAAATTTGCTAACGAGAGATTCTGCAGCCGGGTTGTCCACATAGGTGGAGACAGGAAAAGGAATCCGAGGATGCTGACCGAAGACTACAAAAAACGGGGATTTGGAGGAGGATTCGCTCTCGTGATTGTTATAAGAGAACTCGGCCCATGGTAGGAGATCCACCCAGTCTGAATGATGAGCATTAACGAAGTGCCGGAGGTAACTGGTCAGGTTCTAATTGATCCGCTCCACTTGACCATTGGACTGTGGGTGGTAAGCGGAAGAGAAGTTCAGGGTGACGTCTAGCAGTTTACAAGTGGCTCTCCAGAAGCGTGAGATGAACTGTACCCCACGATCCGACACGATGTGGAGGGGCAGGCCATGAAGACGAAAGATGTGACGAATAAAGTCTTTAGCTAGCTCGGGTGCAGACGGGAGGCCTGGCAGGGGAACGAAATGAGCCATCTTGGAGAAGCGGTCAGCGACCACCCAAATGACCGTACAACCGGCAGAGACTGGGAGGTCAGTTATAAAGTCCATTGCTATATGCTGCCAGGGGGCAGCAGGTACAGAAAGCGGAAGGAGGCGACCGGCTGGCAGATGTCTCGGAACCTTGTTGCGGGCGCAGGACACACAGGCAGAAACAAAGTCTATTACGTCCTTGTGCAGGGTAGGCCACCAGTAGTGCCGGGTAATAAGCTGGAGGGTCTTTTTCTGACCGGCGTGGCCAGCCAGTTTAGACGAGTGACCCCAGTGAAGGATCTTCTCCCGATCAGGTACTGATACGAACGTCTTTCCGGGAGGGAGACGATTTAGACTCACGGGAGCCACCTGCATTACTCTGGCGGGATCGATGATGTGTTTCGGATCTTCCTTGAGATCAGACACCAGAAAGGATCGAGACAAGGCGAGCAAAAAACAAGGACCACCGGGCTTGGCGCGGGTTAAGTCTCTGGGCATGCTGGAGGTAAGCCAAGTTCTTGTGGTCAGTGTAAATTATTACCGGGTAAAGAGCCCCCTCGAGCAGGTAACGCCACTCCTCCAATGCCAGTTTGATGGCCAATAACTCTCGGTCTCCTATGGAATAATTGCGCTCTGAGGAGGAGAAGAGTTTAGAGAAGAAGCCGCAAGTTACCATCCTCCCGGAAGATGATTTTTGAGTAAGTACCGCTCCGGCTCCAGAGGAGGAGGCGTCAACTTCCAGGAAGAACTGCTTGTTGCCGTCCGGGCGATGCAGCACCGGGGCGGAAGAGAAGGCCTGTTTTAAGGAAAGAAAGGCCTCCTCTGCTTCGGGCGGCCACTCTTTGGGATTAGTACCCTTACGGGTGAGCGCGGAAATTGGGGCAGTCCGGGAAGAGAAGTGTGGTATGAAGAGGCGGTAGTAGTTGGCGAAGCCCAGGAACCGCTGAATGGCCTTCAACCCCTCCGGTCGAGGCCATTTCTCGATGGCAGACAGTTTCTCTGGATCCATTCGTAGGCCGGTCTGAGAAATAATGTAGCCCAAAAACGGAAGCGAGGTCTGCTCAAAGAGGCACTTCTCGTATTTAGCGAAGAGGTGATTCTGCCTGAGCCTGAGCAGGACCTGACGAACGTCCCTCCGGTGAGTCTGGAGATCCGGAGAGAAGACCAAGATGTCGTCCAGGTACACCACTACGCAGGAATAGAGAAGGTCCCGGAAGATGTCATTGACCAACTCTTGAAAGACGGCAGGAGCGTTACAGAGACCAAAGGGCATTACCAGGTATTCATAGTGGCCGTCCCGGGTGTTGAATGCCGTCTTCCATTCATCCCCCTGACGGATACGGACCAGGTTATACGCCCCACGGAGGTCCAGTTTGGTGAAGATTCTAGCCCCCCTCAGACGATCAAATAACTCCGGAATGAGCGGAAGGGGGTACTTATTCTTCACCGTGATCTGGTTAAGGCCTCTATAGTCTATACAGGGACGGAGAGAGCCGTCCTTCTTTTTGACGAAAAAGAAGCCTGCTCCCGCCGGGGAGGTAGATTTCCGGATGATTCCCCTGGCCAGATTCTCCTCAATATATTCGGACATCGACCGGGTCTCAGCAGCGGATAATGGATAAATACGCCCACGGGGAGGAGTAGTACCGGGTAACAGGTCGATAGGGCAGTCGTATGGTCTATGAGGGGGTAGTGTCTCTGCCTCCTTTTTATTAAAGACATCAGCATAAGACCAATAATGAATCGGAAGTCCAGGTAGATTAGCTGGGGTAGGAGAAGGACGGACGGGATGGACGGGAACCAGACAGGTCTTATGGCAGTCCTGTCCCCAGCGAAGGACTTCTCCGGTCTGCCAGTCAAGCACGGGTGCATGTCTCTGGAGCCAAGGTAGACCTAGCAAGAGGGCGTGAGAGAGTCCAGGCAGAACATGAAAGGAGATACTCTCAGAATGCAGCATTCCCACCTGCAGAGTAATGGATTCGGTGATGAGTTGGATGGGGCGTGGTAAGAGACCCCCATCCACGGCAGCAACAGACAAGGGTACAGCCAGAGGTTTGGTGGGGATGCGGTATTTCTCTACCAGGGACTGTGAAATAAGATTCCCGGCTGCTCCAGAGTCAAGTTGGGCTAGTTCGAAATAACGGTTCTCCCCGCAGACGATTGAGACTGACAGCAGCAGAGATGGAGAGGATTTATTCTTGTCTAGGTCGACCTCTCTGAGCGAACCTAGACACAGGCGTTTCCCGACCTCTCCGGGCAGGCACGGATCCGGTGCTCCTTACTGCCACAGTAGAAGCAGCTCCCCTCGGCACGGCGTAAGTCCTGACGGGTTTTGACCATCTTGGTCTGGTCGACCTGCATAGGCTCAGGAGAGTGTACCTGGGGAGAGACGGAGGGAGTGACGGGTTTCTGAAAAGTAGGAGCTAGACGTGGAAACCTCCTCTCACGGGTGACCTCTTTGGCACGCTCCTGGAACCGTAGGTCAATCCGGGTGGCAAGAGTTATTAGATCATCGAGAGTGGTAGGAATGTCCCGACCGGCAAGTTCATCTTTAGTACGGCCGGACAGACCCTCCCAGAAGACGGATACCAGAGCGTCGTTATCCCAGGCCAGCTCCGAGGCAAGGGTACGGAACCGTATGGCATATTGGCCCACGGTGAGACTTCCCTGACGGAGGCGTAGCAGTGATGATGCGGATGAGGTCTTCCGTCCGGGTTCGTCGAAGACTTTCCGGAAAGCCGTGAGAAAGGCAGGCAAGTCGGACACCAGGGGGTCTCCTCTCTCCCATAGAGGATTTAGCCAGGCCAGGGCCTCCCCGGTGAGATGGGACATGATGAAGGCAATTTTGGCCCGGTCGGAGTTAAACTGGTGGGACAGGAGTTCAAAGTGCAGGGTGCACTGGTTTATGAAGCCCCGAGCCTGGGCGGAGTCGCCTCCGAAGCGAGGAGGTGCAGAAATCCGGGGTCCGGGGTAGGATACCATGGTATTAGTGGGCAGCGGAGCTGCCGGATTGCGAGTCATGGCACTGGCGGAGGTTGCTGGCGGAGCAGTCAGAGTGTCCAGGCGAGAATTGACATTCCGCAGGTGACCCAGGATGGACTCCTGTTGGGACCTCTGACGGGACAGTTCATGACACAGGTCCGAGAGCGAGGGAGCTTGGGTGCCACCGGGTTCCATGGCCCGAGCAAACTGTAACGGGTCTGGGAGGCGGAACCTCTGAGCTACTATACAAGGGGGCGGTCCTTGTAAGGGAGCGGGTGGCGACCAGGCAGGCAGTTACAGCAGGTGACCGGGACAGTCTCTGGAAGAACGGGCAGGAGGTCACGGCAAGTGACCGGGGCAGTCTCTGGATGAACGGGCAGATGGTCACGGCAAATGACCGGGGCAGTCTCTGGGTAAAGGGTTGGTACGACCTGTGGCGGCTGATGGTAGACGTGAGCTCCCAGGTGAGCAGGCGAGAGTCTCTGGATAAACGGGTGGTCACAGCATGTGACGGCGGAGCCTCCAGGAAGACCAACAGACAGGCGGCAGATGAGCGCTCCCAGGTGAGCGGGCAGAAGTCTCTGGACAGGCGGGTGGTCACAGCACGTGACGGCAGAGCCTCCAGGTAGGCTAGCAGACAGGCAGCAGATGAGCGCTCCCAGGTGAGCGGGCAGGAGTCACTGGACAGGCAGGTGGTCACAGCACATGACGGCGGAGCCTCCAGGTAGGCTAGCAGGCAGGTAGCAGATGTGCGCTCCCAGGTGAGCGGGCAAGCTGGTCCATAGACAGACTGACAGGAGTTGGAAGGCAGACCGTCGGACCTCAGACTAGCAGGCAGGTAGCAGAATATCAGGCAGGAATAAGACAGCAAGCTGGCAGGAATCTGGCAGGTATCTGGCAGGTAACTGGCAACGGGACCTGAGGGCTGAAGCAGAGTAGTGAACAGTGCAACAACATTGCTCGGGCACCTCCATTTTGGAGGAGGTGCCTTATATATGGTGAAGTCCTCCGGCCATTGGCCGGGGACTCCTTAGGACGGCGCGCGCGGCCCCTTTAAGAGGGAGGGAGAGCGCGCGCGCCCTAAGCACAGTGGCCGGGAAGGAGCGCGCGCTGCCAACAGAGCGGGAGGAGGACGCCGGGCACGGAGCAGAGAGGTGAGGGGAACAGCGTCCCTGCCTAGCAGAGGGCAGGGACGCCGGCGCTACACATATAATGGCTGCACTGAGCGATGGGGAAAAGCCGCAGAGGACTGAGAGCAGAAGGGCAGAGGGGTTTCCTCTTCCTCATAGGAGAAAGTCTACAGGGACCAGTACAGAAGCCGGTGCAGAAGGGGAGACAAGGGCTGAGCCACTTACACAGACAGAAAGCTGAGGAAAGGAGGACATGTTATTACTCCAGGATCTGCTCCATTCCTTCCCTATGTGGCATTCAAGCCCTGAGCTCGGCTTTTCTGGAGCCCCATAGAGAATGAATGGAGCTGCAGTTGATCCCTGACTTTCCACTCCTTCCCGATCAGACAATGGTTCGCAGCGGTCAGACCCCACAATCAGTAAGTGATTACCGAGCCTGTGGATAAATGATAACTTGTTTTCTTCAGACATCCCCTTTAAGCAATGGAGCATGCCAGCAGAGAAGGTGGGAGAAGGCGCTGGTTACAGGGAAGACTTTACCTCTGGAGGCCGCATATTGGACATGTGAGGGGCGGACACTTCCCGTATTCATCATTACTGAGCCCCCGCTCTGTACGGCTCTTAACTGAGCTGCAGGAGACGCAGCAGTTACTAATCAGCCGCTCTCCGTTCACTTGCAGCCGTCCGAGCTCTGCTGTGCCTGTTAGGGGTGAAGTTCGGGTCCTAGGAGGCATCGACTATGCAGCCTGCACAGCAGATCACAGCCCGGGCACCACGTCTCCGGGTAAATCTCCACCTTTTGAGTTACTTCTTGTGCAGCTGCCCCATGCAAGTTGCTCCGCTCTCCTCGGCCAGCTCCTGCTGAAGACTGAGCTCCTCTGCCCAATCTAGGAGCTCAATAGCCCTGATCACATCAGTGGTAGCCCAGCGCCGCTGGATCAGATTTACAAATGGCAAACTAATCAGCCCTAGGCATTTCTAATATGTGCAGAGCAGGCGACATAAGTCTCACCGGCGTCCTCATAGACCTTTGCTCAGCCGGGGTCTAATAGGAGCAGTAAGATGGCCGTCATGGGGTCCATTGTTAGATCTCGGCTGCTATAGAAACTCATCGGCACCATGATCGCGCCTCCCTCTCCTGTCTAAAGTGCCTAAATGCTGTGGAAGCCCCCTTCTGTGTCATACAGTGGATTAAACTGCCAGGGTCAGGGTTGGCTCCACTGTCGGTGGCTGAGGCAGGAGCAGGAATGTGTTATACAGCCACACTTCTGCCGCAGATCTTGTAAGAGCCCTGACAGGACCTGCCTGATGATAATGTGTCCTATAGAGCGGGTCCTGGTACCGGACTGCCCTGTACATATTCACCACTAGCTGGGAACCAGTTACTAACAAGGTCTAGTTTCAGATGTGTTTCCAGGATCTGTAGTTGTCAGCATTTTATCCTTAAGGCCAAGTTATAATATCACTGTAACACTCTCGCCCTGTACCTGTATACCTGCTCTGTGTGCTGCACAAAAGTATATAACAAAGTGTGTGTGTACACAGATATCTATCTCCTGAATGGAATTACTGCTACATCTCCTGTACATAGAAATATGAGGTTCTTAGCGCACATTTTGAGCAAATTGTGCGAGCCCATCTGCCAACGTCAAGGCGACCTCTTCAGATGGGTCCCTACACTAACACTACACTAACTTAGTAACTGGGACTAGTTTTTTTTATTATTACCACCATTTTTACTATTTATTATTATTGCATTAATCCAATTAATTGTAACTGTTATAAAACTAATTAAAAAAATTACATTCTAATTTTTTTATTAATCTTGTGATTCTAATAATGGTATTACTAAAATCCCTATGCCTAAAGCTGTTGATCCAGAAGAAGGCAAAAACCCCAGGACACCTAACGCCAATTTGTGTCACGGGAAAAATTCCTTCTTGACCCCGGTAAAAGGCGATCAGTCCTAGGACCCTGGATCAAAACTAATAATGTTATTGCAAGTTAAATATTACACTAATTGTTGTACTACTGGAGTTATTTTAATTTGTTTTTAGAAATCTAACTATTTGATATGGTTATTATTAACATTGTGCTATCTTATTACAGTATTACTCTTCTTTCCTATCACTACTAATACTGCCCTATACCTACAGTGTTGATCCAGAAGAAGGCAAAAACCCCAGGACACCTTCAGCCAATTTGTGTCACAGGGAAAAAATTCCTTCTTGACCCCGAGAAAAGGCGATCAGTCCTAGAACCCTGGATCAAACCTAATTATGTTACTAGTTATGTAATTACTATTACTGTACTAAATGTACTACTACAGTTGTTTTTAATATAGTTTTTATATATTTTGTCTTATGTCCTGATTTCTTATTAAAGTACTACTATAACTTTTCTATAACAATTTAATATTACTGTATTGATTGAACTATGTCTATAATTATTTTTATTTACTCTTTGTTCTTTCTATAGATATAACTAGTTTATATTATTATTATCCTGCTATCTTATTACAGTATTATTCTTCTTTCCTATTGCTACTAATATTACCCTATACCTAGAGTGTTGATCCAAAAGAAGGCAAAAACCTCAGGACACCTTCAGCCAATTTGTGTCACAGCGGAAAAATTCCTTCTTGACCCCGAGAAAAGGCGATCAGTTCTAGAACCCTGGATCACACTGCTATTCTACCTACTACTATTACTACTGTTATTTTATTACTTTCTTACTATTATCACTAGTATTATTACTCAAATTACACTAATACTGATATACTGCCACTATATTACTACTATCCTGCTATTATTACTTTGGTGGATTTATACTTACCAGCCGGTATTGCCGTATGATGTTATCGGCAGAGAGGTCCCAGCAGGATGGTCCACATGATGTTCCTCTTTCCTCTCAAATACCGGTTGATGTAATGGCGGACTTTGTTCTGGTTCTGCTTCTTCCTTTTTGTTGTAGGATCGATTGTTGTCTTTTCTGGCCTTTGGCCATTCCCTTTCCCCCTTGGGATCTTAAGGTGCAGTTCTGTCCTCTTCGGTCTCCTCTTCGGTGGGTCTCCCCTTCGGTCTCCTCTTTGGTGGTTCTCCTCTTCGGTGGGTCTCCTCTTCGGTGGGTCTCCTCTTCGTTGTGGTCTCCTCTTCGGTGGGGTCTCCTCTTCGGTGGGGTCTCCTCTTCGGTGGGGTCTCCTCTTGGGTCTCCTCTTCGGTGGGGTCTCCTCTTCGGTGGGGTCTCCTCTTTGGTGGGGTCTCCTCTTCAGTGGGGTCTCCTCTTCGGTGGGTCTCCTCTTGGGTCTCCTCTTGGGTCTCCTCTTCGGTGGGTCTCCTCTTGGGTCTCCTCTTCGGTGGGTCTCCTCTTTGATGGGGTCTCCTCTTCAGTGGGTCTCCTCTTGGGTCTCCTCTTCGGTGGGGTCTCCTCTTCGGTGGGGTCTCCTCTTCGGTGGGTCTCCTCTTGGGTCTCCTCTTCGGTGGGGTCTCCTCTTCGGTGGGGTCTCCTCTTCGGTGGGTCTCCTCTTGGGTCTCCTCTTGGGTCTCCTCTTCGGTGGGTCTCCTCTTGGGTCTCCTCTTCGGTGGGTCTCCTCTTTGATGGGGTCTCCTCTTCAGTGGGTCTCCTCTTGGGTCTCCTCTTCGGTGGGGTCTCCTTTTCGGTGGGTCTCCTCTTGGGTCTCCTCTTCGGTGGGGTCTCCTCTTCGGTGGGTCTCCTCTTCGGTGGGTCTCTTCTTGGGTCTCCTCTTCGGTGGGTTTCCTCTTGGGTCTCCTCTTCGGTGGGGTCTCCTCTTTGGTGGGGTCTCCTCTTCGGTGGGTCTCCTCTTCGGTGGGGTCTCCTCTTCGGTGGGTCTCCTCTTCGGTGGGGTCTCCTCTTCGGTGGGTCTCCTCTTCGGTGGGTCTCCTCTTGGGTCTCCTCTTCGGTGGGTCTCCTTTTGGGTCTCCTCTTCGGTGGGGTCTCCTCTTCGGTGGGGTCTCCTCTTCGGTGGGTCTCCTCTTCGGTGGGTTCTCCTCTTCGGTGGGTCTCCTCTTCGGTGGGGTCTCCTCTTCAGTGGGTCTCCTCTTGGGTCTCCTCTTGGGTCTCCTCTTCGGTGGGTCTCCTCTTGGGTCTCCTCTTCGGTGGGTCTCCTCTTTGGTGGGGTCTCCTTTTCGGTGGGTCTCCTCTTGGGTCTCCTCTTTGGTGGGGTCTCCTCTACGGTGGGGTCTCCTCTACGGTGGGGTCTCCTCTACGGTGGGTCTCCTCTTCTCAGGAAACACAACCAGATATTAGGAGCAATCCTCAACTGACAGCGTGCCACTACTGACCACCGCGCTGCCCTCATCCCGCTAAGAAAGTGTTTTTTCCTGTTTTACACAGAATGCAGACTACTGTGCAGCAACCTATACTCCCGAGGGGCCGCAGGAAACAGGAGTGAATAATGTCCTCCTCTTCCTTTAAATTACGCTTATGCCATGTTCTCACTGGTGCTATCGGCTTCCATTGGCGATTTAAGCTTTTTGGTATTTTTGATGCTGTATAGTTAGTCACAAAATTACCTGAGACGTAATAAATAGCATTAAAGCTGCAGTAATTTTTTTATATACACTGCTCAAAAAAATAAAGGGAACACTTAAACAACAGAATATAACTCCAAGTAAATCAAACTTCTCTGAAATCAAACTGTCCACTTAGGAAACAACACTGATTGACAATCAATTTCACATGCTGTTGTGCAAATGGAATAGACAATAGATGGAAATTATTGGCAATTATCAAGACACCCTCAATAAAGGAGTGGTTCTGCAGGTGGGGATCACAGACCACATCTCAGTACCAGTGCTTTCTGGCTGATGTTTTGGTCACTTTTCAATGTTGGTTGTGCTTTCACACTCGTGGTAGCATGAGACGGACTCTACAACCCACAGAAGATGCTTAGGTAGTGCAGTTCATCCAGGATGGCTCATCAGTGAGAGCTGTGGCAAGGAGGTTTGCTGTGTCTGTCAGCGTAGTGTCCAGAGACTGGAGACACTACCAGGAGACAGGCCAGTACACCAGGAGACATGGAGTGGGCCTTAGGAGGGCAACAACCCAGCAGCAGGACCGCTACCTCAGCTTTTGTGCAAGAAGCAACAGGAGGAGCACTGCCAGAGCCCTGCAAAATGACCTCCAGCAGGCCACAAATGTGCATGTGTCTGCACAAACGGTTAGAACTGACTCCATGAGGGTGGTATGAGGGCCCGACGTCCACAGATGGGGGTTGTGCTCACAGCCTAACACTGTGCAGGATGCTTGGCATTTGCCACAGAACACCAGAATTGGCAAACTCGCCACTGGCTCCCTGTGCTCTTCACAGATGAAAGCAGGTTCACACTGAGCACATGTGACAGACGTGACAGTGTCTGGAGACACTGTGGAGAGCGATCTGCTGCCTGCAACATCCTTCAGCACGACCGGTTTGGCAGTGGGTCAGTAATGGTGTGGGGTGGCATTTCTTTGGAGGGCCGCATAGCCCTCCATTTGCTCGCCAGAGGTAGCCTGACTGCCATTAGGTACCGAGATGAGATCCTCAGGCCCCTTGTGAGACAATATGCTGGTGCAGTGGGCCCTGGGTTCCTCCTAATGCAGGACAATGCCAGACCTCATGCGGCTGGAGTGTGTCAGCAGTTCCTGCAAGATGAAGTCTTTGAAGCTATGGACTGGCCCGCCTGTTCCCCAGAGCTGAGTCCGATTGAGCACATCTGGGACATCATGTCTCGCTCCATCCACCAACATCACATTGCACCACAGACTGTCCAGGAGTTGGCGGATGCTTTAGTCCAGGTCTGGGAGGAGATCCCACAGGAGACCATCCGCAACCTCATCAGGAGCATGCCCAGGCGTTGTAGGGGGGTCATACAGGCACGTGGAGGCCACACACAATACTGAGCCTCATTTTGACTTGTTTTAAGGACATTACATCAATGTTGGATCAGCCTGTAGTGTGTTTTTCCACTTTAATTTTGGGGGTGACTCCAAATCCAGGCCTCCATTGGTTAATAAATTTGATTTCCATTGATGATTTTTGTGTGATTTTGTTGTCAGCACATTTACCTTTGTACAGAACAAAGTATTCAATGAGAATATTTCATTCATTCAGATCTAGGATGTGTTATTTGAGTGTTCCCTTTATTTTTTTGAGCAGTGTATTTTAACCCAGCTAAAAAGTGAACTGGCCCCCTCCAGGGGGGAAACTTGAAAAAATGTCTGACGTCAGATCAAGTCCATTCTCTTCCTTCAGCTTGGCTCCGCTGGGCGCAGTTCTTCTTTAGTAAATGTTCATACAAAATCATCAATGGAAATCAAATTTATTAACCAGTGGAGGCCTGGATTTGGAGTCACCCCCAAAATTAAATTTGAAAAACACACTACAGGCTGATCCAACTGACCCACTGCCAAACCGGTCATGCTGAAGGATGTTGCAGGCAGCAGATCGTTCTCCACGGCATCTCCAGACTCTGTCACGTCTGTCACATGTGCTCAGTGTGACCCTGCTTTCATCTGTGAAGAGCACAGGGAGCCAGTGGCGACTTTGCCAATCCTGGTCTTCTGTGGCAAATGCCAAACGTCCTGCACGGTGTTGGGTTGTGAGCACAACCCCCATGTGTGGACGTCGGGCCCTCATACCACCCTCATGGAGTCGGTTTCTAACCGTTTGTGCAGACACATGCACATTTGTGGCCTGCTGAAGGTCATTTTGCAGGGCTCTGGCAGTGCTCCTCCTGTTCCTCCTTGCACAAAGGCGGGGGTAGCGGTCCTGCTGCTGGGTTGTTGCCATCCTACGGCCCCCTCCACGTCTCCTGGTGTACTGGCCTGTCTCCTGGTAGTGCCTCCAGCCTCTGGACACTACGCTGACAGACACAGCAAACCTCCTTGCCACAGCTCGCATTGATGTGCCATCCTGGATGAGCTGCACTACCTGAGCAACTTCTGTGGGTTGTAGAGTCCTTCTCATGCTACCACGAGTGTGAAAGCACAACCACCATTCAAAAGTGACCAAAACATCAGCCAGAAAGCACTGGTACTGAGATGTGGTCTGTGGTCCCCACCTGCAGAACCACTCCTTTATTGAGAGTGTCTTGATAATTGCCAATAATTTCCATCTATTGTCTATTCCATTTGCACAACAGCATGTGAAATTGATCGTCAATCAGTGTTGTTTCCTAAGTGCACAGTTTGATTTCACAGAAGTTTGATTTACTTGGAGTTATATTCTGTTGTTTAAGTGTTCCCTTTATTTTTTTGAGCAGTGTGTATTTTCTTATGTCCATGTATTTACTACTAAAAGTAATTTTTTACATTTAGGTTTCATTTTTCACTGGTTATTACAGACTTATTGCTTCCCTGCACATTCAAGTTTCATGTTTTCTTTGGGCATAGATCAGCTAAAAGGCACTCAGGAAAAAAAACAGATGAAAGATCCACAACCTCTCCCTTAAGACTGTCAAAAGGGGCTCACTGATAGATTCTCAGTTAGCTAATTTTGCAGCCAGGAATAGACAGTGCAGCGCAGATGCTACAGAAGGCAACATTTTTAATGAAACTCAATAACGGAAATCAATTTTAGCCCCAAATACTTGCATTAAAGTAAAAAAAACAAATGGCCGCAAAGCAGGACAACCGCTTTAACTCCTTACCAACATCTGCCGTACATGTCTGGTATAAGTCAGTAGCGGGTGTATGGAGCAGAGTCAGCTCGCCCCGTACATGGCAGATAATGGCTGTGACAAACAACCAGGACCTGCCTCTAAGAGCTGCGAGTGGAGCGAAGATCTGCCCACCACTGTTAACCTGTTCAGTGCTGCTGTCAATCACTAACAGCAGCATTAACAGCGCGCCGGCATTGGGACGCATCGTTCCATGCGCCCACCGGCGCTCCTGTGACGCGATCATAGGGCGCCGATGGACTGCTATGACATCCGGGGGTCTGCTGAAGCCTCCGTGCCTGTCATCATAAAGCTTCATTTGGGCTGTAAAGAAGACCGTGATTTTGCTATATGGAGCATTACTGTGGTATCGCTGTATATAGCACAAGCAATCAGATGATGTATACAAATACAGTGAAAAACATATATATATATATATATTTATTAAAACCCCACACGTTCAACTCACCTCCCACTAAAAATAAAGATAATAAAAATATACACATTTGTGGTATGGTCTCTTTCAGAGAAATACAATCTATCCAAATATAAAAAACAAACGATCAGTGAACACAGAAAAAAATTCAAAAAGCCAAAATTTCATTTTTTTTGTTCGCCACAATACTACAGAAAATCCTGTAAGAAGCGATGACCATGTCATATGTGTCCCAAAATGTTATCAATAAAGTCCTCTTGCCCTTCAAAAAATAAGCCCCCACACAGCTCCATCAACCCGAAAAACGAAAATGTTACGGGTCTCAGAAAAAGTGGTGACACCATAAAAAAAAGTTTTTTTCTTTTGCCAAAACTCTTGGAGAAGTTTGGTCTTGCTGTGATCACACTGAGGAGTAGGATCCTATTACCAGGTCATTTTTACCACACTATGTGCGCCGTTAAAACCCTTCCCAGATAAACAGTGTCGGGCTTTTTTTTTCCTCGCACTTTTACTGCACTTGGACTTTTTTCTCCGTTTTCTAGTACTATGTGGTAAATGAATGGTGGGATTTATAAGTACCGCTCGTCCTGCAAAATAAGAAGACCTCACACTATGTGGACAGACATGAAAAAGTTATAGCCCTTGGAAAAAGCCAAGGAAAAAACAGAAAAAAACCATCAACTGGTTCTGTTGGGAAGGGGTAAAGCTGAAGAAACGCATGTAACAGCAGAATATGGAGGAAGGTGAGATATCACCGGCTGGTGGATACTACCTGCTCCATCGCTGGCAGAGTAACCCATCCCCATGGTGGCCGCTGAGATCTTCTCTTGTAGAAACGTCTCCAAAATCTATAAAACATGGGGAACAGTCAGCAGAGGGTTTGGTGATTGGCTCATATTGGCGATATACCCAGGGGCATTACTGGGCACAGGGAAGATTGGGAATGAATAGGATTGGCTGTTAGATATGTGATCTCTTCAATTAAAGGGGATGTCTAGTTGGAACAAGTTCTCACTGATCTCTGGATAGGTGATGACTCTTAGATCGGTGGGTTTGGCCGCTATGACCCAATCAGCAGAACAGCACTTATAGATAGAAGTGAGCGAAGTGCAAATGTTCAACCGCCGGTCCGTTCATTCTCTATGGGGGGCGCTGTACTCAGCTTTCTCCTGCATAGAGAATGAATGGAGCGGTGCTCCGGGGAGGTACTAGCAGGGATTAGTTGGGTTCCCAGCAGATCTAGAAGTTGTCACTTATCATGTGTTGGGGAATAATGACTTCTCCTCTGATAAATGTGCTGATTCCTGTCAGTTGTGGTCGCTGAGTGCGTGTGATGGGATGTGGCTCCGTCCGTTATATTATATCACGTCTTATACCTATAATCTCGCTGATCGCAGGTGTCTGTCTTCACACTCAGATGAGATGGAACAAACTGACCATATAGGACTTTTTTTTTTTTTTTCAAATTCAAACCGAGCAATCCTATTGGCTGAGTATGAATGCAGTTACCATGGTGACAGAAGTAGCTGCAGATTTAAAGGGACAAGAAACTAATATTGTACTAAAGTGTATTTTATTATATACTTCACATAACTGACTGGGTACACCTTGGTGCTGGTGGGATGGCTTTTTTTTTTTTTAATCAAAAACCATGTTTACTAAGTACCCTATATTATATATATTTCCTATTGCTTTTTACTTACTTATAGCAGGGTATATGTTCATATTGTTTCTATCCTAAGTTTGTCTATTTTCTAATAGATGGTGGCAAACTTCTTCCTCTCCTTTGAAGCACAGCTTTCAATTATTCCTATCGTAAACAAGGTAAAAAGCTTCGAGCTGAGCGCGATCAGACTCCTTCAGTCCCGCAGCAGGTAAATCTGTGACCATCGCCGGCACTCCTGCTGTTCCTAGTACCGATCCCTCTGAGCGGCTGTGCAGTAATGAAGGCTGGATTCACCCCAAACTTGCTCGTCTCTTTTTTCGATTTCCAGTTCTGGTAATTAGTGATACACATGTGTATATCCAGTGGTCAACTCAAAACCTATGTATGGAAAATCAATTGTTTGCTGTATGCATCTCATTTGTAGGATGCACACTATTCATTTCAATATGGAGCGGAGTAGGAGGAGACTTTCATTACTGTCGCCCTTTACTTCCTCCCTGCTGATAGGAAATGCCATGCTGTTTGCTTGTGTCCTGTGATTACAGCAGCCTGCAACAGTTTTCAGCGTGCACTCCCCGGCTCAGGCATCAAGCAGTAAATGATAACATTAAAACGCTGCTACCCCTTTGTTAGTCACTTTTTTATCTTCTTCCCCCTTCTACGAATGCTATAGTCCGTTATTCTAGAACTGCTCTGAAAATGGTTCTCTCTGGAGTGTTGGGATTTGGGTTTAGGGTGGGTTATGGGAATTGAAGTTCAGATACTTTGTTCATATTTTTACTATGGAATTACTATGTCATGTATGTTATTTGAAAGATGGAATATTTGTAGTTGGAGTTTTTCAATAAAAATGATTTGATTAAAAAAAAATATGAAATTAAAATTCCTCTGTTCTTGAGAAAGCATAGGATTTTACTAAGAGGTAAATTGCACGTTCCTTGTTTTCCAGGCGCTTTACATTTTTGCTAGTTTTGTACGATTACACAATCCCTTTTATAGGCCAGTGCCAGTGGTACATCTCTCCCTAAACTCTTGTTCACACTATATTTTAAGCCAGTTTTCTTATATGGTTTCTAGATGTTGTCCAGCTTTGATAAATAATTAGTATTTATACTTTTGCTTTTAGATAGACTTGAAGAATGCAGATCCGGAAAGGGTGGAGAAACAAATTGAGAAGATGTTTGACGTTCCCGCTAGTGACTGTATCCGGGTACGATGCGCTCCAGATCAAAATCATTCCTGTAGGCAAATTTAACTCCGCTGTCTGTACCTTGTCTTTTTATTTTTTTCTACAAAATGTGGCTGGAAAAGGGGCAATGTAGCGAGGAATTTACATCAATTTTTGTGTTAAAAAAAGCAAAAAACTTTTGTGACGCATCATTTTTGCGTAAAAATATGCAGCTTCCTATTTTACAGCACTCTTGCCACTTTTAGAAATTGGGCTTGGTAAGCTACACAGGTCTAAGAACAACGGGTGACGTTAAAAGTGGATAAAGATACACGGTGGCTCAGTGGTTAGCATTGTTGTTTTGCAGCACTGGGATCCTGGGTTCAAATCCCACCAAGGACGACATCTGCAAGAAGTTTGTATGTTCTCCCTGTGTTTGCGTGGGTTTCCTCCGGGTTCTCCAGTTTCCTCCCACACTCCAAAGACATACTGATAGGGAATGTAGATTGTGAGCCCCGATGGGGACAGTGATGATAATGTCTGTAAAGTGCTGTGAAATTAATGGCGCTATATAAGTGAGTAAAATAAATAAAGATAGATGGAAGTGCTACATAAACATTTATCAAACATCGTGCAACACTTTGATACATTTGGCACAAATAATGGTAACACAACCACAAGCAAAACTGACCTGAGAAAGTCCCTTTATGATACATTTTTCAGAAAGAATTTGAAAGATTTAAAGCGTTAGAAATGAAGAAGATTATCCAATATCACCGAAAAAGGAAAAGTCTCCAGATGTCTCTATGCCGGATGCCGGTCTGTGTCCATACCTAAAGAAGAGCTGCCAAAAGAATGGGAAAGGAATCCTTTAGTAAACATAAATATCCATTGGGGTTTTAGGTGTTAAAAAAATGATCATCTGAAAGATTTTGTGATCTGCGGTTACATGATTGTAATAACAACATTAAAGCCCCATTCAGATGTACAGGTTTTATCCATGAGAAACTGAGCAGAACGATATATAGGTTTGTGGGAGAAGATTCAGTATAAATTGTAATTTATTCATTAGATTTGAGAGTCCTCAGTGGTTGATACCTTTAATGGCTAACTGAAAAGATGGTAACAAATTGCAAGCTTTCCAGACTACTCCGGCTTCTTCATCAGGCAGACCTGAGACCTGAGTAGTCTGGAAAGCTGCAATTTGTTACCTTTTAATGGCTAACGGAAAAGATGGTATCAACCACTGAGGACTCTCAAATCTAAATACTCTTCTATCTACTGGCTAATACGGTACAAAGATAGATGTTTTTCCTGTATCAATTTATTCAGTGGAATCCTGCTGTTTGTACAGATGAGTCCAGTGGGCGGTCCTACTAGTGATTGACAGCTATCTTTGCCTGCATGGTCATACAGGGAACTGTCAATCACTTAGTAGGACCGCCCACTGGACTAGTGTACATACGGCAGGACTTTTCACTGCATAAAATGCCAGTTTTGCTGACTCTCTTCCCACAGATATGTCTATCAGTCTGATCAACTTCTCTGCTCTACAACACCCCCTACAGATCTTATACCATTTCAGCATGACAGGTTCCTTTAATCACCTGCAGATGACATAAGTAGCCATGTTCTGTGTGGCGTACGGAGGGGCTTGATTGCTTGTCAGCTTCAAACAGGTTTCATTTCTTCTGATTCGTTGTAGCCGAGTTCTAAACTGTATTAAGAAATTCATTTCTCTGTTTATTTCTATTAGATGTCGGGGAAGCTTGGAACAAACGTGGAAAGTGTTCTTCAAGAAGTTGTCAGGAGGCTTCCACCGTGAGTACGGACTAATGCGGCTCTATCCATCTTCTCTTTATTAAAGGGAACCTGTCACCTTGGAAAATGCTATGTACCTGCAGGTATAGGGTTAATCTGCAGATAAATATTGTTACAATGCTGCCCGGCCGCCTTATTGATAGTGTAGGTACCGGGAGAAAATTAACTTCTTTCCTCCCTGCAGCCGCCGGCCTTCACTCATCGTTGTGCACAGAGCGGCTACAGTCTTGGATCACAGCACCGCTCACTATATCAGGGGCGACGGCTGTAAACCCGGCCCGGATTTTGATTGACAGCTTGCTCTGCACAGATGCGCTGCAGAACCACTTAGAATCTGAGTGAAGGAGTAGTATGTTCACAGATAGAGAATATGGCTCATCCACGTGCAGATCTGCTCCACGTCCGATTACATATTTGTGGGAGAAACCCTAGTGGCAGCCTCATATTTTTGACAAGGATCCTCTAGTGCTATTTGTGAAACTGCGGCTCCCAGCATAACTTGATGAGAGACCGTCAGTCTGCTGGGATCTGTAGTTTCACTACAGCAGGAGTGTCACAAGCTGCGGACCTCTGCTCACTCCAGCACTGGTCGGCATTTTCAGCACGTGAACGTACGCCATGCTTTCTAGAGACACAAGGGTGTAGATCATTTTATCAAACCCTTGACTGTAAGTTTGCTGAACCCTAAGTGGATTATATTGTTCCCACAGTTTCAGTTTTGGACCATTTAAGGGAAATTTAAAAGGTTCTGGCCACTGATTTTCCTTAAAGGGGATCAGTATCCCTGTATGTCTTTGTATATACTTGATAAAGACCTATAACAGGTCGAAACGTTATGTGATGGCGGAATAAACTTTATCTTTTGGAATTCATCACCCCGGACTGAACGCGGTTTACTTACCTTTATCCCCCTTAACAAGATGTCTTATTTTTGTGTTTTAGTCCCAAGATTGAAAAGGGCAGCCCTCTTAAAGCCCTGCTGTTTGACTCCACGTTTGATCACTACAGAGGCGTCGTAGCAGCATCGCCCTGTGTGGAGGTGACGTGTGTAAAGGCAATAAAATCGTGTCTGCCCACTCTGGCAAGTGCTATGAAGTCAATGAGGTTGGCTTGGCATACTGACCCCAGAGGAAGTGCCAGCCGAAAAACTAAGTTTTTTTTTAATAATTTTATTAGCCTTTCCCTCTGTCTTCACCAATCAGCCCTCTGTATTGATGATCAGATCAAAGATGTAGACAGGGATTGTCTCACGCTGCATCTCCTTCTTGATTGTATCACTGAGAAGACAGAAGCTGCCCCATCCCATTCTCCAAGAAATGCAGAACCCAATGCATCTGCTGTCCGTGATCCGCTTATTGTCAGAGGACATCATTAGGGACTGCATTTTCTCATTGCTTAAGAAATTGTTGGGGGATCCTGCTAATTACTGAATAATAAAACTGCAGCACCGCTCCATTTAAAGCAGTGTTTCCCAAACTCCAGTCCTCATGGCCCCCAACAGGTCAGGTTTTCAGGATTTCCTCAGTATTACACATGTGATGAAAGTATCATCAAGGAATCAGGAATTCTCTCACCTGTGCAATACTATGGAAATCCTGAAGACATGACCTGTGGGGGGCCGTGAGGACTGGAGTTTGGGAAACACTGATTTTAAAGGGACTGTCAGCACAGAATGACTGTTGAAACCAAGTACAAGCGCTCCGTGGATCACGGCGTGGGCCAATCCTTTATATACACCTTCCCACCTGCTTGTTTTACCTCTGTCTCCTTCCTTCTCTGGTTCTATGAAGCCAGAGCTGTCAATCAAAGAAGAGGAGGGTGTGGATAGAGGGCAAACAAGCAGGTGGGAAGGTGTATATAAATGATTGGCCCCGTCATGAAGCACCGAGAGTTGGGACTTAGTTTGAACAGTCATTCTGTGCTGACAGTCCCTTTAGGTGAACGAGATCCAGATGCAGCTCATTTCACCGTGTAAGGCTGTGTGCCCACTATGCGTTTTTTAAGCGTTTCCGCAGCAGCAATTCCACCGCAGGAATGCTTAAACGCTTGGTAGAGGGTCTGCAATGTTCCCCAATGATAATCCGCATGTGCTGTGCACATGCTGCGGAAATTCCCGCTGCGGATTATCATTGCGGAAAAATCCGCAGCACTACCAATTATTTTGCGTAAGCGCGGCGTTTTTGCCGCCATTGACTTGCATTGAATCGCTTAATATCCGCATGACTACATGTACACATGCGGATATTAAGCGATTCAATGTGCGGATGGTACCCGGGTCTGGAGAAGAGGAGACTCTCATCCAGACCCGGGTACCATAGTTCCTGTTAAAAAACAAAGAATTTAAAATAAAAAATAAACCTTATACTCACCTTCTGATGGCCCCCGGTCTCCTTAGTGATGCGTCCTGGCTCCCCGGTGGCTCGCGATGGTCTAAAATGATCTTTCATGACGTCATTTAGTCATGTGACGGGTCGCATCGGATAAGGAGACCGGGGGCCATTGGAAGGTGAGTATAATGTTTTTTTTTATTTTTTACCATTTTTATTCTTTTTTTTAACTAACTTGGTCACACTATAAAATCCATGCCGGTTGCATGGATTTATATAGTGTGACCAAGTTGTCAAGCACTTTCCATGTGATGCTAAAATCGTTTGGAAAGCGCTTGACAACCCGCATGCGGAATCGTATGTGCAAAACGCGTGACAAACTCTTGTCCCTGGCTGAAAAAAACGCATGTAAAATCCACATGCCAGGGAGATACAGAAACGTTCAGGAAAAAACCGGAGCATTTCTGCATCGTGGGCACACAGCCTTAGAGTGCCGCTGTGCAGGCAAAGACTGCATCCCCCTCTTTCTGAGAATCAGTGGGGCTTGAAGGGGTACGGCCCCCCATCAGTTATAAAGCCATGTCATATCATCAATCATATGAGTGTTATGTGGCAATGGCATTGTCTTGACAGGATCCTACTGAAGGCCTCCATGTCTTCCATGATTGTACTATGAAGCCCGTCCCATAACTGGGATTAATATGAGATTGGTCATTTTACTCTACACTGTAGCGGTAAAGCCATTGGATGTTTTCGGTGACCTGAGCCTGCAAAGTTAAATTCTCCCGTTACATCATTTTTGGCTTCACCACATCTGTTCGTGTTAAAACTAAAAACAATATCTTCTAGAAATCCTATCGAGTGGAAGATGGAATGAAAAAGAAAAAAAAGATGAAGCGGCAGAATCTCTGGAGTTTATTTTGTTCACTTTGCCTCGCCAAGAAAAGTAATAAAAAGATCAGAAAATATTTATAAAAACTACAGCTCTAACTGCAAAAAAAGCCCAGATACAACGAATCTACTGGAAAAAAAGCCCAGATACAACGAATCTACTGGAAAAAAAGCCCAGATACAACGAATCTACTGGGAAAAAAAGCCCAGATACAACGAATCTACTGGGAAAAAAAGCCCAGATACAACGAATCTACTGGGAAAAAAGCCCAGATACAACGAATCTACTGGGAAAAAAGCCCAGATACAACGAATCTACTGGGAAAAAGCCCAGATACAACGAATCTACTGGGAAAAAAGCCCAGATACAACGAATCTACTGGAAAAAAGCCCAGATACAACGAATCTACTGGGAAAAAAGCCCAGATACAACGAATCTACTGGAAAAAAAGCCCAGATACAACGAATCTACTGGGAAAAAAGCCCAGATACAACGAATCTACTGGAAAAAAAGCCCAGATACAACGAATCTACTGGAAAAAAGCCCAGATACAACGAATCTACTGGAAAAAAAGCCCAGATACAACGAATCTACTGGGAAAAAAAGCCCAGATACAACGAATCTACTGGAAAAAAAGCCCAGATACAACGAATCTACTGGAAAAAAAGCCCAGATACAACGAATCTACTGGGAAAAAAAGCCCAGATACAACGAATCTACTGGGAAAAAAAGCCCAGATACAACGAATCTACTGGGAAAAAAGCCCAGATACAACGAATCTACTGGGAAAAAAGCCCAGATACAACGAATCTACTGGGAAAAAGCCCAGATACAACGAATCTACTGGGAAAAAAGCCCAGATACAACGAATCTACTGGAAAAAAGCCCAGATACAACGAATCTACTGGGAAAAAAGCCCAGATACAACGAATCTACTGGAAAAAAAGCCCAGATACAACGAATCTACTGGGAAAAAAGCCCAGATACAACGAATCTACTGGAAAAAAAGCCCAGATACAACGAATCTACTGGAAAAAAGCCCAGATACAACGAATCTACTGGAAAAAAAGCCCAGATACAACGAATCTACTGGGAAAAAAAGCCCAGATACAACGAATCTACTGGAAAAAAAGCCCAGATACAACGAATCTACTGGAAAAAAAGCCCAGATACAACGAATCTACTGGAAAAAAAAGCCCAGATACAACGAATCTACTGGGAAAAAAGCCCAGATACAACGAATCTACTGGGAAAAAAAGCCCAGATACAACGAATCTACTGGAAAAAAGCCCAGATACAACGAATCTACTGGGAAAAAAGCCCAGATACAACAAATCTACTGGAAAAAAGCCCAGATACAACGAATCTACTGGAAAAAAAGCCCAGATACAACGAATCTACTGGAAAAAAAGCCCAGATACAACGAATCTACTGGAAAAAAAGCCCAGATACAACGAATCTACTGGGAAAAAAGCCCAGATACAACGAATCTACTGGAAAAAAGCCCAGATACAACGAATCTACTGGGAAAAAAGCCCAGATACAACGAATCTACTGGAAAAAAAGCCCAGATACAACGAATCTACTGGGAAAAAAGCCCAGATACAACGAATCTACTGGAAAAAAAGCCCAGATACAACGAATCTACTGGAAAAAAGCCCAGATACAACGAATCTACTGGAAAAAAAGCCCAGATACAACGAATCTACTGGGAAAAAAAGCCCAGATACAACGAATCTACTGGAAAAAAAGCCCAGATACAACGAATCTACTGGAAAAAAAGCCCAGATACAACGAATCTACTGGAAAAAAAAGCCCAGATACAACGAATCTACTGGGAAAAAAGCCCAGATACAACGAATCTACTGGGAAAAAAAGCCCAGATACAACGAATCTACTGGAAAAAAGCCCAGATACAACGAATCTACTGGGAAAAAAGCCCAGATACAACAAATCTACTGGAAAAAAGCCCAGATACAACGAATCTACTGGAAAAAAAGCCCAGATACAACGAATCTACTGGAAAAAAAGCCCAGATACAACGAATCTACTGGAAAAAAAGCCCAGATACAACGAATCTACTGGAAAAAAGCCCAGATACAACGAATCTACTGGAAAAAAGCCCAGATACAACGAATCTACTGGGAAAAAAGCCCAGATACAACGAATCTACTGGAAAAAAAGCCCAGATACAACGAATCTACTGGAAAAAAAGCCCAGATACAACGAATCTACTGGAAAAAAAGCCCAGATACAACGAATCTACTGGAAAAAAGCCCAGATACAACGAATCTACTGGAAAAAAGCCCAGATACAACGAATCTACTGGGAAAAAAGCCCAGATACAACGAATCTACTGGAAAAAAAGCCCAGATACAACGAATCTACTGGAAAAAAAGCCCAGATACAACGAATCTACTGGGAAAAAAGCCCAGATACAACGAATCTACTGGGAAAAAAAGCCCAGATACAACGAATCTACTGGAAAAAAGCCCAGATACAACGAATCTACTGGGAAAAAAGCCCAGATACAACGAATCTACTGGAAAAAAAGCCCAGATACAACGAATCTACTGGAAAAAAAGCCCAGATACAACGAATCTACTGGGAAAAAAGCCCAGATACAACGAATCTACTGGGAAAAAAGCCCAGATACAACGAATCTACTGGAAAAAAAGCCCAGATACAACGAATCTACTGGGAAAAAAGCCCAGATACAACGAATCTACTGGAAAAAAAGCCCAGATACAACGAATCTACTGGAAAAAAAGCCCAGATACAACGAATCTACTGGAAAAAAAGCCCAGATACAACGAATCTACTGGGAAAAAAGCCCAGATACAACGAATCTACTGGAAAAAAGCCCAGATACAACGAATCTACTGGAAAAAAGCCCAGATACAACGAATCTACTGGGAAAAAAGCCCAGATACAACGAATCTACTGGAAAAAAAGCCCAGATACAACGAATCTACTGGAAAAAAGCCCAGATACAACGAATCTACTGGAAAAAAGCCCAGATACAACGAATCTACTGGGAAAAAAGCCCAGATACAACGAATCTACTGGAAAAAAAGCCCAGATACAACGAATCTACTGGAAAAAAAGCCCAGATACAACGAATCTACTGGGAAAAAAGCCCAGATACAACGAATCTACTGGGAAAAAAAGCCCAGATACAACGAATCTACTGGGAAAAAAGCCCAGATACAACGAATCTACTGGAAAAAAAGCCCAGATACAACGAATCTACTGGAAAAAAGCCCAGATACAACGAATCTACTGGGAAAAAAGCCCAGATACAACGAATCTACTGGGAAAAAAAGCCCAGATACAACGAATCTACTGGAAAAAAAGCCCAGATACAACGAATCTACTGGAAAAAAAGCCCAGATACAATGAATCTACTGGAAAAAAAGCCCAGATACAACGAATCTACTGGAAAAAAAGCCCAGATACAACGAATCTACTGGAAAAAAAGCCCAGATACAACGAATCTACTGGAAAAAAAGCCCAGATACAACGAATCTACTGGAAAAAAAGCCCAGATACAACGAATCTACTGGAAAAAAGCCCAGATACAACGAATCTACTGGGAAAAAAGCCCAGATACAACGAATCTACTGGGAAAAAAAGCCCAGATACAACGAATCTACTGGAAAAAAAGCCCAGATACAACGAATCTACTGGAAAAAAAGCCCAGATACAATGAATCTACTGGGAAAAAAGCCCAGATACAACGAATCTACTGGAAAAAAAGCCCAGATACAACGAATCTACTGGAAAAAAAGCCCAGATACAACGAATCTACTGGAAAAAAAGCCCAGATACAACGAATCTACTGGAAAAAAGCCCAGATACAACGAATCTACTGGGAAAAAAGCCCAGATACAACGAATCTACTGGGAAAAAAAGCCCAGATACAACGAATCTACTGGAAAAAAAGCCCAGATACAACGAATCTACTGGAAAAAAAGCCCAGATACAATGAATCTACTGGGAAAAAAGCCCAGATACAACGAATCTACTGGAAAAAAAGCCCAGATACAACGAATCTACTGGGAAAAAAGCCCAGATACAACGAATCTACTGGAAAAAAGCCCAGATACAACGAATCTACTGGAAAAAAAGCCCAGATACAACGAATCTACTGGAAAAAAAGGCCCAGATACAACGAATCTACTGGGAAAAAAAGCCCAGATACAACGAATCTACTGGAAAAAAAGCCCAGATACAACGAATCTACTGGAAAAAAGCCCAGATACAACGAATCTACTGGGAAAAAAAGCCCAGATACAACGAATCTACTGGGAAAAAAGCCCAGATACAACGAATCTACTGGAAAAAAAAGCCCAGATACAACGAATCTACTGGAAAAAAAGCCCAGATACAACGAATCTACTGGAAAAAAGCCCAGATACAACGAATCTACTGGAAAAAAAGCCCAGATACAACGAATCTACTGGAAAAAAAGGCCCAGATACAACGAATCTACTGGGAAAAAAAGCCCAGATACAACGAATCTACTGGAAAAAAAGCCCAGATACAACGAATCTACTGGAAAAAAGCCCAGATACAACGAATCTACTGGGAAAAAAAGCCCAGATACAACGAATCTACTGGGAAAAAAGCCCAGATACAACGAATCTACTGGAAAAAAAAGCCCAGATAGAACGAATCTACTGGAAAAAAAGCCCAGATACAACGAATCTACTGGAAAAAAAGCCCAGATACAACGAATCTACTGGAAAAAAAGCCCAGATACAACGAATCTACTGGAAAAAAGCCCAGATACAACGAATCTACTGGAAAAAAAGCCCAGATACAACGAATCTACTGGAAAAAAAGCCCAGATACAACGAATCTACTGGAAAAAAAGCCCAGATACAACGAATCTACTGGGAAAAAAGCCCAGATACAACGAATCTACTGGAAAAAAAGCCCAGATACAACGAATGTACTGGAAAAAAAGCCCAGATACAACGAATCTACTGGAAAAAAAGCCCAGATACAACGAATCTACTGGAAAAAAAGCCCAGATACAATGAATCTACTGGAAAAAAAGTTTTATAGCTTTTAGAAGGCAAGGATAAAAAACAAATTGTAAAAGTGAAGATTATCCCACATGCACTTTGTCACCCAAGGATCTGCATAAACTGCAGCCGGCCCATCTCAGCACCACTTCTTTTGTTTGTGCTTTTTCCTTATTGCTTTCTGTGTCTTTTTAAAAGGGTTTTTCCATCATTTTTTTAAAGTAATTTTTTCCGATATCCAAAGCATTTAAAATTGTGTACGACCCTGTGCCGGATATAATAGAGCGACATTTTAGCACACTAGGAATATTCTTATAGTGCCACTAGATGGCGCTCTAATCCTGCATGCAGTACTGATGCTCCTGTCGGTGCTGCTTTCTATGAATATACATGGATGTTTGATGCCCAGGAGAGTGCAGAGCTGAAAGGGGATTCTGTTATTAAAGCAAATAAAATGCCAATATTGTGTTATGGAAAGTTCTGCAAATTAAAATACAATTTTGTGTTTTTATTGCCATTCAATACAAATCTGTTGTGGCCGTATGATGGTTCTCAGCTGGTTACAGTGCGATTAGCAGAGCTCTCTGATGTGGTATTTAGGCTCTGGGAAGTTATAACATATATGTTGATAGATCCAAAATAGTTTTACATCCAAAATTCAGTGCTGACTAATGTCACAGCATTTCTGACTTAAATGAATGTAACTAGATGAAATACTATTTTTGCTGCATGCAGCCACCACCAGGGGGAGCTGTTGACGTGTGATTATGTACAGCTAGTATTGGACCCACCCGCAGCAGTAGAAGTCTGTCTCCAGTGAGCGCCCTCTAGTGCCAGCTGTATATAGCTGTAGTGAACTCATGCAGTGCTGGGTCTCAGAGCCGTTGCTGCCTTCTTTTATGGTAGATTTGTACCTGATATTCAATGTAGAATTTGATGAATCTGCACTAATTGTGAATATATATTACTCTCATTGTTTCTAAGATATGCTGGGCAAGTAGGTCATCTAATCGCTGGGATGAAGGACGCACAGGAAGCACAAATAGGAGACACTCTGCATTTACTGAAGCAGCCAGTGGCTCTGCCCGGCTTTAAGCCTGCGAAACCCATGGTGTTTGTAGGTGAGTTGAACCCTAAGGGTATGTGCACACGATGCAGAAATGCTCAGGATTTTTTCCTGAGCGTTTCTGCATCTCTCTGGCAGGAAAAAACGCATGTGGATTGTACATGCGGATTGTACATGCTTTTTTCCTGCCAGGGACATGCGGAAATGAAGCGGTCTTCACTTTCATTTCCGCATGCGGGTTGACAAGCGCTTTCCAAGCGATTTTAGCATCACTTGGAAAGTGCTTGTCAACTTCACACTATATAAATCCATGCAACCGGCATGGATTTATATAGTGTGTGATGTCAAAAAATAAAAAATAAATCTATACGTTACCATCTGATGGCCCCCGGTGTCCTGCTTCATCGGTCCCGGCTGCCGGCAGTGAAGACTGTAGGACCTTCCGACGTCAGCGACACGTGACCCGTCACATGACTCTGACGTCAGCGAAGGTCCTTCATTCAACCGCGAAGTGCGCGGGAAGCCGGCAGGACGCAGCGCGGGCCGTCAGAAGGTGAGAATATATATATTTTTTATTTTATTCTTTTTTTTTTAATGGTACCTGGGTCTGGATGAGAGTCCTCTCCTCCACACCCGGGTACCATCCGCACATTAGACCGCATGAAAAGCGCATCAACATATACAGTGATGCGGATTCCATGCGGTCTAATGCAAGTCAATGGCGGCAAAAGAGCAGCGTTTCCGCAAAATTAATTGACATGCTGCGGATTTTTGACCGCAGCGTTTACGCTGCGGAAAAATCCGCATCATGGGCACAGCACATGCGGATTTCCATTGGGGAACATTGCTGCCCTTCTACCATGCGTTTTTCATGCGTTTCCGCGGCGTTTACGCAACTGCAAAAACGCCGCGGAAACGCACGAAAAACGCATCGTGTGAACTCAGCCTAATACAAATTAAATGGTTCCTGTACTTGATCTCATTCAATAGATAATGTGCAAAATCCTTTTATAAAGTTCAATTAAGTTGGAGTTACTTTTCAGGGGTTAGATAACCTAAAAGTGTCGGCCGGTAGGGTCTCCCTTCTGTCTAAGTGTAATTTGTCTCTAGCAGCAGAAACCCCCCTATATGGATTACCGGAAGTGGGGCTTGGCCTTCGTCTCTCTGCTCCTGCCTGTCAAACTGTATATGCAGGCTTAACAGAGATTCAGTCTTTCAGTTAATTGCAGGCATCTCATTAAGCAATGGCGGAAGCAATACGTGCTGAGTAATGAGAGAAGGGATGTCCCAGGACCTATAGTGCTGACAGAATGCTGATAAAGAGCAATCGTCCACTCCAAAAGAGTGGATGGCAAGTTACAGAGCATGTGTATTGGTACTGTTCCAGGACATACTGTTTTATCTACAGTCCATTTAGAATCAAAACTCTGTTCTACATAATATTGTACATGGAACAGAGTATTATGCCAATGTAACTACAACACGCATCGAAGTCAAAATCTCAGCAGAATTACACCTATAGCCCCCTCAGACTATGCAAAACACCAATTGAGCTTTAACAACTTCAGCTCAAGTGCTCAAAAACTGTGTAACGGGGTCAGAAAGCTATTGTACAGTATACAGTATATATTTTATTAGCGTAATATTAAAACCTGTATTACAAGAGCAATTAGTTCAAGATTCAGCCTCCAGATGGCGTGACATCAGAGATTAGACCCATCTGCAAGAGCGTCCTCAACAATGAATATATAGTCAATCACAGGGACTAGACGTGTAATGTATTAGTACAACAGTATAACGAGTGTTGTGTAGAGATGAGCGAACCCGAACTGTAAAGTTTGGGGTTCATACCGGACACCTAGTGTCCAATGCTGAACTCCGAACACTGACAAGTCCGTTTTAAGAGTGAGAGACCTCCTAGCCCTTACTACGACCATTTTACAGCATCAAAGTTTGTGTCTCCATTGTCTTCTATGGGGTTCGGGTTCAAGTTCTGGTACCCGAACCAAACTTTGGACTAAAGTTTGGTCGAAACCGAACATCCACGGGGTTCGCTCATCCCTAGTGTAGTGTAAATTCTACGTATTTTGCGCCTGAGTACCAGTAATGAGGAGATCCTTACCCATTATGTGCCTGCCACTCTCCTAAACACGCGTTTCACTTTTTTAGCTTCTTCAGAGGGACACAGAGTATACCAAACACTGCCCCCCGGGCACCAGATGTAACCCACTGTATCAATTCCTTTAAGGCTAAAGTTACAGCTATAGAATAGATTGACCTTGACAATTCAAGTGCTTTCTTGTGGGAAGTATGTGCACCTCCCGATCATTTCAGTGGAGAGCGACCATTCCCAGCCACCTCTATTGAGAATCCATGACCGGCACAGGCGCTGTACCCTCGCCTGTCACACTTCAGAAATCCTACTAATTCCTTGTAACAGCCAGGAACGCCTCCACGATTGGATTAGGAACGGTGATCACAGAGTAGATAAATGCCAGAGAACCTTTATTCTGCAGCCGCATTTTTCGTCCCATTAGACTCGGCCTATTCTACAGAAGCCGAGATAATTGAGGAGAGATGTAAGGAAGGAACCTCACGATCCTCCAGGACTAGTCAGCTCAGAGCCGTGACGTGTGGACAAGGTTTTTCTACATTGTGGGGAATTTAGGGAGCGCTGCAGCAAGGGGGTTGGTAATGACACGCCACCGTGACACATAATGCATGGACTGTCTCCTCTCATTTGTTCTTTGAAGCTTGTTTTCCTCGTGAGTGATGCTCGGCGCATGAGAAAAGCCCAAACAATTAACATCAAATGGGTTTTCTGCGATTTGTAAAATCCTGCGCCCCGCTGATCCCCCGCTGCGGCTCCCCATAGGTGGATTATAATGAGGGCAATCCGGGCTACCGCCCGGGGCCTCCGGTCTCTATGGCCGGATTGCCCTCATTATATGTGCAGCACCGCGGCACATACCGGCAGACAGTGGCAGGGGGGGGCCCCGGACCACTCCCCCAGCAGCGGTGCAGAACCGCTGCTTCTTCTTCGGCCGGGCCAGCACTGCAGCAGTTAACTTCCCTCTGCTGGCCCGGCCGCGTCACTGCTAGGAGACACGGCCCTGTGCGCGGCCGTGTCTCCTAGCTGTGACGTCACGCAGTGCGCGCCCGGCCTGCACTGCTACTTACCACCGGAGAGGAGCAGGAGCCAGGAGGACTGGAGCCGAGCCGGGGTATGGTGAGTGTGTGTGTGTGTGTGTGTGAGTCTGTCTGTGTGTATGTATGTATGTGTGTGCAGGCAGATATCATTGTGTGATGTCGGTTTATATGTATTTTTGTGTTTCAAATGTGTTTATGCGTGTATGTGTGGCACCCCAGGGGTCTGGTTTCCACAGTAATAGCAATATTACGTCTGGGAGCAGGTGGGAGGTCTCCTGGTCAGGAATCCTATGCATGCCACACCTCCTGCCCAGTCCTGGGAGGGGAAGAACTTCCCCTATATAAAACTGGGGCTGAGGCAGGGTTAGAGGGAAGGAGAGAAGAAAAAGAGAAGAAGAGGAGTCCCAGACAGAGACACAGTCTGGTCTGGAGTGAGGCAGCTATAGGAAAAGAGAGATCAGGAGCTCTGTGGGAGCCGTGCTAAAAGAGGTCAGGGGCTGGAAGCTGTAGAGCTCGCCCTGATTGAAGAGTTCTCACCGGACCCGGAGTCCGAGGCTGTGGGGACTAATCCTTACCCAGCAGCAGAAACCGACCGGCAGGGGATTTCAGGTCCTCTGGCCAAGAAACCCGAAGGCACGGTCACACGCAAGGGACCAGCACCGCCGTCGTGAAGCGGAAGCTACCAGAAGGCCCTGAGTCACCGGCCATACGGGTGAGCACCACACGGTACACTCAGGGACGTGGGCTACTTTTACCCGCCTCTAGCAAGGTAGCCAGAAGAGTACAATTAGTTGGGGAGGCCTACAACTCCGCCTGGCCAGGGGAGATCCCATCTGCTCACGGACTGACCAGGCCTCGATCGCTAGCCAGTACTCCGGGAGGGTCTATCTTTGCCACCAGTAAAGACCCTGAATTACACCGCACCATCTCTGAGTGTTTCATCATCCACGTCCGCTGCCCTGAGGCCATACCCCTCCCGTTGGGGGTTATACCATCCACGCTGCACGACCGTACCACCGGCCTCAGCGGTCTGCCCTGCAGCGGCGGTCTCATGACCGCATTCAACGGGTGGCGTAGTCGAACAATATAACATCTTATGCCAAGCACCGCCACTTAGTTTGACTCCCTGGGCACGGACCGGGTCACCGCCACGAGACTACTACCCCTATCGGATCCGGCTCCGGGTAGGCCCCCGCGTGCGCAACGCCACTCAGCACAGGCCCAGGGGCGCGTCAACTTTTGGCGTAGTCGGCAGGATTCTGTGCCCGCAACCACCGGGTACTGCGTGCCTGAAAAAGAGACTTATACTTACCTGTGGTGAAGATTCCCGCCATCCGGCGCCATCTTCTGCCTTCTTCCCGCCATCCGTGAAGTTTTCCCGCCATCCGGCGCCATCTTCTGCCTTCTTCCCGCCATCCGTGGAGTTTTCCCGCCGTTGGACGCCATCTTGAAGACGCCGCGCGGGAAGAAGAGGGGCGTGGACTCTGAAAGCGCGCGAGAACTGAAGCCCCGCCTCACGTCCGGACGTTGCGTAAGGTCCTGGAAGGAGCCCAGCAGACGCCGACGTCACAGGAGCGCGACGAAAGGTCCTCAACCCTGACGATCCACTGCGGAACCGCGGCCTACGGAAGAGGATCATCGCAAGGTAGGCCACGGTCCACTAGGGGGGAAGAGGATGTCGGATACGGAGAGCTTCACTGCCACAGCCACCGCCAGCGCCACCGCTGCTGCGGTCATGCCTTTCACCATGCCCTATATCCCGGGGGCAGCCTGGCTACCCCAGTACTCAGGGGAGTCACATACCCTAGATGACTTCAGAGAAAAGCTGGATAGCCTCTTCCAGGTGTACCCCCTCACAGAAGAGCAAAAAGTGAGCATCCTGGTGGCTCAATTAACAGGGGCAGCCCAAAGGGAGGTAAAGTCCTGGCCACTTGGGAGGAGGAGGACTGTCGCAGAGATACTAGCCCGGCTGAAGGACACCTTTGATACCCGTACCTCAGCCGAGATCAAGCTTAGATTCTACGGGTGCAAGCAGCAAGCACATGAGAATATAAGGGACTATGCACTAAACCTACAAGAGGCCCTAATAGCCATCAAGCAGGCTGACCCTGACGGCGTGGGGAACGAGGACAGGCTGTTGACCGAACAATTTATAGAGGGACTATATTGCAATGCCCACCGAACCCATTTGCGGGCAATGGCCTTACAGGATCCTCATCTGGACTTTGCACAGTTCAAGGACAGAGCCATCCGGGTGCTCCGAGAACCGGCACCGGGTGGCGTTGTGACCCACAGGCGCCCTACTACCGCTTACCACCAGGAGGCGGCGCCCTTGTCGGCAGGGCCTGTGGGAGCTGACGTGCAGGCTTTGAACAATGACCCGGCTCCAGACTTGCACCATCAGGTCCAAGAGCTAGCTAAAAGCGTTGCTGCGCTAACCCGAACTGTGCAGTCTTTACAGGTTTCTACTCCAGGGAAGATCCAGCTGGCATCTGGACCGGAGGATATCCCGTGGCGACGACCAAGGAGGACCCCACCGGCCAGAGGAAGACCCAGCGACCGATACAACGAGGACGGACAACCCATCTGCCGCCGCTGCAATCAACCCGGACATATGGCAAGGTACTGTCCTTTAAACTGGCACAACCTGGGGTAGAGGGCCAACCCCCAGGAATAAGATCACCAGGCCCATCGAACTGGCGTGACAAATACGTGGGAGGACGTCCAGTCTTGCCTGTGGTACTGGATGGCATTCCTATGAGTGCCCTACTTGACACCGGGTCACAGGTCACCACCATCCCGTACGTGCTCTTCAAGCAGTACTGGAATGACTCGGATATAACCCGCTACCCTGACGACGACTTGAGTATCATTGCCAGCAATGGTCAGCCCGTGCCACAGATCGGATTTAAAGAGATGACCATTAAAATCGGTAGAGTCGAACTGGCAGCACAGGGACTGATCATTGTAGACATTGACAAGCGCAAGAGTCACCCAAAGATAACTCTAGGAACTAATGTGATTGAAAATTGTCTTGCAGAGGTGATTTTCATTTTACAACAGGTTGCCAAGAACGCCAGCTCCGGCCAGCAGCGAGTGCTCCAAAAAGAGATCCGGGCACTGATGCGGCGGCAACAGGTGGAACTCTCCGGTGGTGAGATAGGAAGCGTGAGAATGTGTGACCCTTTCCCTATTGCCATGCCCCCGAAAAGTGAAATGATGATTTGGTGCCGGGCAGCTATTGGTCTGAGAGGTAGAGATTACCAGGCAATGGTAGAACCAGTCTACTCAGACAGTAGGCCCACCATTTTGACGGCACGGGGGGTGGTTGATGTACGCCATGGGAGGGTGCCCGTTCGCATAATAAATATCGGGAAGAGGGAAGTATACCTGCCCCGGTATGCCACGCTAGCCAAATTGTATACCATCGACCAAAATTCTGTACAGTCCGTGGAACCCTTGCCTCCATCTCACCAAGAGGAAGGTAACGGCTCTAAGAAACCAATGGGGGACTGGTGTCAGCAACTGCATTTGGGAACTGACTCCACTCCCTCACACCAGAAACAGGGAGTCTATCGGGTGGTTCAAGAGTACGAGAGAGTGTTTAGTAAACACCCGTTACACTTCGGGCGAGTAAAGGGGGTAGAACACCACATCCCCACGGGAGACCATCCTCCCATAAAGGAGAGATACCGACCCGTACCCCCTGCACACTACCAACACGCCAAGGGGATGCTTAGAGACATGAAGGAGGCTGGAGTAATCAGGGATAGCTGTAGCCCCTGGGCAGCTCCACTAGTCTTGGTTAAAAAGAAGGACAACACCATGAGAATGTGTGTAGATTACCGGAAAATCAACCGTATCACACACAAAGATGCGTACCCCTTACCACGGATAGAGGAGTCTTTGGCTGCTTTAAAATCTGCTAACTTCTCCACTTTGGATCTCACTAGCGGGTACTGGCAGGTTCCTGTAGCAGAGGCGGACCGGGAGAAGACCGCATTCACCACCCCGATGGGACTTAGCGAGTTTACCTGCATGCCGTTCGGACTCTGCAATGCACCAGGAACCTTCCAACGATTGATGGAATGCTGTCTGGGACACCGAAACTTCGAGACGGTCCTGTTATACCTGGACGATGCCATCGTCTACTCCAAGACCTACGAGGACCACCTGAAACACCTGGCAGAAGTGTTCGAAGCCCTGGCAAACTACGGCCTAAAGGTGAAACCCTCCAAGTGTCACCTCCTGAAACCAAAGGTGCAGTACCTGGGACACGTGGTGAGTGCTGACGGAGTGGCTCCCGACCCTGATAAGATCACCGCAATTAAGGAATGGCCAAGCCCCTCCAGCGTAAAGGAAGTGCGGCAGTTCCTCGGGTTGGTAGGCTACTACCAAAGATTCATTCCCGGTTTCACCAAAAAGGCAGCTCCTATGCAGGACCTCCTGATAGGCCAGTCCAGGAAGGCCAAGAACCAGAAGCCACCCTTCAGATGGGAGAAGCTGGAAGAAGAGTCCTTCCGCCAGCTGAAGATGGCCCTCACGGGGGATGAAATCCTGGCGTACCCTGATTACAGCCAGCCCTTTATCCTCTACACCGACGCAAGTAACATCGGGCTAGGAGCCGTACTGTCCCAGATCCAGCAGGGGAAAGAACGGGTAATTGCTTACGCCAGCCGAAAACTGCGACCCACCGAAAGAAACCCTGAGAATTACAGCTCATTCAAGCTAGAGTTCCTGGCAGTGGTGTGGGCAGTCACCGAACGCATTAGGCACTACCTCGCCTCTTCCCGGTTCACCGTGTACACGGATAACAACCCGTTGACACACCTGGATACGGCAAGACTCGGTGCCCTGGAGCAGAGATGGATGGCCCGCCTGTCCAACTATGAGTTCACGATCAAATACCGGGCAGGACGCTCCAATACCAACGCGGATGCCTTGTCCAGAATGCCAAACCTACCGGACGTAGGGGAAGATCCAGAGGAACTGGAAGAAGTTGAACTCCCCGCATTCCACCGTCATGGGACTATCCAGTATTCCCACCGTGTAAGGGGTAAGCAATCTGCTACGTTCAACCCCTTACCTCATTACAACTGGGCGGAAACGCAAGACAGTGACCCCGCCGTCCGACTGGTGAAGGAGATGCTGACTCAGCCAGATGCCCGCCTTGACCCAGACGCTCCGGAGGAGGCCAAGCAACTGTGGGTTGAGAAGAGTCGACTGTTCCTTTACAAGGGGAAGTTGTGCCGCAGAATGGTTAACTCCCGGACGCATGAACTGATCTGGCAAGTAGTGGTGCCAAGAAGAGACGCGGCTATGGTACTGGAGGCATACCACAACGGAGCTGGGCACTTCGGATGGAAGAAGCTAGAGTTCCTGCTGCGCGGGCGGTTCCATTGGGTAGGCATGAGAGGAACCATCGAGAGGTGGTGCAGAGACTGTGGCCCATGCAACCTAAGAAAGAAGGACCGTGCTAGCCAGAAGACTCCCCTGCAGTCCATCGTCACCAAGCAGCCGTTGGAACTGGTAGCCTTGGATCATGTAAAACTGACCCCCAGCAGAAGTGGCTACGTCTATGCGTTAACCATCGTGGATCACTACTCCCGGTTCTTGGTTGTCGTCCCCGTCAAGGACTTAACGGCTCAAACAGCAGCTAGAGCCTTCCAGCAGCACTTCTGCCGTCCACATGGATACCCAGAGCAGGTGCTGACGGACCAGGGACCTGCCTTTGAAGCGGAGGTCTTCCAGGAGTTCTGCACTCTGTATGGCTGCCGGAAGATAAGAACAACACCCTATCATCCACAAACCAATGGACTCTGTGAGAAAATGAACCAGGTGGTGATAGATCTTCTGAAAACATTGCCCCTGGAAGAACGCAGTCTGTGGCCTGAGAAACTGCCTGATCTGGTGGACCTATACAACCACATCCCTGTAGGGTCTACCAACTGTACCCCGGCTTACCTAATGAGAGCAAGACCTGGTAAGCTGCCTGTTGACCTGGATATGGGAGTCCTGACACCCGAGGACACTTCACCAGAAGCAGACTGGGACACGGAGAGGCAGCAGCAGTACCGGAAAGTACAGGAGAGTGTGGAGCGAAGTCTCTGTCAAGCTAGAGAAAGACAGGAGAAGACTTACAACCAGTATGCTCCCGCTGTTCCCCTGGTACCGGGAGAGCAGGTCTTGAAGAGGAAGAGACGGCTCCACAAGTTGGACGACCAGTGGGAGAAGGACCCGTACACCGTACTGCCCTCAAGCCATGAGAACCCGAAAGTCTGCACAATCAGTAAGGATGGAGGAGAAACCACAGCCATTGTATCCCGAGATCACCTGAAGAAGTGTCCCGAACAGCTACGGAACCCTGAAGAAGAACAAGAAGGTCCTCGACCCGCAGAGGAAAGGGAAGATATGGTCAGTACTGTGCTCGGAGACTTCCCTCGGTCTTGGACTCAAGTCAATGGCGCTGTTGTGGTACCCGTCCTCACCTTCCTCCAACCAGCATCTCAAGTACCTACGGAGAAACAGGTAGAGCTGGAAGAGCAGCCGGTCCAGGAGGCAGAAGACCCCACACAAGCAGACCAGGAGGATCAACCCTCTGCTTATAGTGAGCCTGCCGTGCCCCTAGTGAGCCAAAGAGCCCGCAGACAGCTGCCCAGTTTACCTTTGACAACCCCTACACCCTGTAGCTCAGGACCAGTCAGTCAGCTCCGTAGGTCTACTAGGGTCACTAGAGGCCAGTTGCCCGTACGTTGGAGGATTTAAAGTGCTCAAACTGTTTTATTTGTATTTACCTGTTTATTGTTGCTTGTGAATAATTGTGTATTTCTAGTTATTTTATAGGTGTCATTTATGGATTATCCGGAATCCTTTGTACATATGTTTGGAGCGTAACCCAGGAACGGACTAAAGACTGTTAAAGACTCGGGGCAGGACAGACCCCTACCTGGTTACGGCTCCCTGTTCTTCGGTGAAATGGACACCCTTGTTTTCTTTAAAAACTGCACCCGGTTGCGGACACGCCGTGACCATCCTAATGTGTTTTTCTTTAGTGTACTGTTTCTGTTTATAACTTGTTATGTTTAAAAAAGTATGTTTAGTCCCGGAGTACTAAATTTCACTAGGGGGGAATGTGGCACCCCAGGGGTCTGGTTTCCACAGTAATAGCAATATTACGTCTGGGAGCAGGTGGGAGGTCTCCTGGTCAGGAATCCTATGCATGCCACACCTCCTGCCCAGTCCTGGGAGGGGAAGAACTTCCCCTATATAAAACTGGGGCTGAGGCAGGGTTAGAGGGAAGGAGAGAAGAAAAAGAGAAGAAGAGGAGTCCCAGACAGAGACACAGTCTGGTCTGGAGTGAGGCAGCTATAGGAAAAGAGAGATCAGGAGCTCTGTGGGAGCCGTGCTAAAAGAGGTCAGGGGCTGGAAGCTGTAGAGCTCGCCCTGATTGAAGAGTTCTCACCGGACCCGGAGTCCGAGGCTGTGGGGACTAATCCTTACCCAGCAGCAGAAATCGACCGGCAGGGGATTTCAGGTCCTCTGGCCAAGAAACCCGAAGGCACGGTCACACGCAAGGGACCAGCACCGCCGTCGTGAAGCGGAAGCTACCAGAAGGCCCCGAGTCACCGGCCATACGGGTGAGCACCACACGGTACACTCAGGGACGTGGGCTACTTTTACCCGCCTCTAGCAAGGTAGCCAGAAGAGTACAATTAGTTGGGGAGGCCTACAACTCCGCCTGGCCAGGGGAGATCCCATCTGCTCACGGACTGACCAGGCCCCGATCGCTAGCCAGTACTCCGGGAGGGTCTATCTTTGCCACCAGTAAAGACCCTGAATTACACCGCACCGTCTGTGAGTGTTTCATCATCCACGTCCGCTGCCCTGAGGCCATACCCCTCCCGTTGGGGGTTATACCATCCACGCTGCACGACCGTACCACCGGCCTCAGCGGTCTGCCCTGCAGCGGCGGTCTCATGACCGCATTCAACGGGTGGCATAGTCGAACAATATAACATCTTATGCCAAGCACCGCCACTTAGTTTGACTCCCTGGGCACGGACCGGGTCACCGCCACGAGACTACTACCCCTATCGGATCCGGCTCGGGGTAGGCCCCCGCGTGCGCAACGCCACTCAGCACAGGCCCAGGGGCGCGTCATATGTATATGTCTGTATATGTTTGTGTGTGTGCGTGACTGCGTGCGGCCTCCTGCTGAGTATAGATGGCGCTGTGTGGCCAGGACGCATCGGATAAAGACACCGGGGGCCATCAGAAGGTAAGTATAATTTTTTATTTTATTCTTTTTTTACAGGTTCTATGGTACCCTGGTCCGGAGGAGAGTCTCCTTTCCTCCAAACCCGGGTACCATCCGCACATTGAAACGCATGGAATCCGCATGTACAGATGCAGTGATGCGGATTCCATGTGTTCCAATGCAAGTCAATGGCGGCGAAAGCGCCACGCTTCCGCAAAATAATTGTTATTGCTGCGGATTTTTCCGCAATGATAATCCGCAGCGGAAATTTCCGCAGCATGTGAACAGCACATGCGGATTATCATTGGGGAACATGGCAGACCTTCTACCAAGCGTTTTTTAAGCGTTTCTGCAGCGGAATTGCCGCTGCGGAAAAGCTTAAAAAACGCGTAGTGGGCACACAGCCTAAAAAAAAATTATTATAATTAATATTGTGCCAAATTAATTTCACGTGAACTATCACATGATCTATCACAGGGGATCATGTGACATGTCATACATACAGGTATGTGTGCATGTGTATGTGTGTGTGGTGGGGGCCGTGCCTTCTAAACTGCCCGGGGCCCTTGCTACTCTTAATCCACCCCTGCGGCTCCCCCACACCCACCACCATGCTGCCATACAATAATATAGTATTCGGACTATAAGACGCACCCCCCACTTTCCTCCAAAATTTTGGAGGAAAAAAGTGCATCTTATAGTCCGAAAAATACGGTTTTTATTAAGAATAGGAGATTTATTTTTTTTTTTAAATGTAGGTACGATTCAATTATTCCCAAGATCTCACCCCATGGATGGATCCTTTGTATTTGCAATTGGTGGAGGAAGGGCATTGCTAACAATAGGAATTCCAGAGAATGGAGGACTTAACTACAACTCCCAGTATGTCCTTAGCAATGGTAAGGAGATACTGGGAGTTGTTACCAGTCATCATCAGACTGTGGACCGTATAGGAACCAATGTACTGATTAGATGCAAGCAGGGGAACTATTAAACGTTTAAAAAGTAACTTACATTTTGGGATATATATTACATGATTTAGGTCCTATAATTTTGAGCAGATTAGTGCGAATCTGAGACCCTGATCACTCAGAAGATCTCTTAGAAGTGATGAGGTGAGGAGACATGACTATGACTTTCTGCTGCATTTGCTCCGCTCAGTGCACTCTCCTATCTACTGAGCTGCGCTCTTCTAGGAGGTCTTTTAAGCAAAGGAGCAAAGGATTGGGGTCCCCACAAATCAGCTCAGAATTAATGACCCTAAATCACATTAAAAACCGTCCCAAAAGTTGATTTACTCTTTAAGGTTAATTTACACACACACACACACACACACACACACACACACACACACTGTATACGCCGTACGCACCACACACACTGTATACGGCGTACGCACCACACACACTGTATACGGCGTACGCACCACACACACTGTATACGGCGTACGCACCACACATACACTGTATACGCCGTACGCACCACACACACACACACACACTTTATACTCCATACGCAACACACACACACACTGAATACGGCGTACGCACCACATACACTGTATACGCCGTACGCACCACACACACACACACACATACACTGTATACGCCGTACGCACCACACACACACACACACACTTTATACTCCATACGCAACACACACACACACTGTATACGGCGTACGCACCACATACACTGTATACGCCGTACACACCACACACACACACTGTATACGGTGTACGCACCACACACACTGTATAAACCGTACATACCACATGCACTGTATACGCCGTACGCACCACACACACACACACATTGTATACGCCGTACACACCACACACACACACACACACACTGTATACGCCGTACATACCACATACACTGTATACGCCGTACACACCACACACACACACACTGTATACGCCGTACACACCACATACACTGTATACGCCGTACACCACACACACACACACTGTATACACCGTACGCACCACACACACTGTATACGCCGTACACACCACATACACTGTATACGCCGTACACCACACACACACACACTGTATACACCGTACGCACCACACACACACTGTATACGCTGTACATACCACATACACTGTATACGCCGTACACACCACACACACACTGTATACGCCTTACACACCACACACGCACTGTATACGCCGTACACACCACACACTGTATACGCCGTACACACCACACACACTGTATACGCCGTACACACCACATACACTGTATACGCCGTACACCACACACACACACTCTGTATAAGCCGTACACACCACACACACACACTGTATACGCCGTACGCACCACACACACACTGTATACGCTGTACATACCACATACACTGTATACACCATATGCACCACCACACACACTGTATACGCCGTACACACCACACACACACTGTATACGCCGTACGCACCACACACACTCTGTATACACCATACATACCACACACACTGTATACGCCTTACACACCACACACACTGTATACGCCGTACACACCACACACACACTGTATACGCCGTACGCACCACCACACACACGCTGTCTGTATACATCGTATGCACCACACACACGCACTCTGTATACACCGTACGCACCACACACACTGTATACGCCGTACGCACCACAAATCCACTGTATACGCCATACTCACCACACACACACTCTGTATGACCGTACACACCACACACACACTGTATACGCTGTACATACCACACACACACTGTATATGCCGTACACACCACACACACACTGTATACGCCGTACGCACCACCACACACACACGCACTCTGTATACACCGTACGCACCACACACACGGTATATGCCGTACACACCACACACACACTGTATACGCTGTACATACCACACACACACTGTATATGCCGTACACACCACACACACACACGCACACTGTATACGCCGTACGCACCACCACACACACGCACTCTGTATACATCGTACGCACCACACACACGCACTCTGTATACACCGTACACACCACACACACACACTGTATATGCCGTACACAGTGGCGTACTGCCAATGGCGGCAGACCAGGCGACTGCTATGGGGCCCGTGAGCCGAGGGGGCCCATAGCAGTCCAGGGGTGGATATACCGCCACCGGTGCAGCTGCGCCGGGTCCCCACCATGCAGCTGTACCAAGGGGCCCACAAGGTGCAGCTGCTCCCTGCACGCGGCGGTCAGGGAGTGATTCCTACAGCTCCGCTGCTGTCAGGAGGAGAATAGCAGCGGAGCTGGAGGGTTCATCCTCTGCTTCCTCCCTGACCCAGGCGCGCGCAGCTTGATGACGTCATCATGCAGCGCGCACCTGGGTCAGGAAGAAAGCTGCCGGCAACCAGGAGGATGCTGCTGCAGGGGAGCGAGCTGAAGTAAGTTTTTTTTTTTTTTACTGAAATGCTGGGGAGGGGATGGGGCTGGGAAGAGCAATAATGGGGCGGATAGAGCTGGGGAGAGCAATGATGGGGATGGTGGGGAAGGGGAGAGCAATGATGGGGGTGCTGGGAGAGAGCAATGATGGGGGTGCTGGGAGAGAGCAATGATGGGGGTGCTGGGACAGAGCAATGGTGGGGGGCTGGGAGAGAGCAATGATGGAGGTGCTGGGACAGAGTAATGATGGGGGTGCTGAGAGGAAATGATGGGGGTGCTGGGAGAGAGCAATGATGGGAGTGCTGGGAGAAGCAATGATGGAGGTGTTGGGACAGAGCAATGATGGGGGGCTGGGAGAGAGCAATGATGGAGGTGCTGGGACAGCGCAATGATGGGGGTGCTGGACAGAGCAATGATGGGGGTTGGGAGAGAGCAATGATGGGGGTGGTGGGACAGAGCAATGATGCAGGTGCTAAGAGAGAGAGCAAAGATGGGGGTGCTGGGAGAGAGCAATGATGGGGTTGCTGGGAGAGAGCAATGATGGGGGTGCTGGGAGAGAGCAATGGTGGGGGTGCTGGGACAGAGCAATGGTGGGGGTGCTGGGACAGAGCAATGGTGGGGGGCTGGGAGAGAGCAATGATGTGGGGCTGGGAGAGAGCAATGATGGAGGTGCTGGGACAGAGAAATGATGGGGGTGCTGGGAGAGAGCAATGATGGGAGTGCTGGGAGAGAGCAATGATGGGGGGCTGGGAGAAGCAATGATGGAGGTGCTGGGACAGAGCAATGATGGGGGCTGGGAGAGAGCAATGATGGAGGTGCTGAGACAGCGCAATGATGGGGGTGCTGGACAGAGCAAGGATGGGGGTTGGGAGAGAGCAATGATGGGGGTGGTGGGACAGAGCAATGATGCAGGTGCTAAGAGAGAGAGCAATGATGGGGGTGCTGGGAGAGAGCAAAGATGGGGGTGCTGGGAGAGAGCAACGATGAGGGTGCTGGGACAGAGCAATGACGTGGGTGCTGGGACACAGCAATGATGGGGGTGCTGGGAGAGAGCAATGATGGGGGTGCTGGGAGAGAGCAATGATGGGGGTGCTGGGAGAGAGCAATGGTGGGGGTGCTGGGACAGAGCAATGGTGGGGGGCTGGGAGAGAGCAATGATGTAGGTGCTGGGACAGAGAAATGATGGGGGTGCTGGGAGAGAGCAATGATGGGAGTGCTGGGAGAAGCAATGATGGAGGTGCTGGGACAGAGCAATGATGGGGGGGCTCGGAGAGAGCAATGATGGAGGTGCTGAGACAGCGCAATGATGGGGGTGCTGGACAGAGCAATGATGGGGGTTGGGAGAGAGCAATGATGGGGGTGGTGGGACAGAGCAATGATGCAGGTGCTAAGAGAGAGAGCAATGATGGGGGTGTTGGGAGAGAGCAAAGATGGGGGTGCTGGGAGAGAGCAATGATGGGGGTGCTGGGAGAGAGCAATGGTGGGGGTGCTGGGACAGAGCAATGATGTGGGGCTGGGAGAGAGCAATGATGTAGGTGCTGGGACAGAGAAATGATGGGGGTGCTGGGAGAGAGCAATGATGGGAGTGCTGGGAGAAGCAATGATGGAGGTGCTGGGACAGAGCAATGATGGGGGGGCTCGGAGAGAGCAATGATGGAGGTGCTGAGACAGCGCAATGATGGGGGTGCTGGACAGAGCAATGATGGGGGTTGGGAGAGAGCAATGATGGGGGTGGTGGGACAGAGCAATGATGCAGGTGCTAAGAGAGAGAGCAATGATGGGGGTGTTGGGAGAGAGCAAAGATGGGGGTGCTGGGAGAGAGCAATGACGTGGGTGCTGGGACAGAGCAATGATGGGGGTGCTGGGAGAGAGTAATGATGGGGGTGCTGGGAGAGAGTAATGATGGGGGTGCTGGGAGAGAGCAATGATGGGGGGCTGGGAGAGAGCAACGACGTGGGTGCTGGGACAGAGCAATGATGGGGGTGCTGGGAGAGAGTAATGATGGGGGTGCTGGGAGAGAGTAATGATGGGGGTGCTGGGAGAGAGCAATGACGAGGGTGCTGGGAGAGAGCAATGATGGGGGTGCTGGGAGAGAGCAATTATGGGGGTTTCACTTTGCTTGTACTGTGAAGCCTTGTATGTTTTCCGTGTGCACATAGCCTTACAGTTAATTGGGGAGAGTCACAGAGACTGAATAATTTATATTATTGGCCGGTGCAGATTATAGTTAATGGGGGGCACAGTGCTGCTTATCACTTTATATTTTGATTACTAGGTGGTTAATAGTATATTAATGGGGGGGTTACATATCTGTATTCGAGGACGCAGAGCGGGGGAGACACATGTATACATACAATATGTGACCTTGTTATTTTCTAGGCTGGAGATCATCGTGACAAGACGAGACGTGGCTGGGAGATGTCGACATGAAGGTCTGACCAGATGGAGAAGAAGAAGCAGAAACCGACTCTGATCAGATGACACGTCTGCGGTAAGTGCCTGGATGTAAATATTATTCTGTATCTGCACTGTGTGACTTGGAGTGATAATGTTATCTGTAAAATCCCTTAGGCTGCATTCTCACATTTGTGTGAAATGTCCGTGTGCTGCCAGATCTTTTTATCGGATGGTTCACGGACTCGTACAGTTTTATAGATCCATTCACACATCCATGAAAATCACGGATCTGAGAATGAGATCTAAGAGGGTCAGAGAATGTCCTGTTCTGATCCAATATTGAGGATTAGAATAGGACATGCTCAATGCATCAGTAAAACAGGGCAGCACACCGACACTGCACACAGATCCAGGAATGTAGCCTTATTATGTATAGCACAGTCCCTTAGTATATAGTGTACTCACTTATTATGTATAGCGCCATCCTTAGTTATATAGTTTCCTCTTTTATTATGTATAACACCCTCCCTTATTATGTACCATCCTCTCTAGCGGCTCACAGTTGGGGGAACATACTGTGTTGGGGACAGCATACTTTACCCTGGGAGTTGAGGTGGGGTACAGTAGGGTCATTATACTGTGCATGTGGAGGAATTCACCATGGGGGTATTATACTGTGTTTGGGGGGCCCTTTAATTGGCATCACACTTTATGGGGCAATGAAAGAGATCTAGGACGTCAGCAGGAGGAAAATTACTATGTAAAGATGGAAAGTTGTGAGATCTGATCTTTGGTGACCCCGACAATTATTTAATTTTTTTTTGGGGGGGGGGGGGCAATTAGAGCTTCTGCTATGGGGCCCCATGATTCCTATGTATGCCCCTGGCCGTACATACCACATACACTGTATACGCCATATACACCACCACAGACACACACTGTATACGCCGTACGCACCACATACACACATACACTGTATATGCCGTACGCACCACCACACACACGCACTCTGTATACACCGTGCGCACCACATACACACACTGTACATGCCGTAAGCACCACACACACACTATATACGCCGTACACACCACACACACACACAGTGTATACGCCGTACGCACCACACACACACACACACAGTGTATACGCCGTACGCACCACCACACACACGCACTCTGTATACACCCTGCGCACCACACACACACACACACACACACACACACACATACACTGTATATGCCGTAAGCACCACACATACCCTGTATACGCCGTATGCAACACCACACACACTGTATACGCCATACGCACCCCCCCCACACACACTGTATACGCCGTACGCACCCCCCCACACACACTGTATACGCTGTATGCACCACCACACACACTCTGTATACGCCATACGCACCACACACGCTCTGTATACGCTGTACGCACCACCACACACACTCTGTATACGCTGTACGCACCACACACACAATGTATACGGCATATGCACCACACACATTGTATACACCGTACACACCACACACACACACTGTATACGCCGTACGCACCACACACACTGTATACGCCGTACGCATCACACACTGTATACGCCGTACGCACCACACACTGTATACGCCGTATGCAACACACACTGTATACGCCGTACGCAACACACACTGTATACGCCGTATGCAACACACACTGTATACGCCATACGCACAACACACACACAACACACACACTGTATACACTGCAGACACCACACACACAGTATACGCCGTACGCACAACACACACACTGTATACGCTGTACACACCACACACACTGTATATGCCGTACGCACCACCACACACACACACACTCTGTATACGCTATATGCACCACACACGCTCTGTATACGCCTTACGCACCACCACACACACTCTGTATACGCTGTACGCACCACACACACAATGTATACGGCATATGCACCACACACATTGTATACACCGTACACACCACACACACACACTGTATACGCCGTACGCACCACACACTGTATACACATTACGCACCACACACTGTATACGCCGTATGCAACACACACTGTATACGCCGTACGCACCACACACTGTATACGCCGTATGCAACACACACTGTATACGCCATACGCACAACACACACACTGTATACGCTGCACACACCAAACACACAGTATACGCCGTACGCACCACACACACACTCTGTATACGCCGTACGCACCACCACACACACACACACACACTCTGTATACGCCGTACGCACCACACACACGGTATACGCCGTACGCAGCCTCTTGTGTGGTACCACCAGCAGAACACTGTCGCAAACACGCCGCCGCCGGGATCAGCCGAATGATTCACTGACTGCCGCCATCTTTGTACAGGAGGAGCGCATGCGCAGTTTTAATGTGACCGCCGCTATCTGCCTGCACAAAGATGGCGGCGATCTGATTTACTGCGTGGGGAGACAGCTCAAACGAGAGAACACATGAGGGAAGAAGACAGCACAGGGGTGGAGAGAGAGAGCAGACAAGGGGGAGAGCACATGGGGTACACAGGTCAAAGAAGAGATCACATAAGAGGAGAAGACAGCAGATGGGGGAGAGAGAAAGTGCACAGAGGGAGAGAGACAGAGCACAGGGGGGAGACAGCTCAAACGGGACAGCACATGAGGGGAGAACACAGCACAGGAAGGAGAGAGACAGCAGACAAGGGGGAGAGCACATGGGGTAGACAGGTCAAAGAAGAGAGCACAAAAGAGGAGAAGACAGCAGATGGGGGAGAGAGAAAGTGCACAGAGGGGAAAGAGACAGAGCACAGGGGGGAGACAGCTCAAACGGGACAGCACATGAGGGGAGAACACAGTACAGGAAGGAGAGAGACAGCAGACAAGGGGGAGAGCACATGGGGTAGACAGGTCAAAGAAGAGAGCACATAAGAGGAGAAGACAGCAGATGGGGGAGAGAGAAAGTGCACAGGGGGAGAGAGACAGAGCACAGGGGAGAGACAGCTCAAACGGGACAGCACATGAGGGGAGAACACAGCACAGGAAGGAGAGAGACAGCAGACAAGGGGGAGAGCACATGGGGTAGACAGGTCAAAGAAGAGAGCACAGACGGGAGAAGACAGCAGATGGGGGAGAGAGAAAGCAGACAAGGGGGATAGCACATGGGGTAGACAGGTCAAAGAAGAGATCACATGAGAGGAGAAGACAGCACATGGGGGAGAGAGAAAGCAGACAAGGGGGATAGCACATGGGGTACACGGGTCAAAGAAGAGAGCACAAAAGAGGAGAAGACAGCAGATGGGGGAGAGAGGCAGAGCACAGGGGGAGAGAGACAGAGCACAGAGGAGAGACAGCTCAAACGGGACAGCACATGAGGGGAGAACACAGCACAGGAAGGAGAGAGACAGCAGACAAGGGGGAGAGCACATGGGGTAGACAGGTCAAAGAAGAGATCACAGACAGGAGAAGTCAGCACATGGGGGAAAGAGAGAGTGGATAGGTGGGTGAGCACATGGGGGGGAGAGATTCTCAACTGTGCAAAGCCTGCCCCCATCGTGACATTACTGCCCTCCCGATGAGACAGCATCGGGCCTCCATCTAGTATATACAGTACAGACCAAAAGTTTGGACATACCTTCTCATTTAAAGATTTTTCTGTATTTTCATGACTATGAAAATTGTACATTCACACTGAAGGCATCAAAACTACGAATTAACACATGTGGAATTATATACTTAACAAAAAAGTGTGAAACAACTGAAAATATGTCTTATATTCTAGGTTCTTCAAAGTAGCCACCTTTTGCTTTGATGACTGCTTTGCACACTCCTGGCATTCTCTTGATGAGCTTCAAGAGGTAGTCACCGGAAATGGTCTTCCAACAATCTTGACGGAGTTCCCAGAGATGCTTAGCACTTGTTGGACCTTTTGCCTTCACTCTGCGGTCCAGCTCACCCCAAACCATCTCGATTGGGTTCAGGTCTGGTGACTGTGGAGGCCAGGTCATCTGGCGTAGCACCCCATCACTCTCCTTCTTGGTCAAATAGCCCTTACACAGCCTGGAGGTGTGTTTGGGGTCATTGTCCTGTTGAAAAATAAATCATGGTCCAACTAAACGCAAACCGGATGGAATAGCATGCCGCTGCAAGATGCTGTGGTAGTCATGCTGGTTCAGTATGCCTTCAATTATGAATAAATCCCCAACAGTGTCACCAGCAAAGCACCCCCACACCATCACACCTCCTCCTCCATGCTTCACGGTGGGAACCAGGCATGTAGAGTCCATCCGTTCACCTTTTCTGCGTCGCAGAAAGACACGGTGGTTGAAACCAAAGATCTCAAATTTGGACTCATCAGACCAAAGCACAGATTTCCACTGGTCTAATGTCCATTCCTTGTGTTCTTTAGCCCAAACAAGTCTCTTCTGCTTGTTGCCTGTTCTTAGCAGTGGTTTTCTAGCAGCTATTTTACCATGAAGGCCTGCTGCACAAAGTCTCCTCTTAACAGTTGTTGAAGAGATGTCTGCTGCTAGAACTCTGTGTGGCATTGACCTGGTCTCTAATCTGAGCTGCTGTTAACCTGCGATTTCTGAGGCTGGTGACTCGGATAAACTTATCCTCAGAAGCAGAGGTGACTCTTGGTCTTCCTTTCCTGGGGCGGTCCTCATGTGAGCCAGTTTCTTTGTAGCGCCTGATGGTTTTTGCAACTGTACTTGGGGACACTTTCAAAGTTTTCCCAATTTTTCAGACTGACTGACCTTCATTTCTTAATGTAATGATGGCCACTCGTTTTTCTTTACTTAGCTGCTTTTTTCTTGCCATAATACAAATTCTAACAGTCTATTCAGTAGGACTATCAGCTGTGTATCCACCAGACTTCTGCACAGCACAACTGATGGTCCCAACCCCATTTATAAGGCAAGAAATCCCACTTATTAAACCTGACAGGACACACCTGTGAAGTGAAAACCATTTCCGGTGACTACCTCTTGAAGCTCATCAAGAGAATGCCAAGAGTGTGCAAAGCTGTCATCAAAGCAAAAGGTGGCTACTTTGAAGAACCTAGAATATAAGACATATTTTCAGCTGTTTCACACTTTTTTGTTAAGTATATAATTCCACATGTGTTAATTCATAGTTTTGATGCCTTCAGTGTGAATGTACAATTTTCATAGTCATGAAAATACAGAAAAATCTTTAAATGAGGTGTGTCCAAACTTTTGGTCTGTGCTGTATATATATTACATATTCTACAAGCAGGGCTTGTGGATTGTTCATTATTATAATATACAACATATAAAGTGCAGTGCAGGAGGGGAAGGCGAAGGACCTGACTAATCCCCCCAAATATTAATGATAGTGTGTAAAATAATCACACGCTGCAATTACCCACAATGTTTTTTAGTTTTGTTTTTTTAAACAATTAATATCAACTTTTTCTTGTGGTTGTAAATGTGAAATAACAGTGAGAGCCATGATGACATCACAATGCACATGACATCATAGACATGACAGCTGGAGTAGAATGTATGAAGCTCTGCACCAGAGCCATCTTGTGTCACTAGGATCTGACAGCTGGAAGGGGACGAGTCCAGGTAGGGAGCACATTACTTTTAAGCTTTGGTATACTTATAGCGTATCCCCCGGATTTATCATGGATCTCCAGAAACGCTCTGTAATAAGACATTTTCAGGACCACCCCTTACCTAAATGAGGAGTCACTGATGATCTGTTGATATTAACAAGTATGGCAGCTAAACCCCCAGCAATGAGCTGCTATATTGCTGGGGAAGCAGCGTTTTCCATGCCCCCTATAGCAGGAGGATGACAATGTGATGATACATATTTGTTGGGGGTCTTCCAGCTCTTTGCACTTGCTCTCCACTATGGCAGACTACAATGGCGCTCGCCCCCTATGTCACCCCTATACTCTAGTAAGGCATGTAGATAGGGGGGGCTCAAGTTGGGACATCTTTATGGGGCTCCATTTTTGGATCGTTTTGCCATTGACGTGGTAGAATTACAGCATTTTGTAACAGAAATTTAGTAGCGTATGCCATCATTCTCTGTTGTCAGCTCTTTTGTTCCTGTTGGATTCGGGGGGACATTGGAGTTGTAGTTTGGGGGGTCAGGGATGGCAGTATGGGGTCCTGGGTGTTATTTTAGTACATAGAGCAGTAGGTAATATAGATAAAATAAAAGGCTCCTTTTAAATGTGCCTCATAGAATTATAAAATGAGGTCGGGGTTTTGTCTTTTTATTGAATTAATTTTTTGTTGATGTTGTAAACTGGATCCATAAAAAGCAGTGAGAGTTTTAATGACATCACAGGGCGCGTGACGTCATCGACATCCCATGACATCACAGATGAAATAGAATGTGCACATTGCTAAACCTGAATCATTTTATGTCTTTAACCCCGGACAGCTTGAAGGAGACTGGTCCAGGTAAGCGTCTCTTCACACAATCTTGGGGTCCTGTTTACACATCATGTAGCTGGGGGTGTTTGTGGTGAAGTTCAGCACTGCACCATTTTGCCCCCCAAAAAATCAGAGCCAGCACGTCTGTGTCATGTGCTTATTGCTGTGATTGTCAAAGTGATGCCTTTAGGGATGGCTGACACTGGTGAGTAGCCGGCATATAACTCGGATGAGTATAGCACTCACTCCAATGTTATACTATGGGGCAGTGCCAACTAGTGTTTATTTTCTCATGCCAAGTCGGCATGAGAAAAAAATTGCTGCATGCTGCAATTGGCAGAGTATATCAGACGACGCGCCCATACAAGTCTATGGATACGTGAAAAACATCGGACTGCACTCAGATGTCATCTGAGTGCAGTCCAATATACGCCGGCTGACTCACACAATTGAGAAGATGGAGAAATTAAATGCTCCATCTTCTCCACACCTGTGATCCGAATCTCGCATGCGAGAGAATTGGATCACAAACACAATATTGTTGATATTTTCCATTGAAGTAAGGCCCCCCTAAGGCGAAGGTCTGGACAGTAAGAAACCCTTCCAGTGTCAATGACCACCTAATGGTTCAAAAATATCTACCCCACTTTTTGCTATAAAGTGTAGATTGAGCATCCCAGAATGCCAAAGGGGATCCAGAAACCAGAATATTTAATACCTTATTTCAATCAAACTTCACCAATCTTTTTTTTTTTTGGTTTGTCCCATAGGGCGGAACGTTAAGTCGTCTGAAGAAACGCAGTGAGAAGACATTCGTCTTGACTAGCGGAGAGGTTACTCCTTTGCTACAGGAGTCTGACAGGTAAGTGGACATTTTAACTCATCCATCAATTCCTCCCCTTGTATATTTATTGCAGAATTGCCGTTTTAATCACCCAAAAAGCGCATTGACCGGATATTTAACCAACTCACCACTTAGTTCAATCTACCAATTTTAGGACTTCAATCCTGAAATACTTATTGGGTATAATGGCTTCACCGACTTAATTTCTAATATGTCCATTTTCCAACTTCAACCAAGAGGATATGCTGGTCTTGGAATATTTTCACTAGAACCGGTATAACTCCGTCCATCATGCTCCTCCAGTTAGGAGGATAGACTGGGACATTGATGGTTTATCAGCCCCACACTGGCGAATCCAGATCCAACTTCCATTAGGAGGGCAGACTGGTATACAGTGGGGAAAAGAAGTATTTAATACACTGCCGATTTTGCAAGTTTTCCCACCTACAATGAATGTAGAGGTCTGTAATTTTTATCGTAGGTACACTTCACCTGTGAGAGACCGAGTTTAAAAATAAAATCCAGAAAAATCACATTATATGATTAACATTACATAATTCATTTGCATTTTATTGCATGAAATAAGTATTTGATACAATAGAAAAATAGAACTTAATATTTGGTACAGAAACCTTTGTTTGAAATTACAGAGGTCAGATATTTCCTGTAGTTCTTGACCAAGTTTGCACATAATAAAGCAGAGATTTTGGCCCTCTCCTCCATACGGATCTTCTCCAGATCTTTCAAGTTTCGGGGCTGTTGCTGGGCAATATTGAGTTTCAGCTCCCTCCAAAGCTTTTCTACTGGGATCAGGTCTGGAGACTGGCTAGACCACTACAGGACCTTGAAATGCTTCTTATCGAGCCACGCCTTAGGTTGCCCTGGCTGTGTGTTTCGGATCATTGTCATGCTGGAAGACCCAACCACAACCCATCTTCAACGTGCTTACTGAGGGAAGGAAGATACATGACCCCATCCATCCTCCCTTCAATACATTGCAGTCGTCCTGTCCCCTTTGCAAAAAAAAGCACCTCCGAAGTATGAGGTTTCCCCCGCCATGCTTCATGGTTGGGAGAGTGTTCTTGGGGTTGTACTCATCCTTCTTCTTCCTCCAAACAAGGTGAGTGGAGTGGACACCAAAAAGTTCTATTTTGATCTCATCTGACCACATGACCTTCTCCCATGCCTCCTCTGGATCATCCAGATGGTTATTGGCAACTTCAAACAGGCCTGGATATGTGCTGGGGTGAGCACTGGACATTGTGTGCCCTGCAGGATTTTAATCCATGATAGCGTAGTGTGTAACTAATGGTAATGTTTGAGACTGTGGTGCCAACTCTATTTAGGTCATTGACCAGGTCCTCCCATGTAGCTCTGGGCTGATTCCTGACGTTTCTCAGAATCATCCTTACCCCACGAGGCGAGATCTTGCATGGAGCCCCAGACCGAGGAAGACTTAGTCATCTTGTGTTTCTTCCATTTTCTAATAATTGCGCCAACAGTTGTTGCCGTCTCGTGAAGCTGCTTGCTTATTGTCCTGTAGCCCATCCCAGCCTTGTGTCTTTTATACAGGTAATAAGTTCAAACAAGTGCAATTAATACAGGTAATGAGTGCAGAGTAGGAGGCTTCTTAAAGAAAAGCTAACAAGTATGTGAGAGCCAGAATTCTTGCTGGTTGGTAGGTGATCAAATACTTATTTCATGCAATAAAATGCAATTTAATTATTTAAAAATCATATAATGTGATTTTCTGATTTTTAGATTTTGTCTCTCACAGATGAAGTGACCTACGATAAAAATGACAGACCTCTACACTCTTTGTAGGTAGGAAAACTTGCAAAATCGGCAGTGTATCAAATACTTATTTTCTCCACTGTAGTGCTGTCCAACATGACACCATCAAGCTCATCTTACCACTCCATACCAGGAGGGTAGATTGGGGCATTAACAGTTTAATCACTTTGTGTCCACAAGGCCATCTCTTCCAACTAGGAGCCTTAACTGGACTTACAGTGGTTTTATTCAGCTTATTGCAGCCATGTCCAGCTTGCACCTCCAACAAAGAGAGTAAACTGAAATGTAGATGTTTATCAACTTAAATGCTGAGCAGTCCATCCTATGACACCGGACCAGGAGGAGCAGCTGGACTTACACTGGTTTTGCTCAGCTCAGCCATACCCAACTTACAAATCCAACTTAAAGGATAACCTGGAAACTAAATGGTTAACCAACTTAAACGCCAACCAGTCCAATTTATGACTCCAGACCCCGAATATTAATTGAACTTACAATGATTTCATGTGTCTTATGACCAGTGGCGTAACTAGAGTCTGAATATATATATCCCGAATATGTCCCCCATTCTGCCGCTGTTCTTTATTGTATAAAAAAAAAAACTAAGCCATTATACTCACCAGGGGTGTACATTCAAGTCATGGGGCTCCAGAGCTTAAGTATAACGCACTCCCCATAGTCCTTCATATAGTATAATGCATCCCATAGTCCTCCATATAGTATAATGCATCCCATTCTCCTCTATATAATATACTGTACAGCCCATAGTCGTCCATAAAGTATAATGCACAGCTCCTAGTCATACATGTAGTATAATGCACCCCATAGTTTTCAATAAAGTATAAAGCACCTCCACAGTCATACATAGTAGTATAATGCACCACATCATAATATATAGCAGTATAATTCACCCCCATAGTCATATATGGTAATATAATGTACCTCCATAGTCATATAAAGTAGTGTAATGCACCCCATAGTCATATATAGTAGTATAATGCACCTCCATAGTCATATATAGCAGTATAATGCACCCCCATCGTCATATATCATATAAAGTAGTGTAATGCACCCCATAGTCATATATAGTAGTATAATGCACCTCCATAGTCATATATAGCAGTATAATGCACCCCCATCGTCATATATAGCAGTGTAATGCACCCCATCGTCATATATAGCAGTATAATGCACCTCCATAGTCATATATAGCAGTATAATGAACCCCCATCGTCATATAGAGCAGTATAATGCACCCCATCGTCATATATAGCAGTATAATGCAAGCCATAGTCCTATATAGCAGTATAATGCACCCCCAGTCATATATAGTAGTATAATGCACCCCATAGACATGTACAGTAGTATAATGCATCCTCATAGTCATATATAGTAGTATAATACACTTCATAGTCATCCATAGAAGTATAATGCACCCCCATCGTCACATAAAGCAGTATAATGCACTCCATAGTCATATAAGGCAGTATAATGTACCCCCATATAGTTTATATAGTAGTATAATGCACCCCATAGTCATATATAGCAGTATATTGCACCTCCTGGTCATATATAGTTGTATATTGTACCCCCATAGTCATATATAATAGTATACTGCACCCCCATAGTCATATACACTAGTATAAAGCATCCCATAGTCATATATAGTAGTATAAAGCACCCCATAGTCATATATAGTAGTATAAAGCACCCCATAGTCATTTATAGTAGTATAATGTACCCCCATAGTCATATATAGTAGTATAATGCACCCCACTGTCATATATAGTAGTATAATGCACCCACATAGTCATATATAGTAGTATAATGCACCCCCATATAGTTTATATAGTAGTATATTGCACCTCCTGGTCATATATAGTTGTATAATGTACCCCCATAGTCATATATAATAGTATATTGCACCCCCATAGTCATATACACTAGTATAAAGCATCCCATAGTCATATACAGTAGTATAAAGCACCCCATAGTCATATATAGTAGTATAAAGCACCCCATAGTCATATATAGTAGTATAAAGCACCCCATAGTCATTTATAGTAGTATAATGTACCCCCATAGTCATATATAGTAGTATAATGCACCCCACTGTCATATCAGTATAATGCACCCCCATAGTCATATATAGTAGTATAATGCACCCACATAGTCATATATAGTAGTATAATACACCTTCATAGTCATATACAGAAGTATAATGCACCCCTATAGTCATCCGTAGTAGTATAATACAACCCCAATAGTCATCCGTAGTAGTATAATACAACCCCCATAGTCATATATAGTAGTGTAATGCACCTCCATAGTCATAAATAGTAGTATAATGCACCACCATAGTCATAAATAGTAGTAAAATGCACCCTATAGTCATATATAGCACTATATTGCACTTCAGTCATATATAGCAGTATAATGTACCCCCATAGTCATATATAGCAGTATAATGTACATCATAGTCATATATAACAGTATAATGCACCCTTATAGCCATATATAGTAGTATAGTATACCCCATATTCATATATAGTAGTATAATGTACCCCATAGTCATATAGCAGTATAATGCACCCCGTAGTCATATATAGTAGTATAAAGCACCTCATAGTCATATATAGTGTTACGGGTCCGGGGGGTAGAACCTCTGTGCTATGGTGCAAGGAGGGACCCAGAGGGGCGTAACTAAGTATCAACCCGGACCGACTGGTCGTACTGCGGTTAACGACTCCGTGACCAGGGAGGGACCGAGCTGAGGGACCAGGTGCTACTCTGGGGATGACCTTGTAAGGGAGCAGGTGACCTTCACGGTACAGATGGCAGGGAATGACCGGAATAGCAGGTAGGCTGGCGAGCAGGAGTCTCTAGATGGGCTGGCAGGTGGTCACGGCAAGTGACGGCAAGAGTCTCTAGGTGGTCACGGCAAGTGACGGCAGGAGTCTCTAGGTGGGCTGGCAAGTGGTCACGGCAAGTGACGGCAGGAGCCTCCAGGAAGGCACGGCAGGTACCAGGCAGGCAACAGGCAAGTGCTCCCAGGTGAGCGGGCTGGCAGGCACGGCAGGTAACAGGCTGGTGGGCAAGACTGGTAGTCAGGCTAGCAGCGGGACCTGAGGGCTGAAGCAGAAGTCAGAAACACTGTGCAACAACTTTTGCTCGGGCACCTCCATTTTGGAGGAGGTGCCTTATATATGGGAGGACCCTCGGCTATTGGCCGAGGACTCCTTAGGACGGCGCACGCGGCCCCTTTAAGAGGGAGGGAGCGAGCGCGCCCTAAGCACAGTGCCCGGGGAGCTGCGCGCGCCGGCAACAGGAAGAGGAGCGCTGGTGAACGCAGAGCGGGGAGCGAGGAGGTGAATGGGACGGCGTCTCTGCCTAGCAGGGGGCAGAGACGCCGATGCTACATATAGTAGTATGGCAACTTATTTAAAATAAATATTTAAATACTCTACCCACCTTCCCTTCACTCCCGCTCCGCAAGTCCTGTTGTGAAGCAGGCGGCTGACTTCGGCCTGTGACGGGAGTGCATGACGTTACTGCCATGCGCCCCGTCATGTGCTGGCCTATGATTGGCCGACAGAATGCATTGTCGCTAAAGGACCCAATAGGTATGTCCACAGCAATACACTTCAACTGGATGTGCGTAGGAGGACACACATCTAATTAAAGGTTCTGCTGGTGTCGGCGGGCCCCTGATCCTCCGGGCCTTTGTGACTTGCTGCGACCGCAGTCGTTACTCCCCTACTAATCACAACCATGACCAACTTCAACTAGAAGGATAACTGGGACATAAATATTTTGCTAAGTAAAATGTCGACCAGTCCATTCTGAGACTCCCGACATCAGACTTAAAATAGCTTCATTCTGTTTAAAGCAACCATTTACACCTCCTACCAACAAGAGGCCAAACTGGGACATGGATAGCATATTGAACAGGTCTGCCTTTAACAGCTAAGTATGAGGGATGGACTGGAAATTTGTTGGCCTCACCAGCTACCCTCAGGACTGTACTTTATTAAGGCACCTCCTTGTTATTTGATAGGATCAGCCGTTATCACCCGGAAGTCATTCTTACCAGTATCAGCAGAATTGCTAGTTAATGAAGCATTGAGACAGTAAAGAAAACAAGCCTACAAACCACAATCGGCTGACATACCACTGAAAGTAGCCCGGGGCGGGCGGGCGGGCCCCACAGTCCGGACCCGGGGCGGGCGGGCCCCACAGTCCGGACCCGGGGCGGGCGGGCCCCACAGTCTGGACCCGGGGCGGGCGGGCCCCACAATGCGGACCCGGGGCGGGCGGGCCCCACAGTCCGGACCCGGGGCGGGCGGGCCCCACAGTCCGGACCCGAGGCTAGATCCGGGACAGGCGGCCTAACAATCCAGACACAGGGCGGACGGGCCCCACAGTCCAGGCTCGGGGAGGACGGGCCCCACATTCCAGGCTCGGGTTGGACGGGCCCCACAGTCCAGGCTCGGGGCGGACGGACCCCTCGGTCCAGGCTCGGGGAGGACGGGTCCCTCGGTCCAGGCTCGGGGAGGACGGGTCCCACGGTCCAGGCTCGGGGAGGACGGGCCGCACGGTCCAGGCTCGGGCGAACAAGCCCCAAAGTCCAGGATCGGGGCGGACGGGGGGCCCCACAGTCCGGAGTCGGGGCGGGTGGGGGGCCCCACAGTCCGGACCCGGGGCAGGCGTGGGTCCCCACTGTCCAGACCTGGAGCTAGACCCGGGGCAGGCGGCCGCAAAGGCCGGACACGGGGCCGATGGGCCCCACAGTCAGGACACGGGGCTGGCTGGCCCCACAGTCAGGACACGGGGCGGGCGGGGGGCCCCACAGTCAGGACACGGGACGGGCGGGGGGCCCCACAGTCAGGACACGGGGTGGGCAGGGGGCCCCACAGTCCGGATGCGGGGCTAGTCCCGGGGCAGGCAGCCCCACAGTCCTGGCTCGGGGCTAGACCCGGGGCCAGCCGGCCCCACAGTCCAGACCCGGGGCGGGCGGGGGGCCCCACAGTCCAGGCTCGGGCGGACGGGCCCCACAGTCCAGGCTCGGGGTGGATAGGCCCCACAGTTCACGCTCGGGCCCCACAGTCCACGCTCGGGGCGGACGGGCCCCACAGTCCAGGCTCAGGGCGGACGGGCCCCACCGTCCAGGCCCGGGGCAGACAGGCTCCCCTTTCCCACTCGGGGCGAGCATGTCCCACAGTCCAGGCTCGGGGCGGGCGTGCCCCACAGTCCAGACACAGGGCTAGTCCTGGGGCAGGTGGCCCCACAGTCCAGACCTGGGGCTAGACCCGGGGCAGGCGGCCCCAAGTACGGACACGGGGCGGATGGGCCCCACAGTCTGGACTCGGGGCGGGCGGGCCCCACAGTCAGGACACGGGGCGGGCGGGCCCCACAGTCAGGACACTGGGCGGGCGGGCCCCACAGTCAGGACACAGGGCGGGCGGGCCCCACAGTCAGGACACGGGGCGGGCGGGCGGGCCCCACAGTCAGGACACGGGGAGGGCGGGCTCCACAGTCAGGACATGGGGCGGGCGGGCCCCACAGTCCGAACACAGGGCTAATCCCGGGGCAGGCGGCCCCACAGTCCAGACCTGGGGCTAGACCCGGGGCAGACGGCCCACAGTCCGGACACGGGGTGGACGGGCCCCACAGTCCGGACACGGAGCAGGCATGCCCCACAGTCCAGACCTGGGGCTAGACCCGGAGCACGCGGCCCACAGTCCGGACACGGGGTGGACGGTCCCCACAGTCCGGACACGGGGGGAGCCACAGTCCGGACATATGGCGGACGGGCCGCACAGTCCAGGCTCGGGGCGGACGGGCCCCACAGTCCGGACACGGGGCTAGTCCCGGGGCAGGCGGCCCCACAGTCCAGACCTGAGGCTAGACCAGGGGCAGGCGGCCCCACAGTCCAGACACCGGGTGGACGGGCCCCACAGTCCTGACATGGGGCGGACATGCCCCACAGTCCAGACCCGGGGCAGGCGGCCCCACATTCCAGACTCGGGGCGAGCGGGGGGCCCCACAGTCCGTACCCGGGGAGGGTGGGGGGCCCCACAGTCCAGGCTCGGGGCGGATGGGCCCCACAGTCCAGGCTCGGGGCGGACGGGCCCCACAGTCCGGACACGGGGCTTGTCCCGGGGCAGGCGGCCCCACAGTCCAGACCTGAGGCTAGACCAGGGGCAGGCGGCCCCACAGTCCAGACACGGGGTGGACGGGCCCCACAGTCCTGACATGGGGCGGACATGCCCCACAGTCCAGACCCGGGGCAGGCTTCCCCACAGTCCAGACTCGGGGCGAGCGGGGGGCCCCACAGTCCGTACCCGGGGCGGGCGGGGGGTCCCACAGTCCGTACCCAGGGCTGGCGGGGGGCCCCACAGTCCAGACCTGGGGCTAGACTCGGGGCGGGCGGCCCCACCGTCCGGACCTGGGGCGGGCGGGGGGCCCCACAGTCCAGACCTGGGGCTAGACCCGATGCAGGCGGCCCCACAGTCCGGACACGGGGCGGACGGGCCGATAGTCCGGACACTGGGCGGCCGCAGTCCGGATATAGGGCGGCCGGGCCCCACAGTCCAGGCTCGGGACTAGACCCGGGACAGACGGGCCCCACAGTCCAAGCTTGGGGCGGGCGTGCCCCACAGACCGGAAACGGGGCTAGACCCGGGGCAGGCGGCCCCAAAGTCCAGACACGGGGCGGGCGAGCCCCACAGTCAGGACACGGGGCGGGCGAGCCCCACAGTCAGGACACGGGGCGGGCGAGCCCCACAGTCAGGACACGGGGCGGGCGGGCCCCACAGTCAGGACACGGGGCGGGCGGGCCCCACAGTCCGAACACAGGGCTAATCCCGGGGCAGGCGGCCCCACAGTCCAGACCTGGGGCTAGACCCGGGGCAGACGGCCCACAGTCCGGACACGGGGTGGACGGGCCCCACAGTCTGGACACGAAGCAGGCATGCCCCACAGTCCAGACCTGGGGCTAGACCCGGAGCACGCGGCCCACAGTCTGGACACGGGGTGGACGGTCCCCACAGTCCGGACACGGGGGGAGCCACAGTCCGGACATATGGCGGACGGGCCGCACAGTCCAGGCTCGGGGCGGACGGGCCCCACAGTCCGGACATGGGGCTAGTCCAGGGGCAGGCGGCTCCACAGTCCAGACCTGAGGCTAGACCAGGGGCAGGCGGCCCCACAGTCCAGACACCGGGTGGACGGGCCCCACAGTCCTGACATGGGGCGGACATGCCCCACAGTCCAGACCCGGGGCAGGCGGCCCCACATTCCAGACTCGGGGCGAGCGGGGGGCCCCACAGTCCGTACCCGGGGAGGGCGGGGGGCCCCACAGTCCAGGCTCGGGGCGGACGGGCCCCACAGTCCAGGCTCGGGGCGGACGGGCCCCACAGTCCGGACGCGGGGCTACTCCCAGGGCAGGCGGCCCCACAGTCCAGACCTGAGGCTAGACCAGGGGCAGGCGGCCCCACAGTTCAGACACGGGGTGGACGGGCCCCACAGTCCTGACATGGGGCGGACATGCCCCACAGTCCAGACCCGGGGCAGGCTTCCCCACAGTCCAGACTCGGGGCGAGCGGGGGGCCCCACAGTCCGTACCCGGGGCGGGCGGGGGGCCCCACAGTCCGTACCCGGGGCTGGCGGGGGGCCCCACAGTCCAGACCTGGGGCTAGACTCGGGGCGGGCGGCCCCACCGTCCGGACCTGGGGCGGGCGGGGGGCCCCACAGTCCAGACCTGGGGCTAGACCCGATGCATGCGGCCCAACAGTCCAGACACGGGGCGGACAGGCCCATAGTCCGGACACTGGGCGGCCGCAGTTCGGATATAGGGCGGCCGGGCCCCACAGTCCAGGCTCGGGGCTAGACCCGGAACGGACGGGCCCCACAGTCCAAGCTTGGGGCGGGCGTGCCCCACAGACCGGAAACGGGGCTAGACCCGGGGCAGGCGGCCCCAAAGTCCAGACACGGGGCGGATGAGCCCCACAGTCAGGACACGGGGCGGGCAGGACCCACAGTCAGGACACGGGGCGGGCGGGCCCCACAGTCAGGACACGGGGCGGGCGGGCCCCACAGTCAGGACATGGGGCGGACGGGCCCCACTGTCCGGACACGGGGCGGGCGGGGGCCCCACAGTCCAGACCTGGGGCTAGACCCGGGGCAGGCGACCCACAGTCCGGACACGGGGTGGACGGGCCCCACAGTCCGGACACGGGGTGGACGGGCCCCACTGTCCGGACACGGGGCGGGCGGGGGGCCCCACATTACAGACCTGGGGCTAGACCCGATGCAGGCGGCCCCACAGTCCAGACACGGGGCGGACGGGCCCATAGTCCGGACACTGGGCGGTCGCAGTCCGGATATAGGGCGGCCAGGCCCCACAGTCCAGGCTCGGGGCTAGACCCGGAAACGGGGCTAGACCCGGGGCAGGCGGCCCCAAAGTCCAGACACGGGGCGGATGAGCCCCACAGTCAGGACACGGGGCGGGCGGGACCCACAGTCAGGACATGGGGCGGGCTGGCCCCACAGTCAGGACATAGGACATGGGGCGGGTGGCAGTCAGGACATGGGGCGGGCCCCACAGTCAGGACATGGGGCGGGCGGGCTCCACAGTCAGGACATGGGGCGGGCGGGCTCCACAGTCAGGACATGGGGCGGGCGGGCCCCACAGTCAGGACACGGGGCGGGCAGGCCCCACAGTACAGACCTGGGGCTAGACCAGGGGCAGGCGGCCCATAGTCCAGACACGGGGTGGACGGGCCCCACAGTCCGGACACGGGGCGGGCATGCCCCATAGTCCAGACCTGGGGCAGGCGGCCCCACAGTCCAGACCCGAGGCTAGACCCGGGGCAGGAGGTCCCATATTCTAGACACGGGGTGGACGGGCCTCACAGACCTGACATGGGGCGGACATGCCCCACAGTCCAGACCTGGGGCTAGACCCGGGGCAGGCGACCCACAGTCCGGACACGGGGTGGACGGGCCCCACAGTCCGGACACGGGGTGGACGGGCCCCACAGTCCGGACACGGGGTGGACGGGCCCCACAGTCCGGACACGGGGTGAACGGGCCCCACAGTCCGGACACGGGGCGGACGGGCCCCACAGTCCGGACCCGGGGTGGACGGGCCCCACAGTCCGGACACGGGGCGGACGGGCCCCACAGTCCGGACACGGGGCGGACGGGCCGCAGAGTCCAGGCTCGGGGCGGACGGGCCTCACAGTCCGGACACGGGGCTAGTCCCGGGGCAGGCGGCCCCAAAGTCCGGACACGGGGCGGATGAGACCCACAGTCAGGACACAGGGCGGACGGGCCCCACAGTCAGGACACAGGGCGGGCGAGCCCCACAGTCAGGACACGGGGCAGGCGGGACCCACAGTCAGGACACGGGGCGACCGGGCCCCACAGTCAGGACACGGGGCGGGCGGGCCCCACAGTCAGGACACGGGGCGGGCGGGCCCCACAGTCAGGACATGGGGCGGGCCCCACAGTCAGACATGGGGCGGGCGGGCCCCACAGTCAGGACATGGGGCGGGCGGGCTCCACAGTCAGGACATGGGGCGGGCGGGCTGCACAGTCAGGACATGGGGCGGGCGGGGCGGGCGGGCCCCACAGTCCAGACCTGGGGCTAGACCCGGGGCAGGCGGCCCATAGTCCAGACATGGGGTGGACGGGCCCCACAGTCCGGACACGAGGCGGGCATGCCCCATAGTCCAGACCTGGGGCTAGACCCAGGGCTGGCGGCCCCACAGTCCAGACCTGAGGCTAGACCCGGGGCAGGCGGTCCCATATTCTAGACACGGGGTGGACGGGCCTCACAGACCTGACATGGGGCGGACATGCCCCACAGTCCAGACCTGGGGCTAGACCCGGGGCAGGCGACCCACAGTCCGGACACGGGGTGGACGGGCCCCACAGTCCGGACACGGGGTGGACGGGCCCCACAGTCCGGACACGGGGCGGACGGGCCCCACAGTCCGGACACGGGCGGACGGGCCCCACAGTCCGGACACGGGGCGGACGGGCCCCACAGTCCGGACACGGGGCGGACGGGCCCCACAGTCCGGACACGGGGCGGACGGGCCCCACAGTCCGGACACGGGGCGGACGGGCCCCACAGTCCGGACACGGGGCGGACGGGCCCCACAGTCCGGACACGGGGCGGACGGGCCCCACAGTCCGGACACGGGGCGGACGGGCCCCACAGTCCAGGCTCGGGGCGGACGGGCCTCACAGTCCGGACACGGGGCTAGTCCCGGGGCAGGGGGCCCCAAAGTCCGGACACGGGGCGGATGAGCCCCACAGTCTGGACACGGGGCGGGCGAGCCCCACAGTCAGGACACGGGGCGGGCGGGACCCACAGTCAGGACACGGGGCGGGCGGGACCCACAGTCAGGACACAGGGCGGGCCCCACAGTCAGGACACGGGGCGGGCGAGCCCCACAGTCAGGACACGGGGCGGGCGGGACCCTCAGTCAGGACATGGGGCGGGCGGGCCCCACAGTCAGGACACGGGGCGGGCGGGCCCCACAGTCAGGACACGGGGCGGGCGGGCCCCACAGTCAGGACACGGGGCGGGCGGGCCCCACAGTCAGGACACGGGGCGGGCGGCCACAGTCAGGACATGGGACGGGCGGGCCCCACAGTCAGGACACGGGGCGGGCGGGCCCCACAGTAAGGACTTGGGGCGGGCGCGCCCCACAGTCAGGACATGGGGGGGGGGCCCCACAGTCAGGACATGGGGCGGGCGGGCCCCACAGTCAGGACATGGGGCGGGGGGGCCCCACAGTCAGGACATGGGGTGGACGGGCCCCACAGTCAGGACATGGGGCGGGCGGGCCCCACAGTCAGGACATGGGGCGGGTGGGCCCCGGGTGGGCCCCACAGTCAGGACATGGGGAGTCAGGACATGGGGTGGACGGGCCCCATAGTCCGGACACGGGGTGGACGGGCCTCACAGACCTGACATGGGGCGGACATGCCCCACAGTCCAGACCTGGGGCTAGACCCGGGGCAGGCGACCCACAGTCCGGACACGGGGTGGACAGGCCCCACAGTCCGGACACGGGGTGGACGGGCCCCACAGTCCGGACACGGGGTGGACGGGCCCCACAGTCCGGACACGGGGCGGACGGGCCCCACAGTCCGGACAAGGGGCGGACGGGCCCCACAGTCCGGACACGGGGCGGACGGGCCCCACAGTCCGGACACGGGGCGGACGGGCCCCACAGTCCAGGCTCGGGGCGGACGGGCCTCACAGTCCGGACACGGGGCTAGTCCCGGGGCAGGCGGCCCCAAAGTCCGGACACGGGGTGGATGAGCCCCACAGTTTGGACACGGGGCGGGCGAGCCCCACAGTCAGGACACGGGGCGGGTGGGACCCACAGTCACTACACGGGGCGGACGGGCCCCACAGTCAGGACACAGGGCGGGCGAGCCCCACAGTCAGGACACGGGGCAGGCGGGACCCACAGTCAGGACACGGGGCGTCCGGGCCCCACAGTCAGGACACGGGGCGGCCGGGCCCCACAGTCAGGACACGGGGCGGGCGGGCCCCACAGTCAGGACACGGGGCGGGCGGGCCCCACAGTCAGGACATGGGGCGGGCGGGCCCCACAGTCAGGACATGGGGCGGGCCCCACAGTCAGGACATGAGGCGGGCGGGCCCCACAGTCAGGACATGGGGCGGGCGGGCTCCACAGTCAGGACATGGGGTGGGCGGGCTGCACAGTCAGGACATGGGGCGGGCGGGGCGGGCGGGCGGGCCCCACAGTCCAGACCTGGGGCTAGACCCGGGGCAGGCGGCCCATAGTCCAGACATGGGGTGGACGGGCCCCACAGTCCGGACACGAGGCGGGCATGCCCCATAGTCCAGACCTGGGGCTAGACCCGGGGCTGGCGGCCCCACAGTCCAGACCTGAGGCTAGACCCGGGGCAGGCGGTCCCATATTCTAGACACGGGGTGGACGGGCCTCACAGACCTGACATGGGGCGGACATGCCCCACAGTCCGGACACGGGGTGGACGGGCCCCACAGTCCGGACACGGGGTGGACGGGCCCCACAGTCCGGACACGGGGTGGACGGGCCCCACAGTCCGGACACGGGGTGGACGGGCCTCACAGTCCGGACACGGGGCGGACGGGCCCCACAGTCCGGACACGGGGCGGACGGGCCCCACAGTCCGGACACGGGGCGGACGGGCCCCACAGTCCAGGCTCGGGGCGGACGGGCCTCACAGTCCGGACACGGGGCTAGTCCCGGGGCAGGCGGCCCCAAAGTCCGGACACGGAGCGGATGAGCCCCACAGTCTGGACACGGGGCGGGCGAGCCCCACAGTCTGGACACGGGGCGGGCGGGACCCACAGTCAGGACACAGGGCGGGCCCCACTGTCAGGACACGGGGCAAGCGAGCCCCACAGTCAGGACACGGGGCGGGTGGGACCCACAGTCACTACACGGGGCGGACGGGCCCCACAGTCAGGACACAGGGCGGGCGAGCCCCACAGTCAGGACACGGGGCAGGCGGGACCCACAGTCAGGACACGGGGCGTCCGGGCCCCACAGTCAGGACACGGGGCGGCCGGGCCCCACAGTCAGGACACGGGGCGGGCGGGCCCCACAGTCAGGACACGGGGCGGGCGGGCCCCACAGTCAGGACATGGGGCGGGCGGGCCCCACAGTCAGGACATGGGGCGGGCCCCACAGTCAGGACATGGGGCGGGCGGGCCCCACAGTCAGGACATGGGGCGGGCGGGCTCCACAGTCAGGACATGGGGTGGGCGGGCTGCACAGTCAGGACATGGGGCGGGCGGGGCGGGCGGGCGGGGCGGGCGGGCCCCACAGTCCAGACCTGGGGCTAGACCCGGGGCAGGCGGCCCATAGTCCAGACATGGGGTGGACGGGCCCCACAGTCCGGACACGAGGCGGGCATGCCCCATAGTCCAGACCTGGGGCTAGACCCGGGGCTGGCGGCCCCACAGTCCAGACCTGAGGCTAGACCCGGGGCAGGCGGTCCCATATTCTAGACACGGGGTGGACGGGCCTCACAGACCTGACATGGGGCGGACATGCCCCACAGTCCGGACACGGGGTGGACGGGCCCCACAGTCCGGACACGGGGTGGACGGGCCCCACAGTCCGGACACGGGGTGGACGGGCCCCACAGTCCGGACACGGGGTGGACGGGCCTCACAGTCCGGACACGGGGCGGACGGGCCCCACAGTCCGGACACGGGGCGGACGGGCCCCACAGTCCGGACACGGGGCGGACGGGCCCCACAGTCCAGGCTCGGGGCGGACGGGCCTCACAGTCCGGACACGGGGCTAGTCCCGGGGCAGGCGGCCCCAAAGTCCGGACACGGAGCGGATGAGCCCCACAGTCTGGACACGGGGCGGGCGAGCCCCACAGTCTGGACACGGGGCGGGCGGGACCCACAGTCAGGACACAGGGCGGGCCCCACTGTCAGGACACGGGGCAAGCGAGCCCCACAGTCAGGACACGGGGCGGGCGGGACCCACAGTCAGGACACGGGGCGGGCGGGCCCCACAGTCAGGACACGGGGCGGGCCCCACAGTCAGGACATGGGGCGGGCGGGCCCCACAGTCAGGACATGGGGTGGGCGGGCCCCACAGTCAGGACACGGGGCGGGCGGGCCCCACAGTCAGGACATGGGGCGGGCGGGCCCCACAGTCAGGACACGGGGCGGGCGGGCCCCACAGTAAGGACTTGGGGCGGGCGGGCCCCACAGTCAGGACATGGGGGGGGGCCCCCACAGTCAGGACATGGGGCGGGCGGGCCCCACAGTCAGGACATGGGGTGGACGGGCCCCACAGTCAGGACATGGGGTGGACGGGCCCCACAGTCAGGACATGAGGCGGGCGGGCCCCACAGTCCGGACAAGGGGTGGACGGGCCCCACAGTCCGGTCACGGGGCGGATGGGCCCCACAGTCCGGTCACGGGGCGGACGGGCCCCACAGTCCGGACACGGGGCGGACGGGCCCCACAGTCCAGGCTCGGGGCGGACGGGCCTCACAGTCCGGACACGGGGCTAGTCCCTGGGCAGGCGGCCCCAAAGTCCGGACACGGGGCGGATGAGCCCCACAGTCTGGACACGGGGCGGGCGAGCCCCACAGTCAGGACACGGGGCGGGCGGGACCCACAGTCAGGACACAGGGCGGACGGGCCCCACAGTCAGGACACGGGGCGGGCGAGCCCCACAGTCAGGACACGGGGCAGGCGGGACCCACAGTCAGGACACGGGGCGGGTGGGCCCCACAGTCCGGACACGGGGCGGACGGGCCCCACAGTCCGGACACGGGGCGGACATGCCCCACAGTCCAGACCTAGGGCTAGACCCGGGGCAGGCGACCCACAGTCCGGACACGGGGTGGACGGGCCCCACAGTCCGGACACGGGGTGGACGGGCCCCACAGTCCGGACACGGGGTGGACGGGCCCCACTTTCCGGACACGGGGTGGACGGGCCCCACAGTCCGGACACGGGGTGGACGGGCCTCATAGTCCGGACACGGGGCGGACGGGCCCCACAGTCCGGACACGGGGCGGACGGGCCCCACAGTCCAGGCTCGGGGCGGACGGGCCTCACAGTCAGGACATGGGGCGGGCGGGCTCCACAGTCAGGACATGGGGCGGGCGGGTGGGCCCCACAGTCAGGACATGGGGCGGGCGGGCCCCACAGTCAGGACATGGGGCGGGCGGGCTCCACAGTCAGGACATGGGGCGGGCGGGCTGCACAGTCAGGACATGGGGCGGGCGGGCCCCACAGTCAGGACACGGGGCGGGCGGGCCCCACAGTCCAGACCTGGGGCTAGACCCGGGGCAGGCGGCCCATAGTCCAGACACGGGGTGGATGGGCCCCACAGTCCGGACACGGGGCGGGCATGCCCCATAGTCCAGACCTGGGGCTAGACCCGGGGCTGGCGGCCCCACAGTCCAGACCTGAGGATAGACCCGGGGCAGGCGGTCCCATATTCTAGACACGGGGTAGACGGGCCTCACAGACCTGACATGGGGCGGACATGCCCCACAGTCCAGACCTGGGGCTAGACCCGGGGCAGGCGACCCACAGTCCGGACACGGGGTGGACGGGCCCCACAGTCCGGACACGGGGTGGACGGGCCCCACAGTCCGGACACGGGGTGGACGGGCCTCACAGTTCGGACACGGGGCGGACGGGTCTCACAGTCCGGACACGGGGCGGACGGGCCCCACAGTCCGGACACGGGGCGGACGGGCCCCACAGTCCAGACTCGGGGCGGACGGGCCTCACAGTCCGGACACGGGGCTAGTCCTGGGGCAGGCGGCCCCAAAGTCCGGACACGGGGCGGATGAGCCCCACAGTCTGGACACGGGGTGGGCGAGCCCCACAGTCAGGACACGGGGCGGGCGGGACCCACAGTCAGGACACAGGGCGGACGGGCCCCACAGTCAGGACACGGGGCGGGCGAGCCCCACAGTCAGGACACGGGGCGGGCGGGACCCACAGTCCACAGTCCGGACACGGGGCGGACGGGCCCCACAGTCCGGACACGGGGCGGACATGCCCCACAGTCCAGACCTAGGGCTAGACCCGGGGCAGGCGACCCACAGTCCGGACACGGGGTGGACGGGCCCCACAGTCCAGACACGGGGTGGACGGGCCCCACAGTCCGGACACGGGGTGGACGGGCCCCACTTTCCGGACACGGGGTGGACGGGCCCCACAGTCCGGACACGGGGTGGACGGGCCTCATAGTCCGGACACGGGGCGGACGGGCCCCACAGTCCGGACAGGGGGCGGACGGGCCCCACAGTCCAGGCTCGGGGCGGACGGGCCTCACAGTCAGGACATGGGGCGGGCGGGCTCCACAGTCAGGACATGGGGCGGGCGGGCCCCACAGTCAGGACATGGGGCGGGCGGGCTCCATAGTCAGGACATGGGGCGGGCGGGCTGCACAGTCAGGACATGGGGCGGGCGGGGCGGGCGGGCCCCACAGTCAGGACACGGGGCGGGCGGGCCCCACAGTCCAGACCTGGGGCTAGACCCGGGGCAGGCGGCCCATAGTCCAGACACGGGGTGGACGGGCCCCACAGTCCAGACACGGGGCGGGCATGCCCCATAGTCCAGACCTGGGGCTAGACCCGGGGCTGGCGGCCCCACAGTCCAGACCTGAGGCTAAACCCGGGGCAGGCGGTCCCATATTCTAGACACGGGGTGGACGGGCCTCACAGACCTGACATGGGGCGGACATGCCCCACAGTCCAGACCTGGGGCTAGACCCGGGGCAGACGACCCACAGTCCGGACACGGGGTGGACGGGCCCCACAGTCCGGACACGGGGTGGACGGGCCCCACAGTCCGGACACGGGGTGGACGGGCCCCACAGTCCGGACACGGGGCGGACGGGCCCCACAGTCCGGACACGGGGCGGACGGGCCCCACAGTCCAGGCTCGGGGCGGACGGGCCTCACAGTCCGGACACGGGGCTAGTCCCTGGGCAGGCGGCCCCAAAGTCCGGACACGGGGCGGATGAGCCCCACAGTCTGGACACGGGGCGGGCGAGCCCCACAGTCAGGACACGGGGCGGGCGGGACCCACAGTCAGGATACAGGGCGGACGGGCCCCACAGTCAGGCCACGGGGCGGGCGAGCCCCACAGTCAGGACACGGGGCGGGCGGGACCCACAGTCAGGACACGGGGCGGGTGGGCCCCACAGTCCGGACACGGGGCGGACGGGCCCCACAGTCCGGACACGGGGCGGACATGCCCCACAGTCCAGACCTAGGGCTAGACCCGGGGCAGGCGACCCACAGTCCGGACACGGGGTGGATGGGCCCCACAGTCCGGACACGGGGTGGACGGGCCCCACAGTCCGGACACGGGGCGGATGGGCCCCACAGTCCGGACACGGGGCGGACGGGCCTCACAGTCCGGACACGGGGCTAGTCCCTGGGCAGGCGGCCCCAAATTCCGGACACGGGGCGGATGAGCCCCACAGTCTGGACACGGGGCAGGCGAGCCCCACAGTCAGGACACGGGGCGGGCGGGACCCACAGTCAGGACACAGGGCGGACGGGCCCCACAGTCAGGACACGGGGCGGACGAGCCCCACAGTCAGGACACGGGGCGGGCGGGCCCCACAGTCAGGACATGGGGGGGGCGGGCCCCACAGTCAGGACATGGGGCAGGCGGGCCCCCCCGGCCCCACAGTCAGGACATGGGGCGGGCGGGCCCCACAGTCAGGACATGGGGCGGGCGGGCTCCACAGTCAGGACATGGGGCGGGCGGACCTGTGGCTAGACCCGGGGCAGGCGGCCCATAGTCCAGACACGGGGTGAACGGGCCCCACAGTCCGGACACGGGGCGGGCATGCCCCGTAGTCCAGACCTGGGGCTAGACCCGGGGCAGTCGGCCTCACAGTCCAGACCTGAGGCTAGACCCGGGGCAGGCGGTCCCATATTCTAGACACGGGGTGGACGGGTCTCACAGACCTGACATGGGGCGGACATGCCCCACAGTCCAGGCCTGGGTCTAGACCCGGGGCAGGCGACCCACAGTCCGGACACGGGGTGGACGGGCCCCAGAGTCCGGACACGGGGTGGACGGGCCCCACTGTCCGGACACGGGGTGGACGGGCCCCACAGTCCGGACACGGGGTGGACGGGCCCCACAGTCCGGACACGGGGTGGACGAGCCCCACAGTCCGGACACGGGGCGGACGGGCCCCACAGTCCGGACACGGGGCGGACGGGCCCCACAGTCCGGACACGGGGCGGACGGGCCCCACAGTCCAGGCTCGGGGCGGACGGGCCTCACAGTCCGGACACGGGGATAGTCCCGGGGCTGGCGGCCCCAAAGTCCGGACACGGGGCGGATGAGCCCCACAGTCTGGACACGGGGCGGGCGAGCCCCACAGTCAGGACATGGGGCGGGCGGGACCCACAGTCAGGAGACAGGGGGGACGGGCCCCACAGTCAGGACACAGGGCGGGCCCCACAGTCAGGTCACGGGGCGGGCGAGCCCCACAGTCAGGACACGGGGCGGGCGGGACCCACAGTCAGGACACGGGGCGGGCGGGCCCCACAGTCAGGACATGGGGCGGGCCCCACAGTCAGGACATGGGTCGGGCGGGCCCCACAGTCAGGACATGGGGCGGGCGGGCTCCACAGTCAGGACATGGGGCGGGCGGACTGCACAGTCAGGACATGGGGCGGGCGGGCCCCACAGTCCAGACCTGGGGCTAGACCCGGGGCAGGCGGCCCATAGTCCAGATACGGGGTGGACGGGCCCCACAGTCCGGACACGGGGCGGGCATGCCCCATAGTCCAGACCTGGGGCTAGACCCGGGGCTGGCAGCCCCACAGTCCAGACCTGAGGCTAGACCCGGGGCAGGCGGTCCCATATTCTAGACACGGGGTGGACGAGCCTCACAGACCTGACATGGGGCGGACATGCCCCACAGTCCAGACCTGGGGCTAGACCCGGGGCTGGCGACCCACAGTCCGGACACGGGGTGAACGGGCCCCACAGTCCGGACACGGGGTGGACGGGCCCCACAGTCCGGACACGGGGTGGACGGGCCCCACAGTCCGGACACGGGGTGGACGGGCCTCACAGTCCGGACATGGGGTGGACGTGCCTCACAGTCCGGACACGGGGTGGACGGGCCTCACAGTCCGGACACGGGGCGGACGTGCCCCACAGTCCGGACACGGGGCGGACGGGCCCCACAGTCCGGACACGGGGCGGACGGGCCCCACAGTCCAGGCTCGGGGCGGACGGGCCTCACAGTCCGGACACGGGGTGGACGGGCCCCACAGTCCGGACATGGGGTGGACGTGCCTCACAGTCCGGACACGGGGTGGATGGGCCTCACAGTCCGGACACGGGGCGGACGGGCCCCACAGTCCGGACACGGGGCGGGTGGGCCCCAGGGCGGGTGGGCCCCACAGTCAGGACACGGGGCGGGCGGGCCCCACAGTCAGGACATGGGGGGGGCGGGCCCCACAGTCAGGACATGGGGCGGGCGGGCCCCACAGTCAGGACATGGGGCGGGCGGGCCCCACAGTCAGGACACGGGGCGGTCGGGCCCCACAGTCAGGACATGGGGCGGGCGGGCCCCACAGTCAGGACATGGGGGGGGCGGGCCCCACAGTCAGGACATGGGGCGGGCGGGCCCCACAGTCAGGACATGGGGCGGGCGGGCCCCACAGTCAGGACATGGGGCGGGCGGGCTCCACAGTCAGGACATGGGGCGGGCGGGCCCCACAGTCAGGACACGGGGCGGGCCCCACAGTCCAGACCTGGGGCTAGACCCGGGGCAGGCGGCCCATAGTCCAGATACGGGGTGGACGGGCCCCACAGTCCGGACACGGGGCGGGCATGCCCCATAGTCCAGACCTGGGGCTAGACCCGGGGCAGGCGGCCCCACAGTCCAGACCTGAGGCTAGACCCAGGGCAGGCGGTCCCATATTCTAGACACGGGGTGGACGGGCCTCACAGACCTGACATGGGGCGGACATGCCACACAGTCCAGACCTGGGGCTAGACCCGGGGCAGGCGACCCACAGTCCGGACACGGGATGGACGGGCCCCACAGTCCGGACACGGGGTGGACGGGCCCCACTGTCCGGACACGGGGTGGACGGGCCCCACAGTCCGGACACGGGGTGGACTGGCCCCACAGTCCGGACACGGGGTGGACGGGCCCCACAGTCCGGACACGGGGCGGACGGGCCCCACAGTCCGGACACGGGGCGGACGGGCCCCACAGTCCGGACACGGGGCGGACGGGCCCCACAGTCCGGACACGGGGCGGACGGGCCCCACAGTCCGGACACGGGACGGACGGGCCCCACAGTCCAGGCTCGGGCGGACGGGCCTCACAGTCCGGACACGGGGCTAGTCCCGGGGCAGGCGGTCCCAAAGTCCGGACACGGGGCGGATGAGCCCCACAGTCTGGACACGGGGCGGGCGAGCCCCACAGTCAGGACACGGGGCGGGCGGGACCCACAGTCAGGACACAGGGCGGACGGGCCCCACAGTCAGGACATAGGGCGGGCCCCACAGTCAGGACACGGGGCGGGCGAGCCCCACAGTCAGGACACGGGGCGGGCGGGACCCACAGTCAGGACACGGGGCGGGCAGGCCCCACAGTCAGGACACGGGGCGGGCGGGCCCCACAGTCAGGACACGGGGCGGGCGGGCGGGCCCCACAGTCAGGACATGGGGCGGGTACAGTCAGGACATGGGGCGGGCGGGCCCCACAGTCAGGATATGGGGCGGGCCGGCCCCACAGTCAGGACATGGGGCGGGCGGGCTCCACAGTCAGGACATGGGGCGGACGGGCCCCACAGTCAGGACACGGGGCGGGCCCCACAGTCCAGACCTGGGGCTAGACCCGGGGCAGGCGGCCCATAGTCCAGACACGGGGTGGACGGGCCCCACAGTCCGGACACGGGGCGGGCATGCCCCATAGTCCAGACCTGGGGCTAGACCCGGGGCAGGCGGCCCCACAGTCCAGACCTGAGGCTAGACCCGGGGCAGGCGGTCCCATATTCTAGACACGGGGTGGACGAGCCTCACAGACCTGACATGGGGCGGACATGCCCCACAGTCCAGACCTGGGGCTAGACCCGGGGCTGGCGACCCACAGTCCGGACACGGGGTGAACGGGCCCCACAGTCCGGACACGGGGTGGACGGGCCCCACAGTCCGGACACGGGGTGGACGGGCCCCACAGTCCGGACACGGGGTGGACGGGCCTCACAGTCCGGACATGGGGTGGACGTGCCTCACAGTCCGGACACGGGGTGGACGGGCCTCACAGTCCGGACACGGGGCGGACGTGCCCCACAGTCCGGACACGGGGCGGACGGGCCCCACAGTCCGGACACGGGGCGGACGGGCCCCACAGTCCAGGCTCGGGGCGGACGGGCCTCACAGTCCGGACACGGGGTGGACGGGCCCCACAGTCCGGACACGGGGTGGACGTGCCTCACAGTCCGGACACGGGGTGGACGGGCCTCACAGTCCGGACACGGGGCGGACGGGCCCCACAGTCCGGACACGGGGCGGGTGGGCCCCAGGGCGGGTGGGCCCCACAGTCAGGACACGGGGCGGGCGGGCCCCACAGTCAGGACATGGGGGGGGCGGGCCCCACAGTCAGGACATGGGGCGGGCGGGCTCCACAGTCAGGAAATGGGGCGGGCGGGCCCCACAGTCAGGACACGGGGCGGGCGGGCCCCACAGTCAGGACATGGGGCGGGCGGGCCCCACAGTCAGGACATGGGGGGGGCGGGCCCCACAGTCAGGACATGGGGCGGGCGGGCCCCACAGTCCCCACAGTCAGGACATGGGGCGGGCGGGCTCCACAGTCAGGACATGGGGCGGGCGGGCCCCACAGTCAGGACACGGGGCGGGCCCCACAGTCCAGACCTGGGGCTAGACCCGGGGCAGGCGGCCCATAGTCCAGATACGGGGTGGACGGGCCCCACAGTCCGGACACGGGGCGGGCATGCCCCATAGTCCAGACCTGGGGCTAGACCCGGGGCAGGCGGCCCCACAGTCCAGACCTGAGGCTAGACCCAGGGCAGGCGGTCCCATATTCTAGACACGGGGTGGACGGGCCTCACAGACCTGACATGGGGCGGACATGCCACACAGTCCAGACCTGGGGCTAGACCCGGGGCAGGCGACCCACAGTCCGGACACGGGATGGACGGGCCCCACAGTCCGGACACGGGGTGGACGGGCCCCACTGTCCGGACACGGGGTGGACGGGCCCCACAGTCCGGACACGGGGTGGACTGGCCCCACAGTCCGGACACGGGGTGGACGGGCCCCACAGTCCGGACACGGGGTGGACGGGCCCCACAGTCCGGACACGGGGCGGACGGGCCCCACAGTCCGGACACGGGGCGGACGGGCCCCACAGTCCGGACACGGGGCGGACGGGCCCCACAGTCCGGACACGGGACGGACGGGCCCCACAGTCCAGGCTCGGGCGGACGGGCCTCACAGTCCGGACACGGGGCTAGTCCCGGGGCAGGCGGTCCCAAAGTCCGGACACAGGGCGGATGAGCCCCACAGTCTGGACACGGGGCGGGCGAGCCCCACAGTCAGGACACGGGGCGGGCGGGACCCACAGTCAGGACACAGGGCGGACGGGCCCCACAGTCAGGACACAGGGCGGGCCCCACAGTCAGGACACGGGGCGGGCGAGCCCCACAGTCAGGACACGGGGCGGGCGGGACCCACAGTCAGGACACGGGGCGGGCAGGCCCCACAGTCAGGACACGGGGCGGGCGGGCCCCACAGTCAGGACACGGGGCGGGCGGGCGGGCCCCACAGTCAGGACATGGGGCGGGTACAGTCAGGACATGGGGCGGGCGGGCCCCACAATCAGGATATGGGGCGGGCCGGCCCCACAGTCAGGACATGGGGCGGGCGGGCTCCACAGTCAGGACATGGGGCGGACGGGCCCCACAGTCAGGACACGGGGCGGGCCCCACAGTCCAGACCTGGGGCTAGACCCGGGGCAGGCGGCCCATAGTCCAGACACGGGGTGGACGGGCCCCACAGTCCGGACACGGGGCGGGCATGCCCCATAGTCCAGACCTGGGGCTAGACCCGGGGCAGGCGGCCCCACAGTCCAGACCTGAGGCTAGACCCGGGGCAGGCGGTCCCATATTCTAGACAAGGGGTGGACGGGCCTCACAGACCTGACATGGGGCGGACATGCCCCACAGTCCAGACCTTGGGCTAGACCCGGGGCAGGCGACCCACAGTCCGGACACGGGGTGGACGGGCCCCACAGTCCGGACACGGGGTGGACGGGCCCCACAGTCCGGACACGGGGGGTGGACGGGCCCCACAGTCCGGACACGGGGCGGACGGGCCCCACAGTCCGGACACGGGGCGGACGGGCCCCACAGTCCTGACACGGGGCGGACGGGCCCCACAGTCCGGACACGGGGCGGACGGGCCCCACAGTCCGGACACGGGGCGGACGGGCCCCACAGTCCGGACACGGGGCGGGCCGGCCCCACAGTCAGGACATGGGGCGGGCGGGCCCCACAGTCAGGACATGGGGGGGGCGGGCCCCACAGTCAGGACATGGGGCGGGCGGGCCCCACAGTCAGGACATGGGGCGGGCAGGCCCCACAGTCAGGACATGGGGCGGGCGGGCTCCACAGTCAGGACATGGGGCGGGCGGGCCCCACAGTCAGGACACGGGGCGGGCCCCACAGTCCAGACCTGGGGCTAGACCCGGGGCAGGCGGCCCATAGTCCAGACACGGGGTGGACGGGCCCCACAGTCCGGACACGGGGCGGGCATGCCCCATAGTCCAGACCTGGGGCTAGACCCGGGGCAGGCGGCCCCACAGTCCAGACCTGAGGCTAGACCCAGGGCAGGCGGTCCCATATTCTAGACACGGGGTGGACGGGCCTCACAGACCTGACATGGGGCGGACATGCCACACAGTCCAGACCTGGGGCTAGACCCGGGGCAGGCGACCCACAGTCCGGACACGGGGTGGACGGGCCCCACAGTCCGGACACGGGGTGGACGGGCCCCACTGTCCGGACACGGGGTTGACGGGCCCCACAGTCCGGACACGGGGTGGACTGGCCCCACAGTCCGGACACGGGGTGGACGGGCCCCACAGTCCGGACACGGGGTGGACGGGCCCCACAGTCCGGACACGGGGCGGACGGGCCCCACAGTCTGGACACGGGGCGGACGGGCCCCACAGTCCGGACACGGGGCGGACGGGCCCCACAGTCCAGACACGGGACGGACGGGCCCCACAGTCCAGGCTCGGGCGGACGGGCCTCATAGTCCGGACACGGGGCTAGTCCCGGGGCAGGCGGTCCCAAAGTCCGGACACGGGGCGGATGAGCCCCACAGTCTGGACACGGGGCGGGCGAGCCCCACAGTCAGGACACGGGGCGGGCGGGACCCACAGTCAGGACACAGGGCAGACGGGCCCCACAGTCAGGACACAGGGCGGGCCCCACAGTCAGGACACGGGGCGGGCGAGCCCCACAGTCAGGACACGGGGCGGGCGGGACCCACAGTCAGGACACGGGGCGGGCAGGCCCCACAGTCAGGACACGGGGCGGGCGGGCCCCACAGTCAGGACACGGGGCGGGCGGGCGGGCCCCACAGTCAGGACATGGGGCGGGTACAGTCAGGACATGGGGCGGGCGGGCCCCACAGTCAGGATATGGGGCGGGCGGGCCCCACAGTCAGGACATGGGACGGGCGGGCTCCACAGTCAGGACATGGGGAGGACGGGCCCCACAGTCAGGACACGGGGCGGGCCTCACAGTCCAGACCTGGGGCTAGACCCGGGGCAGGCGGCCCATAGTCCAGACACGGGGTGGACGGGCCCCACAGTCCGGACACGGGGCGGGCATGCCCCATAGTCCAGACCTGGGGCTAGACCCGGGGCAGGCGGCCCCACAGTCCAGACCTGAGGCTAGACCCGGGGCAGGCGGTCCCATATTCTAGACAAGGGGTGGACGGGCCTCACAGACCTGACATGGGGCGGACATGCCCCACAGTCCAGACCTTGGGCTAGACCCGGGGCAGGCGACCCACAGTCCGGACACGGGGTGGACAGGCCCCACAGTCCGGACACGGGGTGGACGGGCCCCACAGTCCGGACACGGGGGGCGGACGGGCCCCACAGTCCGGACACGGGGCGGACGGGCCCCACAGTCCGGACACGGGGCGGACGGGCCCCACAGTCCGGACACGGGGCGGACGGGCCCCACAGTCCGGACACGGGGCGGACGGGCCCCACAGTCCAGACACGGGGCGGACGGGCCCCACAGTCCGGACACGGGACGGACGGGCCCCACAGTCCAGGCTCGGGGCGGACGGGCCTCACAGTCCGGACACGGGGCTAGTCCCGGGGCAGGCGGCCCCAAAGTCCTGACACGGGGCGGATGAGCCCCACAGTCTGGACACGGGGCGGGCGAGCCCCACAGTCAGGACACGGGGCGGGCGGGACCCACAGTCAGGACACGGGGCGGGCGGGACCCACAGTCAGGACACGGGGCGGGCGGGCCCCACAGTCAGGACACGGGGCGGGCGGGCCCCACAGTCAGGACACGGGGCGGGCGGGCCTCACAGTCAGGACATGGGGCGGGCGGGCCCCACAGTCAGCACATGGGGTGGGCGGGCCCCACAGTCAGGACATGGGGTGGGCGGGGTGGGCGGGCCCCACAGTCAGGACATGGGGCGGGCGGGCCCCACAGTCAGGACATGGGGTGGGCAGTCAGGACATGGGGCGGGCGGGCCCCACAGTCAGGACATGGGGCGGGCGGGCTCCACAGTCAGGACATGGGGCGGGCGGGCTGCACAGTCAGGACATGGGGCGGGCGACAGTCCAGACCTGGGGCTAGACCCGGGGCAGGCGGCCCATTGTCCAGACACAGGGTGGACGGGCCCCACAGTCCGGACACGGGGCGGGCATGCCCCATAGTCCAGACCTGGGGCTAGACCCGGGGAAGGCGGCCCCACAGTCCAGACCTGAGGCTAGACCCGGGGCAGGCGGTCCCATATTCTAGACACGGGGTGGACGGGCCTCACAGACCTGACATGGGGCGGACATGCCCCACAGTCCAGACCTGGGGCTAGACCCGGGGCAGGCGACCCACAGTCCGGACACGGGGTGGACGGGCCCCACAGTCCGGACACGGGGTGGACGGGCCCCACAGTCCGGACACGGGGTGGACAGGCCCCACAGTCCGGACACGGGGTGGACGGGCCCCACAGTCCGGACACGGGGTGGACGGGCCCCACAGTCCGGACACAGGGTGGACGGGCCCCACAGTCCGGACACGGGGCGGACGGGCCTCACAGTCCGGACACGGGGCGGACAGGCCCCACAGTCCGGACACGGGGCGGACGGGCACCACAGTCCAGGCTCGGGGTGGACGGGCCCCACAGTCCGGACACAGGGTGGACGGGCCCCACAGTCCGGACATGGGGCGGGCGGGACCCACAGTCAGGACACAGGGCGGACGGGCCCCACAGTCAGGACACAGGGCAGGCCCCACAGTCAGGACACGGGGCGGGCGAGCCCCACAGTCCAGACCTGGGGCTAGACCCGGGGCAGGCGGCCCATAGTCCAGACACGGGGTGGACGGGCCCCACAGTCCGGACACGGGGCGGGCATGCCCCATACTCCAGACCTGGGGCTAGACCCGGGCAGGCGGCCCCACAGTCCAGACCTGAGGCTAGACCCGGGGCAGGCGGTCACATATTCTAGACACGGGGTGGACGGGCCTCACAGACCTGACATGGGGCGGACATGCCCTACAGTCCAGACCTGGGGCTAGACCCGGGGCATGCGACCCACAGTCCGGACACGGGGTGGACGGGCCCCACAGTCCGGACACGGGGTGGACGGGCCCCACTGTCCGGACACGGGGTGGACGGGCCCCACTGTCCGGACACGGGGTGGACGGGCCCCACAGTCCGGACACAGGGTGGACGGGCCCCACAGTCCGGACACGGGGTGGACGGGCCCCACAGTCCGGACACGGGGTGGACTGGCCCCACAGTCCGGACACGGGGTGGACGGGCCCCACAGTCCGGACACGGGGGGGACGGGCCCCACAGTCCGGACACGGGGCGGACGGCCCCACAGTCCGGACACGGGGCGGACGGGCCCCACAGTCCGGACACGGGGCGGACGGGCCCCACAGTCCGGACACGGGGCGGACGGGCCCCACAGTCCGGACACGGGGCGGACGGGCCCCACAGTCCGGACACGGGGCGGACGGGCCCCACAGTACAGGCTCGGGGCGGACGGGCCTCACAGTCCGGACACGGGGCTAGTCCTGGGGCAGGCGGCCCCAAAGTCTGGAAACGGGGCGGATGAGCCCCACAGTCTGGACACGGGGCGGGCGAGCCCCACAGTCAGGACACGGGGCGGGCGGGACCCACAGTCAGGACACGGGGCGGGCGGGACCCACAGTCAGGACACAGGGCGGGCCTCACAGTTAGGACACGGGGCGGGCGATCCCCACAGTCAGGACACGGGGCGGGCGTGACCCACAGTCAGGACATGGGGCGGGCTGGCCCCACAGTCAGGACATGGGGCGGGCGGGCCCCACAGTCAGGACATGGGGCGGGCGGGCCCCACAGTCAGGACATGGGGCGGGTGGGCCCCACAGTCAGGACATGGGGCGGGCGGGCCCCGCCCGGGCCCCACAGTCAGGACATGGGGCGGGTTCCACAGTCAGGACATGGGGCGGGTGGGCTGCACAGTCAGGACATAGGGCGGGCGACAGTCCAGACCTGGGGCTAGACCCGGGGCAGGCGGCCCATAGTCCAGACACGGGGTGGACGGGCCCCACAGTCCGGACACGGGGCGGGCATGCCCCATAGTCCAGACCTGGGGCTAGACCCGGGGCAGGCGGCCCCACAGTCCAGACCTGAGGCTAGACCCGGGGCAGGCGGTCCCATATTCTAGACACGGGGTGGACGGGCCTCACAGACCTGACATAGGGCGGACATGCCCCACAGTCCAGACCTGGGGCTAGACCCGGGGCAGGCGACCCACAGTCCGGACACGGGGTGGACGGGCCCCACAGTCCGGACACGGGGTGGACGGGCCCCACAGTCCGGACACGGGGTGGACGGGCCCCACAGTCCGGACATGAGTTGGACGGCCCCACGGTCCGGACACGGGGGGGACGGGCCCCACAGTCCGGACACAGGGTGGACGGGCCCCACAGTCCGGACACGGGGTGGACGGGCCTCACAGTCCTGACACGGTGAGGACGGGCCCCACAGTCCGGACACGGGGCGGACGGGCCCCACAGTCCGGACACGGGGCGGACGGGCCCCACAGTCCAGGCTCGGGGCGGACGGGCCTCACAGTCCGGACACGGGGCGGACGGGCCCCACAGTCAGGACACAGGGCGGACGGGCCCCACAGTCAGGACACAGGGCAGGCCCCACAGTCAGGACACGGGGCGGGCGAGTCCCACAGTCAGGACACGGGGCGGGCGGGACCCACAGTCAGGACACGGGGCGCGCGGGCCCCACAGTCAGGACACGGGGCGCGCGGGCCCCACAGTCAGGACACGGGGTGGGCACAGTCAGGACATGGGGCGGGCGGGCTCCACAGTCAGGACATGGGGCGGGCAGTCAGGACACGGGGCGGGCTACAGACCTGGGGCTAGACCCGGGGCAGGCTGCCCATAGTCCAGACACGGGGTGGACGGGCCCCACAGTCCGGACACGGGGCGGGCATGCCCCATAGTCCAGACCTGGGGCTAGACCCGGGGCAGGCGGCCCCACAGTCCAGACCTGAGGCTAGACCCGGGGCAGGCGGTCCCATATTCTAGACACGGGGTGGACGGGCCTCACAGACCTGACATGGGGCGGACATGCCCCACAGTCCAGACCTGGGGCTAGACCCGGGGCAGGCGACCCACAGTCCGGACACGGGGTGGACGGGCCCCACAGTCCGGACACGGGATGGACGGGCCCCACTGTTCGGACACGGGGTGGACGGACCCCACAGTCCGGACACAGGATGGACGGGCCCCACAGTCCGGACACGGGGTGGACGGGCCCCACAGTCCGGACACGGGATGGACGGGCCCCACAGTCCGGACACGGGGTGGACGGGCCCCACAGTCAGGACATGGGGCGGGCGGGCTCCACAGTCAGGACACGGGGCGGGCGGGCCCCACAGTCCAGACCTGGGGCTAGACCCGGGGCAGGCGGCCCATAGTCCAGACACGGGGTGGACGGGCCCCACAGTCAGGACATGGGGCGGGCGGACCCCACAGTCAGGACATGGGGCGGGCTCCACAGTCAGGACATGGGGCGGGTGGGCTGCACAGTCAGGACATGGGGCGGGCGACAGTCCAGACCTGGGGCTAGACCCGGGGCAGGCGGCCCATAGTCCAGACACGGGGTGGACGGGCCCCACAGTCCGGACACGGGGCGGGCATGCCCCATAGTCCAGACCTGGGGCTAGACCCGGGGCAGGCGGCCCCACAGTCCAGACCTGAGGCTAGACCCGGGGCAGGCGGTCCCATATTCTAGACACGGGGTGGACGGGCCTCACAGACCTGACATGGGGCGGACATGCCCCACAGTCCAGACCTGGGGCTAGACCCGGGGCAGGCGACCCACAGTCCGGACACGGGGTGGACGGGCCCCACAGTCCGGACACGGGGTGGACGGGCCCCACTGTCCGGACACGGGGTGGACGGGCCCCACAGTCCGGACACGGGGTGGACGGGCCCCACAGTCCGGACACGGGGTGGACTGGCCCCACAGTCCGGACACGGGGGCGGACGGGCCCCACAGTCCGGACACGGGGGGGACGGGCCCCACAGTCCGGACACGGGGCGGACGGGCCCCACAGTCCGGACACGGGGCGGACGGGCCCCACAGTCCAGGCTCGGGGCGGACGGGCCTCACAGTCCGGACACGGGGCTAGTCCCGGGGCAGGCGGCCCCAAAGTCCGGACACGGGGCCGATGAGCCCCACAGTCCGGACACGGGGCGGGCGAGCCCCACAGTCAGGACACGGGGCGGGCGGGACCCACAGTCAGGACACAGGGCGGACGGGCCCCACAGTCAGGACACAGGGCGGGCCCCACAGTCAGGACACGGGGCGGGCGAGCCCCACAGTCAGGACACGGGGCGGGCGGGACCCACAGTCAGGACACGGGGCGGGCGGGCCCCACAGTCAGGACACGGGGCGGGCGGGCCCCACAGTCAGGACACAGGGCGGGCGGGCCCCACAGTCAGGACATGGGGCTGGCGGGCCCCACAGTCAGGACATGGGGCGGGTGGGCCGGGTGGGCCCCACAGTCAGGACATGGGGCGGGTGGGGGCTGGTGGGCCCCACAGTCAGGACACGGGGCGGGTGTGCTGCACAGTCTGGACATGGGGCGGGCGGGCCCCACAGTCCAGACCTGGGGCTAGACCCGGGGCAGGCGGCCCATAGTCCAGACACGGGGTGGACGGGCCTCACAGACCTGACATGGGGCGGACATGCCCCACAGTCCAGACCTGGGGCTAGACCCGGGGCAGGCGACCCACAGTCCGGACACGGGGTGGACGGGCCCCACAGTCCGGACACGGGGTGGACGGGCCCCACTGTCCGGACACGGGGTGGACGGGCCCCACAGTCCGGACACGGGGTGGACGGGCCCCACAGTCCGGACACGGGGTGGACTGGCCCCACAGTCCGGACACGGGGTGTCCACAGTCAGGACATGGGGCGGGTGGGCTGCACAGTCAGGACATAGGGCGGGCGACAGTCCAGACCTGGGGCTAGACCCGGGGCAGGCGGCCCATAGTCCAGACACGGGGTGGACGGGCCCCACAGTCCGGACACGGGGCGGGCATGCCCCATAGTCCAGACCTGGGGCTAGACCCGGGGCAGGCGGCCCCACAGTCCAGACCTGAGGCTAGACCCGGGGCAGGCGGTCCCATATTCTAGACACGGGGTGGACGGGCCTCACAGACCTGACATAGGGCGGACATGCCCCACAGTCCAGACCTGGGGCTAGACCCGGGGCAGGCGACCCACAGTCCGGACACGGGGTGGACGGGCCCCACAGTCCGGACACGGGGTGGACGGGCCCCACAGTCCGGACACGGGGTGGACGGGCCCCACAGTCCGGACACGAGTTGGACGGGCCCCACGGTCCGGACACGGGGGGGACGGGCCCCACAGTCCGGACACGGGGTGGACGGGCCTCACAGTCCTGACACGGTGAGGACGGGCCCCACAGTCCGGACACGGGGCGGACGGGCCCCACAGTCCGGACACGGGGCGGACGGGCCCCACAGTCCAGGCTCGGGGCGGACGGGCCTCACAGTCCGGACACGGGGCGGACGGGCCCCACAGTCAGGACACAGGGCGGACGGGCCCCACAGTCAGGACACAGGGCAGGCCCCACAGTCAGGACACGGGGCGGGCGAGTCCCACAGTCAGGACACGGGGCGGGCGGGACCCACAGTCAGGACACGGGGCGCGCGGGCCCCACAGTCAGGACACGGGGCGCGCGGGCCCCACAGTCAGGACACGGGGCGGGCACAGTCAGGACATGGGGCGGGCGGGCTCCACAGTCAGGACATGGGGCGGGCAGTCAGGACACGGGGCGGGCTACAGACCTGGGGCTAGACCCGGGGCAGGCTGCCCATAGTCCAGACACGGGGTGGACGGGCCCCACAGTCCGGACACGGGGCGGGCATGCCCCATAGTCCAGACCTGGGGCTAGACCCGGGGCAGGCGGCCCCACAGTCCAGACCTGAGGCTAGACCCGGGGCAGGCGGTCCCATATTCTAGACACGGGGTGGACGGGCCTCACAGACCTGACATGGGGCGGACATGCCCCACAGTCCAGACCTGGGGCTAGACCCGGGGCAGGCGACCCACAGTCCGGACACGGGGTGGACGGGCCCCACAGTCCGGACACGGGATGGACGGGCCCCACTGTTCGGACACGGGGTGGACGGACCCCACAGTCCGGACACGGGATGGACGGGCCCCACAGTCCGGACACGGGGTGGACGGGCCCCACAGTCCGGACACGGGATGGACGGGCCCCACAGTCCGGACACGGGGTGGACGGGCCCCACAGTCAGGACATGGGGCGGGCGGGCTCCACAGTCAGGACACGGGGCGGGCGGGCCCCACAGTCCAGACCTGGGGCTAGACCCGGGGCAGGCGGCCCATAGTCCAGACACGGGGTGGACGGGCCCCACAGTCAGGACATGGGGCGGGCGGGCCCCACAGTCAGGACATGGGGCGGGCTCCACAGTCAGGACATAGGGCGGGTGGGCTGCACAGTCAGGACATGGGGCGGGCGACAGTCCAGACCTGGGGCTAGACCCGCGGCAGGCGGCCCATAGTCCAGACACGGGGTGGACGGGCCCCACAGTCCGGACACGGGGCGGGCATGCCCCATAGTCCAGACCTGGGGCTAGACCCGGGGCAGGCGGCCCCACAGTCCAGACCTGAGGCTAGACCCGGGGCAGGCGGTCCCATATTCTAGACACGGGGTGGACGGGCCTCACAGACCTGACATGGGGCGGACATGCCCCACAGTCCAGGCTCGGGGCGGACGGGCCTCACAGTCCGGACACGGGGCTAGTCCCGGGGCAGGCGGCCCCAAAGTCCGGATACGGGGCGGATGAGCCCCACAGTCTGGACACGGGGCGGGCGAGCCCCACAGTCAGGACACGGGGCGGGCGGGACCCACAGTCAGGACACAGGGCGGACGGGCCCCACAGTCAGGACACAGGGCGGGCCCCACAGTCAGGACACGGGGTGGGCGAGCCCCACAGTCAGGACACGGGGCGGGCGGGACCCACAGTCAGGACACGGGGCGGGCGGGCCCCACAGTCAGGACACGGGGCGGGCGGGCCCCACAGTCAGGACACGGGGCGGGCGGGCCCCACAGTCAGGACATGGGGCTGGCGGGCCCCACAGTCAGGACATGGGGCGGGTGGGCCGGGTGGGCCCCACAGTCAGGACATGGGGCGGGTGGGCCCCACAGTCAGGACATGGGGCGGGTGGGCCCCACAGTCAGGACACGGGGCGGGTGGGCTGCACAGTCTGGACATGGGGCGGGCGGGCCCCACAGTCCAGACCTGGGGCTAGACCCGGGGCAGGCGGCCCATAGTCCAGACACGGGGTGGACGGGCCCCACAGTCCGGACACGGGGCGGGCATGCCCCATAGTCCAGACCCGGGGCTAGACCCGGGGCAGGCGGCCCCACAGTCCAGACCTGAGGCTAGACCCGGGGCAGGCGGTCCCATATTCTAGACACGGGGTGGACGGGCCTCACAGACCTGACATGGGCGGACATGCCCCACAGTCCAGACCTGGGGCTAGACCCGGGGCAGGCGACCCACAGTCCGGACACGGGGTGGACGGGCCCCACAGTCCGGACACGGGGTGGACGGGCCCCACAGTCCGGACACGGGGTGGACGGGCCCCACAGTCGGGACACGGGGTGGACGGGCCCCACAGTCCGGACACAGGGCGGACGGGCCCCACAGTCCGGACACGGGGTGGACGGGCCCCACAGTCCGAACACGGGGCGGACGGGCCCCACAGTCCAGGCTCGGGGCGGACGGGCCTCACAGTCCGGACACGGGGCTAGTCCCGGGGCAGGCAGCCCCAAAGTCCGGACACGGGGCGGATGAGCCCCACTTTCAGGACACGGGGCGGGCGGGACCCACAGTCAGGACACAGGGCGGACGGGCCCCACAGTCAGGACACAGGGCGGGCCCCACAGTCAGGACATTGGGCGGGCGGGCTCCACAGTCAGGATACAGGGCTGGCAGGCCCCACAGTCCGGACACAGGGCTAATCCCGGGGCAGGTGGCCCCACAGTCCAGACCTGGGGCTAGACCCGGGGCAGGCGGCCCACAGTCCAGACACGGGGTGGACGGGCCCCACAGTCCAGATACGGGGTGGGCATGCCCCATAGTCAAGACATGGGGCTAAACCCGGGGCTGGCGGCCCCACAGTCCAGACCTGAGGCTAGACCCGGGGCAGGCGGCCCCACATTCTAGACACGGGGTGGACGGGCCCCACAGTCCGGATACGGGGCGGGCATGACCCATAGTCAAGACCTGGGGCTAGACCCGGGGCAGGCGGCCCCACAGTCCAGACCTGAGGCTAGACCCGGGGCAGGCGGCCCCACATTCTAGACACAGGGTGGACGGGCCCCACAGTCCTGACACGGGGCGGACATGCCCCACAGTACAGACCTGGGGCTAGACCCGGGGTAGGCTGCCCCAAAGTCCGGACACGGGGTCTACGAGCCCCACAGTCCAGACATAGGGTGGGCGGGCCCCACAGTCCAGGCTCGGGGCTAAACCCGGGGAAGCCGGCCCCACAGTCCAGACTCGGGGCAGGCGGGGGGGTCCCCACAGTCCGTACACGGGGCGGGCGGGCCCCACAGTCTGTACCCGGGGCTGGCGGGGGGCTCCACAATCCAGACCTGGGGCTATACTCGGGGCGGGCGGCCCCACCGTCCAGACCTGGGGCTAGATCCGAAGCAGACGGCCCCACAGTCCGTACACGGGCGGACGGGCCCACATTCCAGACACGGGGCGGCCGCAGTCCGGATATAGGGCGGACGGGCCGCACAGTCCAGGCTCGGGGCTAGACCCGGGGCGGACGGGCCCCACAGCCCAGGCTCAGGGCGCATGGGCCCCACAGCCCTGGCTCGAGGCGGACGGGCCCCACAGTCCAGGCTCGGGGCGGACGGGCCCTACAACCCAGACTCGGGGCGGACGGGCCCCACAGTCCAGGCTCGGGGCGAACGGGCCCCACAGTCCAGGCTCGGGGCGGACAGGCCCCACAGTCCAGACCTGAGGCTAGACCCGGGGTAGGCGGCCCCACAGTCCAGATACTGGGTGGACGGGCCCCACAGTCCAGACCTGGGGCTAGACCCCGGGTTGGCAGCCCCAAAGTCCGGACACGGGGTGGACGAGCCCCACAGTCCGGACACGGGGAGGCCACAGTCCAGACATAGGGTGGGCGGGCCCCACAGTCCAGGCTCGGGGCTAGACCCGGGGTAGCCGGCCCCACATTTCTGACCTGGGGCGGGGAGCCACACAGTCCAGGCTTGGGGCGGACGGGCCCCACTGTCCAGGCTCGGGGCGGATGGGCCCCACAGTACTGGCTCGGGGCGAACGGGCCCCACAGTCCACGCTCAGGCCCCACTGTCCATGCTCTGGATGGACGGGCCCCACAGTCCACGCTTGGAGCGGACGGGCCCCACAGTCCAGGCTCGGGGCGGACGGGCCCCACAGTCCAGGCTCGGGGCGGGCGGGCCCATAGTTACGACACGGGGTGGGCGGGCCCTACAGTCCGGACACGGGGCTAGTCCCAGGGCAGGCGGCCCCACAATCCGGACACGGGGCGGAGGGGCCCCACAGTCCTGACACGGGGCGGGCTTGCCCCACAGTCCTGACCTGGGGCTAGAGCCGGGGCAGGCGGCCCCACAGTCCGGACACGGGGTGGACGGGCCCCACAGTCCGGACATAGGGCAGGCGGGCCCCACAGTCCAGGCTCGGGGCTAGACCCGGGGGCAGCTGGCCCCAAAGTCCAGACCCGGGGCGGGCGGGGGGGCCCCACAGTCCAGGCTCGGGGCGGACGGGCCCCACAGTCCAGGCTCGGGGCGGACGGGCCCCACAGTCCAGGCTCGGGGCGGACGGGCCCCACAGTCCAGGCTCGGGGCGGACGGGCCCCACAGTCCAGGCTCGGGGCGGACGGGCCCCACAGTCCAGGCTCGGGGCTGACGGGCCCCACAGTCCAGGCTCGGGGCTGACAGGCCCCACAGTCCAGGCTCGGGGCTGACGGGCCCCACAGTCCAGGCTCGGGGCGGACGGGCCCCACAGTCCACTCTCGGGCCCCACAGTCCATGCTCGGGGTGGACTGGCCCCACAGTCCAGGCTCGGGGCGGACGGGCCCCACAGTCCAGGCTCGGGGCGGATGGGCCTCCCTTTCCCGCTCGGGGCGGGCGTGCCCCACAGTCCAGGCTCGGGGCGGACGGGCCCCACAGTCCAGGCTCGGGGCGGACAGGCCCCACAGTCCAGGCTCGGGGCGGACGGGCCCCACAGTCCAGGCTCGGGGCGGACGGGCCCCACAGTCCAGGCTCGGGGCGGACGGGCCCCACAGTCCGGACACGGGGCGGACGAGCCCTACAGTCCGGACACGGGGCGGCCACAGTCCGGACATAGGGTGGGCGGGCCGCACATTCCACGTTCGGGGCTAGACCCGGGGCAACCGGCCCCACAGTCCTGACATGGGGCGGACATGCCCCACAGTCCGGACACGGGGTGGACGAGCCCTACAGTCCGGACACGGGGCGGCCACAGTCCAGACATAGGGTGGGCGGGCCGCACATTCCAGGTTCGGGGCTAGACCCAGGGAAACCGGCCCCACAGTTCGGACACGGGGCGGCCGCAGTCCGGATATAGGGCGGGCCCCACAGTCCAGGCTCGGGGCTAGACCCGGGAGAGGCGGGCCCCACAATCCAGGCTCGGAGCGGACGGGCCCCGCAGTCTGGGCTCGGAGCGGACGGGCACCACAGTCCAGGCTCGGAGCGGACGGGCCCCACAGTCCGGACACGAGCTAGTACCAGGGCTGGCGGCCCCACAGTCCAGACCTGAGGCTAGACCATGGGAAGGTGGCCCCACAGTCCAGACACGGGGAGGATGGGCCCCACAGTCCTGACACGGGCTTGACATGCCCCACAGTCCAGACCTGGAGATAGACCCGGGGCAGGCAGCCCCAAAGTCCGGACACGGGGTGGACGAGCCCCACAGTCCGGACACGGGGCGGCCACAGTCCGGACATAGGGTGGGCCCCACAGTCCAGGCTCGGGGCTAGACCCGGGGCAGCCGGCCCCACAGTTCAGACCCGGGGCGGGTGGGGGGCCCCACAGTCCGTGCCCGGGGCTTACGCGGGGGCCCACAGTCCAGACCTGGGGCTAGACTCGGGGCGGGTGGGGGGCCCCACCATCCGGACCTGGGGTGGGGGGCCCCACAGTCCATTCCAGGGGCTAGACCCAATGCAGGCGGCCCCACAGTCCGGACACGGGGTGGACAGGCCCCACTGTCCAGATGCAGTGCGGCCACAGTCCATACATAGGGCGGGCCCCACAGTCCAGGCTCGGGGCGGACGGGCCCCACAGTCCAGGCTCGGGGCGGACGGGCCCCACAGTCCTGGCTCGGGGCGGATGGGCCCCAGAGTCCAGGCTCGGGGCGGACGGGCCCCACAGTCCAGGCTCGGGGCGGACGGGCCCCCCTTTCCCGCTCGGGGCGGGCGTGCCACACAGTCCAGGCTCGGGGCGTGCGGTGCCCACAGTCAGGACACGGGACGGGCGGGCTCCACAGTCAGGACCCGGGGCAGGCGGCCCCACAGTCTAGACTTGGGGCTAGACCCGGGGCAGGCGGCCCACAGTCCGGGCAGGCGGCCCACTGTCCGGACACGGGGTGGACGGGCCCCACAGTCCGGACACGGGGCGGGCATGCCCCACAGTCCAGACCTGGGGCTAGACCCGTAGCAGGCGGCCCACAGTCCGGACACGGGGTGGACGGTCCCACAGTCCGGACACGGGGGAGACCACAGTACGGACATAAGGCGGGCGGGCCCCACAGTCCAGGCTCGGGGCTAGACCCGGGGGCAGTCGGCCCCACAGTTCAGACCCGGGGCGGGGTGCCCCACAGTCAGGACACAGGGCGGGCTGGCCCCACAGTCAGGACACTCTGCGGGCGAGCCCCACAGTAAGGACACGGGGCGAACGGGCCCCACAGTCAGGACACGGGGTGGGCGGGGGTGGGCGGGCCCATAGTTAGGACACGGTGCTAGTCCTGGGGCAGGCGGCCCAACAGTCCAGACCTGCGGCTAGACCCGGGGCTGGCGGCCGCAAAGTCCGGACACGGGTCGGACGGGCCCCACAGTCCTGACACGGGGCGGGCATGCCCCACAGTCCAGAGTTGGGGCTAGACCCAGGGCAGGCAGCCCCACAGTCCGGACACGGGGTGGACGGGCCCCACAGTACGGACACGAGGCGGCCACAGTCCAGACATAGGGCGGGCGGTCCCCACAGTCCAGGCTCGGGGCTAGACCCGGGGGCAACCGGCCCCACAGTCCAGGCTCGGGGCGGACGGGCCCCACAGTCAGGACACAGTGCGGGCGGGCCCATAGTTAGGACACGGGGCGGGACCCACAGTCCGGGGACAGGGCTTGTCCCGGGGCAGGCGGCCCCACAGTCCGGACACGGGGCGGACGGGCCCCACAGTCCTGACACGGGGTGGGCATGCCCCACAGTCCAGACCTGGGGCTAGACCCGGGGCAGGCGGCCCCACAGTCCAGACACGGGGCGGCCACAGTACGGACATAGGGCGGGCGGGCCCCACAGTCTAGGCTCGGGGCTAGACCCGGGGGCAGCCGGCCCCACAGTCCAGACCCTGGGCGGACGGGGGGCCCCACAGTCCAGGCTCGGGGCGGACAGGCCCCACAGTCCACGCTCGGGCCCCACAGTCCAATCTCGGGGTGGACGGGCCCCACAGTCCAGGCTCGGGGCGGATGGTCCCCACAGTCCAGGCTCTGGGCGGACGGGCCCCCCTTTCCCGCTCGGGTCGGGCGTGCCCCACAGTCCAGGCTCGGGGCGCGCGTGCCCCACAGTCCGGACACGGGGCTAGTCCCGGGACTGGTGGCCCCACAGTCCAGACCTGGGGCTAGACCTGGGGCAGGCGGCCCCAAAGTTCGGACTCGGGGCGGATGGGCCCCACAGTCTGGAGTTGGGGCGGGCGAGCCCCAAAGTGAGGACACGGGGCGGGCGGGCTCCACAGTCAGGACACTGGGCGGGCAGGCCCAACAGTGTGGATACGGGGTGGGTGGGCCTCACAGTCAGGACACGGGGTGGGCGGGCCCATAGTTAGGACAAGGGGCGGACGGGCCCCACAGTCCTGACACGGGGTGGGCATGCCCCACAGTCCAGACCTGGGGCTAGACCCGGGGCAGGCGACCTCACAGTCCGGACATGGGGCGGCCACAGTACGGACAGAGGGCGGACGGGCCCCACAGTCCAGGCTCGGGGCGGACAGGCCCCACCGGCCAGGCTCGGGGCGGACGGGCCCCACAGTCCACGTTCTGGCCCCACAGTCCACGCTCGGGGGCGGATGGGCCCCACAGTTCACGCTCGAGGCGGTCGGGCCCCACAGTCCACGCTCGGGCCCCACAGTCCAGGCCCGGGGCAGACGGGCCCCAAACTCCAGGCTCGGGGCGGACGGGCCCCACAGTCCAGGCTCGGGGCGGACGGGCCCCACAGTCCAGGCTCGGGGCGGACGGGCCCCACAGTCCAGGCTCGGGGCGGACGGGCCCCACAGTCAAGGCTTGGGGCGGACGGGCCCCACAGTCAAGGCTTGGGGCGGACGGGCCCCACAGTGCAGGCTCGGGGCGGACGGGCCCCACAGTCCAGGCTCTGGGCGGACGGGCCCCACAGTCCAGGCTCGGGGCGGACGGGCCCCACAGTCCAGGCTCGGGGATAGTCCCGGGGCAGGCGGCCCCACAGTCCAGACCTGGGGTTAGACCCAGGGCAGGCGGCCCCAAAGTCCAGACACAGGGCGGACGGGCCCCACAGTCCAGACCCATGGCGGGCGGCCCAACAGTCCAGACCCAGGGCGGGCGGCCCAACAGTCCAGACCCAGGGCGGGCGGCCCAACAGTCCAGACCCGAGGCGGGCGGCCCAACAGTCCAGACCCGAGGCGAGCGGCCCACCAGTCCAGAACCAAGGTGGGCGGCCCAACAGTCCAGATCTGAGTCGGGCAGCCCAACAGTCCAGACCCGAGTCGGGCGGCCCAACAGTCCAGACATGGGGCCAGACCCGAGGAGGGTGGCCAATTGGTGCAACATGTGCAGTTCCACAGGGACCCAAGATGTAAAGGGGCCACCACCACCTCCTAATCAGGTCAATTGTGCATTATGATGAGCTATGCCAATATACTGATAGAGGGGAACTGTCCAGACCCGAGGCGGGCGGCCCAACTGTCCAGACCCGAAGTGGGAGGTCCAACAGTCCAGACTCAAGGCGGGAAGTCCCACAGTCCAGACACGAAGCCAGGCCCGAGGTGGGCAGCCCAACAGTCCAGACACGGGGCCATGCCCGAGGCGGCCCGCCCAATAGTTCAGACACGGGGCTAGATATACTGTTCTGATAGAGGGGCCCTCTTCTGGCTGTGTCCACCCCTGACGTACAGATATACAGCAATATGCAGCAGGAGAGACAAGATCCAGGGAGATATCCGATCGCCAGAACTGGGGTCAGGAAGGAATTTTTTTCCCCCCTAGGGGGTTTTCTTCGCCTTCCTCTGGATCTTTGGTTCCAGTGGCTCTCATCAGGTCTGCACTATCCGCAGCAAGTTCTGTAGTCTCTATCGGGCCTGACCTGAGAGTCATTGTGAACTTTAATTTATTAAAGGGCCAGTAATATTTTTATTACAATGTGGCTTATTGCTATTCCAATAAAAAAATTAATAATAATATATTGTGTTGTGTGTTTTATTTGTGTGGACTTCACCCTACAGAAACAATGATGAGAGTGAACGCTGACGCTCAATATTCCAGAACTAGAACCAGACTTGGCTGATCCGGCATATAATAAAGTGTCTGTCTCATCTGCTGTATACATGATGGCAGCTGCTGCAGGACCAGGGAGTATAGAGGGTGCTACATACAGGAGCATCTCACAAAATTAGAATATCATCAAAAAGTTAATTTCAGTTCTTCAATATAAAAAGTCAAAGTCATATATTATATAGAGTCATTACAAACAGAGTGATCTATTTCAAGTGTTTATTTCTGTTAATGTTGATGGTTATGGCTTACAGCCAATGAAAACACAACAGTCATTATCTCAGTAAACTTAAATAATTAACAAAAAACACCTGCAAAGGCTTCCTAAGCATTTAAAAAGTCCCTTAGTCTGTTTCAGTAGGCTCCGCAATCATGGGGAAGACTGTTGACTTGACAGATGTCCAGAAGGCAGTCATTGACACTCCACAAGGTCCCAGACTTCCAATTTTAATTTGTTTAATTTCATTTGTTTAGCTGCTGGAGGTCTAGTGTGAAGTTTCCACCATCAGTGATGGTTTGGGGAGCCATGTCATCTTCTGGTGTAGGTCCACTGTGTTTTATCAAGACCAAAGTCAGCGCAGCCATCTACCAGGAAATATTAGAGCACTTCATGCTTCCCTCTGCAGACAAACTTTTGGAGATGGAAATGTCATTCTCCAGCAGGACTTGGCCCCTGTCCACACGGCCAAAAGTACCAATACCTGGTTTACACACAACAGTATCACTGTGCTTGATTGGCAGCAAACTCGCCTGACCTTAACCCCATAGAGAATCTATTATAGAGAATCTTTGGGGTATTGTCAAGAGGAAGATGAGAGACACCAGACCCAACAATGCAGACGAGCTGAAGGCTGCTATCAAAGCCACCTGGGCTTCCATAACACCTCAGCAGTGCCACAGGCTGATCGCCTCCATGCCACACTGCATTGATGCAGTAATTGATGCAAAAGGAGCCCCGACCAGGTATTGAGGGCATTTACTGAACATACATTTCAATAGGCCAATATTTCGGATTTTAAAATAATTTTTCAAGCTGTTATAAAGTATTCTAATTTACTGAGATAATAACTTTTGTGTTTCCATTGGCTGTAAGCCATAATCATCAACATTATCAGAAATAAATACTTGAAATAGATCCCTCTGTGTGTAATGACTCTATATAATATATGAGTTTCACTTTTTGTATTGAGGAACTGAAATAAAGTAACTTTTTGATGATATTCTAGTTTTGTGAGATGCACCTGTACATAGAGCAGGTCACATATAACTCCAGCCCAAGTTACATCACCAGTGTTTTGGGGGTCGGTCTCTGTGATGGGGGCACTTATATTGTATTGGTCCTATAAAACACACTACCTGAAAGACTGATGACCAGATCACAGCAAAGCAGAATGCAGGAAACCCAGGAAAATGGCTAAATAGGTGTCACAGGGTGCAATAAGTAGCCATGGGCCCCAAGACAAAACTAGGGCCGCACTCAGAAATGAACACAATAGCCCATTTACCAAGGCTGGCTATAGGGAGGAAAGCAGATACTTGGAGGGATTTGTGCCAAATTTTCCACCTATTTATTAGAACGAAGAAAATAGTGTTACAGGGTCAGGATAGGGTTAAAAATCTTGTGAGTTTATTTGTAGTAAAAAATATATAAAAACATCACCATAGGTCGCGATCCTAACCAGAATAATGTTTAACCGCAAATGCGTTTCCGACTTGCATCTTTAGTTATTGCAATAGGATAGGACAGATACACAATTCAAGTTAAAGGGAATCTGTCAGAAGGTTTTGCTACGTAATCCGAGATCAGCATGATGTAGGGGCAGAGAGCCTGATTCCAGCGATGCATCACTTACTAGACTGCTTGGTGCAGTTTTGATAGAATCCCTGCTTTCTCTGTTGTAAATGAAGCAGTGCTCAGAATGTTAAGCCCTGTGTAACCCCGCCCACGCTGGCAGATTCCTGTATACAAACTGCAAATCAGTGGTGAGGGCGGGGTTACACAGATTAGCCTGACTGGCCTGTACCTGAGACCTAGTCAGGCAGTGATCATCTCCTGTTGATAAAACATGGATTGTATTGAAACTACAACACACAGCCTAATAAGTGACACATCCCTGGAATCAGGATATCTTGCTCTACATCATGCTGCTCTCAGATTAAGTAGCAAAAATCTGCTGACAGATTCCCTTTAATAAAGTACATGTCCTGTTTTGTATCTCCCAGAGCAATGTCATCAGTGTCGCTCACCACCAATGCAGATGTGAGTGGTGCCGGACAACCTCTTTATGTCAAATAATTCCCTGCAGAGCTGGCATCCATCTGAGGAGATGTAACATATCTGTCTGACAGGTGGGTGGAGATGAATTGGTTGATATATCCCACTCTTAGTCCACTTGGCTAAAAAGATGATTTACATCCAGGGAAGAGGGACAGAGGGGCAGGAACACAAGAAAAGCAACGCCGTATTCAGAACAGGGGCATTTACACCAGGTAAAAAATTACATCGTTATGGAAAGTGACAGGTTCTCTTTAAAGGGATTTCAGAAGACTGAGAACACCTACAACACCTGAAATGGATGACCCACATCTCTGGTTTACTCTATTATGACCGGCTATTAATGGAAAAAGTATGGAAATGGGACCAGTCGTGTGCAGGGTCCTCACATACAAAGGTTGAAAAAAAGATGATGGGGCTGGTATCTACTATAGACAAGTTGTGGGGCCGCACATCAACTAGTCCATAAACCTCCTGCAATCAGCAGCAAACCAAAGACAAGTGCGAAGCATCATGCTCCGTGTGCATTACCTAATTCCCTATTAGTTATTAATTTGTGGGGATAATTTGGGACATTAATTTGACTGCTGGTTCTATTAGCTCAATAGGTCCACAGGAATCCTTGATTAGTTTAGGAAAGGGCATCCACTATGGTTACTGGACACATGAAGTCCCCCACAACCACGATCCCCATACACAATAGATACAAGGTAGAAAGTCTTGCCCTGTTGAACACAACACCTGACTTGAGGCCACCACATCTTGGTTGTCCAATGTTCTTGCTTCTCTAGGGCTCTTCTCAGATATTCATTATACCAGCTCCCCAGAATACCAAAGCTAGGGTGGGTGACCGCGAGCCCTGGTGGATGTCATAACTGCAGCCACCCAGGGGCAATACTCCATAACAACAATCCCCTGAGGTGGTGTAGGATGTAAGGACCTATTCACACTACATTCAGCGCTGCATTCAGGTCTTTACACAAGGCTTACAACTGAATCCCTGAAATTCAGGATTGTGCTGTCTGAAATGAGACATCTGAAAGCAGAGCAAATGGAGCCTAAAGATTCATACTTTAGGCTCGGTTTGCCTTTGTTCAAATCAATGGAAAAAATCCCCATCTCTACATGTCTGACAGCCATTCTATTCCAGCGTCAGCTGTATTCCAACCACAGTCCACCTCATTCTACTTAATGTGCTTCTGATTAGGTGATCACCTGAACCAAATCTTATGTAACGAGGGAAAGGATAAAAAACACTGCTGTGGTCTTCACAATCCTCTTGCAATAGGACAAGCTGGATGGCAAAACAAGTGCTAGGAATAGCCCAAAAGTAATTTGAATGAAAAACTAACTTTTAACCATGCCAAAGGAGTTGAAAAGAAAAGTCTTGAGTGAGGAAAAGAAGGGCTCAATTCTGGCTTCTCTAGCAGAGGGATACAGTGAGCGTCATGTTGCCTCCATCGTTAAAATTTCAAAGACGGCAGTCCATTACAACAAGGTCAAGCAGCAGACATTGGGGACAACAAAGCTACAGACCGGCAGAGGGCGAAAGCGACTCTCCACTGACCGGGATGACCGTCATCTTATTCTAATGTCACTCAGCAACCGCAGGATGACATCAAGTGACCTACAGAAGGAATGGCAAATGGCAGCTGAGGTGAAGTGCACGGCAAGAACAGTTCATAACTGGCTCCTAGAGACCTCAAGTCATGTAAAGCTAGAAAAAAGCCTTTCATCAATGAGAAGCAAAGGAGAGCCAGGCTGAAGTTTGCCAAAGACCATAAGGATTGGACCATAGAGGACTGGAGTAAGGTAATCTTCTCTGATGAGTCTAATTTTCAGCTTTGCCCAACACCTGGTCGTCTAATGGTTAGACGGAGACCTGGAGAGGCATACAAGCCACAGTGTCTTGCACCACTGTGAAATTTGGTGGAGGATCGGTGATGATCTGGGGATGCTTCAGCAAGGCTGGAATTGGGCAGGTTAATCTTTGCGAAGGACGTATGAATCAAGCCGCATACAAGGTTATCCTTGAAAAAACACTTGCTTCCTTCTGCTCAGGCAATGTTCCCCAACTCTGAGGACTGGTTTTTCCAGCAGGACAATGCCCCATGCCACACAGCTAGGTCAATCAATGTGTGGATGAAGGAGCACCACATCAAGACCCTGTCATGGCCAGCCCAATCTCCAGACCTGAACCCCATGGAAAACCTCTGGAATATAATCAAGAGGAAGATGGATAGTCACAAGCCATCAAACAAAGAAGAACTTCTTACATTTTTGTGCCAGCAGTGGCATAAGGTCACCCAAAAGCAGCGTGAAAGACTGGTGGAAAGCAGCCAAGACGCATGAAAGCTGGGATTAAAAATCATGGTTATTCCACCAAATATTGATGTCTGAACTCTTCCTGAGTTAAAACATGAGTATTGTTGTTTCTAAATGAATAAGAACTTGTTTTCTTTGCAGTATTTGAGGTCTGACAGCACTGGTTCTCTGGTTCTCTGTTTCTTTTTTATTATTTTGACGATTTCTCATTTGCTGCAAATAAATACAAAATTTTTAGCTTTGAATTTCGGAGACATGTTGTCAGTAGTTTATAGAATAAAACAACAATGTACATTTTACTCAAAAATAGACCTATAAAGAGAAAAATCAGAGAAAATGAAAATGAGCTGTGTATATATAGATATATATAGATATATACACACACACATTATATACATACACACATTATATTATATACACACACACATATATATGTGGCGCCCCTGAGGGTTCGGTCACCACAGAGGTACTGCATCTCACCCAGAGCTGTGGTATCTCACTCTCAGGTAAGGAAGGAGTACAGCTCAGGACCCCAACACCTGCATTCATTACACCACACTTCAGAGGGCGAGGCGAGATTGCTCCTACGGGAGAGCACAGTCCCTGGTCCCTGGCTGGAGTGGGGGGAACCTAGTAAAGGGGTGTGGGTGGAGGACGTAGTTAAGGGGAGCACATAGAAGGAAGAAATAAAAAGAGAAACCACCTTAGAAAGACAGATTAGTCTGAGGAGGAAAGTGCCAGGAGCAGAGGCTCTGTAGGAGCTCTTTTCCAGAGGCGGGCCTAGCCAGTGAGGCCCAAGGCTGAGAGGAAGAAGAGAAGGAGAGGAGAGGGAGCAGGAAGGCTCCAGGAACCAGAAGAAAGGATCCCAGGGGTACAGGCAGTGCGAGAGGCCACCCGTACGCCCGAATCTGCCGGGAGGTGGAGGGGTCAGGCTGCATACAGGGAACTGGTCCCTCAACTAGTAGAAGATTGCACGTCTTAACTAGAAACCGGAGGCTGCAGTATTTCATGTCCAGTAGCCAACATTCCATACCAGTCTCAACAGGAAGGTAGCTATATAGGACCCAGGGGACGGAACAGACGTCGCCCGCCAAGGCCCGCAGGTACTGGACTGGGACACTTGGTATGAGGTTCAGGGAGACAGCCAGAGAGAGGACACAGAAGGGGGTCCTGCTATGTACTCCGGAGTTACCTGGGGGTGGACTGAACCCCTCACTGAGTAAATGCAGCACGGCACGGGAAGTTACCTTGACGTCTGTAACTTGGACTGCAATAACTGTGAGTAAAGATCCAGAGGACTGCACCACCTTGTCTGTGTTTCTTGCAGCGCCATCACTCCCTGCACTACAACGCCCAGCGCAACCTACAACAACATCTACACTGCCCTGGAGCTAGCTCTTCCTGTGGAGAGCCACACCATCCCTGCTGCAGTAACATCAGCTTCAGAGGACGGCTCCACAGCGGCCGCTCCCTTTAGCCGCATTCCACAGGTGGCGTCACAAACTTTAACATAAACTATAAAAATCCCCTGTAAATATATCCCTTTTTATTGACCACCCTGGATCACGAACCGGGTCACCGCCACTGTGACATCCCCCAGCATCTACCGGCCCGGCACCGGGTACCCCACGGCCCAGGGGGAGCGTCATATATATCGGCAGAGCATCCCTCTCAAAGTCTGCACCGCTCTCGCTCACTAACTCAAGCAACCTGCACCGCCTCGCACCCCTCTAGCACACGGACACAGCACCCCCTTGCATCCCTCTATCCCACACACCCTGCATATCCATGCACACTTATCAACTGTGCGAAGGTCACTGGTAAAATACTGGAGGGGAAATATGTGTCAATCAGGATGTTACCATCAGTGATATGAACCCGGAAAAATGCTCCAGCATACTAAGTGCTGAGAGGGGTTAATCGACCATGCTAAGGGCTCGGTTTAGTGAACAGCTAAAGAGTGGGTAGGAGGCTGTTCACCATATCTCCACCCCAGGGTATGGGCCAGAAGGTAAATACGAATCTTTTGGACTCATTCAGTGTTTGGTGTGTCTGTAGATGAGAGCACCAGAGCTGTGCTCATGTTAAAAAGAACTGAACCTATTTGTTTTCCTAATTTTGGACTGGTTTATGCAGTACAATTTTAATAAATCAGTTGAAAACTTAAACAGAAAATGTTCCTGTATCTACCTCTAAGAAGCTGAGTGAGTCGACCTACTATACCACACACCCTGCACCCCTTTATCCCACACCCCTTACTACTCAGATGTGTTTTCTTCCATTTGGACAAGAAGCTGATTAGTGCGCCCCAGCAACCTGCCACCCTAGGCACCCGCCCTCCAGTGCCTAGCGGCTAATACTGCCCTGCTCAGGAATAAAAACAAACTCAAATCTGTCTTGGACAAAACAAGATAGACTGCCAGAACAGTGAGGTGTCAGGTTACACCTGCATTTATACTGCAAGGAGAGGGAAGGGAGAGGAGGGGGCAGAGACAAAAAGACACAGGCGGATGGAGCCACAGCTTATAGGTAATGTATTTCTCTTTGATGGATTTACAGCCACAGCACAGTAATGCTGTATAATGTTCACATTGCTTCTGTTGCTACGGTCTTTGTGCTCAGAGCAAGAGCAGGAAGAATCCATCATGTCCGTGTACGGTATAGACATCATAGTAGCTAATCTCCACCCACTAGCTCAGAGAGGACTGAAAATCAGAGATAGAGCCTGCAGAGGGGAAACTGATGAAAACACACGATTCAAGTCATATAATAACCAGAAATAGTGACAGCCTGTTCTGACTAGTCACCTGAAAGGACAGGTACCCTTTAAAAGGAATCTGTCAGAAGGATTACACGCCTCAAACTATTTATATGCACATGTAACTCTTGCAAATACAAGTACAGTCATTCCTTTTGCTAGAGTCTATTCCTCCATTACAGAGAAAGCTGCATTTGAATCGATAAGCAAACGAGGCTGAAGTACTTTGGGTGTGTGGAAGCACTTCCAATGCCTCTGCTCTTCCCAGCTGTATTTCCCACCTATTGATGCCTTTTGCTTAACTGTCTCCTCCTTTTGGATTCTGGTCGATCAGATGCCCCTGCAGAGCAGACCCTGGTACATGTGAGTAATTGGTAAAGAGATTATGTGGCGCCCCTGAGGGTTCAGTTGCCACAGAGGTACTGCACCTCACCCAGAGGTGTGGTATCCCCTTCTCTCAGGTAAGGAGGGAGTGCTGCCCGGAACCCCAAAACCTGCATCCAACACTACACTACTCCAGCCCGGCTGGAAGGGCAAGATGCAATGTGTTTTCCTGCTGAGCCCTGTCCCTGGCTGGAGTGGGGGGAACCTAAAGGTAGGGGGAACCAGTAGTGGGTGTGGGTGGAGGAAGTAGTTAGAGGGAGCACTTTGACAGTAGGTATATAAAGGGAAGCCATCTTAGGGTGGCAGTGGAGTAAGAGGAGTGAGTGAGTGAGGACAGTCTGGGAGCAGAGGCTTTTTAGGACCTCTGCTCCATAAGTAGGGCCCAGTCCTAGAGGCCCAGGTGGGGAGCAGAGGAGTAGGCTCCGTTCTAAGTAAGGGATCCCAGGGGGTACGGCGAGTGCAGGACAGCACCCGTACGCCCCGAATCTGCCAGAAGACAGAGGGATCGTAGGCCGCAAGAAGGGGACCGGCCCCTGGTCCAGCCGTGTTACTCTAAGTCTCAGCTGGGAAAACCGGAGGCTTCTGGCTTATGGCTTATATAGTCAGTTGCCGAAGCCTCATTCTAATCCCCGTGAGGGTCAAGCAGATCCGGGAACTCCGACGAGACAGGAAGAACTTCAGAGCACCCGAGCGGGATTGAGAGTGGGGAAGCGCAGGGCAGGAGGGAGAAAGACCCAGCGTGAAGACGGTCTAGCTAGGAACACAAGAAAGTGGGGTTCTGTCAGGTGCTCCTAATCGGCCTGAGGAAGTGCTGAACCCCTGCCTGGTGAACGCAGCGCGACGTGGGAGGCTGACACCTGTAAAGTGCACGAGTGGAACTGTCATAAGAACTGTGAGTAAAGACTCGGATGACTGCACCACACTGCCTCCGTCCATTCCTTTCATCTGCGCCATCTTTCCTTCCCTGCACTACAACGCCCAGCGCAACTTACACTACCTACACTGCCCTGGAGCCACACCATCCCTGCTGCAGTAACATCAGCTTCAGAGGACTGCTCCACAGCGGCGGCTCCCTTTTGCCGCGTTCCACGAACTTTCCAAATCCCCTATATATTTCCCCTTTTTGCTGACCGCCCTGGGTCACAGACCGGACCAGCCACCGTGATATCCCCCACCGGCATACACAGAGGCCCGGCTGCCGAGTGCCCCACGGCCGAGGGGGCGCGTCAATTACTCACTATTAAAAATCCTGTATACTTAGTATCTTCCCCATTCTTACAATTCTAGGACAAGGGAGCCCCTGCTGCACCAGTATCTGCACCCAAAAGGGCTGTCTAGGTCTCAGGTAAATCTAGAAGATGTGCTCTCTGCAGTATAAAATTGCCTGGGAAACAGCTATGTGAGAGGTGGACCTCTAAAATCATCAGGGATGAACAGTCTACTTTTCTATCTGACATGAGGTCCATGATTAGAGAGGAGGTGCAAACTTCAATCTCTAATTTCGTTCCCCCACAGACATCTCAGCCAGGTCCCCGTGCTAAGAGACCAAGATGGGAGATGGAGCTAAGCTCAGAAGAGGACATACAATCCCTTGATTCTGATCAGGATGAGGAAGGCAAGATATGCTCAGAATCCCCAGAAGAAGGGAAAAAATATATTTTTTCTCCTCTGACAACACAGACAAGATCCTACTGGACTGGGGTGTCTGGGGCCCACCAGGGAAATTAACTCCGGGGGCCCACCCACCCGGGCCCACCCTTCAGCTATTTGCAAATACCAGTTAGCCGTTATACCCATTATACTGGCGGCTCCTGCCCATCACTGTGCGCTCACCAGAAATGTGATGTACAATTACTGTAGTTTGCATTAATGGGTTTTTATTGGTGAAAACAAGTTATCAGCGAAGCACAGGTTGGGAAGGTGATCACTTATTTATTGGTGGAATCCGCACTGTCAGAAGATTGTGGCACTTTGAGTATTTGGTGAGATTTTTACCTCAGTATTTGTAAGACAAAACCAGGAGTGGTGCATTTCTCACCCACTCCAGAAGGGGGCTGGAAGCAAGTGTAACTAGAAGGAAGCCCCACATGACCGGGATGTGCCAGGAGGGTGTAATTTTAATCCCAATATCCGGATTGGTTATAAGCCTGGAGGGGCGGGCATTGGAAGGGGCTGGGGAGACATAATAAGGAAAAGTGCGGGAAAACGGTCAGTCTAGGAAGGAAGTCAGCGGGGAAAGTTGCAGAACTCAAAAAAAAAAAAAAAAACTACAACTTTCCCATTGTTTGAGTACACTTACCAATCTTATGGAAACCGTTGATTCCCTGATCACCAAGCTGAGGGAGGCTGCCAGATCCAGGCGTGGAGGGTGGCTTGAGTCCCAGCTGTCTGGATTGCTGGGGAATGCCGGAGCAGAAGATTCTCCGTTGGGATCTGGAAGAAGCGGCAGGAGGACGCAGCCCCCCCCCCCGAGAGGCTTTCCCCGGAGATGGTTAGTACGGGCAGCAGGCGCAGGCTGCAGAGCCCCTCATGGGACCCTGCGTCCGGTGAGCACGCTGGCGGAACCCCCCGCCAGCGCGCCCGCCGCGGCAGGAATCCGCCCAGCCGGCCTGCGGGCTCCTCCAGCATCGGGTCGCGGTCCGCGACTAAAGTGCCCCGCTCAGCTGTAGTGCGGCCCCTCCTGCGGCGGGCTGCAATACCAGAGCCCGGGCCGCGCCGGAAGCAAGGCCCGCGCTGCAGCCGCGTCATCATCCCGGGGCGTGGCTTCACCGGAAGTGCGGCCTACGTCACTTCCGGCCCCGGCGTCATGTGACAGGGGCGTTCAGGAAGTGAGCGGTGGGCGCATGGACACACCCCCCGCAGCAGGAGTCAGCGATTCATGACGCCGCTTGCCCATAAGAAAACGGAGTGCCAGAGCGGATGAGGGGACCAGAGGGACCACCAGCACGGCAGGCACACCTGGCGATGTACCAGTCGGGGTGCCTGCCAGAAACATCAGCCGAGGGATACAGCAGCGCAGGTGCACGGGCAGGCAGCAGTAATTGGAGGACCTGCTGCCAGGCTCGAGTCGGCACATCCAGGGCGGTGGAGCGGCGGGAAGCAGCATGGGGCTGCCTGGCAGTCACCCACGGACCACCACGGATCGGGCTAGGGAGTCCGGGTCTGGAAGTCGCGGAGTGCCACGGATGGCGGGGAGGACCGGAGCCGAGACTGACGGGGGACGATCGGCGGGGACATCGGCACGCGCTCAGGTCCCCCCTGGTGACGAGGAGGCCAGGGGCGCGGGCCTTGAGCAGCAGCAGGAGTCTGGCGAATCGGAGTGTGGCGAGGATCAAAGCGAATCCAGGATTCATCAGGACTTGGGACGTGCGGCTGGCAGGGACACAGCACCTGCGCAGCTTGGTGAGCATGCGTCCATGTATTGTTTGTTGCCCGCTGGGTCATTAGTGGATGGGGGAGGTGATAGGCAGTTGGCTGGGCCCAGGGGGGAAAATACTAGGGGAGGTCGTGGGTCAGATGCAGTGGGTCTTAGGGACATTTTGTTTAGCATGTCGCAAATTTTGGCTAGAATAGACGGTGGTGGAGTTAATCAAGGAGGTTTGTTACCTGCGGCGGCGTGGGTACCTAGTCAACCGGTGTTGTCGCAGGTGGGGAGCGAGTCGGCCAGGTCGGCGGTGAATGCAGCCGGGACACCTTCTGGGGCATCGGTTTGCGTACAGACAGAAAAGGACAAAGTGGATACCGTAAAGCTGGATGATAGGGCAAAAGGGGAGGAATATGTGTGCTTTGAGGGGCCGTTGGGGGCACACTTAAAAAAAAAAAAAAAAAAAAAAAGAGAGGTGAAGGAAAAGTTTGGCGGGATGACTAAGTTGAAATTTTTTCCCTTCTTCCGCTGGAAAAGTTTAATCTGGATAAGGGTAAAAAGGATGATAGTAAAAAAGAGGAAGAAGAGAAACGTAGGTGGAGGTTGATTCCTCAGACGTTTGTTAATTGGTTACAGGCTTTTGCAATATTGGCTAGCGTTATTGGGGAAAAAGCTCCGGATAATTGCTCAGGTTTATTTTGCTACCTTGATTCTATTGGGGAGGCTCATCGTACTTATGGGGGTCAGGTGTGGTTACGATATGACGAGCAATTTAAGCAGAGGAAAGCTGTCCGCCCGGAGATCAGATGGGATCAAAAGGACATTGGGTTGTGGTTGAAGGTTATGGCCCCACTGAGGTATGGGCAGTCCTTTCACGGGAGCAACAGTAGCGGGAATCAGTCAGCAGGACACGGGGGAAGTAGTCAAGGGGCACACAGCACAAAAAAAGGAAGCGGGAACATGCTGGCAATTTAATGACGGCCAATGCAAGTTCGGGACCTCCTGTAAATTTAAACATGTGTGCTCCCATTGTAACGGAAGTTCGCAAGGAGCATCAAAATGCTTTAAGAAGGGTAAGGGAAAGCCGACAGTGGGTACCGGTCAAAGGGGTGACTCCGGTGAGGGTTCACGCGATGGCCCCCTTTCTAAGTAGGTATCCGGAACAGTTGAAGGCTAAGGTCATTGCGGATGTTTTTTTGTTTTTTTTTGGAAGGGTTTAGAATCCCTCCTCCTGATCATGAGGTCCCCTTTTTCAGTTAAAAATTTGACGTCGGCTTCCCTTCATCCGGAAGTGGTTAGTGTGAAGTTGGCTAAGGAGGTGGAATTGGGCAGGATGGCTGGACCGTTTCAGGAATTGCCTATTAGCAAGGTGATTATCTTGCCGTTGGGGGTTGTGCCCAAGAAAGAGCTGAATAAGTTTAGTTGAATTCAGCATTTGTCGTACCCGAAGGGGCTTTCGGTTAATGATGGTATTGCGCAGGAGTTGTATTCGGTTGAATATACAGTACAGACCAAAAGTTTGGACACACCTTCTCATTTAAAGATTTTTCTGTATTTTCATGACTATGAAAATTGTACATTCACACTGAAGGCATCAAAACTATGAATTAACACATGTGGAATTATATACTTAACAAAAAAGTGTGAAACAACTGAAAATATGTCTCATATTCTAGGTTCTTCAAAGTAGCCTTTTGCTTTGATGACTGCTTTGCACACTCTTGGCATTCTCTTGATGAGCTTCAACAGGTAGTCACCGGAAATGGTCTTCCCACAATCTTGAAGGAGTTCCCAGAGATGCTTAGCACTTGTTGGCCCTTTTGCCTTCACTCTGTGGTCCAGCTCACCCCAAACCATCTCGATTGGGTTCAGGTCTGGTGACTGTGGGGGCCAGGTCATCTGGCGTAGCACCCCATCACTCTCCTTCTTTGTCAAATAGCCCTTACACAGCCTGGAGGTGTGTTTGGGGTCGTTGTCCTGTTGAAAAATAAATGATGGTCCAACTAAACGCAAACCGGATTGAATAGCATGCCGCTGCAAGATGCTGTGGTAGCCATGCTGGTTCAGTATGCCTTCAATTTTGAATAAATCCCCAACAGTGTCACCAGCCAAGCATCCCCACACCATCACACCTCCTCATCCATGCTTCACGGTGGGAACCACGAAAGGAGAGTCCATCCGTTCACCTTTTCTGCGTCGCACAAAGACACAGTGGTTGCAACCAAAGAGCTCAAATTTGTACTCATTCAGACAAAAGCACAGATTTCCACTGGTATAATGTCCATTCCTTGTGTTCTTTAGCCCAAACAAGTCTCTTCTGCTTGTTGCCTGTCCTTCGCAGTGGTTTCCTAGCAGCTATTTTACCATGAAAGCCTGCTGCACAAAGTCTGTTCTTAACAGTTGTCGTAGAGATGTGTCTGCTGCTAGAACTCTGTGTGGCATTAACCTGGTTTCTAATCTGAGCTGCTGTTAACCTGCGATTTCTGAGGCTGGTGACTTAGATAAACTTATCCTCAGAAGCAGAGGTGACTCTTGGTCTTCCTTTCCTGGGGCGGTCCTCATGTAAGCCAATTTGTTTGTAGCGTTTGATGGTTTTTGCAACTGCACTTGGGGACACTTTCAAAGTTTGCCCAATTTTTCGGACTGACTGACCTTCATTTCTTAAAGTAATGATGGCCACTCGTTTTTCTTTACTTAGCTGCTTTTTTCTTGCCATAATTCAAATTCGAACAGTCTATTCAGTAAGACTATCAGCTGTGCATCCACCTGACTTCTGCACAACAGAACTGATGGTCCCAACCCCATTTATAAGACAAGAAATCCCACTTATTAAACCTGACAGTGCACACCTGTGAAGTGAAAACCATTTCTGGTGACTACCTCTAGAAGCTCATCAAGAGAATGCCAAGAGTGTGCAAAGCAGTCATCAAAGCAAAAGGTGGCTACTTGGAAGAACCTAGAGTATAAGACATATTTTCAGTTGTTTCACACTTTTTTGTTAAGTATATAATTCCACATGTGTTAATTCATAGTTTTGATGCCTTCAGTGTGAATGTACAATTTTAAAAGTCATGAAAATACAGAAAAATCTTTAAATGAGAAGGTGTGTCCAAACTTTTGGTCTATACTGTACATCATTTGACGCGGCGGTGCATTGGGTACGGAGATACGGGCCAGGCTCGTTGCTAGCTAAGACTGATATCGAGTCAGCCTTTAGGTTGTTGCCAGTTCACCCGGATAGCATCCCGTTGTTAGGTTCTTTTTGGGAAGGGGAGTACTATGTGGATAGGTGTTTGCCAATGGGTTGTGCGATTTCGTGTTCTTTGTTTGAAACGTTTAGCTCCTTTTTGGAATGGGTAGTAAAGGGCCTGGCTTCTGTTAAGTCAGTCATTCATTATTTGGATGACTTCTTGTTTATAGGCCCCCCGCAATCGTTGTTGTGTAGGAATTTGTTAGGTACTATGGTGTGGGTAGCGGAGCATTTTGGCGTGCCGTTAGCAGAAGAAAAAACGGAAGGACCTGGCACCATTTTAAGTTTTTTGGGCATTGTAATTGATACCGAAAGAATGGAGTGTCGGTTACCGGATGATAAATTGAGTTTGCTTAAGCAGGAGGTCGATAGGATCAGGAAGTTGCGCAAGGTTACCCTGAGGGAGCTACAGTCGCTGTTAGGGCGTTTGAATTTTGCTTGCAGGATTATGCCAATGGGCAGAATATTTTGTCGCAGATTGTCAGGAGCGACAGCAGGAGTGCGTGCGCCGCATCATTTCATTCGCCTTAAGAAGGACCACAAGGAGGATCTAAAAGTTTGGAAATTGTTTTGGAAAGTTATAACGGCAGGTCAGTAATCCAGCAGGAGTTCTTGAACAGTTTTGATTGTGAGATATTTACGGATGCGGCAGGAGGTGCTGGTTACGGGGCCTACTGGAAAGGGCGGTGGAGCGTTGGCGAGTGGCCGAAGGTGTGGAAAGAGAGGGGTCTTACGAGGAACTTGGCATTTTTGGAATTGTTTCCTATTGTTGTTGCGGTTACTATTTGGGGAGAGTGTTTCGCCAACAGGAGAATTCGGTTTCACTGCGATAACATGGGAGTGGTGTCTGTCATCAACAGTTTGTCGGCCTCGTCTCCGCCTGTGATTAGGCTGCTGAGGGAACTAGTACTTTGTTGTCTTAAGCTGAACGCTTGGATTACAGCGGTACATGTTCCAGGTGTACAAAATTCCATAGCAGATGCCTTGTCTCGTTTTCAGTGGGATCGTTTTCGGACGCTAGCTCCAGAGGCAGAGGACGTGGGACAGGAATGCCCTTCGCGTTTGTGGCAGCTGGTTATGGAAGAGCGGGACGGTTAATACGGGAGTCCATCACAAGGCAGACCTGGGCATCATACGAGGCATCGTGGCGAGTATGGCAAAGTTGGATTATGCAGTGGGGTGTGATGGAGAGTGATGGAGATAGAGAGATGGCGGTGTTGTTTCTCGTGGGAAGGGCAGCGGAGAGCGGTTGGTCGGTTTCAAAAGTTGGGAAGTTTGTTGCAGGTTTAGCGTTTGGTTTTAAATTGCTGGGTACGAAGGATGTTACGAAGTCCTTTTTAGTGAAGCAAGCTCTCAAGGGCTTTAGGACAAGAGGTAAAGAGTTGGATAAACGGAGACTGGTAACCTTTAGTATTTTGGAACGTTTGGGTTTTGTATTGGATAAGATTTGTTGTTCAGTTTTTGAAGCCACACTATTTAGGTTGGCTTTTTCATTGGCGTTTTTTGGCGCGCTGAGAGTAGGTGAATTGGTGGCACCAAGCAGGAATAAGGTTGGGGGTTTGTTTGGATATGAGTGGTCGAGATGGGGGTATTGAATTTTGGATTAGGTGGGGAAAAGACGGATCAATTGGGCAAAGGTAAACGAGTAATATTGGGTGAGGTTATGGGATCTTTTCTTTGTCCTAGGAGATGTTTATTGGCTTATTGGCAGGTTTGGTCAGGGTGGAAAGGCCCATTATTGTGTCATGAAAATGGAGACTTTTTGTCACGTTTTCAATTCATAGCGGTGTTTAAAAAGGGGATTGCTGAGCTGGGCCTTAGCCCTGAGGTATACGGGTCACATTCATTCAGAATTGGTGCGGCATCAGAAGCGGATGGCTTGGGGTTAGGCAAGGATGTGATAAAACGTATTGAGAGGTGGAGTTCTGATCGTTACCTGTCTTATGTAAGGCATTAGGTATGCGGTCTTAGGTAATTTGCCTTTTGAGATTCAAATACCTTTTGGTTGTCTTGTTGCTGGTGGCGTCCCGTTGTTAGTTTGGATGCTAGGACACTCTTTCATCCATTGGGAGCGGTGAGGGCGGACTTGAGGCCGGACGGTAGGCAATTGGTTTTTTAGCAGGGAGCAAGCGGTGGTTCGGTGGTTGGGTTTTCGAGGGATGGTTTGGAGAAGGGTGCTGCCAGAATTCCATAAAGCAGCTCGTTTGGATCGGGCGCCGGATATTTTGGTGGTGCATATGGGGGGAAATGATTTGGAGGGCTCGGCCGGTCAGGGAATTGATGAGGGACATTCGAATCGATCTGTTAAGGTTATGGACATCTTTTCCTGAGGTGTTGACAGTGTGGTCTGACATTGTGCCCAGAGGAAAATGGAGGGAGGCCAGATCATTGAAGGGAATTAATAGGGCACGTATAAAGTTCAACAGAGCTATATCAGCTTTTGTTACCAGGAACGGGGGAGTAAGCGTGCGGCATCTTGATCTGGAAGCGGGAGTTGGAGATTTTTGGGAAAAGGACGGCGTACATTTGAATGATATTGGCATTGATTTATGGGCATTGGCCATACAGGAGGGGATCGAAAGGGCTTTTGCGGTGTTGGGGCGCTCACGAGCCTGAGGTGGTCAGGGCTGTTCGTTGGTGGCGGGGGGTGGGGTTCTTGGAGTTGGCACAGAAGTATCGGTGGAAAGAATATTGGATAATCACAGGCAGTGCCTTGATTAACCGGGGTGATCTGGCATTTGGTTTTGGGCTCTGGACGGGGTTTTACCCTGGGAGCTTTTGGTGCCCTTGAGCTGGTGATGGACGGCTGAGGGTAATATGGTGGTTCAAGTTCGGTTTAATTTATGCCAGATCTAATTTTAACTCCAAGAACCCTCCCTTCTTATTTATTTTATAACACTGTTAATATGTTAATGTTGTTTGTTAATAAAATGGCCGCTGTGGCCAAATTTATCCAAAGAAATACAGGTGCAGTGTTTTTATTTGGTGGGGGAAGGTGAGTGCTGGAAGGTGGGGGCATGTTGATCCATGGAACCCGTGTTGGCAGTACACGGTCATGGTTTTGTCTTATAAATACAGAGGTGAAAATCACACCAAATGCCAACTTGCTTTCTCTGGTGAACCTCTGTAACTGCATCTCTGCTGCTGTGTAATAGTCACAGGGCAGGGAGGGGTTAAACATCCAAGTATTTAATATCTATTGGAAATAAAGAGGTTTCCCCTTATTGATATCAGATAAAACAAATGACCAACCACAATCCACTCTACCAAGACCAATATTACCAGATAGAAGGCAGAAATACCACCACACCATGACCAGATCACATATTACCACCACATAGTGCCCAAATAATGCCACATACAATGCACAAATACCGCCACACCATGACCAAAGCACATAATACCACCACATAGTGATCAAATGCTACCAGATACAAGGTATAAATACTGACACACCATGAGACCACATATTACCACCACATAGTGACTGAATAATACCACATACAAGGGACAAATATCGTCATGTCATGACCAAAGCACATAATGGCACCACATAGTGACAAATAATACTAAAATAATAAAAATGTAAAAAAAGCTCTGTATATAGTGTCAGTGTACAGGTTATACAGTGATCACCAGTGACATTATACACAGGAGCTCTGTATATAGTGTCAGTGTACAGGTAATACAATGATCACCATTGATATTATACACAGGAGCTCTGTATATAGTGTCAGTGTGAATGTATAGGTAACACATACTCACAAGTTCTTTATCTGCAGACCGATATATCACATCTTCTATGCAGGACTTATCACTGCAGAAAATAACATAGTTAGCTATAACTGATCACTTCCAGAGCACAATCCACACTTTTCCCAAGATTTCTACACTACATGAAATGACAAAAAAAGAAACATAGCACTGCACTACACAGTAACAGTGCTCCAGTGTCATTCTGTGCCTGCTCATCTGTCAGCAGACATATTTGTCTGATGGCAAAGATCTAGCAGAGCTGAAGACAGAAGACCCATGGATGACGTCGGAGCGAGGATTTTTTTTAATTAAAGATGGAGTCCCTTAGGCTTAGTTTCCCACGCAGCATAATAGCCGCATATTCCTGCTTTTATGCGGCGCTCCTGTCATCAGGATTTTGATAATTTTGAGTATTTGTTCAACAGAGGTTGATTTTGAAAGGAGAGCGGAGGAATTGAAACACAGGTTCTTAGATCGCGGATATAGTCGAAGAAGTATTAAGCATGCCTATAATCGAGCCAAAAACAGTAATCGTCAACAATTAATGTATTCTAATCGAGCTCACAAACAAGAGAACTGTGTCAGGATGGTGACACGGTACCATTCACAATGGCGCAAAATGTGTGATGTGCTTAGGAAACACTGGCCCATTTTACTTGCGGATCAGACGTTGCGCCAGTATTTGCCTATGTATCCGTCAGTCACAGCCCGTCGATCTCCAAGCCTCCGAGATCACTTGGTAAGGAGCTACCTTACACCTAATACTCAGAAGAAAATTGGCGAAATAGGACTGGCTAAAATAAGACAAACGTGGGGTTGTACCCCATGTGGTTCAAGTATTTCGTGTCCAAACATCGAACATACTAAAAAGTTTCTTTCATCTAGTGGGAAAGAATTGACTATCCTACACTCCATTACGTGTACAACACGTAATGTCATTTATCACGCTACATGGCCTTGCTCTTTGGTATACATAGGTCTGACCACTAGGATGTTAAAGACCAGAGCGAGGGAACATGGACGTGATATTATGGCAGCAGCCACTGAGGATAATTTGGAGTTGTTGAAAACAATCCCTAGACACTTTAAAAACTATCATGCCTGTGATCCATCAGGTCTTCAAGTTAAAGGCATCGATGATGTTTATAGTACGTTGCGTGGAGGTAGTGCTAGTCGCCTACTTGCACAGAAAGAATCCAGATGGATTTGACTATTGCAAACATTACATCCTCAGGGCCTCAACGAGTCCTTAAGCTTTTCACCATTCCTCTGATTGCCTCTATCTCTCCCCCACCCCTGCACCCACTAGATTTATCTGTATTTTAATGATGTTTATAATCCCCCCCCCCTTGTTTTATCCTCTGTTGTCTAATTAATGTTCATTTTTTCCTTAGTACATACTCTTTTGTCCTTGATTGCGGCTGCCTTCCGTGTCTCTTTCTGCTGGTTACTCCTATTGATGGATGGCTGTGGACGATTTATACATCTTGATTAATCAATGATTCTCCTGGACTACTGACAATAGGTCACAGAGATATTATCATCTACTGGGACAAAGAAAAGCTACGCAACGAATGAATTCATCTAATTGCTGGATATACTTGATATTGAGCTGTATTATGCGGTGTATTGTGTTTTTTGTATTTTATGCTTACAACCTATTGTGTAGGATTTAATTGTTGAATGTTTCTATCATTTTTCTCCATTACACAGTGTACTGTATCTTTTATATGTACATATTACACCACATTTTTTGTGGTTTTTGACTGGTGCTCTCCGTTGGGGCAATGGCGCCATGCCCCCATGGACAGTATTTTTCGGTAATATTTAGTTACAATATTGGATCAACATTAGCCATACAATTGATATGAAGAATGTCTTTTGATTATAATTGGCTACTGATGGCAATTATATGGGGGAAGGGGTCCCACAGCTATGCATCTACTGAGATATATCCTGCTTCTTTTGATCTGCGATTTGTTTCCGTTGTGATATGTTATCTGTTCACACTTATTATTCTGTGATTGGTTCATTATTGCGTTAGTTGGGCACTATTGGGTTAAATAGCTGTGGTTTAGCCACGACTCTTCTCATTAGATCCGATTGTCCACTTCCTATATTCATTTATCTACAGTTTTGTTGGGCGTTTTATAATGTATACTTACCACATTATAGTGCTATGTCCCCTGTTATGGGCTTTCCCCGTTGGTCAGATTGTGATGTCACAGCGATTTTCGTCCATGTGACCTGGGGGGTGTGGCTTGTATTTATGTGTGGCGAGGGGCGGATGACTGTGTCCTGACGCGTCATAGCAAGTCCCGCTCATGTGACCTGGGAGGTGTGGTTTGTTATCACGGGGGGCGAGGGGCAGATGATTGCGTCCTGAAGCGAAGGGGTCCTACTATATACTTCCGGATGTGAGTGGTAATACAGGGGCACACGTGACTCTTTATGTATGTATTATGGTGAGCGGTTGGCTATTCTAATAGCTGCGTCCTGTCTTACTTTCACCCATTGGACAATAAGTAATACTTAAGGGATACCGGTTCCAGACATACTATAAACCCCAGAAGAAGGCACAGCGCCGAAACGCGCGTAGGGGTGACAATACCTGGACTGACAAACAATACATATGTGAGTAATACTACATTCCCACTTATTTTCAAGTGCTAAATGGATTTACTTTTATATCAACTATTTATGCACTGTGCACCTTAGCATTTGCCTTGAAGCTTTGATGTTATGCTTACAGCTGGGATAGGGCATGTGGTTTATATACCCATACCCGTATTTTCTTCAACTATGTAGGTTAATCTATTTATTATATGATTGTATTGGTCTTGGCATCTCTATTATAGCTCACTACTTATGTATTTATGCCACTTTTTCAATATGGATGTTTTTTTAATTAATGTGTATTAATAAATGTATGAATTTTTTGCAAAATTATGTTCTTATACGTCATTTTTTCTATATGATTTGCTATTATAGACGTTGAACAGAGTCTCATTGTCCTACTATAGAGAACTAATTGTGTATGTGACCTTGGTGGTCAATTAATCTGTCTCAGGATTTTGATAAGTAAACTACAGGCAGTGAAAGGTTGGCACTGTTACACTGATTAAACAAGAACCATAAGACAGATTTCTTCAACCCAGGTATCATTTTAATCTGTGTTTGCAGTTAATGAGATGCTTGTGCTCTGGGCTTAAATAACGTTCCATGACCTTCCTCCTATTTTAAATACTGCACATTTAATATTGTGGTCTTAAAAAAAAAAATTTTGGCTCCAACAAAATGGCGCCGGTGCATGCACAGTAGCATCTATCTGTGCAAGCGCAGTATTCAAAGGTTCAGTGACCTGTCATTTAAGCCCAGAATGATGACAATGAGGCCAGAGAACCAAAAAAAGACCTGCCCACAGGCCGGTCTCGAAGCACAAGCATCTCATTAACTCCAAACTGCAAACAGATTAAACAAGAACCACTAGACAGATTTCTTCAAACCAGATATCATTTTAATCAGTGTAACAGCACCAACCTGACAATGCCTATAGTTTACTTAGCAAAATCCTGATGACAGGTTTCCTTTAACGGTAGGGATAAACCTTCTAACAATCTCCCAATAGCTCCCAAACGCAAACATTAAGCGTTTATGCTACACAGTGTTGAAGCATGGATGTACCTACTTTCAATCAAAGGTGACAGGAGAAGCTTTTCTGTTTTACCAACATCTAACCTGTGGTATGTTATTTGCTGTTCACCTGTTGGAATGTGGGTGCTGTCTCCAATATGTGAGACGCAACACTCAACAGGTTCACATCAGGTGATGGAGGGGATGTTACACAGATCAGCATTGATAGTGAAGTATACAGACACTGTGTTCCCACCGCCATCACCCTTGTTATAAGATACCACACAGTGGTTTATATAGAAGCTGGACACTGCACCTCTCATTCATGTCCACTACCAACATTTCTGTACACAGAGGAAGGTCTTACATGACCGAAACGTTTGTTTTGTACTACTTTTTCTACTATTAAATTCTCAAAATTCATTGAGTCATCTTGAGTGCCAAGTTTTTCATCTTATTGCAGTCACACAGAGTGACTGCAGACTTATCAATTTGGACCAGACAATTCCTGCAAAGGGTAAAAAGTAGTCTCTGTGCTGCTTGGTATCATGGTGTGTGAACATGGACCAAAGAAAGGTAAAGAGAGAGCTGTCTCAGGAAATTAGAAAGAAAACTATAGACAAACATGTTGAAGGTAGATGCTATAAGACCATCTCCAAACAAATGTTCCTGTTACCACATTTGCACATATTATTCAGAGCTTTAAGGTCTATGAGGCGGCAGCCAATGTCCCTGGATGTGGCCGCAAGAGTAAATTAATGACAAATTGAAGAGATGAATAATTTGAATGGTTACAAAAGAGCCCAGAACAACTTTCAAAGAGATTAAAGGTGAACTCCAAGGTCAGGGTACATTAGTGTCAGATCGCACCATTTGTCGCTGTCTTGACCAAAGTGAAATTCATGGAAGAAGAGGAGGAGGAAACCATTGTTCAAAGCAAATCAGAAAAAAGCAAGACAGGAATTTTCCAAAGTTTCTGGGAGAATGTCCTTTGGACAGATGAAACAAACCTGTGCTTTTTGGCAAGTCACATCAGCTCTATGCTCACAGACAGAAAAATGAGAAAATAAACCAAAAAGAGAAGGCGCGCCATGTGAACAATGTCACAGCATATAGATGGAGGGGTGAGAGGTATTCCACTCACCTCTGGTAGTTGTGCATGCCAGACACAAAGCTGATACTAAGCGGTAATGACTGCGGTCCTGGAGCACTGCAGCACCTTCTGCCCTCCCCGGCATCATGCTCAGGAGCCATGATACAGCGAAAGATAATGAACAGTGGGTGGTGGAGATCCACAGGTCGCCACGCTCTGAGTTAGGAACCACCAGGTTAGGCAAGAGAAGTCGATTTATTCAACACTTAACGCGTTTCAGAGACGATCTGTCCCCTTCATCAGGTGATTCCAGAATGTATACCACGCTGAGTGCTTTAAATAGATAGGCACTGATGTGATTGATAATTGCATACAGGCTTTAGAAATAAATAAATCTACATATAATTTTCATGATTACAAATCATTAAAACCAATAATACACTAAAAATTAACCCCTTTCTGATGTGTGACCTAATAGTACATCATGGTGACCTGGGCCGATTGGACCAATGACGTACTATTAGGTCATATGGCCATCGCGCCCGCACACAAGCGGTGTGGGGGGCGATCGCCGCCGGGTGTCAGCTGATAGCACCAGGTATTAGCTGTGACTATGTGCAGGGAGCGGTCCCTCACCACTCCCGGCACATTAACCCCCTCAATGCTGCGATCGAAGTCGATCGCAACATTGCGGGGGCAAGGGGAGGTGATCGCAATACTCATCTCCTCTCCCGGCCTCCAGCGCTGTTTGCCGCAGCTTCCCGGATGTCGTCATTACAACATCCGGGTCACCAGACAGCAGGAAGATATTTTGGTCATGCGCAGTGCATGACCAAAGTATCTTCTGCATCTGCAGGGTTGACAGCCTGTATAGCACAGGGATGGTGCTCCATCCCTGTGCTATACAGGCGATCAGAATAAAAAAAGTGAAAGTCCCATAGTGGGAAACAGAATAAAAGTCCAAAAAGTGTTAAAAAATGATGAAAAAAAAATTGTACAAATATAAAAAAAAAATAAAAAAAATTATCCACCAATAAAAAAATATATAATGTACCCATCAATAAATATTATTATGAAAAAAACAAAAAAAACAATAAAAGAACACATATTTGGTATCGCCGCATCCGGAATGACCTGACCTATAAAACTGTCCCACTAATTAACCCCTTTAGTGAACATGGTAAAAAAAAGCGAAGCAAAAAACAATGCTTTATCATCATACCGCCAAACAAAAATTGGAATAACACACGATCAAAAAGACGAATGTAAATAAAAATGGTACCACTGAAAACTGTCATCTTGTCCTGCAAAAAACAAGCCGCCATACAGCTCCATCAGCCAAAAAATAAAAAAGTTATAGCTCTCAGAATAAAGCGATGCAAAAAATTATTTTTTCTATAAAATAACTTTTATTGTGTAAAAACGCCAAAACATAGAAATACGATATAAATGTGGTACCGCTGTAAACGTACTGACCCGAAGAATAAAGCTGCCTTATCAATTTCACCACACGCGGAAAAACATAAAAAAAAACCCATAAGAACAATTCCGGAATTGCTGGTTTTTGTTTATTCTGCCTCCCAAAAATCGGAATAGAAAGCGATCAAAAATGTCAAGTGCCTGAAAATGGCAACAATAAAAACGTCAACTCGTCCCGCAAAAAACAAGCTGTCACATGGCTCTGCTCGCCAAAATATGGAAAGTTATAGCTCTCAAAATATGGCTATGCAAAAACTAGATATTACAAAAAAATGCGTCTTTTAGTGTGTGACAGCTGTCAATCATAAAAACCTGATATGATTCTGGTATCGCTGTAATCGCACCGACCCGAAGAATAAAGCCGTCTAATCACTTATACCGCACGAGGAACGGCGTGAAAAATAAACTCTAGGGTTAGGGTTCTGTTAGGGTTGGGTTAGGGTTAGGGTTGGGGTTAGGGTTGGGGTTAGGGTTGGGCTAGGGTTGGGGTTAGGGTTGGGCTAGGGTTAGGATTGTGTTAGGGTTGGGGTTAGGGTTGGGCTAGGGTTAGGGTTGCGCTAGGGTTAGGGTTGGGGTTAGGGTTGTATCAGGTTTGGGATTTTTTTCAAAAGTAAAAAAAAAAAAGATGACGACATGGTGACTATTGTTGAGCGCAAGTGCTCGCTACTTGAGTTTTCATCGGATGCTTGGGTATGCACCGAGTATCGCGGGTGCTCGAGTGACATGCTCGAGTCTCCGCCCCATATGCTTCGTGGCCAAAAAAAAACTCACAGGGATTGCCTGCCATGCACGAGTGATCCCTGGATGGTTTTTTTTGGGTGTCTAATAACCGTAAAGCATGCGAGCGGGGACTTGAGCATGTCACTCGAGCACGTACGATACATGGTGCATACCCGAGTACCCAATGCAAACTCAAGTAGCGAGCACTTGCACTCAAGACTAATGACAACTTATTCAATTTGATGAACTAATGTTATCAAATTCTGTGTCGTACCTCTGGGTTCAAAATGTTCAGTATACCCCTTGATAAAATCCTTGAGGGGTCTAGTTTCCAAAATGGGGTCACTTGTGGGGGGTTTCCACTATTTAGGCACATCAGGGGCTCTCCAAACACGACATGGCGTCCGCTCTCAATTCCAGCCAATTTTGCGTTCAAAAAGTCACACAGTGCTCCTTCCCTTCTGAACTCTGCCGTGCACCCAAACACTGTATTTTCCCCACATATGGGGTATTGGCGTATTTTTTCCTGTTACCCCTGCGAAAATAAAAAAAATTGTGTCTAAAATAACATTTTTGTGAAAAAAGTGTTAATTTTTTTCTTCCACATTCCAAAAATTCCTGTGAAGCACCTGAAGGGTTAATAAAGTTCTTGAATGTGGTTTTGAGCACCTTGAGGGGTGCAGTTTTTAGAATGGTGTCACTTTTGGGTATTTTCTGTCATAAAGACCTCTCAAAGTGACTTCAAATGTGATGTGGTCCCTAAAAAAATGGTTTTGTAAATTTTGTTGGAAAAATGAGAAATCGCTGGTCAACTTTTAACCCTTATAGCTCTCTAATAAAAAAATTTTGGTTCCAAAATTGTGCTGATGTAAAGTAGACATGTGGGAAATGTTATTTATTAACTATTTTGTGTAACATACAGTACAGACCAAAAGTTTGGACACACCTTCTCATTTAAAGATTTTTCTGTATTTTCATGACTTTGAAAATTGTACATTCACACTGAAGGCATCAAAACTATGAATTAACACAAATGGAATTATATACTTAACAAAAAAGTGTGAAACAACTGAAAATATGTCTTATATTCTAGGTTCTTCAAAGTAGCCACCTTTTGCTTTGAGAACTGCTTTGCACACTCTTGGCATTCTCTTGATGAGCTTCAAGAGTTAGTCACCGGAAATGATTTTCACTTCACAGGTGTGCCCTGTCAGGTTTAATAAGTGGGATTTCTTGCCTTAAAAATCGGGTTGGGACCATCAGTTGTGTTGTGCAGAAGTCAGGTGGATACACAGCTGATAGTCCTACTGAATAGACTGTTAGAATTTGTATTATGGTAAGAAAAAAGCAGCTAAGTAAAGAAAAATGAGTGGCCATCATTACTTTAAAAAATGAAGGTCAGTCAGTCCGAAAAATTGGGCAAACTTTGAATGTGTCCCCAAGTGCTGTTGCAAAAACCATCAAGCGCTACAAAGAAATTGTCTCACATGAGGACCGCCCCAAGAAACAAAGACCAAGAGTCACCTCTGCTTCTGAGGATAAGTTTATCCGAGTCACCAGCCTCAGAAATCGCAGGTTAACAGCAGCTCAGATTAGAGACCAGGTCAATGCCACACAGAGTTCTAGCAGCAGACACATCTCTACAACAACTGTTAAGTGGAGACTTTGTGCAGCAGGCCTTCATGGTAAAATAGCTGCTAGGAAGCCACTGCTAAGGACAGGCAACACGCAGAAGAGACTTGTTTGGGCTAAAGAACACAAGGAATGGACATTAGACCAGTGGAAATCTGTGCTTTGGTCTGATGAGTCCAAATTTGAGATCTTTGGTTCCAACCACCGTGTCTTTGTGCGACACAGAAAAGGTGAACGGATGGACTCTACATGCCTGGTTCCCACCATGAAGCATGGAGGAGGAGGTGTGATGATGTGGGGGTGCTTTTCTGGTGACACTGTTGGGGATTTATTCAAAATTTAAGGCATACTGAACCAGCATGGCTACCACAGCATCTTTCGGCGGCATGCTATTCCATCCGGTTTGCGTTTAGTTGGACCATCATTTATTTTTCAACAGGACAATGGCCCCAAACACACCTCCACGCTGTGTAAGGGCCATTTGACCAAGAAAGAGAGTGATGGGATGCTACGCCAGATGACCTGGCCTCCACAGTCACCAGAACGGAACCCAGTTGAGATGGTTTGGGGTGAGCTGGACCGCAGCGTGAAGGCAAAAGGGCCAACAAGTGCTAAGCAGCTCTGGGAACTCCTTCAAAATTGTTGGAAGACCATTTCCGGTGACTACCTCTTGAAGCTCATCAAGAGAATGCCAAGAGTGTGCAAAGCAGTCATCAAAGCAAAAGGTGGCTACTTTAAAGAACCTAGAATATAAGACATATTTTCAGTTGTTTAACACTTTTTTGTTAAGTATATAATTTCACATGTGTTCATTCATAGTTTTGATGCCTTCAGTGTGAATGTACAATTTTCAAAGTCATGAAAATACAGAAAAAAGTGTGTGTCCAAACTTTTGGTCTGTACTGTATCTCTCTGATTTAAGGGCATAAAAATGCAAATGTTGAAAATCACAAAATTTTCAAAATTTTCACCAAATTTCCATTTTTTTCACAAATAAACGCAAGTGATATCGAAGAAATTTTACCACAATCATGAAGTACAATATGTCACGAAAAAACAGTCTCAGAATCAGGGGGATCCGTTGAAGCGTTCCAGAGTAATTACCTCATAAAGTGACAGTGGTCAGAATTGTAAAAATTGGCCAGTCATTAACGTGCAAACCACCCTCGGGGGTAAAGGGGTTACCGTATTTTTCGACTATAAGAGGCACCGGACCATAAGACGCACCTAGGTTTTAAAGGAGGAAAATAGGGAAAAAAAATTAAGCAAAAAATGTGGTCATGATTCACTGTTATGGGGGAGGGGGTCTACTGCTGACACTGGTATTGGGGTAATGTCCCCCAATTCTGTTAATATCCTCCATCCTGGTATGTATGGCACCTCCTTCCTGGTATAAGTGCCCCCCATCCCATCCTGGTATGCATGGCACCCCTTTATCCCCCATACTGGTATGCATGGCACCCCTTTATCCCCCATCCTGGTATGCATGACACCCCTTTATACCCCATCTTGGTATGCATGGCACCCCTTTATCCCCCATCCTGGTATGCATGGCACCCTCTGAGCCCCCATCCTGGTATGCATGGCACCCTCTGAGCCCCCATCCTAGTATGTACGGCACCTTCTGAGCCCCCATCCTGGTATGTATGGCACCTTCTGAGCCACCATTCTGGTATGCATGGCACATTCTGAGCCCCATCCTGGTATGTATAGTACCTTCTGAGCACCATCCTGGTATGTATTTCACCTTCTGAGCCCCCATCCTGGTATGTATGGCACCTTCTGAGCCCCCATCCTGGTATGTATGGCACCCTCTGAGCCTCCATCACGCTGCCTACAAAAAAAAAATGAACAATCATACTCACCTCCTCTCTCCTCCAGCGCTGTCCCGCACTGCTGCTGAAATTCTCACTGTGTGAGCCGGGCTTGGCAGGGCACGCATGGTGTCCCTGCCATGCGCCCTCACACAGTGTGAGACGCTGTGCTGGAATAGTCACTGCTCCCCACGCCAGGACTCTGTGCGTGGGGAGCAGTCTGTTCAATACACAGCACACTGTACCGCAGCGCGGCTTCTGCTGCCGCTCTGCGGTCAGTGTGCCTGCTATTAAAGACCATAGATATTCACTACAACCCATGGGAGTGGGTTGTAGCGAATATTCATGAGATTTAATAGCGGGCACACTGACCACAGAGCGCAGCAGGAGCCGCGCTGTGGCTATAGTGTGCCGGCTATTAAGAGAAATGAATATTCATTGCTCTCCGCGCCCATGGGTATGGGGAGCAGGGAGTATTCATTTTCTTTAGTAGCGGGTACAGCTAGGCTGCAGCAGGTGGCTGCTGCCTCCTGTGCCCCGCTGATCCCCCGCTGCGGCTCCCCCACACCCACCACCATGCGGCCATACAATAATATAGTATTTGGACTATAAGACGCACCCCCCACTTTCCTCCAAAATTTTGGAGGAAAAAAGTACATCTTATAGTCCGAAAAATACGGTAATTATTAAGAATAGGAGATTTTTTTATTTTTTTTTTAACTGTAGGTACAATTCAATTATTCCCAAGATCTCACCCCATGGATGGATCCTTTGTATTTTGCAATTGGTGGAGGAAGGGCATTGCTAACAATAGGAATTCCAGAGAATGGAGGACTTAACTACAACTACCAGTATGTCCTTAGCAATGGTAAGGAGATACTGGGAGTTGTTACCATTCATCATCAGACTGTGGACCATATAGGAACCAATGTACTGATTAGATGCAAGCAGTGGAACTATTAAACGTTTAAAAAGTAACTTAAATTTTGGGATATATATTACATGATTTAGGTCCTATAATTTTGAGCAGATTAGTGCGAATCTGAGACCCTGATCACTCAAAAGATCTCTTAGAAGTGAAGAGGTGAGGAGACATGACTATGACTTTCTGCTCCATTTGCTCCGCTCAGTGTACTCTCCTATCTACTGAGCTGCGCTCTTCTATGAGGCCTTTTAAGCAAAGGAGCAAAGGATTGTGGTCCCCACAAACAGAATTAATGACCCTAAATCACATTAAAAAACGTCCCAAAAGTTGATTTACTCTTTAAGGTTAATTTACATACACACACACATACACACACTGTATACGCCGCATGCACCACACACACACTGTATACGCCGTACGCACCACACACACACTGTATACGCCGTACATACCACACACACACTGTATATGCCGTACGCACCACACACACTCTGTATACGCCGTACATACCACACACACTCTGTATATGCCGTACGCACCACACACACATTGTATACGCCGTACACACCACACACACACTCTGTATACGCCGTACACACCACACACACACAGACTGTATACGCTGTACATACCACATACCCTGTATACGCCGTACGCACCACCACACACACACTGTATGCGCCGTACACACCACACACACACACACTGTATACGCCGTACGCACCACCACACACACGCACTCTGTATATGACTCGCCCCCTGGGCCGTTGGGCACCCGGAACCGGGCTTCTGTACGATGCTGAGGGTAGTAGTGGCAACCCGATCCCGTGGCTCAGGGTGGTCAGACCAAATTGTGTCAGTCTATTTATACATTTGGGAATGTCCAACTACGCCACCCGTGGATTGCGGTCAGAGTTAACCGCCGCTGCGAGGCAGACCGCTGAGGCTGGTGTTGGTGTGCAGCACAGGGGTAGGACAACTCCCCACGGGAAGAGTGTAGCCTCAGGGCAGTGTAGGTGAATGCTGGGGGTGATAGTGCAGGCCGCAATAGTAAGAGTTCAGAGTCCGCTTCAAACAGTCCAGGGTCTTTATTGCAGATGTTATTACTGACCCAACAGGATTAACGGTTAGGAATGGGCCTGGGTATCTGAGAGCATTCGGGCGAGTCCCACTGGTCAGGGTGAGTGTGTAGGCCTACCGTTCTCTCTCTATGCTCTTGCTGACTATCCCCCTTTTCGTGGTGTAATAGCCCACGTCCCTGAGCTGGCCGTGTACTTTGCCTGTATGGCTTGCGACTCGGGCCTTGGGTACCTTTTGCTTCTCCTTGCTGTACTGGTCCCTCTGTGTGGCGGAGCCTCCAGGCTTCTTAGGCCAAGGGACCTGAAATCCCTCGCGGGTTGGTTCTCTGCTGCTGGGCTTGCAACCCTGACAGCATCGGACCCCAATGTCCGGTTGTGTCCGGTTGTATCAGGTTTGGG